>NC_045774.1:27050000-27675000 GCF_008692025.1 Phocoena sinus | reverse complement strand
CAGGCTGGTGACCAGAAATGGGGCAGAAGCGGGGGCAAAGGGAAGTAACTGAGAGAAGCAAGTGTTCTACAGCCTGACACTTTAATCAGGGTGAGAGAGCTGTCATGGCAAGAAGAAAAGAGTGTGTTCAGGGGAAGAGAGGGTAAGGAATAGTTTGGAAACAAGAACCCATTCAAGGAAGTCAGTGTAGGTTATGACCAGGAATGGGAAGTTCATGGAGATTTCAGTGGGAGTCAGGGGAGAAGGACCCCTGGGGATGATAGGAATTCCCTGGGCTGCAGTTCGGCCTGAACTCAATAGTAAATCAGCTAGAAAGTTTCCATTAACTCTCAGTGGAACTGGGTGAGAGAGTTCCGGCATAGCCTCGGGGAATAAGCCTGGGAAGGAATGAAAAGCTTACCATTGTTCAAATTAGACTCAGGGAATGATATATATAGGATCAATTTTATAGCTTCTTAAGAAACGAAAAAGTTACAGGCCCCCCCTGCTTATTCACTGGTCAGCCACGCGTATGGTAGGGGGAAGGTGCGAAAATCAGTATTGATTTGAGATTGTGCAGCATAGAAAATGTGGGGATGGCTTGTGTCATGGCAGCCAGCAGACATGGGAGATAACAGAGGAAAAGAATTGACCACTCTCGAGAACAATTCACCCATATTTTCAGTCTCTTGCTGAAACATGTCCCTAGCTTTTTTTAACCTAAGAATCAAGAATATTTTCCTGTTGACAGATGTCTACCTCAATCAGTAAGGTGAAAGAGCCATTCTAGGCATTGAAAATGTTGTATGCATTTGTCTGTATGTTCACATAGTAAACACTGGAAATAGCTTTCATGTCACAGAATTAATTTTAATGTGATTTACTTGATGTAAACATTTTAAAATAAATTTTACATAATACATGAGTTATAGCCAACATGGCAGGATCCACACTGTACCCGGGCATCTCCACTTGCCGCTCTCTTCAGATAAATGTTCAAAATCACCACAGTGTGATTGTAAATCTAAAGAGGGAAGTCATCACACACCCCTGGGGTTTTTAACAGAGGGATTCTGTAGTATATGTGGTAGGGACTTAGCCATATCTAGGTAGATCTGATAATATTAAAAGTTAGTCATCTCCCCGGTCATGAAGCTGCAAGATGTACACACTTGTTCTATTTCTTAAGTGATTGGTTAAAGCCAGTTAGTGACACTGAGTTAAGAGACCCGAGATGAATAAATTGGCCCCTCTAATACAAGGATCTATTTCTCAGGAAATATCTGGCTTGCTATCATTAGAATTATCTACTTCTCATTTTACTGTCTACACCCACATTATGCCAGTTCTGCATGTATTTCCATTGTTCTTCTGAGGTCCCCAAAATAAATGTAAAGGTGGAGTTTCCGGCTGCCAGCAACACTCCCTGAGACGTAATTTCTTATAGCTTTAGTTTAATGCTCAGTGGAATATTTGTTCCACTGCCCCTCCCCATCAAAATCTTTGTCCTCCTGTAAAATAAGAGCCCCGTGCCTTGGCCACTCAATAAAGTATCCAGTTTCTTTTCCCTGGGTTCACATAATCTGGACTTCCAGCACAGTTTAACTGCTCTTGCGTTACTGGATATGCTGTCGTAAGGACCTCCTTTTAGTCTCTTTGAATCACATCCTTTGACACACATTAATTCTCCACCTACTCTTGCTTGTTCATCAATTCAGTCATCAAAGAGAGCTACTTATTGATGGCATCAGGTTCTGTACTAGGTGCTGGGAACATATAACATATCTAGTTAGACTTGGTTCAATGACCTCATAAAGCTTACTACCTAATGGCGGTATATTACTGAATACTTAAGAAAGATGTGTATGTGCTTTCCTAAAATACAGATGAAGTGTTTTCCTGCTCACTAGAAGACTACTAAAAAACAATATGTGAGTTGAACTTTTCTTAAATGGAATTCAGATTTTAAATGCCCTTATGCAAGCTTGCTATTTTAGAGAATCCTATAAGGTTAATAATCAAACTTTAGTTTTAAAATTTTTATTATGAATCTGAACTTTTGCAGTAATAATTATTCTTAATGTTGGTCACTTTTATAAATAGCTCAGAAAATTCCAGCATTTAAAAAAAATGCATAAAAGTAAACCTTTATAAATGGAATCTCTATTTTAAATGTTCCCAGGGTAATTGCGATTTAAAGGAATCCTGATATGACAATGCAAAGAAAGTAATTAACCATTAACTTATTTTTAATGTTAGGACTTTAAAATTATAATTTCTGTATTACAGAAAGCAAAACTTTTAGCAATATAAAAATTTAATCAATAGGAAAAACAAAATGTAAATTATACATTTGCAAAAATATACATTGATACAATGAAAAGAAACACACAAGCTGCCCAGTACAAAGGACCTTTACCTCTTGTGTTTGAGGAAACAACTTTCCCCAAAGTCTTTGCCATAGGACCTATGTTCTGCCATGTATCAGTTTGCTAGGGCTGCCATAACAAAATACCACGGACTGGGTGCCTTAAACAACAGCAATGTATTTCCTCACAGTTCTGGAGACTAGAAGTTCAAAATCAAGATGTCAGCAGGGTTGGTTTTATTCTGAGGCGGCTTTTTTTGGCTGGTAGATGGATGTATTTTCATGTTGTCCCCTTTATACCTGTAAGTATCCTAATCTCCTCTGCTAATAAAGACACCTGATTTTAGATTGGGGCCCCATTTTTATGACCTCACTTCAACTTAATTACCTCTTTAAAGGCCCTAGCTCCAAATGCAGTCACATTCTGAGGTGCTGGGGGTAGGGCTTCAACATATGGATTTGGGGCCACAATTCAGCCCATAACATGTCTCTAGATTAGACAATTCCATTTCAAAAATAAATAGCCATAGAAGTCATGATGCAACCTTTCTTTTCTCCTATAAAAACTTCAGTGTTGAGTAGGTTATCAGATAACTGCTACATTCACAATAGACACTTTCTGAAAATTGGTTGATGATGTGGTAACAGCTCCCACTATGGACAGCAGAGATAAGGGGAACGGAAAATGGACCCAAAATGGGTGGAAGATGAGTGGAAGAATTAGGCTCGAAAATGCTGCCAAGGAGCTGCCCTCAAGAAGGTGTGCTCACGGGCAGCTGGATGAAGGCGAGGACGGCAGAGCTGCAGAAAATGTCTCCTGATGCCTGCAGGCTGAGAAAGAGTCCAGGTGCACAGGAGGAAGTGTGTAACTGAAGCTAAATTGTAATTTACAAATTTGCCCTGGTGGGGAATGGTTAATGTTAAACATTAAATGATAGAGTTTAGAAGTTCTTTACTTCTTGTTTTCCAGTCTTTCTATTTGATGTTTTTGCCATGGTTCTGAGCTGAATTAGCACTTTGGAGGCACGATCTCCAAAAACTGATTTAGGAAACAGTTTTGGTGAAAGGAGAGTAGTGGTAGAAGGAAAAGAGAAGATGATTTTAAATGCATAGGAGGAAATCTGGTAGTGGGGCAATATTTCTCTCTCGTCAAAATTTAAGTAATTCATTCTTTTTTTTTTTTTTTTTTTTTTTTTTTTTTTAATTAATTTTTTTTTTTTTTAGATGTTGGGGATAGGAGTTTATTAATTTATTTATCTTGGCTGTGTTGGGTCTTCGTTTCTGTGCGAGGGCTTTCTCTAGTTGCGGCAAGCGGGGGCCACTCTTCATCGCGGTGCGCGGGCCTCTCACTGTCCCGGCCTCTCTTGTTGCGGAGCACAGGCTCCAGACGCGCAGGCTCAGTAGTTGTGGCTCACGGGCCTAGCCGATCCGCGGCATGTGGGATCCTCCCAGACCAGGGCTCGAACCCGTGTGCCCTGCATCGGCAGGCAGATTCTCAACCACTGCGCCACCAGGGAAGCCCTAAGTAATTCATTCTTAATGTATTTTGTTGTCGATGATATAAGCCCTGGCTCATAGTAGGCGCCTAACTCAATAAATATTTGTAAATATTACTTACTTTATGCTTACCAATAGCTTTCCTGTAAAGAAGTAAAAATTCCATTTTCAAAGGCATTAAGATGTGCTCTTACTGCCCCACTATTCTGTCATCAACAAGGAGAAGGATTCAGATTGGCACATAGGATTATAATGAAACGAAAGGAGAGGTTGGTATGGAATATAGGTTCAGTTGACTGAAATGGCGAGTTGATAGATTTGGAAGGGTGGCATGTGCCCGAAGGGTCAGGTCCAGGACGAGGGTGAGGACCAGAGCCCTGGGGGTTTTGTACCAGGAGAGATGGGCTGAGAGGCTGAGGGGCTGCCCTGGACCCCCTGAGGGTGTTAGGGGTTATACCCATCTTACCTTTCTAAAGTCTTAAAACATCTGAATTTTGAAACCCTGGCTGTTTTACCTTTCTCAAAACACACATTTGGGCGGTTCTGTGATACAACTTTCTTTCTTCCCATCTTAAATTGCTACTTTTTACAGGCTTCTCTTCCTTTGCCTACCCCTTAAATATTGGTGCTCCTTTTGTTTTTTTCTCCCAGACCTTCTTTTCTGGTTTATAAATCTGAGAGTGATATATTAATCTATAATATTATATATTATATGTTTATTATAATGCATATTATATACATTTTATGTAGGTTGAAAACACCTTTAAATCTATCCCTTGTCTTTTAACTTTATTTTAATGTCTTGGATCATGCAGAAGACTTTAACTTTGCTGTAAGATACTTTATCAACTTTCTTTGTGGTCTTTGCTTTTTTGTCTTCTTGAAGAAGGTTTTCTCTACCTTGAGATCACATATATCCAGTCATATATTTTCCAACAACTTTATCATTTTGGTTTCTCAAGTCTTTAGTAACTGTAGCTTATATATGTAAATGGATTTTAGAATAAATCTAAGTTTAACTTGTTTGGATGTTGTAGTTTGCAAATGGCTGGCCTTGTCCCAACATCATTTACTAAGTAAATTCTTTCTCCACTCATTTAAAACACCATCTTTGTCATGTACTAAGTTTTGGTGTATATGCTGATTCTCTTTCAGACTTTATTCTGTTCCATTGGTTTATTTTTCTATTTCTGTATGTCTACACCAATGCCATAATGTTATACTTTTTATAGGCACTTAGTAGATATAAAAGGTGTCCTTCTGTTTCCCTCTTAGCAGATTAACATTTTATACCTTGAAACACATTTTTCCTTAGATTCTGTAACGTCACATTCTCTTTCTTTTTTTCTCATGTTGCCACTTTGTCCATATTTTTATAGGCTTCTCTTCCTTTGTCTGCCCTTTAAATATTGGGGTTCCTTTTCAGTTTTTCCCCAGACTCACACTAGGCACACTTGCTGAATGATCCCATTGACTCATATGGCTTCTCTCACCAATATCATGGTATGAAAGCTTCTAGCCTAGTTTTTCTGCTGAGTTTTATAACAACATATCCATCTTCACTTCGATGTTAAGTTTGAAACTGAACTTATTATCTTCCCTGCCAGCAAGTGGCACCCATTTGTCACTCCTGAAACTTGCCATCCTTGGCAGTCTCATTCCTTATTCTCATCTCACAGTAGATCTTTCATCTTTTTACCTTCAATCCATCACCAAATCTTATTGATGACATTTCCTAACCAACTGTTAAATCTGCTCGTATCTCTCCTTGCACATGACTACCACTCTATTCCAAGCCACCATACTTTCTCTTCTGGTCTTCCTGTCTCCAGACTTCCTTCTTCTGGTCTCCACACAACTGTCAAACTAATATTTCAATAAACTAATACTTCAATACAGATTTGGTCATGTTCTTTATTGTTTAAAACCCTTCCCTATATCCCCATTTCTCTTGGAACAAAGTCCAAATTTCTTAACACGATTAAAGGTCCCCATAGTGTCTTCACTACACTACAGCCAAACTGAGCTCGCTTTGGTCCCTAGAATGAACCATGCTCATCTTCACCTGTCTGTCTTTGTGTTATCGTCGCAGTGTGCAATATTTTTGCATCCCTGGTACCCCCTCTTTTTATTGGCATTTCTCCTACTCATCTCAAGTATCCCTCCTTTTTACCAGAGTACCTTTTACTGATCCTTTAGACCTCATCTCAGATGTCACTTTCCTCAGGGAGAAGTCATTTTGAGTTAAAAATCTGGTGTTGATTTCTCTCCTACATACTCTCAGATCACCCTGAACTTCCCCTCTCGCATTACATATTCCACCATATTGTAATCACCATGTCTGTATCCAGCATGAGGCCATTTTGCTAATAGTATTGATAATACACTAGTGTTATTTTAATTCCCTATTCACAAACCTTTAGTAATCCCTCATTCCTTAATCAGTAAAAGTCAGATTCCAGATTTAACTTTCTGTAATTCTTCACTAATCTACCATGTCGGGGTTACAATGTATTATTCTTTTCATATTCCCATTATATTTAACCTACAGGTCAATCCCTCAACATCATGTGTGTCTTCTTATCCGGGACACACGTTATGTTGAGGGATGAAATCTCCAACATTATGCAAAGTCTTCACATATTCCCCCACGTAAAAGTAATCTCCCTTTTCTCTTTGTATTGTATTGTATTGTACTGAATTTCCATTGTATCTTTTCTACTTTAAGAGCACTTGTTGCATCTTTCCTCTTATCACTATGACATCACTATGAAAAAACATGTGTCTTCTTTTTGAAGCCAAGTATATACCTTTTAAAGTTAGAGATCACATCCAGTTGATCCCTGTTGACCCCAATAGTATCTTGAACATATAGCACTGGATTTTGCCAGTAATATATACTCAGTATTTCTAGAACAAATTTAACATCTATAAGGTCACTGGGAAATTTATCTTCCTAGAGATGCAGCAAGAGAAGGATCATATTTTCTATTCTATTAATAGAGAAAATAGAGAGTTGAATTGTAAAGCAGAGAAAATGACTAAGAGTGGTCATTTCTATGAGTTATAGGCTATTTAAGAAGGGGATTTGGGAAGAAAATGAAGAGGCTGAAATTAGATGGGTCCTTTAAGATTATTTTTAAAACTAATAAATTGGGGCCTTCCCTGGTGGCGCAGTGGTTGAGAGTCCTCCTGCCGATTCAGGGGACACGGGTTCATGCCCCTGTCCGGGAGGATCCCACATGCCGCGGAGCGGCTGGGCCCGTGAGCCATGGCTGCTGAGCCTGCACGTTCGGAGCCTGTGCTCCGCAGCGGGAGAGGCCACAACAGCGAGAGGCCCGAGTACAGCAAAAAAAGAAACAAACAAAAAACCTAATTAATTGTAGAAAATGTGGTCACTTCAAATCGTGTTTCAAAGAACATTCCAAAGTATGCATTAAATAATGATGCCTGGGCTTCCCTGGTGGCGCAGTGGTTGGGAGTCCGCCTGCCGATGCAGGGGACATGGGTTCGTGTCCCGGTCCGGGAAGATCCCACGTGCCGCGGCAGCGGCTGGGCCCGTGAGCCATGGCTGCTGAGCCTGCGCGTCCGGAGCCTGTGCTCCACAACGGGAGAGGCCACAGCAGTGAGAGGCCCGCATATCGCAAAAAAAAAAAAAAAAAAAAATAATGATGCCTGAGAAAACCAGTTAGTATTTTAAACACAGTAGTCTCAGATGGATATTACTGTGTTTGTTAAAAGTGGTTAGATAGATATAGATATATCCTTAAAGTTTTCTTGAGCTGCACGTGCTGTAGTATTTATATCAGGGAGAGAAGAGTCACCTCCAGGAAACATTGACACTGTATATTGAATTTGTTAGGACTCTTCCTGTTGTAAGTAACAGAAAGCCAACTGAAATGGCTGCAGGCAAAAAAGAGAGTTCATTGACTCACATGATTGACTGGGTTAGTCCACTCCGGTTGTATAACAAAGTATCATAGTCTAGGTATTTAACCATTGAAATTCATTCTCTCACACTTCTGGAGACTGGAAGTCCAAGACCAAAGTGCCAGCAGAGTTGATGTCTGGTGGAAGCTCTTCCTGGCTTGTAAACAGCTGCCTTTTGGCTATATCCTCACATGGTAGAGAGAGAGAGAGTGCCAGTGTCTCTTCCTTTTCTTAAAAGGCACCAGACCTATTGGATATAGGGTCTACCCTTACGACCTCATTTAACCTTAATTACCTCCTGATAGACCCTAACTCCACATACTGTCACATTGGAGGTTAGGGCATAACTATATGTTTGGGGTGGAGTGGGGACAGGGGAGACACAATTCAGTCCATAGCACTGACTGTTGGAACTTAAATTCTGAGAGACCGCTATCTTGGCTGTGCATCTACCTCTGTGCATACTCCTTTGTGGTTTCCGATCATCCTCAGCTTCACAATATCTAAACATTGGGAGATCCCAGAGTTTAGACCTTGAATCTCTTCTCATTCCCTAAGTGATTTCATGCTCACCCATGGCATTCAATACATTTTATCTGCTCTTGGTTCTCCAGAATTATATCTAAATTGCCCACGTGGCCTTTCCATTGCGATGTCTCATGCATATTGTAAAGGTCACATGCTGTGTGGTATCATTTGAAGTCATGACAGCTGAACTCAAATATGCCCTTACTGCTCTTGATCATTATATGACACTTCTTTGATAATTCCTGCACTTTACTCTCTGGATGACTACTTCACATATTGTCTCCTCAAACCTCCATCACTTCTCCTATCCTTTCTCTTAGTCAATGCTCCTAACTCTCATTCCACTGAGAAATTAGAAGTTACAGAGAACTTTTGTTCACAATCTTGTGATACCACCACAGTGCACCCAGCACTAGCTCTATCATTTACTCTGCCTTCTCTTCTGTTTCTATGGATGAATCATCCATGCTGCTTTCTAAAGCCAGTCACTTTTAATTAGTGTTTCATCACTGCTGTAATAAATTAACACAAACTTAGTTCATGGATCTGTAGGTGGACCTGGCTAGGTACTCTGCTTAGAGTCTCACAAGGCTGAAAACAAGGTATCAGCTGGGCTGTGTTCCTTTCTCAAGGCTCTGGGGGAAAATCCATTTCCAAGTTCATTCACGTTGTTAGAAGAATGTGATTCCTTGCAGCTATAGGACTAAGGTGACTGTTTCCTTGCTGGCTATCAGTGGGATGGCCTTTAGATTCTAGAGGCCTCTCTCTGGTCCTTGCACATGGGCCCTACATCTCAGAGACAGTTGTGGTGTGCTGAATATTTCTGATACTTGGAATTTCTCTAACTTACTCTGCTGCATCCATCTTCTGCTTCCAGCCAGAGTGAGTTCTCTGCTTTTAATGGTTCATGTGAAAGCAGCTCTACTCCAATAAAAATGATTCATGTGATGAGATTGAGCACACCCAGATAATCCAGAACAGTCTCCTTCTCTTAAGATCCATAACCTCAATTGTATCTTCAAATTCCCTTTTGCCATGTAATATAATATATTCAACTGATTCCAGGGACTAGAGTGTGGACATCTTTGGAGGCCATTCTGCCTATCCCACACTCCATTTGTGCTCCAACAATTTCCCCCTCTCTTCTCTTCAACACTGTTTCTCTCACCTGGATTTTTTCGAACAGCACACAAAATGCTGATATTTCTCCTATATTAACAATGCTTTCTTAACTTCACTTTCCCTTCCAATTACTGCCCCATTTCTCTGTTCTCTTTAGAGAAAACCACCTTGAAAGAATAGTTTTCTATCTCCAATTGTTCTTCCATTCTCTCTTGATCTTTCACCCTTTCTAGCATATTGAACCTGATTTTGTCAAGCGCACAAATAATTTTACACATTTTAAATTCAAGGGTCAATTTTCACTCTTCATCTAACTTTCATTTTGCAAAACTCATCATTGAAAATTTCATTTGGCTTCCAAGACATTACCCATTTAGGTTTTTTCTTAACTCTTGGAGACTCTTTCTCAGTCTCCTTTACTGGGTCTTCCTCATGTTCCTGAATACTTAGACTACCTGAGGCTTTTCTATCTGTACTCATTTCCTTGGTAATCATATCCAATCTCATGGCTTCAAATACCGTGAATATACAGCGACTTCCAAATTTATATCTGTAGTCTAAAACTGTCCCCTGAACTCTAAGCTTGTATATTCAACTACCTTTTCAATGAATTCATGTAGCTATCTTATAGGCAAAGGTAACATGTTCACTGTCAGACGCCTCATCTTCCCTACAAAGGCTGTTCTTCCCACTGTCTCTTGGTCAATGCCAGCTCCATTCTTCTTCCATTTAATGGAACCCAACATTTTGGAAATGTTACTGGCTCCTCTCATTAATCCACCTCCCTTAATACCTAGTGTCCAAGCCATTTAAAAAACCCTACTGTTTCTAACACCAAGATATAATCAGAAGCCAAACCCTTCTAGCCACCTCCACCAAAGCCATCCTGGTCGACACCACCATGATGTCTGGCTTGTTTTATTGCAGTAAACGCTCCATCAGTTCCCCTTCCTCCAGTCTGACCTCCACACAGCTGCCACAGTGAGCCTGTTAAAATGCGAGTCAGATCATCTCCGTCCTCTGCTTAAAACCCTGCTTCTTTCAGAGTAAAAGCCAGAGTCTTTAGGATGACCAAGAAAGCCCTACATGATCTGCGCCCACTAGGCCTATTGCCATCTCCTGCTCACCTGCGACACCCGACCCCACTCAGAACACTTTCCCTACATCTTTCCTCATCAACTTCAAGTCTTGTTCAGATACCACCTTTGCAGTGAGACCTTCCCTAGATATTCAATTTAAAATTGCAAGCCCACTTCTGACCAGTAACCCTTCCTTATCATAATTTTTTTCTCCACGATATTATCACTATTCAATATCCTATTATAGTCTGTCTCCCCTCAGAAGAATCTAGGGAATCTAGTTTCATGAGGCCAAGAGCTTTTTGGTTAATTTGTATTTTTCACTGCTTTATCCCCAGCACTTAGAACAGTGCCTGATACGGAGTAGGCAATCAATAAATATTTGTCGCTGTTGAACGAAGGTCCAAAACCACTCTTTTTTTTTTTTTTTCCCAGTACTCAGGCCTCTCACTGTTGTGGCCTCTTCCGCTGTGGAGCACAGGCTCTGGACACGCAGGCTCAGCGGCCACGGCTCACGGGCCCAGCCGCTCCGCGGCATGTGGGATCTTCCCGGACCGGTGCACAAACCCATGTCCCCTGCATCGGCAGGCGGACTCTCAACCACTGCGCCACCAGGAAAGCCCCAAAACCACTCTTTAGTTCACCTCAAAACCAGATTTTTCCCCTAGTCTCCCCCATGTCAGTAAGTGGCAACTCTATTCCAATTTGCTCAAGCCAGGATCCTGGGAATTATCCTTGATGCCTCTCTTTCTCTCACACCCCACATCTTGAAATCTTGCCAATTCTATGTGCACATACAGGCAACACACACACACACACACACACAGACACACACACACACACACACATCCTCCAGAATCTGGCCCTCTTACCTTCACTGCTTTCACCCAAATTCAAGCCATTATTGCAAATGGCCTCATTACTGGTCTCCTTGCCTCTACCCTGGCTCCCCTAGAGCCATTTTCCACTCAGAAGAGAGAGGAAATCCCATAGAATTTATGTCAGATCCTAGGCTTTCCATAGCTCAAAGCACTCTGATAGGTTTTCCATCTTGGAATAAATTCTAGTCCTTTACATGGCCTGTAAGATACTTCCTGATCTTGTCCCAGACATATCTCCCTGAACTCATTTCTTCCCTTTGCTCATTGCCTTCCAGCCATTCTAGTTCCCCTTTTGTTTCTTGAATATGCCAAGCGTTCACCTGTTTCAGGCCTTTACACTGCTTCCCTACCTGGCATGCAGCGCCACAGGTGACCTGCTTCTTCACTGCATTCAGCCCTCTGCTCCCAGTTGCTTTAAAGGTGTGCTTCCTTGATCATCATTCCTGAAACAGCACACACACACCTCCATGCCCTTACTTTCCTTTATTTCAAAGCCCTTATGATCAACTGACATTATATATTTACTTCTTTTTATGGCCTGTCTTCCCTCTGCCCCAAAATGTAAACTCCTGTTTCATTCACTGCTGTATCTTCAACGTCAAAGAGGAACCCCAAGCACTATGGCTTGCTTAACCCTAGCATGTAGGATCGCAGGGAGGTATAAATACCTTCTTTCTCAAAGAATCAGCATTCATATTTGGAAAAGGACTCACCTTTCTCGAATGTGGGGCTTACCCCTAAAACATTTTCCGTGTCGAAAGCAATGGAAAAATTGTGGATCGATCAGTCTGGTTCACGTGCCCCTTATGGTTCTTTTGGAGGGGAGGGTCTTAGGGTGAAGGCTATGCAATCTCTAGATAGAGGAGGGAACGGTTCCGGAAGAACAAAAAGAGGTTCTGTTAGCAGAATGGGACGGGGGGAGAAGGGAGAGGACATGGAGAAGGCAGAAACAACAGATGGCCACCGCTGAGATTTTCCAGAGTGGGAAGAGAAATACAGGGATGAGCTGGGGACCCTGGTAGGGGAAATAGCCCTGAACAACTGTACCTTCGCACACTTTGGGAGAGAACGTGCTGAAGCCCCAGGCATGCTTGTGTGGCCCTGCTTCTTGAATGACTCTCTGTGGGGAGTTGCAGGCGGGATCTCCCTGGCATGAATAATCCTGACGCTTCACCACAGAAGCTGGAGGAAAGAGAGGAAAGCAGGGACCAGCAGCATCAACATGATTTCTGTTTTCCACTGCACGTAATATTGTTCACCAGCTCGTTTGCGCAGGTCTCCCTCCACAGCTCTCAAGATTAACAACTCATTTTTAGGTAAGGGTAAAAGCGAATTAGTTCAAACACAAGCAACAGCTGGGAAGTGGGCAAAAGTACATACACTCACATTGGAGAAAAATATAAATCTTGCTGCTGTCTTTTAGCTCAGTGTTTCTTGTCTATTTTGTTTTTTTGGTACACCTCACCACAAGGTAGTTTCAATTGTTAAAATTTTTTCCTGAAAATAGAAAATGTCTCTTGGGTTCTCCCGAGAGCGGGGTGCCCAGGCACACACACATTCTTCCCATAGCACAGCACTTTAAAATTAATAGCACATGCAGAGGAAAACTAAACCCTTTGACGTCACTCTTGAAATGAGGAAACAGAAACAGAAAAGGCTCCACTCCAGTAAGCTGCCAGAGTTGAAGCCGATTGGTCTCCGCTTTTCCTTGCCTGTGGCAACTGACAGCACCTCCCAGCCTAGCAGGCCGGCTGCCTGCTCCCCCAGCCAGTCGGTGGGTCTGGGCACTGCAGCAGGCTCGGCTCCATCCCAGCACTTGCCTGGGAGAAAGAAACGTGTTATACTCACCCAGAGAGAATTTCTTTCTACCTTCCTTCCTCTCCGATCTCTCTGTGTGCTTTTGTGTTACTTTTTTTTTTTTTTTTTTTTTTTTTTTTTACTTAATTATATTCCTAATCCTGGATGAAGTTGCTGGATTCCGCAGCACAAGTCTTCATGAACAAGCAGCACCGCTCAGAGATTTCACGGCATTCAAAGGTCACAGAACTGCCACTATGGTTAAATGTCTTGTTTAATGGTTGAGGTAGGTACAAGAGATTTCAGCGGCAACTCATTTTTCTTGAGAGAACAGAGTCACAGAGAGATGGCAGGAGTTTTATTTTAAATGAACCTGTATGTATATATTTTTTGGTCTGTGATTGTTACTACAGCAACCAGCTTTTGAATTTCCTTCCTTTTTCTAGGCGAACTGACTAAACATTATCACTTACCCTGAATTAACTGTTTCATTCCAAGCAGCCTGATGAGATACTCTGGCCTTTTCGCTGCACTTTGAGCCCCTCCTGAGGAGGGTTGCTTTTTTTTCCTTTGGCTTCTTTTTAATGAATGCAATATTTCTTCTCCAATGTAAATCTTAGAGTTGAGTCAGTTTTTCTTTTTGGTGGGACAGGACAGGAAAATATTGGTAAAGAGATTAGTGAGGGTTGCAGAACAGAGAAAAAGAAAATCCTTTTTTCTCTTGAGTTTGTCATGTTGGTTGATAGAAGATGAAGAAATTAGTAGGAAGAGAGGAGGAAGCTAATAATGAGATTGAAGGTAGAAAAACCTATACGAGGTGTGTCAGAAAAATGAACTCTTGAAGAAAATGCACTTTATCATTTTGTTGAATTTTTTAAAAATGTTCTGGATTTAGAAGTTAACAGGGGAGATGCAGGCACTGAGTTGCATACCAGTGATTTAGATCTCATTATTTATAAAGGAGAATAAAACTTCTTTATTAGCACTGCAAATTTGCTAATTATCTTTTCCTACAATAGTTGAAAGCAGAGTGAGATGTTTAATTAGGCACTTGAGTGATTGAGCCTGGGGACTAATTAATCTTCTATAGATTCTGTTCTTCATGTGTTCAGCCAGCATGACTATTAAAATGTTACAGTAAACCTCTTTGCCCCTGAAGGCAGGCATATGCATTTATATACAGTAAACCACTAAACGTTGCCAGGGTGGGAAGCAGGGCAGTTAAACCCAGGGCTAATATTGTTTTCAGTGACACATTATGATTATGGGTTGAGGGGGACCCCTGCTAAAAATCATTCCTATCTAGAGTCAGTTATTGTAAGAGCAATTCAAGTAATATATGGTTCACATGGATTTCCTTATTACCCTTCTCAAAGTTATAAAATAGCAAGTAAGACAGGATTGTTTGAAACCATTACTGTTTCCAGAATTGCTTGATTTTTTTCCCCAAAGGTTTCTATTCTCAACGTTAAGAGAAATTTTTAAAACTGGGTCATGTTAGCAGTAAGATTAATAAGCAAGGTGTAAAACACATAGTGAATTTCAAAGAATTAATGAAATTAACTTCGTAAGAGTGTAATGTACCAAGTTAAGAACTGCAAAAATATTAGGTCTGAGATGCAGAGGATGTGCTGTGAATGGACAATTGCTTTTCTGCAGCGCCTAGTGGGAAAACAAGGACTTTGTGTGTTGCAAATGCCTAACTGCAGCTCCTCCATTTCCTCTGCTTTATCTTTTATTACTGGCTGGTGAAACAAAGACGGGTGTCAGTAGTAACGTCTTGATTGACATTTTCTCTAATAAAATGAAGTCGCTTTTTGTCTGAAGTAGCAGCCCAGAGTTGACGAGGTGCAACTCCAAAGTCTGTATCCTCTTTATAAGGATTTTTACCTGACACTGTAAGCTGTCTGATTTCAGAGTGTACTCAGTTGACCATGAGACAAAATCAGTGGTGACTATATGTCAGCCAATTAGCTGGGAGAAACTCTGTTTTGAATCAAGTTACTTAGGGCAGGGGTGGAAAAATCCAAGATGTGTCAGGAGCAGACACCAACTTTGGGAAATGAGTTGCACCAGTACATCTTGTAATGCCTTTCACGATGTTCAGCACAGTTACTCATTGTCAGTTCTCAATAAATACCTAGTTAAAATGTTTGCTGAGAATTTACTACCCTTCATATATTGTAAATTATTTAAATAAATTTCAAATATGGCATTTTCAACTGTCTTTGAAAAAAGCTTTTGTGTTAGTCCAACCTAAAGTATAATCTATTTAGGAGGGCATTGCAAACATTGACTGGTGTTCTTTTCAGCCAGAGAACCTTGTTACCCCAAACAGATGCAAAAGTAAAATGACCGAGTTTCCTCAAAGTGAGCATGTACCACATGGAAATGCCTCTGCCTAGTAATTAATCTTCCAAAGTTGAATTTGTTGTTAAGCAGGCTCAAATCACAGGGGAAGCTGCTTGTTGACTGACAACATAGTGCTGGAAGGAATTTATTAAGCAGTAAACTAATCCCAAGCAAGACTAAAAGGGCCTCATTATATTAACATGAAGTGTCAAAATTAAGAATCAGAATAGACTTTAGAACATCTGAATGTAGAAGCTAACAGGTATTCTAAGTGGTTCAACTTACCTTGACTTTTGGGGGGTAACTTTCTGAAGGACCCTCAATGTTCAGAACTTTTTACCCAAAGACTCCATCATCCCATGGATTCAGCTTATATATCCCAGAGAATTCACAGACAAGTAGGAATCTCTCTTCTAGGAGGCAAGTCTAGCTAAAGAAGAAGAGATTTGGCATTTGGAAACGAGATGAGACCCTCTCTATCAGCGCCGCCCCGTGGTGGCATCCCCATTCCTCCTCAGAGCTTCCCCTTGGGCATCCTCACTTCTCCTAAGAATGTGTCTTGGGGAGCACGCCCATCCCTCTTGTGGGAGGAAGCCTTGGGGTGCTTTACAGGCATCAGAACCATTGGCTTTACAAGCATCCTAGGTGGCCTTGTCAACATGCTAACTTTGATTCCTGCGGTGATGCATACTTGGTATATTAGCAATCTTTAAAGTGGTCAATATGGAAATTTGGGGGATAGAAGGGAAAAAGGGATGTAGAAACCCAAACTGACAGTATCTACTACGTTCCAGGCATTGTTAGAGATTTGAACACAGAGTACAACAAAATGCGTCAAAGTTCTAGTGTATAATCAATGTAGTTATACTTTCCCAAGAATCGCTTAGGTATCTAGATGATTTAATTTGTACGTGGAAAGTGATTGCATGGAGCACACTAAGAAGAGCAGTAGATGGAGGCAGGGGACCAGTGGGCGCCCTTATTCAGGATCTAACTAGTTGGATGACTCTGAGCCACTCTTACTCAGTCTTGATCTCAGTTTCATCACCTGCAAATGAAACTGGTTGTATTGGGTTATTTCTAACAATCCTTTTTTAGATGAAACTTTTTACAGTATTCTTATTTGGCGTTTTTTTTTTAATTCCATTTGTATATAAAAATGTGAGTGTTAAACCTTTACTAAAAAAAAATTACTGTGTGCTTTTAGCATGTCAAGGGCTATGTCTACTGAGGCAAAGTGAATAAAAAGACAGATAAGCAATGATTCCCACCTTCAGGAAACTTACATTCTGGTTGAACTTAAACAAACAGTGGAGCCTGGGCAGAGAAATGGAGGAACAGAGAGAATTTGGAAGGGAGGTGGTGATGAAGAAAAACAGAAGAGGTGGCTTTATGCAACTGAATTCAAGAAAAAAATCTAAATTTTCCATCTATATAGATATTTACGCCTATTATTGTAGTCTTTAATATGACCAATGGAAGCATTGTCATTCTTTTGAAATGATATATTTGTAATGGTGTCCTTAAAAAATATAATGTGAAAGGAAGCCAGAGTTTTCCCTTTTGTTGATTAAACTACTGTATAGGTTTGAAATGGTGAATTAAATCAGTGCACTGATATCTTCTCCATCATCACTTGGACTTGGAACCCCTAGGAGTTCCAGAAAGCAGGAGTCCTTCGAGAACTTTGACAACAGCCCCAGGTTCCAGTAGCCATTTGGTGCAAGCAAGGAGGGTTCCCAAGCTGTGCTGGGCTTGACCACTGATGCCTTGTAGTGTCGCAGGAATGTTCTTGGTGGCAGGAAACCTCCCAAAGTGGCTCAGAACTTTCAGAGAAGACCTGTGTGAGTTAAGGCAAATTTCTCAAACTTTGGAGGCCCTGACTGCCTCCTCTTTAAAATGAGGCTTTTGGAATACTTCTGGGATGCCTTTTTCCTTTCCAGATTCTGAACTTCACCCTGACAAGATTAATGTTGCCTAGTTAGCATTAATTTCTTTTTATTCTCCCACCTCTCCCATCCTTTATTTCTACCATTTCCCTTAAAAGTTTGCCTTTACTAAGTTATCCAAATTTATGCAATTTCACCTCCAAAATACCCTCATTGCTAAGGAAAAACAAAAACAAGTCCCTGGGTTTTGGAGAATTTCTCCGCAGGAGGACTGTTGCTCCCCAGGGAAGACCACCTGTCCTCGCCCCCTTTCCCTCCTCTGAGGCTGATGTGCTGCTCTGTGGCTGTAGCTCCCCTTCAGACAGTAAAGGGATGTGCTTTGTGTTCACTGTAGCTGGAGACTTTAATGTGACAAGTGTCTTTTTCCTAAGTGCCAATCATTGTCCTAGATTTTCTGTGCTATCTCACTTTAATAT
Source organism: Phocoena sinus (assembly GCF_008692025.1). Classification (NCBI taxonomy): domain Eukaryota; kingdom Metazoa; phylum Chordata; class Mammalia; order Artiodactyla; family Phocoenidae; genus Phocoena; species Phocoena sinus. The sequence continues at coordinate 27,657,102 of NC_045774.1, read as the reverse complement.
CTCTTCCGCTCCAATTCTGGTTTCTTTAGGGAATAACTGAAAACTTGTTAATAACTAACTTGGAGGAATCCTCAGAAGAAAGATGTTTTTGGTTTGGTTGTCCGTTGAGTATCTGCTCTGAGACCTGGGGCCTATGGTACAAGGTGGCTGCCTCATCCTGCTGGTGGAATTTGATGCAATTGAGTTACTCTAATCCAGACACTGGTTGGATCCTACTTGGGTCAGAGCATTCCTCTGGCATGTCCTCTGGGTATGGTTTACAGATAACGTCTCAAGCTTGGAGAATAGGGGACAGGGTTTGTAGTTTTGGATAAACCTAAAAATAACATGACACAAAACACACGTAAGTCTATTAAGCAATATATAATTCTTAATATATTAGTGTATAAATACCCCAGTATTGAAAATCAAAACCCTTTCGTGAATGCTTTATAAATTTATTTGCATACAGTATAGAAGTATGAAAATAATAGCCTTAGTCAATATACCAGTAAAGAAAGTGTATGTCATGCACACCCCCTCCATTCTTCACGCTCCCTTCACCCTTCCTTTCTTCCTTCCTTCCTGCCTCCCTTTCTTCCCTTTTTTGCATTTGTAAGGAGAAGATGGAAAAAATTAAGATTGGTAATGAGATTTTGATGGAGTTTCCTTTTGTAAAATTTGAAGTAATGTTTATTTTAGTTTTCCTTTTCTAATTGTTGGTGAATATGTGCAAAATTTTTCATTAAAATTCCTGCTCAGATTCTTGTCTTATTAATACCTTTTGTGTTTTACATTCGTATTTAACATGTAAATAAATATATAAGGTATCCTTTCTACATGATGAAAATCATCATTACCTGCTCACTGCTTCAGACACACAAAAAAGGATTCGGTTCAAAACAGGAGTTTGTACATAATTTAAATATACTGAAGGATATTTAAGAGTTTTGAGTTTGAAAAAACATTCTTTTCCCCTGGGATGGGAGGTCGGGTCCAGGGTTAGTCTGGGGTGAGAGGTATTTCCATGGGTTCAGGTGTAGACATAAGGAGGTTAACATATACCTGAATTGGTCAAAATTTGATATCTAAAATAAAGATACTAAATTTTCAATGTTTTACATATTCTTTGACCCTAGTAAATCTTAGTCTAAGAAGATATCAAATTATGTTTATTTTTGCCTTTTTTGTAATATAAAAACTCAGAAACTACCTAAACTAATAATAGGCGAGTTGTTGAGTACATTATTTTGAATCCATACAATAAAATGCTATATAGTTACTTAAAAGAATAAGCTAGATCTACATGCACAGTCTGGAATGATTTTCAACATTTGTATAACATTAACATTTGTAGAACTACATATACACATTCACACACACTGATGGAAAATTTCTAGAAATTCAAATAAAAAACTTAGCAGTGGAAGCCTCTGGCAGGAGAACTTTGAGCATGGGATGGGAACGACTATCTGTTCAGGTATATACTTTAGAATTGTTCAGCTTTTCTCCTCATAAGTTTATTACATACACAGTGGAAAAATTATGTATATTTATTTATTACTGCGTGATATTTAAATTAAAGCTGAGAGGAAAATTAGAAAGTAAAAGAAGAAAGAGTTCTGTTTTTGAATTGCTTCATTAGCTTCTTCCTTCAGTCATATTGAATTTCTCCCGTGTGCCTTTAACACAGGTAGGGAGGCCATCATGCCCAGGAAGAAAGAGTCCAGGAAGTGAGGAGATAGATAGCCCAGCTCTCCTGCTTGAGTAACTTTGGGCCAATCATCTCTCAGGGCACCAGTTTCCTCATGTACAAAAGGAGAGGCTTAGTCAAGCTCGAAGTTCCTTCCAGCTTTCATATACGTTTCAAAGTTTTCATAAGAAAACTTTTTGGCCTGTTGCCTGCCCAACTATTTGAGACCTTTCTCCATAAACTAAATGTACATATTTGACTGTATGTATTTTATTGCTTTGAACACTTTAACTAAATTTTCTCTTTTAGAATTGGTCGATTTGGTTTAGTTTTTCAAATTAATTAAATATGCACAATTTATATTTATTCAAATAGTGTTTAAGGAAACCACACATCATGGACTTTTAAAATAAAAGTATGCTATAATACCATTTATTCATAAAACAGTAGAAAACACTGTTTTGTATTAAGATGTGTAGCTTGTGCAGATAATACAAGCAACTAATTGCTTCAGTTTCAATATGATTTATACCTTTCTTGGTTTTTCAGGAGAAACAAAAAAAAGACTTTCATTTCCCTTTCCCATATATGCCACTTGCCAACTGTGTCCAGCCAGATGAAAGAACTCAGTCATTCACAAACAGTGTAGATGTATTCTCGTAAAGGAGATGCTGCAGTATACAGAGATCTAAAGAATGCCTTGATTTAGAAAACGTCATTAAATTTAAGGAAAAAGTTTGTTTTCCATGTGATAGAAATATAGTATATTTCCATGTCTTTCAGACTAGTCTTCTTGCTTTTTCAATGAAATGAAAAACAATTTTTAATTTGGTTTTTAGTTTGATTTGGAGAAAATGTAAGTATTAGTTATTTTAATTATTTAGCAATTTTTATTTTCTATTTTTCTAGACTTTTATTGTGTTTGGAGTAAAGAACAATCTTTAAGTTAAAACAAAAGGGATAAACACAAAACAGATCGGAATTTGTATGATAGGAGGTTTTTTTTTAAAACAATCTTATTGAGGCATAATTGACACACAATTGACTGCACATATTTGAAGTGTACAATTAGATAAGTTTGATACTCTTGTGAAACCATCACCACATTCAAGATAATTAACATATCCATCATCCCCCAATTTTTTCCTGTGCCTTTGTAGTCCCTCCCTCTACCCCTCTCATCCATTCTGAAACAACCACTTATCTGCTTTTAATGTATATGATAGTTTTGAATGACATTCTGAATTTTTCTCTACAAATCCTTTTTAATTTTTTAAAAAATATTATTAATCATTTAAAAATATCCCAATGGCTAATAATAAAGTAATTGAAAAATACTATCTTCTTTTCATTAATATGTTGCCCCCTGAGTGTCCTCTGTGAGTGCATGAGAGAGACACAGGGCAAACCCCTTCTCAAAACTTGAAGACAAATGTATATAAAACCTATATACTGCTGTGGCCTCTCCCGCCGCGGAGCACAGGCTCCGGCCCGCGCAGGTCCCAGCACCATGGCTCACAGGAACCAGCCTCTCTCCGTGGCATGTGGGATCCTCCCGCACCGGGGCACAAACCCGTGTCCCCTGCATCGGCAGGCGGACTCTCAACCCACTGCTCCACCATGGAAAGCCCTATAAAAAACTTTTAATGGTATTTGTGTCAAAAACAGTCAGTTGGAGAATATAGCCTACTTAAATGTCTCCTTTAACCGTAAATCTTTTTAAAATAGGTCAGATACATTTAGTGAATTATTGGCAACAATATGTGATTTATAAAAATGTGTATTTTGTGTGGAGAGAAAGGGAAAGGAGGAATTAAAAAATGAGAAATCAAACTTTTTTCAAGGGAACACTGACCTTGTAACCTAAAATCCCTGCGTTCAAGTTCCGGACGCTAGCCTTACTAGTGTAATACTTTGGGGCAAGTTATTTAGCATTTTTGACTTTTAAGTCTCTTAAATGTGAACTTAAAATGAGGGTGCCTTTATGTTCTAAACTTTCTAAGGTTTACTCACTACCACACAGATGGATTAGCTTTCATATGTAATTAGGTCGCTTAGTTCAGGCACAAAGGTCAGGTCCATTCCTTGCTTAGAACAGTTCCTATTAGGAGAGGATTCATTATGCCCACTTTTTGTTTTTTTTTTTTTTTTGCGGTACGCGGGCCTCCACTGTTGGGCCTCTCCACGTTGCGGGAGCACAGGCTCCGGACGCGCCGGCTCAGCGGCCGGGGCTCACGGGCCCAGCCGCTCCACGGCATGTGGGATCTTCCCGGACCGGGGCACGAACCCGCGTGCCCTGCATCGGCAGGCAGACTCTCAACCACTGCACCACCAGGGGAAACCCCATAATGCCCACTTTAATGGCAAGGAAATTGAGGTTTACGGAAGTTAAAACTAACAGAGTTGAAATTCAACCCTAGCTTTTTTAATGACAGTTTTTAATTATTTTTATACGTTTCAAATGCACTGTGTTTAAATCCATCTTTGATCATTCTAAGCATGAGTTAGGAAAAGTCTTTTTAAATTAGTATACAAAACATAAAAATATCTATTTCAAAATGTTAAAGCAATCTACACAATATATTTATTTATATGAGGTTCCAGTGTATAGAGGAAACATTATTTCATTTTAAGTTCATCCGCAGTGGGTGAATCTGACACTTTAAACTTCGGAAGTTTTGTTCTGAAAGGCAGTGTAACCGTAATGATGAACAGTGCAGAATCTGGCACCGTTCATTGTGGCTCACTTATTAGCTCTGGGATCCTAAGCCAGTTAATCTCTCTGGTCCGCACTGTACTTATTTATAAGATGAAGGTGTTTAAAATATCTGCCTCATAAGGTTGTTGTGAAGATCAAATGAGTTTTGTTTGTAAAATGCTTAGAACGTTGCATGAAAGGTAGTAAGCATCATGTGTGTATCAACTGGTATTATTTGCTTACAGTTATAAAAATTATTTCATGGAGTTGTAACTGTTTTGGGCGTAGTCCTGTTGGATGTTTTAAACATTTAAGAGAAATACAGTTTTTTATTTTATTTTTAAACTATAACACACATACAGAGAAATACCCAACATATAAATGTACAGAATGGTTCACTAATTTTAAGTGAACAAATATATAACAATTACCCAAGCCAAGAAATAGAACATTATTACATTATTGCCACCTCAGAAATCCCATCAAGCCTCCTCCATTCTTTCATTCACCATTATACAGTGAGACTTACTAAGTTGTTACATATGGCTCTAATTTAATTTCATTATTGCATAGTGTCTAATTATTTGAATATGCAACAATTTATTCACCCATTCTACTGTGGAAAAACATTTCAGTTGTGTCTAGTTGTTAATGTTATGAATAATACTGGCCTGAGCATTCTTTTGATACACCTGTACATGTATTTCTGCTGAGCATACACCTAGGAATTAGTTGCTGGGCCACAGAGAATGTTTATGTTCTACCTCAGTAGAAAATTCAAAACTGCTCAAGGTGGTTAAAATAATTTACACTCCCACCAACAATGTATGTATGATAATTCCCTTCCTCACTAACCTTACATATTAGCATTTAGGAGGTGTGTAGTGATAGCTTACAGTGGTTTTAATTTGCATTTTCCTGATTATTGACAAGTTTGAGCACTTTTGCACATATGTATTGGCCACGTAAATATCCTCTTTGTGACGTGTCTAAACAAGTCATTTATATATTGATTTATAGGAATTTTTGGTATATTTTAATATCTTTGATTGCTATATATGTTATCTCCCATTCGTAAAATCTCCTGTTCTCTTCTTCAAGATTATTTTGTTCATTCTTCATTCTCTACATTGCCATATAAATTTTAGAATTAACTTAAGATTCTTACCTAAAAATGAAATTTTGGTTATTGATCAATTTGGGAAGATTTGACATCTTTCCTGAGTCTTTCAATTCATGAACATAGTATATCCCTCTATTTATTTAGGTCTTTGTTAATTTCTCTCAATAATATCTTCTAGCTTGCTTTGTGGTCATTTTACACATTCCTTGCTAGATATATTACTAAACACTTAGTATTTTGATGCTATTCTAAATATTATCTCTTCAATTTCAGTTTTTACTTTTTGTTACTAATATATAGAAAACCAATTAATTGTTGGTATGTTAATTTGTTATCAGCAGCCTTACTAAACTCACTTGGGAATTCTCATATTTTATCTGTAGATTCTTTTTATATTCTATGTAGGCAATCATGCTATCCAAGAATAATGGTAGGCATATATATTCTTTTTTAATACTGAGAGTTTTGTCTCATTGTACTGGCTAGGATTTTCAGTAAATTGTTGAAGAGGTAACAGTGGGTAATGTATTATTTTCAATCTTAGAAGGAAAGCTTTCAACATTCTGTCATTCAGTATTATATTCTCTATAATATTGAGAAGTTTTCTTCTATTTCTAGTTTGCTAAGAGTTATCATGAATAAATATTTGATTTATCAAATGTTCTTTCTGATATCTACCATGTGATTTTTCTCTATTTTTCTGTTGTGGTGGTGACTGATTTTACAATGTCAAATCAAACTTGAAGTCCTGGAGTAATCCCAATTTGGTCATGATGTGTTACGCTTTTTTTTTTTTTAATCCATTATTACCTTGTTTCTGGATTGCTAATAATTTTTAGGATTTTGCAACTATGTTCATAAAAAAATTAGCCTAAAATTATTGTTTCTGGTAACAACCAGGTTCCATTGACCTCATAAAAATAGTTAGAAAATATTACCCTTTAAAAATTTGGAGGAGGTAGATTTATATAGATTCATGTTATTTCTTCCTTAAATATTTGTTAGAAATTGTAAACAAATCCATCTGGTCCTGGAATATTTTGTGGGCAAGATTTTAATTATGGTTTTAATTTCACTAATTTTTATGGGTTATTCAGGTTTTCTACTTTTATTTTCAGTTTCGGTAAGTTGTGTATTTCTAGGTCAACTATCTTATCAAAATTTTGTAATTAGCACGAAGTTGTTCATAATTCCCTGCTTTAATATTAGTCTAACTTTTTATTTTTACTGTTAGTTTACTGTGCCATTTCTGTTTTTATTGTTTTTCTCCAATAGTTTTGACAGGATATCAACTTTATTAGATATTTCAAGTAAACAACTTTTGACTTTTTAAATCCTCTTTTTTTTTTGTGGTACCCGGGCCTCTCACTGTTGTGGCCTCTCCCGTCGCGGAGCACAGGCTCCAGACGCGCCGGCTCAGCGGCCATGGCTCACGGGCCTAGTCGCTCCGCGGCATGTGGGATCCTCCCGCACCGGGGCACGAACCCATGTCCCCTGCATCGGCAGGCGGACTCTCAACCACTGCGCCACCAGGGAAGCCCTTAAATCCTCTTTATTTATGTGTATTTATTGTCTATATTTATTAATTTTAGTCTTTTATTATTTCCTTTTATTCTTTTCTGAGCTTTTTTTTTTTTCTATTTTCTCAGGTTTTTGTTTTTGTTTTTGTTTTTTTGGCTCATAACATTTCAGTTTTTCTTCTTCTTGAATAAATAGATTTAAACCAATAAATTTTTCTCTAACAGAGTTGCATCCCCAAATTTAGAGTTTCCATCATCAGGTAGCTCAAAACAATTTCAATTGTAATCTCTTTTTGGACTTAGATTATTTAGAAATGCATTTTTAAATTTTCAAACATATTGAGGTTTTCTAGTTATCTTTTTTTTTTTTTTCGGTACGTGGGCCTCTCACTGTTGTGGCCTCTTCCGCTGCGGAGCACAGGCTCCGGACGCGCAGGCTCAGCGGCCATGACTCACGGGCCCAGCCGCTCCGCAGCATGTGGGATCTTCCCAGACCGCTGCACGAACCCGTGTCCCCTGCATCGGCAGGCAGACTCTCAACCACTGCGCCACCAGGAAAACCCTCTAGTTATCTTTTTGTCATTGTTTCCTAGTATAATTCTACCATGGTCATAGATCATAATTGATCATACATGATTTAGATCTTTGAAATTTGTTGTATCTTATTTGTATGACTCAACATATTGCCAACTTCTATAAATGTTTCATATACATTTGAAATGAGTTTGGATTCTGTGGTTGTTAGGTACAGCGCTCTATACAAGTCAATTAGAAAATTATTAATTGAATAATTCAAATCTAATAGTTGGCTCTCAGGAAGCAAAATAATCAATACATATTACAATGGTCTATGGCCTTCCAAAGAGGGCCATATGTATATAATCTGTACATAAACAGATATACAGTGTATGTGGTATTAAACTATTTGGGAAGGAAGTGATTAGGAGAAACAAATCTAAAAAGTCTGCTTGAGGGCTTCCCTGGTGGCACGGTGGTTGGGAGTCCGCCTGCCGATGCAGGGGACACGGGTTCGTGTCCGGTCCGGGAGGATCCCACATGCCACGGAGTGGCTGGGCCCGTGAGCCATGGCCGCTGAGCCTGTGCGTCTGGAGCCTGTGCTCCGCAACGGGGGAGGCCACAATGGTGGGAGACCCACGTACCGCAAAAAAAAAAAAAAAAAGTCTGCTTGAGGAAATGGGATGATAATGGAAAAAAGGTTGACAAATACTTAGATACAAATTTAGAACTGGTATATCATCCTGTTGAATTGAAACTTTTCTCATAATAAAATATCCCTTTTTTTCTCTATTAATGATTTTGCCTTCAAGTCTACTTTGACTAATACTAAAATCTGTACCACTAGCTTTCTGTTAGTGTCTGTGTGACTTATCTCTCATTCTCTTAGTCTTTAATTTTCTATATGTTTATGGTTTAGATGTCTCTCTTTACAAGCATCAGATAAGTCAATATTGTTTTATCATTCAGTCTGATATTTGTCTTGTCAGTGGAGTATTTAGTCTTTTTACATTTAATGTCATAATGATATATTTGAGTTTAAATATGCTGATTTACTATGCTATTGGATTGGCCAAAACGTTTGTTCGGGATTTTCTGTTACATCTTACAAAAAACCTGGATGAAATTTTTGATCAACCCGATATTTGCCCTTCCTGTTCTATATTTCTTTTTATCTCTTTGCTTGCTGTCTTTGGATTGAGTATATTTATAATTACATTGCCCCTTTCCTATTAGCTTGTTATTTTTACATTCTTTTACATTGTTTTACTGGTTACTATTGAGGTTACAGGATTCATCTTTGACCTAATGAAAGTACAATGCAAATTAGTACTTTTATCACTTTGTGGGAAATTTGAAAACCTTAGATGAATACCTTAACTACTTTTGTGCCTCTTCAGAATTATACTCTATTTTTAGGTATTTAATTTTATGTAATTTAAGCTCCACAATGATTATTGTTATTATGCTCTCATACAGTCATGTATACTCTTCTTCCTTCCTGCATCTCTGAGATTACATATAGGATTTCCTTTAGTATAGTGATAATTTGGTTCAGTTTTGTTTTTTTGTTTTTTCTATCTGAAATATATTTACCTTTTTTTATATGGACTTTTCCTGGGAAGAAAATTCTAGATTGGTAATTTTCTTTCCCCACTTTATAACATTATTACATTGTCTTATAACTCACTGTTTTCGTTAATGTCAGAAAATACTCCTTTAAAAGCAGTCTGTCCTTTTTTTTTGACTGTTTGTGATTCTTTCTTTATATCTTTGATTTCCAGTATTTTTACCATGATTGCTTAGGTGTGGTTTTCATTGTATTTATTATTTTATATATATATATATATATATATATATATATATATTTAGGTATTATTTTATTTTATTTTTTAACATCTTTATTGGAGTATAATTGCTTTACATTGTTGGGCTAGTTACTGCTGTATAACAAAGTGAATCAGCTATATATATACATATATCACCATATCCCCTCCCTCTTGCGTCTCCCTCTGACCCTCCCTATCACACCCCTCTAGGTGGTCACAAAGTACCGAGCTGACCTCCCTGTGCTATGCAGCTGCTTCCCACTAGCTATCTATTTTACATTTGGTAGTGTATATATGTCAATGCTACTCTCTCACTTCGTCCCAGCTTACCCTTCCCCCTCCCCATGTCCTCAAGTCTATTTTCTACATCTCCATCTTTACTCCTGTCCTGCCACTAGGTTCATCAGAACCGTTTTTTTTTTTTAGATTCCATATATATGTGTTAGCATACGGTATTTGTTTTCCTCTTTCTAACTTACTTCACTCTGTATGACAGACTCTAGGTCCATCCACCTCACTACAAATAACTCAAATTCGTTTCTTTTTATGGCTGAGTAATATTCCATTGTATATATGTGCCACATCTTCTTTATCCATTCACCTCTCAGTGGACACTTAGGTTGCTTCCGTGTCCTGGCTATTGTAAATAGAGCTGCAATGAACACTGTGGTACATGACTCTTTTTGAATTATGGTTTTCTCAGGGTGTATGCCCAGTGGTGGGACTCCTGGGTCATATGATTGTTCTACTTTTAGTTTCTTAAGGAACCTCCATACTGTTCTTCATAGTGGCTGTGTCAATTTACATTCCCACCAACAGTGCAAGAGGGTTCCCTTTTCTCCACACCCTCTCCAGCATTTAGTGTTTGTAGATTTTTTGATGATGGCCATTCTGACTGGTGTGAGGTGATACCTCATTGTAGTTTTGATTTGCATTTCTCTAATGATTAGTGATGTTGAGCATCCTTTCATGTGTTTGTTGGCCATCTGTATGTCTTCTTTGGAGAAATGTCTATTTAGGTCTTCTGTATTATTATATTTTTTTATTATATTATATATTCTTATTATGATGATGATGGTAATTTTCAGTCCTAGAATCTGGGTTTTTTTTGGTAGTTTCTAGATCTCTGGCAAAATTCTCAATCTTGTCTATCATATCCTTGTATATATTATATGTATTATTTTAAAGTCTTTGTTTTATTTATATCTTATAAGTGTCTGTTTCTGTTGTCTGCTATTGCTGCTGGTTGGTTCAAATTTCTTGCCTTTCTTATGCTTGGTTATTCTTGATGGGGCACTGGACATTATAAATAAAAAATATGGAGACAAATTGAGGCCTAGTGTTATATTATCTTTCTCCAGATAGGATTTACATTTGTTTCTGCCAAGTAACTGGCGGCACTAATGGTCCTGATTGTCTTAATAGTCCTGATTTTGTGTTGAATGAATGTATGTGACATGCTTAAAACAGTGGTTGGCACATACTAAGTACTGTGCAACTGCTTCTTTTTTCCTTTCATTGCTTCCTTTAAAGGATGTGGAAAGAGAGAAAGGGAAGAAAGAACTAAGGATAACATCCATGGCATTAAAAAACTCCAATATGCACCAGAAGTAATTCTCATTTTTTTTCATTTTCTTGTCTTTTTCTTATATCTGAAATAAATTTAAAAATGAGAAGTTGTATTCATCAAAATCATGAACTAAGTAGATAAAGATAAATGTGTTTACCTCCCATATTTCACTATGGGCATATATCCATTATGTAAAATTTTAAAACAGAATTACGATTGCATCAGTATAATTCCCTTATTTTATAATTATTATTCGCCAGTAGTACTTTGAGAAACGTTATCATTTTGGAGATTGCTCATATCCTAAAGAGATCTTGGGTCAAATAACTATTTGTTAATAGACAGTTTTTCATCTGCACCTCACATTTCCAATCAAGGATACCTACCAAAATGTATCATTTAAGTCTTGATTTATGGCTTTTTTGCATGGAAGCTAATGTTATCTTATATAGTAGCTGATATAAATTAGGTACGATGAGCTATTAGCAACATTCTTCATTATCCAAATTGTTTCACAGTTTATAGTTCCATGCAAGCAAAATCTAATGTCTCTGAATGAGACATTATGTGTTAGTCCACATGTGTTGTAAACACTCAAAAAATTTTATTTTCAGTACACTAGCTATGTCCTGTGGAATGAGCAAATTATTATTTAAATGGTTGCAAGAAAAATACTCTACCCAGGATTAAACTTAGCTACGCTAGAGTCAAATCCTCGTCTAGTTATGTAAAACCAGGTTTTTGGTGTTCTGTATTTATGTAGTGCCTCTGCCAGTTTGCTGGCTTTCCTTGGGCATTTGTGTCTTCCTAGTACTACTTTATGCAGGTTTTCCAGTGCTGGGTTATCTTTGGAGCACAGGTGAACTTGAAATTATAGCTAATAAATGCAAAATATGCTACGTCCTTAACCTAGAGTCCAGTCATTAATTATTTACAAGCAATTTAAAAATAGTTAGAAAATATATATTTTTAGAGAAAACAACAGTAAACAGTTAAGAAAAATATGCTTGAAATATCCTGCTTTATTGATTTTCTTTTTAAATAGGTGTGTTTCTAGTTTTCATGTCATTTTTTTCTTTTTAAAATAGAAATTTAAAAAAATGGAATTTAAAAAGAATCATTGTTTAGCCTACTATATGTATGCTAAAGCATATTAAATTAAAAACATATTAAGTGGTATGTTTTTATAAAATATGCTGTTTTGAATTGATAATATCATACATTACAGGTAACAGCAAAGAAGGAGAATTGACTTAATATTTAAGCCAAAAGACTAAGTTTTATGTGTTACTCCATGAATTTTTAAACTGAGAAGAATTTATGTCATAGAGTAACAACAAGGAGTTATTACAAACTGTTGAGTAACTAAATAGCACTTTTGCACAGTTTTTAATTGCAAATTCTTGTGAAAAGGTACATGAGTAATTTCTTCTGTTTCTAACACAGGTATTTAGTTTCTTCCTTAAGGAAACCAAAAAGGAATTCATAAATAATTTTTAAGCTAATTTAATGTATTGAATTTAAATTTTAAAAAAATTTATAAACCTGGTAATTTTGACCTGCATTTAAGTTATTCATGCAATCTTGAGCACACAAGATGACTTCAATTATTTTCTAGCTGTGAAACAGTCCTAAAATTATGTCACTATTTCCAAACCAGAATCTGATATCATAGCTTTTTTTTTTTTTTAATTATAGTTTCAGGCTAGGAGTTTTCCTGTATGGCTGAGATGAGTTTCATGTTCCACATAGTAAGGGTTCTCTGCATCCTTGCCCTTGTCCTGAGCCAGTGTTCTACTGCTTGATGCCAGGATGGTCATACCCATCTTTTGCCTCTGGTCAAACTACTGGTTAACTATTTTGACTATCATTCCTTTTAGTGCCTATATTTCATCAAGAAGCAGGCTTGACAAATCAGCATGTGGAAACGATTTAAGAAGAATATTGGTTGAGGGGCTTGCATGAACACCCAGAGCTGTAATATGGTGGGTCTCTTCTGACTTTCCCATCATGCACAGGCAGCATCAGAACCGTGCCCAGTATTCAATCCAAGTGAATTCTTACACAGGCTTAACTGAAATTGAATTTTAGGCCAAATATTTTACATATTCTCTTGTTTAGTTTGGCCTAGATGCCTTAAGTATGCTGGCTCAATTATTTTTTTTTTTCTATGAGTGCCTCAGATAATCATATGATACAAGTTTATGTACATATGTGTGTGTCCATGTGAATATATATAGGTAGACAGGTATAGATATATAAATATAGATACAGATACAGCTAGAAATATCTATATATGTGTGTATATACATGTACACATATGAAAGTATATAGCCCGATGATGATTGGCACATAATATTAGTACTTTAATTAAGATAATCTAGAATTACAAGTAATTGTGTTAGGTCTTAGAAGTGAGATAGGTATAGACTTCTTTTCATTGATGTGAAACATAGGCCGTGCACATATAACAAACTATTAATCAGCCCAAAACTTTCGTATATTATGTTCATGAGCACTAAGGTCTTGAGAAAAATTCTAATTTCTGCTTAAATCTCTAAATATCCTCATAAAATCTTCAATACATAGGTATAATTGTCCCGTTTTAATGTGCAAACTGTGGCTCCCATTGATTAAATAATTAGCCTAAGGTCACTGCTTTTAAATGACAGAGTCAGGATTCATTTATTCAACCAACAAGTATTTGGGGACCTAATGTGGTATAGGGACTGGGGATATAAAAATAGAAAAGACAAAGTCCCTGTCTCCATGGAACTTGCATTCTAGTGAGAGAAGCCTGACAGTTAACATGTAAACAAGTAGATAAGACAGATCATTTCAGATATTGCTAAATGCTCTGAAGAAAATAAAGCAGGGTAGTGTGATGGCTAGTTGCTGGCAGTAGAGATGTGGGCGTGTAACTGGGAAGGTCAGTGGAGTCTTGTCTGTGTCTGAAATAATTAAATGTATGCAGCCGTGCAAAGACCTGGAAGAAGAGTGATCCAGGTGGAGGAAGGAGCAAGAGCAAAGCCCTAAAAAGAAAACAAACTTCATTGTTTGAAAGACAGAAAGGCCAGGGCTGCTGGAGCAAAATGAGATGCTAGGATGGAAGGAGATGTGTGAGCCTAAGAAGGCAGGGCCCAGACCGTATGCACCTTCACCAGGCATGGTCTGAATTCTACTCTTCTCACAGGGAATGGGAAGCCACTGAAACCAAGGTGACAGGGAAGAGATTCAACTGATCTGTGCTTTAAAGTGATGACTCTGGCTCCCGTGCAGAGAATTGGATTGTGCAGGCTGGGTTATAGAAGCCGTCACGGGCAGCTGTCGGTTATTGCAGGAGAGGAGAGGTGAAGGCAGCCTGGATTGAGGCGGAGACAGTGGAGTGATGGTTAGTGTTCAGATGTGAGTATCTGACAGTATAATGGATAGGAATGGATGGTGGATTGGCTGTGAAGGAAGGACAGCATTACACAGTGCTTATGACCCCAGATTCTGGAGCCAAGCTCCCTGGGTTTATATTCTGGCTCAGCCTACCAGCTTTGTAACCTTGGACAAGTAACTTTGTTTGAATAATCTATTCTCCAACTTGTAAAATTGGAGGAAGAAGCTAACCATGCCTACCTTATAGGATTGCTGTACAGATTGAGTGTGTGTCTGCGTGTGCATCTGTGTGTGTGTGCACTTAGGACTCGGTTCAGTAGTCAGTGCTACTTATGTTGCGTACATGTCGATTAAATAAAGAACAATTGATGAATTCTAGATTTTTGGCTTACATCACTGCAGGTACCATTGACGAGATGGGGAAGATTGAGGGACGAAGAGGTTGGAGAAGGGAGATGCAGGAAGAAAGTAGGAGTCCTATTTGGGACGCATTAAGTTTGAGGTGCAGTGTTCAGGGGAGAGATCAGAACTGTACTTAGATCTATCAGTACATTTGCTATTTAAAGCCTTGGCACTGAATGAGATCACCTAGGAAGACAATGTAAATAAATAGGAAGAGGATGGAGGACTGAGCCTTCCATCGGCATCAAAAGGTGGGGAGAGGGGGAGGAGCCAGGAAATGATTCAAATGCATACGCATCTGGGTTTTACATGGTGCTGCCTATATTATTGGAGCCTTGCCAGAGCTTGTGCTTCAGAAGACTCTGTAGACATGAAAGAAAGCCTCTTTATAAATTCCTAGTATGAAGGGGCTGAGGCTTCCAGCTTGGACCCCGACGACAGGAATTTTCCATACGTACTTGAGAGTAGCACAAAGAAACTGTAGTATAAATATGCCACTCCATGTTTACTCGTAGATGTTTTTAAGTACAATCATAGTTATACGTGGCCCCTAATGAGAACTCAGCTGCTTTAAATTGTGCCATTATTATATATTTTCCTTCACATGAAAGTATGGCACCTCCAATTTACAAAGACACAATTTACAAAGACTTTTGATACAGAAGTCTAGAACTGGCAAAGAATCATTCCCTAGACACTATATTATATTATTGATTTCCAGTCAGCCCACCAAAGCCTGTGTAACCCACAAGGATGTGAAATTCAAGTGCAAAGAATACGTAGACCCTAAACAACACAAGGAACAACATTTATGGAAAAATTTGCTTTGGTTTCTTAAGATACCAGGCATACGTTGTTCTTCTCCTCCAAGTAAGGATAGAGAGTTGCCTATTGGATGGAGAGGTCAGGGGGCAGAGAACGGCGCTCCCGTGACCACGGTCACTTACATAAAAGATAGTCAGTGATTGTAAAAAACACAGGTATATGAATTGAGGAGAAGAATCCAGGGGAAAGATAGGAAACTCAAAATCTAGTCTTGGCTTTGACATTCACCAAAGCTATGACTCCAAGGAAGTCACTAAGTGTTCTGTGGCTCAGTTTCCATTTGTTTTATATTGGCTATAATAATCCCTCAAAGTGTTATTTTAAAAATAGATTTATTATATGTATATGTATTGATTATCTGTACGTATATATAAACATATGTTGAGATACATATATATGTAAAATATGTATTTGTGTGTGACTGTGAATGGTAGAAAAATCTAAGTAACTATTAATTACTGTTTATCATTAATGTTATCTCATATCCTCATACCATCTCTTTGGTTTTTATTTTAATTCATGACATTTAGGAAAACATGAATGGCTGGATTTTAATAATGTGGAACAATAATAACAGAAATGAAATTTGAAACAACTAATTCCAACAATACAGAATAAGTTCTATTCATAATAACATTTTTTTAACATCTTTATTGGAGTATAATTGCTTTACAATGGTGTGTTAGTTTCTGCTGTATAACAAAGTGAATCAGCTATACATATACATATATCCCCATATCTCCTAGGTCACCTCATTAGCTCTTCCAGTCTTTCCTAACAGATGGCTCAGTGAGTTGTCAAAAATGATCTAATTCCAGCTTTCTTAAGGGTTTGAGTGCTTGCAGAGAAGAGTTCAGTTGCCTTAGCAAGTTTTGTCTTATGTAAATATAATCAGTAGCAGCCTTATAAGTTACCTCAGGAAAGCAATCTAGAATTTCATTACAAATCATTATTTAGCATTTTAGTGCTGCCCTGTGTACTCAGCCAGGGAGAATTACTGTTTAAGGTTTCCTAATTTTATCGATGACTTTCCAACATGGACATTACTTGAACTTTTCTCATACAGTATTGTCCACATCACACTAACTCTGCTGTTGTCTTTTTAAGGATACTTTCGATTTCATTTAAGGTACTGTCAGACATCAAGGACAGGTGTTCATAGAATATTTAAAAATGGTTAGAAATCAGATGTTTCCTTTTTATTCTGTCTAATTAATGCCCTTTGCTTCAAGACAACACGAGGAAGGAAACACAACTTTGCGGAGTCTCCGTACTTCCAGAAGTCTCACAGAGCAAATTCATTCTATGTTTGAAGTGGGTCGGTTAGATAAAGACTACCAAGAACTGTGTGAACTTGTTAATTGAAGTCTACCACAGTAGTTTCACCTGGAATCTCGCTTTTCTGCCCACTTACTCGACTCTTTGGTTAGTTCATACGTAATAAATTGTACTCATTGTGCGTGTGAACTTTGGAAAACATAACCTGAGTTAACCACCATTTACATACCACTATAGAGTGAACGTGCAGTATTTCTCATTTCTTCATATCCAGATCTTTCACTTAAATTGTTTTTGAAAACCTCACAATCAGCAGATTACAATTATCTTGGACTAATGAGGATTTTTCTGTTTTTATTTTATTCTATGAATAAAAAGGGTTCTATGTAACAGAACCATTTTTGTGTCTTGGTGTATTGTCTAACGCATTAGTATTTTGATCATCTGATTTTAATTAATTTTCTGTCATTCTTCCTGTATTAATGAAAAAATTTTTCAAGCATGAAAAATTCACTCTGATAACAGTTCATGTACACAATCACTCCCTACAATAAAGGTATCAGGTTATTGTACTTACACCGAAGATGGAAGGACAGAGCAGAGAGCAAAACTGATCCAGTGATCTAGCAATAAGTGGCAACTGTTGTTTCATTTCCTTCCCTCTTCTCTACCACAAGCCTCTAAATTTCCCTGTCAGAAAACATATCTGAATTCCTGAACCATCAGCAAACACAAAATGACATGATAGATGAAAATATCTAAGAATGGGGGTAAAGATATTTTCCCTATACTTACAAGTGACCCTTAGTTTCTAGGTTTTTTGGAGTCAACATTTGAGTCCTCGAATATTCTCAAAAAATTTTTCACTGAAATAATACAATATCCTGTGAATATTTTGATTATGGAGTTTTTTGCCTGAAGTGTTTTTAAAGGATTCTTAAATGTTCTTTTATTGCAATCTTTAATATAGTATGATATAGTTCTGGAAATTTCACTAATTCTGGAGAAGAACAGGTACAATAACAAAATTTATTGAATATATGAACCAGGCATATATGATTTGTTTTGGTGGCATTACTTTCATTTTGTTGTGATTGTAGAAGCAATATAAACGTAATTGGAAAAATATGAAAATGTAAATATTGGTAATCATTGTTAATACTTCATAGACCTAGATATTTTTCTTTTATTAAAAAAGCTTACATTTTTAACTACAAATATTACAAATGTACAGAAAAGTATAGAAAATGATGTGACAGACGTCTGTATATGCACCACCTAGATAGCTATAAAATCATTTATTTAACAAACATTTATTGAAAACTGCTAAGCTAGACTGTTCTCGGCACCTGTAGACTCAGCAGTGAGCAAAACAGATAATGGGGGAACACAGACAATAAGTAAAATGCATGTGTAAAAGATGATAGCTAGTGAAAATTGGTGTCCAAAAAGGAGAGCAGGGAAGATGGTTAGGGGATATTGGGGAGCTGGGCATGAAATATTAAACAGGTTGCTTGAGAAATCCCACTAAGTGACTTTAGAAAAGACATGGGAAAGTGTTGGGAGAGTGAGCCATGCAGATACCTGGGGAAAGAAAGTTCTAGACAGAGGGCTCAGCAAGGCCAGTGCCCGGAGATGGGTGTGTGGCTGATGTGTGGAACTTCTCCTTTATCTCTTTTATTCTGCCTCATTAATTTCTGTCTTTAATCCAGTGGTTTTCTTTCTTCTACTGACTTTTGGTTTACTCTATTGCTCAGTTTTAATCTTTCTTCCTTTCTAATTCATACATTTCAAACTATAAATTTCCCTCCAAGTATATTTTTAGCTGGACATTGTAATCTTTGAAATATGATATATTCATTGTGGTTTCTTTCTAAATATTTTGTAAATTCCATGATTTTTATTCTATTCAATAATGATTTAGAAGTGGTTATTTTAAATTTCTAAGTGTGGGGAGTGAAAAGGAGATTGCTCTCCTTTATTGTTGATTTCTAAAATTGATGCACTGTGTTCAGGGAATGCTGCTTATGTAAAATGATTCTTAGATTATTTTTATTTATAGAGAGTTTTGAGACTTCCTTTGTAGCTTAAGTTGCTAATTTTTGTGAAAAAAAACCAATATGAGACAGAAAAGAATGTTTCCTGTAATTGTTTATATAAAGTTGTCAGCTCCAGCCTGTTAACTGTGTTGTCAAAATGGTCTATTCCCTTGACTAGTTTTCTGACTCTGAATCAATGATGGCAGTAAGCATGCTAATATCTCCTGCTGTAATTGTGGATTTGTGAATTTCTCCTTGTATTTTTGTCAATTTTTGCCTTGTGCACTTCAAGCTTTGCCTGGTAAGTGAATGAATGTTCAGAATGATTATCTTCCTGGTAATCGTTATTCGTATTTCTGCTATGAAGTCTATCCCATCTAGTATTAAAATAGTAATAATATTTTGAAAATATTCTAATATTAAAAGCTGCTATTCCAGTTCTTTGGGGTTACTATTTCCCTGACATATCTTTTTTTCATCCTCTTGCTCTCAACATTTCTGTGAGTGCATATTTTTGGTGTGTCTTTTTAGATAACATATAGCTGAATTTTATTTAAAAATAAAAAATAATTTAATTTTTAAAATTTTAGTTATTTTTAAACTAATTTAATTTTTAATGTATAATTTTAATATATATTTTAATATACATTAAAATTTATTTATTCAATTTAAACTTTGGTTTTCTATTCATCACATTTTTCTGTTACTTCTTATTTACTCTTTCTGCTTTCTACTGGATGGATTTGAGGATTTTTTTTTAGTTGTGGTATAGTTGATTTACAATGTTGTGTTAGCTTCAGGTGTACAACAAAATGATTGTTATATATATTTTTTTCTGAATAGTTTTCATTATAGGTTATTACAACATATTGAATATAGCTCCCTGTGCTCTACAGTAAATCCTTGTTGCTTACCTATATTTTATGTATAGTAGTTTGTATCTGTTAATCCCAAACTCCTAATTTATCCCACCCCACCCCCTGGATTTGAGTTTGTTAATTCATTTTCTCTCCACTAATTTGGAGATTAGACATTTCATTTTTTTATGGTTTCAGTGAGTACCCTTAAATTTTTAACATTCACCGTAGAGTTAAAATATAAGTAAATTTATATGTATTCTCTATTAACATCACACCCCAGAATAATATAAGGAACTTACTTAAATCATCTTAGATTATGTCCACACACACCCCAACTATGTTATTTTATCTGTATTTGAGTTCTACCTCATTTTTAAACCCTGAGCTATCATCTTTTAAAATTTTTATAGTGAATGCTTATTTAAATTTACCTATGGTTTCCAACATTGCTCAGTATTGTTTCCTACATCTCATTCTTTCTTCTTAGGTTCACATTCTTTCTTTGAGGATCCGAAAGTGGTAAATACTTTCAGTGTTTAGACTGTCAATATTCTTTTTAATCCTCACTCATGAATGATGATTTAACGGGATATAGAATTCTCCAAGTATGAGTCATTTTCTCTCAACACTTTGAGGGTAATATTCCCTTGCATTCTAGTCTCTATTGTTGCTGATAAATTTTTTCTGTGAGTCTAATTGTTGTTTCTTTGTAGTGCACTGTCTTTTCTGGTTGCTTTTAAGGTTTTTCCCTCTGTGTCTGCTCAGGCCCTCTGCAAAGTACATTCCAAGACCGAAATACAAAGGATTTCTTGGGGAAAATGGATAAAGGGCCAAGGGAGCAGGAGTAGACGGTGAGAGCCTTCAAACCACAATACAGATCTGACTCTGCGAAAGGCGTTTGGTGTAGGAAGAGACTTAGCCTGCAGGGCAGCTCTGAGATCCTTGGCCAGGCTCGTGGGGATCTCCTAAGTTGGAAGAGTTTGGCATGGACCAGAAGGGTTCGGCTATGGTACCCCCATCATGCCCCACATTGGCTGGGAGCCCTCTGGAGAGAGTGGCCTCCGTGAGACCACTGTTGTAGAGCCTGAAGGTGCAGCCACTGGAGGCTGTCAGTTGACTGCCCTGCTGGTGGCAGGTCCTCTCTTGGGATGAGAGCTGAGGGTTGCCACCCTCTGTCTTTCACATTCTGCAGGCTCACTAAAACATCTAGATTTATTTATCTTGCTTTATACTCTTAATTCTCCTATCCTACGTTTCACATATGTCATCAAATATGGTACAATTTTAGCCACATTTTCTTTGAAAATTGTATCTACCCTTTCTCAGTTTCTTGAATGTCTGTTACAGATATATGTGCTGCATTCCCATTCCATTATCCATTTTTCTCAAACACTCCTTCATATTTACCATATCTTTATTTCACTAGACTTTATTGTGAAAATTTTCCTTAAATTTCTCTTCCAGCTCCATAATCTTTTGAGCTAGGTCTAAAAGGCTTCTGACCCATATTTGAGTTTTCTCTTCAATTATCTTATTTCTCATGTCTTATTTGGAAAAGTTACCCATTCTTATGTCAGTGTTCCTGTTCCTTCCCTATAATTTTGATCCTTTCATTAATCTCCAATAATGTTTAGCCTACTTGTTTTATGGATTCCTTCAAAACGTTCCAGTTCTCCTGTCTGCTGACTCTTTCTTGATGAATTTTCTTTCCTTTTTATTGTATTTTTCATTGCTTAGCTTATATTCAGCAGAGAGTTACTTTTTTCACGTCTTACGTGTTTTGTGTTTTCTTCCAAACGGTGTCCTAGGAATTCTGCCATTGTAGAGCCAGTCCACACATTCATTTTTTACACATTACGATCCTATACCATTCAAATGCCAGGCTCAGGTCTTGGTTTTCCATTTCTCGTGTGAGTTTTTCTATATTCCCTTTATAACAGAAAGAGAAACTGGCTTGTCATTTCCCTGGAATGATGAGCCAAGAGCTTTATTTCTCCTTTCCCCGAGGGACAGCCCTGCGTCATGCTACTATAAGCCTCTCGGTTCCAGTTTTCTTCTGAATAGATAGTAAAACCACAGTCCTATACCCTAGATCTTATAAGTCATTAACATCTTTCTTAGTTTTGGTTCCCTCAGAAGCAGGTCCTCAGACAAGGACTCAAGGACATATAGACCCTTTGGGGGGTACACAGAACCCCAGTAAGACAGAGGGAAAGTGAGTGGAAGAAAGGTGAAGGAAACCAATAGGCTGTGTCCACCAGCCATGTCAGTGGACAATTAAAGTGTTAAACTCTGGGAAATGGTTCAAAACACATGCCCACAATTAACCCACCACAAAGGGTGAGGGAGCTGCTATATTTATATGTCATATCTGAGGAATCACTGGGTGAGGGTTACTAGGGCTGGGGGAGAAGGAGATATCTTTGACATTTCCAAAATGCCATGTGCATTTAATCAGAGCAGCTTCCAGAGTTCTAGGGAAAGAAAGCCCGAAGTCAGAGATGTGGATCCTGGCCATTGAAAAGCAGCAGGAGCACCCTAAGAGGCCCGAGGGATGCGGCCTGGGAGCTCACAGCGTCTGCTACAGCATCTCGCTGGTTGCCACAGTTCTCTCATGACTGGAACACCTGGATTCAGGTTCCCTCTTCACTCTGGTTCTTAGGGACTTTCATTTATTTATTTGTTTGTTTATTGATTGATGGCTAGCTGGCTGGCTGCATTGGGTCTCCGTTGCTGTGCACGGGCTTTCTCTACTTGTGGCGAGCGGGGGCCTACTTTTCATTGTGGTGTGCGGGCTTCTCATTGCGATGGCTTCTTTTGTTGTGGAGCACGGGCTCTGGGCACGTGGGCTCAGTAGTTGTGACTCACGGGCTCTAGAGCTCAGGCTCAGTAGTTGTGGTGCACAGGCTTAGTTGTTCCACGGCATGTGGGATCTTCCCGGACCAGGGCTCGAACCCATTTCCCCTGCATTGGCAGGCGGATTCTTACCCACTGCACCACCAGGGAAGTCCTGGGACTTTCTTTTCTTTTATGTTTCACAAGATATTTACAACTTTTGCTACATATTTAATCAAACTTTTATTTTTATATGTGTTTATAATTGGAAAGAGGTCTGTCTAGGTCAGATTTCATGTTGCTGAAACAAATATTCTAAGATACTTAAATGTACACTTTAATTTTATAAAATAAGGTCATACTAAATATGCCATCATAACTTGCTCTTATACTTAAAACAACTTTGACACTTTTTCCATAACCAGACATATAGGTAGGTCTACTCATTCTTTTAAATTTATTTCTCCAAATTCTTACAGTTAGATAATTTTTTACAGATGTCACTATTACAAAGTATGCAATAAACATTATTTCACCTATATTCTTACATATTTATTGATAGTATATCTCTGGAATAAATTCCTAGTACTGGAATTTATGAGTCAAACTTCTAGCACAGTTAAATTTTAAAAGATATTACCAAATCCACCTAAATTTTTTTTAACCATTTTTATTGTCACCCATAGCAAATGAAGGTTTTTCCCTTATCTTTACCAAAAATGTGTAATATCAATCATTTGACTGTTTGATGATCTTAAGAGTGAAAGTAATAGGTTACTTAATTTGTTTTATTTTAATTGTTAGTGAAGACAAGTAATTTTATATGCTTCTGTTCATTGGTATTCACTTGTATGACTTTTGCTAATATTTTTATAGGTTTTCTCATTTTTAAATTTGATTCATAAGAGCTTTTTTATATTATGAACACTACCCCTTTGTTATATATCTCAAATATATTTTTTGAAGTTTATATTTCATTTTTGAATTTGTTTATTGTGTTTTATTACCCATGTAAAATTTTATGTAACCAATTTCATCCAGTTTTGATTTTGTGGTTTCTCATTTTCATATCATGCTTTTAAAAAACCCTTCTATAATTATTAATTATAAAAAGAATGTAAGCAGTTATTGAATACTCACTATGAACTGTATATACCATGGCATGAAGGAAAAGGACAAAGATGAATGAGAAGCCTTTTATTGCTTCAAAAAGTATCATATTAAATATAAAATATTTTGTTCTGTAGAAGGAATGAAGTAAATAGACCTTTTCCCCTCTACAAACAAACAAGGGAACAGATAACAATTCTCCAAACTTGTGTATCTTTTTTTAAGGAAAATCGTAAACCAGTCAAAACATCAACACTTACAGTAAATAATAATATTTAGAAGTCATCAGCAAGAAAACCCAGGCCTAGAACTCAAGGTCTGTTTACATACTGATACTCTTAAGACTGTCAAACAGTGCCACTTCTTTATGAGCTGAGGTAAATCCTGAAAGACCTACAAAAAGAGGGGTTTTTTTCAAAATGCATTTTTTTGTATGCTTAACCAAGACTTATCTCAGTAGCATTTTTTATACACCTACTGTAATGACCAGATTTCACTAAACGTTGATGAAAGGGAATACTGTTTAAGACACAATCCCTTTCCTTATGGAAATACATAACAGGGGAGGCAAAATATCCATAAATGAAACAAAGAATAATTTGAAGACAAACAGTGTGGGACAGACCTTGTGTACATACACATACTGACAGCTTAGGAAAACAGTACTCAGTGGCCCTGTAGCGATCGACAGTATTATACTAGTTCAATGCAGAGAATCCTTTAGTTGTAATCTTGTAGACCATATTGACATTTGCTGACATAAAGAACTTTTGGACAGTGGGAAAGATATAAATATAAATAAGTTTTTATATGTATAAAATTATGTAAAAATATAAATATCTACCAAAAAATTAAAGAAATAAGGACAACCCCAAAATCTTGATATTTTTATGTTAATGTAGTAGAGCAGAACAGTGAGTAAGCCATGAAGGCAGATGCCCTAGAAAAATCACTTATCTTTGTTTTTGTATATGTAGTAAAACTCCATCCCACAAATCACATAGTGACGTTGCTGACAGTCACTCCTCCCACAGTTGCCCAGCCTGACCCTCTTTGGCTTGAGTTGCCTGTCAACATAAGGGGATTCAGAGGGAAGATCAAAAGGAGAAAACAGTGGACTACAGATGATCCACCAAACAGAAAATCTAATTGGGGAAGTCTCTGCTCTGGGCCACATACTTTGGAAGCAGAAATGTTGGTGTATAACTGAGGGAGTCATGAGTTTATTCATCTAATAATCACTTACCAAATGCATACTTCAAGCACCATATGTTTAGATGGGTGGGATCAAGAGTCACTTTTTAAGTTAAGAAGTGATTTGTCAGGCAAGAGTAGGATACATTGGAATGGTAAATTGGATGTGTGGATCTAAGGAAAACACCACAGACATAGTCTGATGGCGGGGAAGAGGTTTCAGATTGACAGTGGGAAAACTGAAAGTAAAACAGTGTTGAAAGCAATGCTTGGAAGCTCCATCATGAATATGAAGAAGTGAATTTTTATTTTTCTGTCCTGGAGCTTAAGAAAAGGAGAATTTGGAGCTGATCTTCCACTGGCCCTGAAGTTGAGGAAGGCAGAGGGAGTTAACGCCAAGTTTCCAACATAAAAGAAATCCTTCAGCAAAGGGGATTTCAAAGAACTTAGCTGAATAATTTCCATTTGGGGCTGGTAAAGAGAGGGAGAGTTGCATTCAGAGGGTGAAACAAGCAGGAAGAAGGCAGTTGTCTGGATATTTTCTTTGCAATCTAGATAATACTAGAGCTCAGCAAATGAATAAACAAAATTATAAGTTTGCTAATAGTTCCAATCCCAGAGATGCTGAAGAGGATTTTTTTTTCTTTTCCAAGCAAGAGTCATCTCAGGGTAAATCTCAGACCAGGTTTGGTGTTTGCACATTTTCCTCAATGTATTTCAGAGCCTGGGAGATACAGAGGCCCCACAGAGAGGTTGTGCATCATTTGCTTTCATGACATTTCAGTTTTGAAACATGCAAGTGGCATGTGCTGTTTTATCATGTTACATGGGGGGGGGGCATATCTTTGAGAGAGTTTGTGTTAGAAACACAATATATAAAAACAATAGTAAGTCCAGTGCTGGAGGCTGCATGCTAATATCCAGGTCCTGCAATATGTTTTTAATAACAAATACCTACTGGAGTGGCCTGCAAATCTAGAGCGGCCATTGGCCTAAAGACCAAAGGGGCTATACACTAATAAAGCCAAAGTTTAATGTAAATGAAGCAACGTGCTGACCCCAGGACCCAATTTGTTAGCAAGTCGCTAGCATCTCTGGACTTTTCCCTTCTCTTTCTCTATGCTATATGGGATTTTACTTTAGAGGGACTCAAAATATTCTAGAAGAATGCAGTTGAAATAATTGTATTGTGTAATTGAAGTAATTACACAATTATTTCATGACACATTGTTTAAAAATGTTTGAAAATTTTTCTAAAACAAAATTGAGAAAAACTTGTTTACCTTAACCTCCTCTATCCTCCCACTTGCTTTAATTTGTGGAACAGGGTTAGAATAAGCGTACAGTTGACCCTCTATAACCGCGGGTTCCATATTACCAGATTCAGCCAACTGTGGATGAAAAGTATTCCAAAAAAAAAAAGAGAAAAATCAGAAAGTTCCAAAAAAGCAAAGCCTTAATTTACCTCTAATAACTATTTACATAGCGTTTTCATTGTATTAGGTGTTATAAGTAATCTAGAGGTGATTTAAAGTTTAGGGGAGGATGTTCATAGGTTATATGCAAATACTATGCCATTGTATATAAGGGACTTGAGAATTTATGGATTTTGGTATCCGTGGAGGGTCCTGGAACCAATCCCCCACAGATAAGGAGGGATGGCTATACTCTTTATTATGTAGAGCTAAAATTCTTTTACTATATTTTTAATAATATGTTTTGGAACCATTCCTTAAGTCAGATTGAAATTTGCAAGTGATTAGATTTGGGATGGGAAGTAAGGCCAGCAGGAGCAGCTGGCCTGATTCGCCTAGAGGAATCTCTCAAAGCCCGTTAAGTGTAAGATTTGCAGTTAATTCTCCTATTGGATATCCACAGCACACCAAGTTCTTGTTTGTTAGCATGCAGTGTGACCACCTGGGAACAAAGACTTTTGTTAAATTGTCTCCTGTTTCCCTGAGTTCCTCATAGTGCTGACTAAAATGTTCTATGTAATTCATGTTAAAAAAAAAAAAAGGCTTCAACTGAGAAAAGGTTGTTTTCAACTTTCTTTCCCTCTGTGTTTCTCCTGCTTCCTGCCCAATTTTTGTTTGTTTCCCTTCAATATCAAATCAGATGTCACTGTTTCTTTCAGTTTGAACATTCTCAATTTCTCCCTTGCCATTCATCAATTTTTCTGCCACTTTCCCTTAAGAATTTCCCCAATTTAAACCTTATTCAATAACAAACATACTTCACAGACTGAACAGATGGATTACAGGACTTTTTCCCTTAAGATTTCCATGTATAGCAATTTTCACTTCTCAAACAAAATAATGGTGATGATGATAAAGTATTCAACCCTTGCAGAGTGTCTACGCAGGATTTTAAAGCAGTTTTTGCCCTGTGTGTGCCATGCAACTTCAGAAGGCAAGATCTTTACCATCCTTGATTAGTAATTTTTATTTTGTTACCTAGATCTATTTTATAGTGAGAATGAATTTCCCTATTAGAAACTTCCAGTGACCAGTGGGGACCCCGGTATTTCACTAGAAGGCCAGTAGTTTGACATTTCCAGTTATTATAAAGTATCCGTTAGACTGAGCTGAAATCCATGTCTATGTTTCTCTGTTACTACAACAGAGAACAAATGTCCTCTCCCTTTCATAAGGCAGAGGTTGAAACTGGAAGATACATCTCCCACTCTTCAGACTAAGCATCCTTAATGACTCCAGGCCAAGGGATCTCAAATGCCAAAGGATCCAGGTCCTTCATGTTCATGGTTTCCTTTTACTGATACACTGAAATTTGTCAAGTTTCCTATTTCAACCTTGTCTTTGATCTGGGGGAATGGATTGGTCATACACAACTTATGACCGCCATTAAAATATTAATGTGTATCCGAAAAGTGGGACATTCTTCCCAAAGACCTATTAAACACATAGCCCAAGAACGTGGGTCACTGTCAGCTAAAGAAGCTGCTGCATCAATTGGACATATACTAGGTGTCCTAACAGCTCTGTTGAAGGTGGTGACATTAAGCCCTCAATGGGAGACCCTGAAGGCTGCCCAGCCCACATAGGCTTATGTTTTCTATCGATCAAATAATTCAGCAAAGCTAAGTGAGACAGAGCATCTCTTGATGTCTAATCTTTATTAATAAGCTATATGAATTCTCCTGGGCCATCAAGTCATTGGAAAGTAAAATAAATTTCTAGAAAAGTGCTTTCTAATTGTGTCTGCAAAATCTGATGATGTTTATTGCTTGAAATATGGGCCTGGAATAGACAATGCTTTAGTCAACAGGGCAATTATAGTGAAGAAGCTTTGTCAATGAGATTAAGGAGAAACCTGCTTTATTCAAAGAACTTTCATCAAGTGCTCACATGGGCCAGCCACTGAGCTAAGCTGTGTTCTCAGCCCTTAGTGCAGACTCTTATAGGGATTTAAATATGGGTCAAAGTAAACAAGGAAAATTCACATAGTCTCAGGTCACAAAATGTCCTCCACTGAGACCTACAGCATTTGTTTCAGGGCCTCCCTGGCAGTGCTGAGCCCCTACCCTCTGGGGCCCTGCACTATGATATACTCAGATCACCAGTGAAGGGAGTTGGTTTCTCATCAGATTCTGCCCAGCCTCACCAGGTTGAATGGACATGACTAAATCTGCATGATTGACTTCTATATCAGCAAAGTCTTTCAGGTTTCAGCTTTGCTTTGTATTCGTTAGGAAGAACTCATTTGATACACAGAATATGACTTTATTTTATAAATGTTTTATGTAAAATAATCTCTGAATCTTAGTATATATAGATAAATTCTTGCCCATTCTGAATCTTAGCAGCTCACATCCCACACATTCATAGAATTTGGGTGCCAATACTGTCCATGTGGAATAAATATAGAAAAACCTCTCTATATTTTATAGATTCACACTAGCCTCATATTTGCCTTAGACAACAGAGGTGATTTACACTAGATAAATTGGATCTACCTAGTAACCATTTGGTATGTATTGATTTTTCATAATTTTTCTGATTCTACAACACAGAAATGCTTCCCGAGATCCCTGGGCCCTCCACACTCAAACTGGACCCTTTTTGTACCCTTCCTTATTCATGGCTCTTGGGTTTCATGCCAGAATATGTACGCTGGTCCCAATGCTTCCTTAAGGTCACTGGCATCCTACACACCAAATCCCAGAGCCCTTTTTGGGTTTTATTCTCTTTTAGTAACTGTAGCATTTCATATTGTTGGCAACTAGCAGTGTTTCTGGAACCCTCCCTTCCCTGTTCGTGGGGACATTCTCTATTTCTGATCTTACTGATTAGTCAACAGGTATTTACTGAACACTAAGGTCCTACTTGTGTATATCTTTCCTATTGTCTTCTCCATAGTTCTTCATCATCCCTGAACTCGTATCCATCGTTTGTTTTTCATGCTCTTCGTCTGAGCTGTCTTCCTAAGAGTCAAATTAGTAAAATTATAGAAACTTGGAGTTAGAAGGAACAATAGTACCAGTTAACCCAAGTAGCATTCTACAGGTGAGGAGATTACACCCAGTCAGTTAGGTGTCTTCCCTAAGATCTCGCAGCTGGTCAGTGGCAGAGCCCACATCAACTTACGTAAAAGCCAGAGAGTTTACACGCTGTCTCCTCAACTTGTGCAGAACATCATTCAGGATCTTCTAAAGCCCAGACCCAACTCTCCTCTTGATTTTCTTGTTCTGTCACCACATTTCTATTCTTCTCGATTTCAGAGCCTAGATTTTAGTCACATTCAGCATCTCCCAATTTCTTGCTTCCCTCCGACCCTTGGAGCCAAATATTTACAATGTCCAGTAGAGCCTTTCTTCACAATGCCTTGAGAATCTGCTTTTTTTTTTTTTTTTTTTTTAATTCACTGCCACCACCTTGGCCTAGAGCTGCATCTTGATGAACCTGTACATGTAACGATAAACACCTTTTCAGTGATCTTCCAGGCTTTGGTCTCTCCATTATCAGCCCATTCTATGCTTCAATATTTGAAATATCACTTTTCCTATATCAGCCTGTCAGAAAACCCGTGTTTATCTCCATTTGTAAACAGTTCTCTTTAAATGTTTGTAAATGTTCAGGACAATAAAAGACAGCCCTTTGGGGAGGCAACATCTGTGACAAATAGACCTCTCTGCGAGAGTAACAATATTTTAAGGGATATTTCCTTCCTTTTCCTTCTTTGCTTCCTTTCTGTCTTCTTTCCCTAGTCAAATATTTGCATGTATTTGCTGAGCATTTGTACTGTACAAGGCCGTGTACTAGGGACTATATATATAAAACAATGTCTCGCTTTTGAGTATCTTACAATCTCTCTGCAGATTAATTGCATAGGCCTAAAAGAAAAGAATTTTTCCCTAAACTCTAATCCTACCAAGAAAAATAAAAGAACATGAAAGATCTGTTTAGTATATATTAAATACACACTAAGGTGTTGGTATGTATTTAAATGTCTGTACTATATTCTGCTTTCAAAATTGTTAAGCAAAAGCTTCTACTTAGTAATTAACCTGTATTTATGAAGAATATTTTAATTAAGGGCTTTCTTGAAAACGCTTGATTGGTTATGTTAATCTATATCCTCTCAATTGTCCACATTTGGGAAAAGTGTAGTTAGTTGCTCTAAATAAGCATAAGTTATGGCAGTTTCTTGCTGTAGTCAAGTCTGAACCTATAAACTAAAAAATCTCACATAGTCCTCTCTCAATGGATTCTCATTGTTTTCAGCACCAAATTCAGTCTTTCAGCCTGTTTCAATTTCTCCATAATCTGGTCACAACCTATCTTTTGACAATTTATCTCCCACCACTCTCTAACGCTTTATTCCACCATGCTTATGATTTCCCTGGATATATCTTTTTGTTTACTTACATCATTTCTTCTTCTGGAATGTCATCTCTTAATTCTCTCCACTATAGTACTACTGACCTTATTTAATTCTTACTATATGTCAACTACTGCATTGAGTGCTTTCACCTGTATTATCTCATGTAATTGTTATGGTAGCCTATGAACCCAGTGAACCTCGTTATAAAGATTAAAAATACTAAGGCTTAGGGAGACTAAGTAATCTGCCCAAGGTCACACAATCAGTAAATGACAAAACAAAATGAATCAAATCTGTCTCACTGCAAAGTCTAGGTGTCTAACCATTATGTTCTGCTGCTTCCAAGGACTTACAGCTCTGGGTAGTTATCTTTGTACCTCAGAAAAATCATCCAACATCTCTGAGCTCCAGTAAACCCTTAAAATAGGTTCTTGATATTTCATTTACGGTTATTACAGGTATAAAACAAATGTCACTGTCCTGGATTATTTAGAAACATAGATCAAAGAAGTAAAACTAGTGTCAACAGTGAAGTGTGGTAGCTTTGTTTTTGTTTTTCTGTGTTTGTAAATCTGTTTCCATCTATGTAATTCTGGGTACCCAGAAGATAAAAGTGATTGGTATGATCTACCCCAAAGAATATACACTTAAGGAAAACAAACATAGATGCTATAAATATATCTAAAGTTTGTGATTTCTGAAAGTTAGAAGTAAACTCTTTAAAATATCCAGCCCAGATGCTTTTTCCAATTATTTGTCCCTCTTGGTTAGAGAAAATATTTCTGAGAATAGTCTTGGTACTCTTGAAGAGAACTTAAAAGCATTAATTCACTTATAACTTCATTTAGGTGAAAAATATTCATTGTCACCTATTTTGAGCTAGCTTTTCTGCTAGGCTCAGGAGACATAGTGGTGAAAAGACAGAGTTCTTGTTTTCATGGAGTTGAGGATCTGAGGAATAAGCATTAGATCAATAATCACACAAATAGCTGTTTGCTTACAACTGGGCTAAGTGTTTTAAAGAGACGTGTATGTTATAACTGCAGTGTTTAAGTGGGGGAATAAATAATGGGTAAATCAAGACGTTTTTCTTGATGAGGAGACATTTATGCAAGGAGGGATGCAAGAAATGTGTAGGAGCTGATCAGCTGAATCAAGTCAGGGAGAGACATGGCTGACAGAGGGAATAGTACCTACCCAATTTCATAAGAGAAAGAGAAGGACTTCCGAAGAAAGAAGGGAGAGGGTTCTCAAGTGGCTGTAGACAAGACTTGAGTGCTAACCTTCTAGGATATGTTATGTTTTCCAGATTTTAGTCTAAGAGAAATGGGAGGCAGTTAAAGGATTTTAAGAATGTGTGTAAAAGGAGGCAACATGATCATATTTTAAAATGTATATATCTTTCTCTGACTGGTGTGTAGAGAATGAATTTGTAGGGAGCTTCTTGCAGTCAACCTTGGAAAGGATGGCTGTACTAGGGTGGGGGGAAAGGAGATACAAAGTAATTGACAGATTGATGCATACCTTGAAGATAGAATTAGCAGGAATTGGTGAATGTGGAATGTGACAAAGAAAAGGTATCAAGTATGACTCCCAGGTTTCTGGCCGGAGCAGCTGAGCATATGGTATCATTTACTTTGATGGAAAGACTGGAGGAGGATGAGAAGAAGGTGGAAGCATAAAGAAAGGGAGGGAGGGGTAGGGAGAGGGAGGGAGAGAAGGAGGGAGGAAGGAGGGAAGGAAAGGCGAAAGGAAGGGAGGTAGGGGGAAGGAAGGGGGGCAAGAGATCTTACAGGGAAGATTATTGTTCCATTTGGAGCATGTTTTGGAATGTAAGATCTCTATGAGATATCCAAGTGAAGTATTCACGAAGGCAGTCAGTATACTGACTATACCTCTCAAGAGAAGACAACGTTACAGTTATAAATTTGGAAATTAACATCATGACTATGGCATTTGAAGTAAAACAACGTGAATGAGAAAACAATAAAGTTAGAAGTGAAGAGAATTTAAAAACTGAACCCTGAGAAACACAACTTTTTTTTTAACATAGTTATTGGAGTACGATTGCTTGACAATGGTGTGCTAGTTTCTGCATTTCAAAAAAGTGAATCAGCTATACATATACATTTATACCCATATCTCCTCCCTCTTGCGTCTCCCTCCCACCCTACCTGTCCCACCCTTCTAGGTGATCACAAACACCGAGCTGATCTCCCTGTGCTGTGTGGCTGCTTCCCACTAGCTATCTGTTTTACATTTGGTAGTGTATATATGTCCATGACACTCTCTCACTTCATCCCAGCTTACCCTTCCCACTCCCTGTGTCCTCAAGTCCATTCTCTGTCTGCATCTTTATTCCTGTCCTGCCCCTAGGTTCTTCAGAACCATTTTTTTTAGAATCCATATATATGTGTTAGCATACGGTATTTGTTTATCTTTTTCTGACTTACTTCACTCTGTATGACAGACTCTAGGTCTGTCCACCTCACTACAAATAACTCAATTTCGTTTCCTTTTATGGCTGAGTAATATTCCATTGTATATATGTGGCACATCCTCTTTATCCATTCATCTGTCGATGGACACTGAGGTTGCTTCCATGACCTGCCTATTGTAAGTAGTGCTGCAATGAACATTGTGGTACATGACTCTTTGAATTATGGTTTTCTCAGGGTATATGCCCAGTAGTGGGATTCCTGGATCATATGGTAGTTCTATTTTTGTTTTTTAAGGAACCTCCATACTGTTCTCCATAGTGGCTGTATCAGTTTACATTCCCACCAACAGCGCAAGGGGGTACCCTTTTCTCCACACCCTCTCCAGCACTTTCTATTTGTAGATTTTTTGATGATGGCCATTCCGACTGGTGTGAGGTGATACCTCATTGTAGTTTTGATTTGCACTTCTCTAATGATTAGTGATGTTGTGCATCCTTTCATGTGTTTGTTGGCAATCTGTATATCTTCTTTGGAGAAATGTCTATTTAGGTCTTCTGCCCATTTTTGGGTTGGGTTGTTTGTCTTTTTGAAATTGAGCTGCATGAGCTACTTGTGAATTTTGGAGATTAATCCTTTGTCAGTTGCTTCGTTTGCAAATATATTCTTCCATTCTGAGGGTTGTCTGTTTGTCTTGTTTATAGTTTCCTTTGCCATGCAAAAGCATTTAAGTTTCATTAGGTCCCATTTGTTTATTTTTGTTTTTATTTCCATTTCTCTAGGAGGTGGGTCAAAAAGGATCTTGCTGTGATTTATGTCATAGAGAGTTCTGCCTATGTTTTCCTTTAAGTGTTTTAGTGTCAGGCCTTACATTTAGATCTTCAATCCATTTTGAGTTTGATTTATGTCATAGAGTGTTCTGCCTATGTTTTCCTGTAAGAGTTTTAAAGTGTCTGGCCTTACATTTAGGTCTTTAATCCATTTTGGGTTTATTCTTGTGTATGGTGTTAGGAAGTGTTCTAATTTCATTCTTTTGCATGTAGCTGTCCAGTTTTCCTGGCACCACCTATCGAAGAGGTTGTCTTTTCTCCATTGTATATTCTTACCTCCTTTATCAAAGATAAGGTGACCATATGTGTGTGGGTTTATCTCTGGGCTTTCTATCCTGTTCCATTGATCTATACTTCTGTTTTAGTGCCAGTACCATACTGTCTTGATTGCTGTAGCTTTGTAGTATAGTCTGAAGTCCAGGAGCCTGATTCCTCCAGCTCCATTTTTCTTTCTCAAGATTGCTTTGGCTGTTTGGGGTCTTTTGTGTTTCCATGCAAATTGTGAAATTTTTTGTTCTGGTTCTGTAAAAAATGCCATTGGTAGTTTGATAGGGATTGCACTGAATCTGTAGATTGCTTTGGGTAGTAGCGTCATTTTCACAATGTGGGTACTTCCAATCCAAGAAAATGGTATATCTCTCCATCTGTTTGTATCATCTTTAATTTCTTTCATCAGTGTCTTATAGTTTTCTGCGTACAGGTCTTTTGTCTCTTTAGGTGGTTTATTCCTAGGTATTTTATTCTTTTTGTTGCAGTGGTAAATGGGAGTGTTTCCTTAATTTCTCTTTCAGAGTTTTCAGCTTTAGTGTATAGGACTGCGAGAGATTTCTGTGCATTAATTTTGTATCCTGCTACTTTACCAAATTCATTGATTAGCACTAGTAGTGTTCTGATAGCATCTTTAGGATTCTCTATGTATAGTATCATGTCATCTGCAAACAGTGACAGCTTTATTTCTTCTTTTCCGATTTGGATTCCTTTTATTTCTTTTTCTTCTCTGATTGCTGTGACTAAAACTTCCAAAACTATGTTGAATAATAGTGATGAGAGGGGACAACCTTTTCTTCTTCCTGATCTTAGTGGAAATGGTTTCAGTTTTTCACCATTGACAAACGATGTTCCATCTATGCCTACTTTCTGGATGGTTTTTGTCATAATGTGTGTTGAATTTGTGGAAAGTTTTTTCTGCGTCTATTGAGATGATCATATGTTTTTTCTCCTTCAGTTTGTTAATTTGGTTTATCACGTTGATTGATTTGTGTATATTGAAGAATCCTTGCATTCCTGGAATAAACCCCACGTGATCATGGTGTATGATCCTTTTAATGTTCTGTTGGATTCTGTTTGCTAGTATTTTGTTGAGGATTTTTGCGTCTATGTTCATCAGTGATATTGGCCTGTAGTTTTCTGTTTTAGTGACATCTTTGTCTGGTTTTAGTATCAGGGTGATGGTGTCCTTGTAGAATGGAGTTTGGGAGTGTTCCTCCCTCTGCTATATTTTGGCAGAGTTTGAGAAGGATAGGTGTTAGTCCTTCTCTAAATGTTTGATAGAATTCGCCTGTGAAGCCATCTGGTCCTGGGCTTTTGTTTGTTGGAAGATTTTAATCACAGTCTCAATTTCAGTGCAATGTTATTGGTCTGTTTATATTTCTATTTTTTCCTGGTTCAGTCTCGGAGGTTGTGCTTTTCTCAGAATTTGTCCATTTCTTCCAGGTTGTCCATTTTATTGACATGTAGTTGCTTATAGTCATCTCTCATGATCCTTTGTATTTGTAGTGTCAGTTGTTACTTTTCCTGTTTTCATTTCAAATTCTATGGATTTGAGTCTTCTGCCTTTTTTTTTTTTTGATGAGTCTAGCTAATGGTTTATATCCGTTTTGCTTATCTTCTCAAAGAACCAGCTTTTAGTTTTATGATCTTTGCTATTGTGAGAAACACAACTTTTAAAATTCAAGTGGAGGAAGAGTTGTGAACAAAGAAGAATGAACAGTGGCCAGAGAGAGAGGATGAGAAACATAAGCATATGGTGCCCCAGAAGACAGAGGAACATTTCAAGAAGCAGGGAAATGAGTGGCCTTCTGGCTAAACTGACATGAAGTGGTCGGTAAATTTGTCTCCAAAATGCAAGATATTCAGATAGCCAACAGGCACATGAAAAGATGCTAACATCATTAGATGTTATCATCTAACATCTAACATGTCTAAGATGAAACGTCACTAACATCATTAGTGATTAGAGAACTGAAAAATTAAAATCACAGTGAAGACCATTACATACCCACTGGAAATGGCTAATTCCAAAAAATGTGACAATACCAAATGTGGGTGAAGGTATAGAGAAACTGAAACTCTCATACCTTTCTGATTGAAATGTAAAAATGGTAAACAAGCACTTTAGAAACCAGTTTGACAGTTTCTTAACGATAAATCATGTCCTGCTTACCATATGACCAGCAATTCTACTTCTTGTTATCCACACATGAAAAAATTCACACAGATGTCCACACAAAGACTTGGTATGTAAATGTTCATATAAGTTGTTGGCTATCCACAGTAGCCAGTAACTAGAAACAATACAAATGTTTATTAACTGACGAATGGATAAACAAAAATGTGGACATATCGATAAAACAGATACTATTCATCAATTGGATAACCTCCAAAACATTACGCTAGTGAAATAAACCAGACAGAAAGACCAGATATTGATTTTATTTATGGAAAAATGTCTTTTAAAAGAGGCAAGCATATAGAGACGGAGAGCAGATGAGTGATGATTGACTGTGGAAGCTGGGTGTGGGGACTCACTGCAATCTGACAGCAGGTAGTTAGGGGATTATAGAAGGTTTCTAAAACTGGATTGTGGAGATAGTCGAACACTGGATAAACTAACTATCTAGAACTTTAGACTTACAGTGGTGATTTTATGTAAATAAATTATACCTCATAAAGCTTTAAAAAAAGAAAGATGACTCACCTATACTGACTAGCCTACAGTGAGGGAGTCCCTATATCTCATGTCTTTCTTCTACCCCACTTAATTTTAATATTTGTTTCTAATCTTCCTTTACTATGATAGCAACCTATTCTACAATACTTGTTTTTTGCGCTGAACTACTTGTTGGAGCAAGAAACAAGCTATCTGGAGTTTGCCTGAGAATATAAATGGAATCTCTTCTCCCAAAGTCTGATCTTCCATGGTCAAGCCAATTGCAGATTCTCAAGAACATCTTTAAGTTCTCTTCAGAACTGGCTCATTCTAGAGAAGTCCTGAGGTTGGATAATATGATCCACCAACAGAGGCCCAGGCTTACCTCAGAGTGTAGGTCTAAATGCAATTCAGGCTGTTGCTGAACCGGGAGGACCCTGGCTTGGCCATCCCATCCAGCTTGCTCCAGCTGGAGGATCTCCTTCTTTGTCATAACCAGCCTCATAGTGTGAATAGATCAGGGACATGAGGGTACCAGTTATATTCCTTTTTTACTCTGTATTACCACATGATTCATAAGAATTTATAAACTTGCTGTGATAAACCAATGACATTTCAAAAAAGAAGTTCTGTTATCAGAGATTTCTGAAGAAGCGTAATGTTGGGATGTGGTGAACAAGTCCAGAGTTTCCCGACAAAACTGTTTTTACTCTCTGATTTAGTACATAGTATATTTATTAGACAGATTCTAGGCATTCCCTGTGGTGTTTGGAGCTGGGCGGGCCTTCTGTGCATTCAAACTGCCAAAGAAGCAGAACAGGGCACTGCTATTGATTTGTTTCACTCTGGTGAGCTAAATGATTCATGGTCCAGCAGGATATGTCCTACCAGAGATAAAGCAGAGGAGAAAATGTGCATAGCTTCAGAAAGGTGCAGCTTGATTCCACCGTAACCCAGCATGGCAATCAGTATACCTGGCATTTTAAGTATGCATCATAACTCTCCAAGAATCAGCACTACCTTCCCTAAAATCGCTATAGATCGACAAAAAGTGAGTAAAGGAGGAGAATGTGGAGAAGGATCAGATGAAGAAGCCTCCCCTTTTTTGTTGGTGTGGATAAATTGCATTAAGTCCAGGAAAGCAAATATGCACTTTTTAAGGGTCCATGAGGAAAAATGTCAAATTGCTAACGTGAAAATGAGCCTGGTAGACTTAGTAACTATGATATTTTGGTGCCCCTGCTCTACTTGTGCCTCTCTACTCATGAGCAACCCGTCCTTCAGAAACTAATAAAAGTTGAAGTGTTTATTGGCATGTTATTTGTTAAAAGTCAATAGTATAAAAGAAAGGGCATATTTTCCTTTTCTGTATCATAAGCCACATGGCAGAAAAAGCTGTTTCACAACCTGCTCCCAGGATTCAGAGGATTTCTACTGCAAATAGGCTAGGGATGTATACCCTCCACAGTACCATGTGCCTTGGCTTTACTGGGACAACAGGTAATGCTGCATTTACAGGTACAATATATTTTCTCCCAGCCCAAGCCAAAGAGTGGAGACAGTCTTAATCTTTCTGATTAACTTAACTATAATATCATGCTGAATTAGGGAAAACTAGATTTCAAAGTGGAAGCAACAGTTATAAAGAATAATAAAAATGGTGGATGAAGAGAATCTGAAACAGTGAGGCTCATTAAAATGAAAATCTTTGTGGAGATGAGTGCACATAAAGTCATAGGTCATTAGGACCAAAGGAAGAATGTATGTGCCAGACATTGAAATGGCCAGTGAGTTGTATCTTTTCTTACCGTGGGTTAGGAATTCTATCTACATGTCTCAATAATGCTGGGAAAACAAGGCAACCTTCTGAGCATTATAAGTTATGAACGCATTGTAATGAAGTCAGCAAACCAAGACAAGCAATTCGAACGACTTCTAGACTAAGAGTTCTTAACCAGAGGTCCAAGAGAGAATCATCTGGAGAGAGCCGTTCAAAATGTTCAATCCAGGGTTCCACTGTCAGTCGTTTTCATTCACTTAGATCTGGAATGAAACTCAGGCATATGAATTTTGAAAACTTTTTCCCCAGGTGATTTTATGATAACTCTAGTTAAGAAAAGAAAGCATTTTCTACCTTGTAGTTACATATCTGCCATCTTCACTAGATCACAAACTCCTTTGAAAGGAGCCTGCCATTTTCACCTTGTGTCTTTTGCTGTCATTAGCCCACCGAGACTATGAGCCTCCGAAGAGAAGAGTGTGTGCTAGTTTTATTCCATTACTGTAATTTCTCATGCTCTCCCCCACCCCCCAGATAGAAGAGCATGAGGTCTGTGGTTGGTGCCCAAGAAATTGAATTTTTTTTTTTTTTTTTTTTTTTTTTTTTTTTTTTGTGGTACGCGAGCCTCTCACTGTTGTGGTCTCTCCCGTTGCAGAGCCCAGGCTCCGGACGCGCAGGCTCAGCGGCCATGGCTCACGGGCCCAGCCGCTCGGCGGCATGTGGGATTTTCCCGGACTGGGGCACGAACCCGTGTCCCCTGCATCGGCAGGCGGACTCTCAACCACTGCGCCACCAGGGAAGCCCCAAGAAATTGAATTTTAAAAGTGAATACTAGGGGGAAATGACTGGTGGTCCAGTGGTTAGGACTTGTGCTCTCACTGCTGAGAGCCCAGGTTCGATCCCTGGTCGGGGAACTAAAATCCCACATGCCATGGGGCCAAAAAAAAAAAGTGAATAGTAGACTTTAATTATCTATATACAGACTTAATTTTTTCTTTTCTCTTGTTATTATTACTCATTATATACTTAATGGGTCTGAAATGTTTGTTGACTGAACATACTGAGTTTTGAAAATTAGACAGAAGTTTAAGGGGTTTTTGAGTGGTATTTGTAGAAATCAACCTTATTACTTTATATTCACGTTCTCTCTTTGGGCTATTGTAAAATACATCTTTGGTTTACCAGCCTTGGTGAGAATAACTCAATTGTACCTCCTTTCAGAAACTTGGGAATCAAACAACTAACCTGAAGCAGCAAAAACACGCAGATACAGTTGATGCTATTACTTCAGGTACCTTCCTAAATAGCATTAGTAATCAGTCTTGCCTCCCAGGACTAGCGTACTGCTTTATTTTTATAACACACGCATCAAAAACTATTTGAACCATGACTTCTAAGATCCTGTAAACCTTCTTCTGTTATGAGGAGATACTTCTTATATGTTCTAGTGAAGTACAACGAAAGGAAATAAGAGACGTTCTAGTCATTAAATAATTACTGCAATCAGCAGTGGCATAGTGTTGGGTAAGGTAACACAATAGCCCATCTTTTCCATGTTATTTGAATACCATTCACTGATAACTGAAAATAACCAGGAATGATAAAATTGATCAAGTGTGGGTTGTTATTATAATCCATCATCCAAGCTCATATATAGAAGATATGAATTGAAATGCTCAGCTAGTTAACATCACGGAATTATAATAAGATATTGAGACTATTTCTCAATGTCTTTATTAAAGATGCTTATGCTTTAGGTGCAGTATGTTTGCAATCGACCAAGTAGAAGATGTATAAGCGAGATGCGTGTTTTGTTTCCACCTTCACTATTGAACTTATGTGCCATAAAGTCTTTCCTATTCTCTCTCTACCTATGATCTTTCCTCTCTTTGAACCCACATACACTGATTCTGTAGCTCATTTATGCACTTACCCTTGTTCTGTCTTCTTTAGACTTTCTACCAAATTGCAAACACCTGTAGAAATAGGAGTCACTCTTATTCATCCTGGGTCTCCTGCTATGACAGGTGCATAGCAGGTACGCAATTATAGAATCTTTGACTTGATAATCTGTTATCCAGAAATTAATAATGACAATATGTACTTAATCCCAAGAATAATTACACCATTGTCAGTGAAGTAAAAAGAGAACATTCAACTTTGAATTTGGAAGCCTTTTAAAAAATAGATGCTATAAGCTGATTTAAAGTGGCTCTTTTAAGCTGTCACCAAAGGCATTTATTCTAGTTAAAAACCTGATCCATTTATATATTCATGCATAATTTATATCCCACCTACTTCCAGAAATTAATTGAAGGAGCCATTAAGATGATGCCAATTATGAGAACTACTGAAATACAGTAACAAAACCAATCACAAAATAGTTTTATTCCCAAACTTACCTTGATATTGATATTTTTAAATGTTTAAATGTTTATAGGTCAAAACATTGACCATACCTATATGCATTATCTCTATATCAAATAGAGTTTGGGGAGGTGTATTTGTTAAATATTGTAAGCTAGTTATTATGATTCTGTTTCAAATACAGCATTTTATATTATTTTTTAATCCATACCATTAATTTACACTATTTTAAAATGCTATGAACTGTACAGTGAATTTAAAATACCTTGACTCCTGGCTTCAAATGAGTTTAAATATGGAGAATTCCAATGGGTTGGGAAGTCAAACACTTTAAGGTCTCAGCAAAGCTACATACAGGAATTATAACTTGTTCCCATTTTTCTTGAAAGGTGATTTAAGGTGAGGACCTCCAAGGAAACAAGAGAATTCTATTCTAAGAAAACACATGAGGCAAATGGAGACACAGGGAGAGAGGAGACCCCCAACAAAAGGCTCCCATCTTCCCCCCATCCAAAGTGCACTTACCAAATTGCATGATTCCAGTGAGCTTTGCACAATTAACCTATCCAAAGGGTTTGTGTGGCAGACATTTAACTTTCCACCTAGCTATGTTGAAATGTACAGTACATATTGAATGTGTAGTTTAAATTGAAAATGAAACATTTAGACACCTCAGTACAAGATGGATACTGCTAAATGTGGGAACATTTTTACCCAGGTGGGTTCAATCAAAATTTCTACAACACTATGAAATAAAATTCCAATCTAGCTTACAAAACTACAAATTGATTTTAGAGTTTTTTAAGGAAAATTTTCACAGAAAAAGAGTTGTAGATTGCCTTTAAATATTGGATCATTTGATTAATGCCCTTTTTATTTTAGATGAGATTACAATAAAATTTTATTAATGAATTCTCATTAAAATATGGTTAAGCAGTCAGATCAGATAAAGTAGACCAAATCCTGTTGTTCGATAAAGACAGTCACGTAATTTTAAAAAATTAAGGAATTAGATGAACGTATATTTGAGATTTAGGCTCTGAATTGACAATAACATGAAGGTTGCCCTCAGCTTTTAGAAGGCCCACATGCAAGAAGAAAAAAACTTTATATCATCCAGAAAGAAACCAATAAATGATTGGAAATCTACTCATAATTATAATGAGCAGTAAAAGCTAAGGATTTCACGTCCAAAGTCATGCTGTTTAATCAGGCCCCGGAAAACAAACTCAGGTTTACTTCTACCACACCAGAATGAAGTTGCTACCAAACGTGAGGTGCCATGATAACTGGATCAGGGAGAGAAAGATCTGCCTTTGGACTAGAAAGAGACCCAGTGCCCGTGACCTCTCTTCGATAGCTGCCAACATTGCCGGGCCCGTGGGTGATTCAGTTTCACTAGCATGCCCGTTCTTAACCCAGAAAGAAGTCCTTTATCCAATGTTCTTTAAGTTCAGTGCTGGCCTGCCAGTAAGAGTTTTAACAAAGATCAGAATTAAATGTGGTTGTAAGTTTCTTCAGGGCTGCTATGGGCAAGAACGGTTTGGGAATATTGGCTAAAACGGTACATTCATTGTAGCCTGGGAATGGAAATAAGGCCTCATGAAAACACTTAATTTAGCATTAGGACCAGGCAGAG
Source organism: Phocoena sinus (assembly GCF_008692025.1). Taxonomy (NCBI): domain Eukaryota; kingdom Metazoa; phylum Chordata; class Mammalia; order Artiodactyla; family Phocoenidae; genus Phocoena; species Phocoena sinus. The sequence goes on along the minus strand of NC_045774.1, from coordinate 27,614,423 downwards.
CTTTCTACCTGTAAGTAAAATCTTCTGTTGCTTACTGAGAGAGCTTGCTAAGTCATTAGCTTTAGTGTTCTTGAACGGGCCAAGAGAAGAAGGTAGGAAGCGAAAAGAATACAAGGGAGATTTTGACAGAAAAAAACGTAGCCTTGTATTTCGTACTTCTCCTTCAACTACTCGCTTCTGCTAGCCCATGCTCCATCACCTTCCATATCTCTGCCCCAAGTGTTCCTTCCTGTTCAGCTGTACCAATCTTCTTATGTCCTGTGAAACAGACATCTTGAGAATGTCTCACCCTTTTCCACGCATCTTTCTCTGCTTCTGATATATTTCTTTGAAACTAGATTTAAAACTTAGAGCCACTTATGAGAAGTTTAACTGTTGAGCAAATAGAGGACAATTTCTAGTAGAGGTTGGACCTAGAATGTGCCAAGGGACAATATATGTGAGCAAGTGGGCAGAGGACAGCTCCTTATCCTTGCTTTGGTGAACTCACGATTGCGGAGGACTGGAGCCAGAGATAGAAACTAACGTTCATGAGCCTTAGTTCACGTGAACCTGTTCATACAGAATAGGTTGACTCAGTCCTTTGGGCCACTGCCAGAAACATCTTCCTTGGGTCCCAAGATAGCTACTCTGAGCCACTGCTCCCTGGAGTTGGCCCAACGAACGCCACTGTAAGCACGTTGTGAGGCCTTGTGACTTTAGCACTCACATTCACAGCCCAAATTCTTACTGTACCCCCCGTTCCCCACCTGGCCAAGTCAATGTTCTGCTTTAAAAACTTGCAGTTATAATCATCGCTACCACTTATTGAGTATTGACTCTGTGTCTGGAATATGGTAGACGCTTTCTTTACATGTACCTACTATAAACATATCTTGAAACATATCTACTAAGATCATTGCTACTTAAAGTATATATTGTTATCATCATTTTATAGATGAAGAAAAGGAGACATGCATGGAGTGATGAAAGAATTTGCCTAAGAGTGCAAAAATGGTGATATAGCTGAGAATTAAGCCAAAATAAGTCTGGCTCCAAAGTCGAGGCTCACTGCTGTCAAACTCATACCATGTAACAGTTCCTCAGCATGTTTCCCAAAGCCCCCCACAATTCTGCTGCTGCCTGCCTGCCAGCACCATCTCCGGCCCTCCCTGCCTTTCACTTAATGCTACAGTAATAGTTAAACACAACTCCCTCCTCTTCAGCATGTATTCATGCTCTTTCCTCTGCTTGAAATACTGTCACCAAGGTAGCTTAGCACCCCTCACTTTTCTAGATGTGGGTTCCCTCAAGAAGGACTTCCTGGTACCCCCCTTATATACAGCAGCTGATGCGCATCCCCTCCCAGAGCACTCGCAATAGTATCGTGTCACAGTGCCCGCTTTCAGGTGAGTTCCCACCTAGGCAATAAGCCTCAGGAGGTAAGAAGGTATTTCTCACCTTCACATTTGCAACCCAGCACAGAGCTTGGCACAGGCAGAGACTGCGAGTGCTTGCTGAATGCAGCTTATTTGAAGCTTTAAAAGGGTTTTCCCATTGGGGTGTGTGTCTAAGAGAGAGAAAGAGACAGATACAGAGGACAAATGTGTGTGCTTTAATCTTCCCAACTTGATTTCATGTCTTGTGAGAATAGGAACAGTGTCTTCTAGTTTTATATCGTTCTCTTTCAAAGCCCCTTGCCTGCTGAAGGCGCCAGAATAAATGGCCCTATTTTCAAGTCAGCGTTGAATACACCCATGAGCGTGAACTCTACAGAAGAGAAAGGCAGTGAGGGGGTAGATGGCAACAGAGAAAAGTGCACATTTATTTAGTATTTGGATCGCACCAACTTGCTAAAGGATTTGAGATTCTAACACAATTAAAGAATGTAAAGCTAGGCAATTAAGAATAAATATTGGACTGAGGCAACATAAAGGGAAGAGTTCACTTGAAATGAACTACTTACTTCAATTTGGGCACTTGATTTAGTAATGCTCCCTAGCAACTAAAACAAAATCAGAAACCATTCAGTACCATGGCTTATCAGTATTCATTTGCCTGCAAACAGTAGGAAACCTGGCTCACAGTGGTTTAAACATATAAGAGTTCATTCCTCTCACGGAGGTCTGAAGTGGCTGCCAACCTTGACTCAATGGCTGAATTGTGCCGGGGCCAGCCAGCATCTCTGCAAGACTCTCGGTCTTTTCCTCAGGCTTCTCACCTATAATGGTTTCAGGATTGCTGCTGCTGTTCCAGACATCACATCCAGGTTTAAGGCATGAAGAAAGGGACACTTTAAAAACCAAGTTTGCTGCTTATATCAGGAAAAGGAAAAGCCTTTACAGACTCCTTCCTACGTTTTATTGATTAGAACTATGGCAAACTGTCACTTCTAGCTGGAAGACAGTCTTAAAAGCATATGTCCTCCAAAAGTTTAGTTTGTTGTACACATGAAATTTATATTATGTTATAAACCAATGTTACCATAATGAAAAAAATAAAATAATAAAATTTTTAAAAATTTTTTTGGGGTATTGTTGCTTTACAGTGTTGTGTTACTTTTTGCTATACAGCAAAGTGAATCAGCTATATGTATACATTTATCCCCCGCCTTTTTGGATTTCCTTCCCATTTAGGTCACCACAGAGCACTGAGTAGAGTTCCCTGTGCTATACAGTAGGTTCTCTTTAGTTATCTGTTTTATACATAGTAGTGTATATGTGTCAATCCCAAGCTCCCAATTTATCCCACCCCTCTTTCCCCCCTTGGTGTCCATACGTTTGTTCTCTACGTCCATGTCCCTATTTCTGCTTTGCAAACCGGTTCATCTGTACCATTTTTCTAGATTCCACGTATATGCGTTAATATACGATATTCGTTTTTCTCTTTCTGACTTACTTCACTCTGTATGACAGTCTCTAGGTCCATCCAACCTCTCTGCAAATGGCACAATTTTGTTCCTTCTTATGGCTAAGTATTATTCCACTGTACATCTTCTTTATCCATTCCTCTGTTGATGGACATTTACATTGCTTCCATGTCCTGCCTATTGTAAATAGTGCTGCAGTGAACATTGGGGTACATGTATCTTTGGGAATTATGGTTTTCTCTGGGTATATGCCCAGTAGTGGGATTGCTGGGTCATATGGTAGTTCTCTTAGTTTTTTAAGGAACCGCCATACTATTCTCCATAGTGGCTGTATCAATTTACATTCCCACCAACAGTGTAGGAGTGTTCCCTTTTCTCCACACCCTCTCCACATTTATTGTTTGTATATGTTTTGAGGATGGCCATTCTGACCGGTGTGAGGTGATACCTCATTGTAGTTTTGATTTGCATTTCTCTAATAATTAGTGATGTTGAGCATCTTTTCATGTGCCTTTGGCCATCTGTAAGTATTCTTTGGATAAATGTCTATTTAGGTCTTCTGCGCATTTCTGGATTGGGTTGTTTGTTTCTTTAATTTTGAGCTGCATAAGCTTTTGGAGATTCATCTCTTGTCAGTTGCTTCATTTGCAAACATTTTCTCCCATTCTGAGGGTTTTCTTTTCATCTTGTCTATGGTTTCCTTTACTGTGCAAAAGCTTTTTTTTTTTTGCGGTACGTGGGCCTCTCACTGTTGTGGCCTCTCCCGTTGCGGAGCACAGGCTCCGGACGCGCAGGCTCAGCGGCCACGGCTCACGGGCCCAGCCGCTCCGCGGCATGTGGGATCTTCCCGGACCGGGCACGAACCCGTGTCCCCTGCATCGGCAGGCAGACTCTCAACCACTGCGCCACCAAGGAAGCCCTGTGCAAAAGCTTTTGAGTTTAATTAGGTCCCGTTTGTTTATTTCTGTTTTTATTTTCATTATTCTAGGAGGTTGGTCAAAAAAAGCCCAGAGATAAACCCATACACCTATGGTCACCTAATCTATGACAAAGGACGCAAGAATATACAATGGAGAAAAGACAGCCTCTTCAATAAGTGGTGCTGGGAAAACTGGACAGCTACATGTAAAAGAATGAAATTAGAACACTCCCTAACACCATACACAAAAATAAACTCAAAATGGATTAAAAACCTAAATGTAAGGCCGGACACTATAAAACTCTTAGAGGAAAACATAGGCAGAACACTCTTTGACAAAAATAATAAATTTTTTAGGGCACATCTGTCCTACTATGGCAGGACTCATTGCTATCCAGGTCAAAGCTGGCATTGGTTTTGCAAGGAAGAAAAAAGCAGTATGTATTGGATAGGAAACTGACACTCGTAGTTTGTAGTTTTCATTGTCTGCCAATAAATATATAAACTCCAGCAGAAATTTGTCACACACTTCAATAATTATTTGATGAATTAATAAACACATATTTGGTCCCCTAACTAAACTCTTCGGAAAAAACACAAACTTTATTTTTCTGCTTATAAAAGTAACTGAAAATTTTGGAAAATAAATTTATAAAATGTAAGGCAGTAAGGAGCTATAATCGTGCCCTCTGGTGATGAGTATTTTATTTAAAATAGTATTTTCCTGATCTTGAAGAAGGCAGTTATATATATCATTGTAGAATACTTAGAAATTACTCAGCACATAGCATATGGTTATCTCCTACAGTTCTACCATCCATAAGACATAGATAAATTTTAGCCATTTTGATGAGAGAGAAAGAATAACATTTTCACAAAATTGAGATCATACTTAAAAAAAAGGAAAAAATCGTAGCCATTTGTCTTGACTAGAAATTCCTACCCAACATCATCTGTCATGGTTAGAAATTTGTGTACAAAATTTATTTAATCTCCTATTATTAGACATTAAGGTTGTTTATGTTCCATTATAAAGCACCCTAGGATTAATAATATTATAGTTACATTTGGGAGTATATTATTATTATTTCCTAGGGAAAAAGATCCTAGAAGTAAAATTCTGATGACAAATGTTATAAACATTTTCAAGATTTTTGACACATACTGCCAAATTATGCTTCAGAAGAGTTCTGCAATTTAGTAGATAAGAATCCCATTTTCCCTGCACCCTTGCCAACACCGTATGTATAATCTACCTGGCAGTTGAATAAGTTAAAAACTAATAAATTTATAGTTTTGCTTTTATTAGTTTTACTTTTCTATACGTGATATACTTGTATGACTAAACATAGTCTAAAATGGCTTATTAAAATTATATGTGTTTTTGTCCATATTGCCTATTTATATCCTTCATCTATTTTCCACTGACATATTTATATTTTTTGTATTGATTTATAAAAGCTCTTTATTATGAATAGTAATTTTAATTATGAAATAAGAACAAGGCTATAACTATTTGGTTTTGGACTCAATTTCGTTTATAGTAGTCTTTGATTCCTCCCTCTTTCATTTGCAACAAAGGCCGTTTGCAAACTTTTAAAGAAATATCCATGGGCAGTATATTTTCAAAGCCATTTCACATACCACAAAATCCTTCTGTTGGTTTCACGTATGTCCATGGATGACAACTCTCTGCATCTGTGATTCTTTATTAGCCTTCATTTCATCTCAGAACTCTTGGTTATTTCCTTACATGACTTCTGGAATTTAACGTTATATACAATTCTTTGTTAACACCCTTTTAAACCTCCAATTCTAGCTGTTTTCTATTTGACTTCAAGAATTTGATGTTGTCCACAAGCGATCTAAAATTAGTCTAAGATTGTTCCTTTGTAACTAACTTTTCCCTCTTGTCTCCTGTTTTTCATTTAGAAAATTTTTTCTTTATTTTTTAATAAAGGAGAAACCTCTGGCCAGGTCATTTGTTAGCACTAACACTTCTCTTTCTTACTTTTTAAATTTAATTTCTTAGGGCATAGCGAGCATGTTCAATCTGAGTCTATGTATCTTTTTAGCACAAAAAAGGTTTCTTTAGCTGTGTCTTCATTACTCCATGTTTTATTCTTTGGGAGCATCAGTTGTTCTTTCAGGAATAACTTTAGGTTGGATTTTTACCATATTGTCCTCCATATCTATCATATTTGCCATCATTGTTTTCAGGTCTTTTTTTAAGCTACATTCTTAGTTTCTTGTTTATTCTATCTCTGATTCACTTTTCTACAGTATTAATTCTGATCTTTATTCTTCCCAATGAGAATTCAGATATTTCTATTGCACTTACAGCTTTCTTTCAATTCTACCCTATTTCACCCAGTTATCTTTAATTTAGCTTGTTGTCTTTGGTTTTCATCCTGATTTTCTTTTTTTGCCTTTTCTGCATCCTTATGTCTTTCTGCTCCCATTTCATGAAAGGCATGCCTACTTGCTGCCTGTTTTAGGAGCCAACTTCTTAAATATTTTTTCTTAGTTGTGACAATAATTATTTTTCTTATGTATTTTTAGATAATTACCTTATTCTGTAATTTTTTTCAAAATCCTCATATATAGAATAGCTTTGCATACTCAGTTTTTCCAAACTGATAGAATATTTGATTGAACTTGGACCTTCTCACATTCCAGCGTTGATGATCCTCTTAGCTCCATTTCTAGTGTCTAGGTGATATTCAACTGGATTACTTCTGTTAGATTGAAGGAATATCTTCTATTCTCAATATCTGACTCTTTGACACCACGAATCTGAATGCCCTTGGGCCTTCAAAAGCCTTGCCCAGCCTTTTTCCCCAAAGAGTTTTGGATGCCACAGTCCATGTAGCACCAATGGCTAGAGTGGGGAAAATTAGATGTTGAACCACCACTTACAGGACTGCTATGTATTTGACCATCACAGACATTTATCAAAGAAACTAAAGTGACAGCCACTGCTAGGGTCTTCAAACCAGATGGCCACAGAGGAGGTGACCTACTGCCAAAGACGAATGCTTCATTTTAGGAAGAAATGGAATGGAGCTAAGCAGCAATGAGAGCTTCTCCTATGGATTTAAGTTTACAAGGCTAGTTAAATAATAGGTAATAATTTATACTCAGGAGCCAAATAAATCTGTATATTCTCCTATGTATGTGAGAAGGATGATTGCTGAAATTGACTATGGTTTATATGGGATCTTTATTTGGTGGGAGAAATAGTAATTATATAACCTTATTAAGTGATTCTTTAAACTGAATTTGAATATGTTTACAGTTGCTGGAAGTTCACAGCCTGGTTCATAGTAGATGTTCAATAAATATTTTTCAATGAGTGCCTGAATGAGTAGAGACCATAACTTTGGAAAAATAAACCTGAAAGAGGTAGAGAGCTGAGGTGAAGTTGGGGCTACACCCTTCTTCCTGTCCCCCACAAGGTAGCATCTCTGAACCATGGGGAGTAGGACACATAGCACTGAGAAGGGCCCAGGTGAAAGGTGCAAGCTCCATATTTATCTGCAGCATCATCTCCAGGGAGCAACTGTACCCAGCAGCCTCCAGTTGTCTCCACAATCTATTCAGTTCCTACAGACCATGTTCAGTTTGTTGTATCACAGCAATTGATAAATTTTGCAGTAAACAAAGCCCCTAGTTTTCAAGGACAGTCACTTCAGTGCTTGGGATTTATATAATGAGAGATGAATGTAGAGAAACATAGATTATTATATGCCCAATTGCCCGAAACTATGCAAGGAACTGGAAAGCAGAATGCCTGGGTTCTAACCCTGCCTTAGACCCTGTCAGACCTTGAGAATATTTCTGAATCTTTCTGAGCTTCAGTTTCCATATCTGAAAAATGGAGAAATTGAACACGATCATCTCTAAAGGTGCTTTGGCTGTAACACCCTACAGTTCTCTTTTCAGAAAACACACAGTTTCCTTTACTGGACACTAAGAAGGTTTGTTCTGTGAATGTGTCTCTCAGAACTTTATAGGTGTTTGTTTAGATGTAAACAGGAAAGTTGCTTAGACTGCTCCTCTCCCCACTGTAGTTTGAGATTCAAAGGGTGCATTTTTTTCAATATGTTCAGTTTTCAAAAGACACACTGGAGGAAGGCAGCCAATTTCTGCCCACACAACCTCCAAGTGACGTCAATGGAAGCAGAGCACACAGATCTCTAGGCAAGCTTTGGCTCATTCTGTGAGGGTTTTTTTCTTTTTCTAAAGAACAACTGCAAAAATGATTTCTCTCAACTTAAATTACACAATTTGTTCTTCTTTGTGCTCTGAGTCAGCAATAGACATAATGTGGAAAATAAAGCAAGATCTCCTTTTTTACACATCAAGTAAAACAGGACTTAGTTGTGTGAAACACAAGATGTCTGAGACTCTTGAACACTCTTTAAGTAATATTTCTCTTGCCATACCTCCTCCTAAGTTTAATATAGAAGGCTGATAAATAATCATTAGATGGACAACTGGAAAAACACACCTAATTATTCTTATTTTGATCCTAGTTTTGATCACCAGTCGTGCTATTGATTTTATTATACATCTTGGGTTTATGGCTTAGCTCTTGAAAACATTTTAAAGGACTTTCCTGGCAAGAAATTATAATTTGTGTTTTGTCCTCAGCTCAGCTTCACACAGTAAAGTCAGATAGATCTGGTAATTGCATTCTACGTAATACAAATAAGGCTATAAGAAAAAGAATAGTTAACACTCACGTAGCTCTTAACATGTTATGGGCACAGCCTGGCTCAATTCTCACAGTAACCCCGTAAGGTTGGTGTTGTTAGTCTCCTGATTTTTCTGATTAGGAAACTGAGGATCTGAGAAGTGAGGTGATTTGTCCACAGTCACACTGCTAAGCTAGTGGCATTCGGATTCCAAACCAGGCAGTCTGGCTTCAAAATCTAACCACTGTGCTATCCAGAGAGTAATTTGTTTATTTTTCCATTCAAAAATCATTTAATGGTACCTGCCCATTCTAGATTCTGAGAACAGTCAGTTACTAGGTGATGTGGAATAGAGACATAGAAACAAAGTAAATAGATAGGGAAGGGAATTGAGATTTTGTTTGCATCTATACTGGACCAGACACTGTGCTAGACAACTCACATCTCTTCAATTTATATAAAAGCTGTATGAGCAAAGTTGTATCGGTGACATTTTATTGATAAAGAAATTGAGTTTTAGGGAGGTTGTCACTTGCTGAAGATCACAGAGCTGATAAAGGCTTGAATTTTAACCCAAGTGTGTGTTTCTACCACCTGTACTTTCTTCTCTACACACACTGCCCCCATGAGCATGAGTGAACAAAATACTTAGGAGTTCACTGTCTTGGCTAAAGCAGGGGGGCACGCACAAGTGCCTCCAATATTTGGGAAGGTCTTAGAATTGTTTTAGAGGTGCTGCTACCAAAAGGTATTTCTGTGTTTGAGAATGTCTGTTATTATATTCCACTGTAGTCTGCATGGCCCAAACAGTATTGGGAGGACTGCATACAAGTCTAGGTCCAAAGTGGTCCATGGGCAAATTTTAACATAATTTTGATTAATAGTATCTATTTGAGCTAAAAAAAGCATCAAAACATTAAATTCCCTTTTAAAGAACTTGTGAGTGAATTCAGCATTTTGTATGTATGCTCTGGTATTTTTAGATGAATTAATAGAAATTTTGAGTTAAATTGCAGTTTTCCATGAGTATGTGCAGAAATGGAAGTCAGCATCCAGTATATGATGTCCTAGAACAACCATTCTATAAATATTAAAAGGTGAAATATATGAGAAATATTTAAGTACTTTAAGGTTTTCAAAATCAAAATGTAATATACATTTAAAGTTATTCTATTTTTCCTCTATTTGAATAGAACACTTTTCCTCAAAAATATTACCAATTAAATAAAAGGCAGTTTGGGTTTAAATTGTCCTCCTTTCAGAGTTGGTTCACATCACGTCAAATGTCTTATTTATATTTAAATACCACAGGGAATGGGCAAGAAATTGTATGTTTAAACTGGACTTTTTCAAGACTTTTAAGGCCAGAATATTTGCTTTGCCAAAGACCAAATTATTGCAAAGTGGAGCAAGCACCTGATCTTGTGGTGAGTTAGAATAAGTAAATACCTCCACTTGGAAATGGAAACAAATGTTCCTGAGACCCCAGACACCATCTATTAGCCTAGGGACAGCTGTTCCCTTGTTGGTGGTGAGGCTGGATTATACATATTGAGAGTGAGGGTCTCCCGGAGAACCTCTCTCCCTAATTCATAGCCCACATCCCTTATGCACTTGATCTTGCAAATTTCATCACCTTCCAGGCCACCACAAGCTCTTGAAAACCCAGAAATACTTATAGACACCAAGCCACCTCAGTCAATACTTAACCCGTGTTTGAATGGACATTCTGATAAGAAATAACATTTCTAAACAACTTTCACCCAAAATGGGCTCAATAAACAGTCTTCCCAACTATATCATGGCCTTCCAACAATATATTAGCTGTAGTGTAATGTTACATCGAACGTTATGATGTAAAGTACCTTTGACATGTGTAGGAACATAGTATTCCCTTTAATCACAGCATCAGCACAACTTGAATGCAGTTTTTAACTTCTCTGTCCTTCCTGGGATATACAGGGATCTCTGAACAAGTCTGCATACACCCAAGATCAGAGATGAGCTGTTCCCGTAAGCTGTTCCCGTTCATCTTGCATGAGTAACGCAATATATGACCCACTGCTGTTCATTAACCTCATAGAGTTCATTTACCTTCTGTGGATGCAAAGTTTATTTATCCTTTGTAAATCTGGGTTCTAGAACTTTCAGCTTCCTGCAAGTCCCATTCAGGGCTAGATTACGGGAACACGACCTGAGTAGTTGCACAGGCCCCATACATGGTTTAACACTCAGAAGGGTTTAGCGCTCAGAAGGGCCCATACTTGGTTTAACAGTCTGTTGTGGGATCTAGAAATCCTTGAAGCCCCTTAATGAACAAGGGGCTTTGCATTTTCATTTTGCTGTATGATCTGCAAATTATGTAGCTAGTCCTGGTCACATTGTAATGTTAATGTAGCAAGTACAAAAAAGTTGATTTAAAGTATAAGAACTAAAATGAAAAACTAACTGAAGTGCCACTAACATATTTGAGAGTTTTCCCCAAGTAGGATTTCCCATTTAGTAAATATACTTGGATTTTTTTTCTATTTTTTAAACTGATCTAATTCTCTAATGTATTATGTGATACATGCACACATGTATATTGATGTATATATACAAGCTTTGTAAGTTGAGCGGGAGGGAAGTGAGAAAAGAGAAAGACCAACCAGATTCCAAAATCTTTTAACTTAGCTAAACTCTTAAAACATTCAGTACTGTCTCCTTTCAGGATAATCATTACATGACTTCTTCTCTTTCAGAGAATTTTTAATCCTCTCTTATTTATTTTTGGACTATTGTTGTTTATAAAAATATTGCAAATGTACAAATGCCACCAAAGTTGAGATTGCATATGGCCAGACAAACAGGGGCCTAAAGGCCTTCTTAGCCATCAGCGAGCACAGTCTTACCATGTTTCTCTTTCTTTCTCTGTGTGGGTGCAAGGGCGTGGGGAGTGGGCCGACATGACACTCAATGCACTGTGCAAAAGCCAGCATGAATCCCAGGCCTTCATGGGCAGAGAAAGGACTGATTGTGTGCCGAGCCGCTGGAATGCACGCCGGTCACTTTTTGGAGCGGTGTTAGCGGACATCGTTTTGCTGGATCGTTCAAGGAGTGGCAGAACAAGGACAGAAAGGAAGCCTCCCTCTCTGTACTTCTGCGGCCCTGTAATTCTCCTCCTCTTCTTTGTTCAGATTATAAACAGGAATCCCATACATTCAGAATTCTTCAACCCAGTTTTCTCAATTGGATGCTGTTATTTCGAAAGTGCAACCCTCCCTTTCTGGCTGCTTGGATGTAGACGGTTCAGTAAGTGTGCTCAGAATGACATGATAGAGGACCCAGCAGAACAGGGCCCTGTAGAGACTCAGGGGGCATTTCAGTCAGTCGTATGACGAAGCCTGAGGTGGGAGAGTAAAAAGCCCTGTAACAAATAACGTTTTAGAGAACTTCTTGTACAGAATCGCAAGACAAAAATTCAGAATTTTTTTCAAGGTATCTTAAAGTTTATCAAAAAATATTCAAAATTCTTTGCAAAACAGTAATCAAAATGTTTACCTATTGATCTGCTCATAGATCCACTGGCTACAGTGTTACACTGTTGGAGAAATGCCAAGCTCTGCTTTTATCCTGATGCTTGGTATTTGGCCAACACTTGGTCAGTCTGGGTCTCAGTCCTCTGAACATTCAGCATGCTACACTCCCCCATCCTGCCACCAAAACTCAACTCCTGCCCACACAGTCTCCTCTGCTGAGAACTGACCTTATATATAAAACCTTCCCTGAGAAAGAGGTTCCTTATAGCTTCCCTATTTTGCTAGTTTTTGTTGGATTTTATTCTTCAGTTTAAGAGAGAGTTGAAGTTCTGGAGTATGTATCATTTTCTCTGTAAGCATATACTGCAAAAAACAGTATGAACGTACTTACACAGTGTCCTCACATAATGAATCACACAAATATTTTCAATGACATGAATATTTACATTTCTTATTTTAACTTGGATTTTAACGAGGCTTTGTTTTGAATCCTTTAGGCTTTTCTCAGGATGTCATTTTGCCAATGTGGCTAATGAGGTGTCTCTAGAGCCCATGTGCGTTTTTAACTTCCACATTACAGTTGGTAGGGTAACCCAACTGAACCAGCTAAAATGACTCCTAATTGCCCATCCCACCTGCTCTTGCCAGCTCATGAAAAGCTTGGTAAGAGAAGAATGACTTGGTAAGTCAAGAGGCAAATAACTGATGTAGCCTCGCAGTTGGTGAACTCCTCACACCAGGACATCTCTGCTGAAATCCTTGCCTAGTTTTGGTTTAACTCCTGCCTACAGCTTTGTGCTGCCTCCTGTAGGATTCTTGGAGACCCTGCCTGCACGCGCACAATTTACGAGTCAGCCAATAACTTAAGAGGAATCTGTGCAGAGTTTTTAGGGTTCCTCCCATATGGCTTTTTCTTTTTTGGAGTTCCCTTCTATTTCCATCTCTTCTTGAAGCCCTTAACTCTGACCTCTTGTTTCCTTAAACCAGTAAAATTGTGCCTTTCCACTTGAACTTCTTCCCTGGCACCCCAGAGAAATATGGAGCCCCCTTCTTTCAAGGATCATTCTCATTCCATTTGCTGCTTGCTCTCATTGCTGTGCAGTGCCTTCAGTCGATCGTTTGCATTTTAAGTCGGATTATCTAGCTATTATCAGAAGGAAGTTTTGTCCAATACGAGCTACTCTACCATGCTCAGGCCTGGAATTCCTGAATTACTATAATTAGCAAGAGAGTATTCACAATATGCTGGCTAAAAAATTAAATATATAACATCAACTCCATTTCTATATACCCGGGAAAAAGCGGTTAGACAGTGTAATTTAATTTACATTTATAATTTAATAGAAGGGTGTAAAGCGCCTAACAATACTACAGAAGATGTATAAGAATTTTACAGAGAAAATGATGAAATTTATTGAATAAACAGTTTTGGAAGAATTTAACTAAAAAGATACGTGTCATGTTCTTAGATGAAAAAAATTAATTCCCCCATAGGGGAAACATGGGCAAAAGATTGAAAAGGCGTGTCACAGCAAAGGAAATAGAAAATGGCCCATAAACATTTGCAAAGATGCTCAATTGCACCAGAAATCAGGAAATGCAAAGTCTAGTTCATAGGAGATATTATTTTACACTTACCAAATCAAAAATTTAAAAATCAGATAACGTCAAGTATTGTGGAGAAGCAAAAAGGCTCATCAGCTGCTTATAGGAATATATATTAGTTCAGTTTCCTTAGAAAATATTAAGTCATCATCTAGTTTACAAGCCAGCGATTTTATTCCTAAGTATTTACCTGGAGAAACTGTTACACATATGTGGGTGAAAATGTTCATAAGACTATCATGGCTAATAGTTAAAAAAAAAACAAACAAACAAACTAGAAGCAACCCAAATGTCTGTCAACAGCAGAAAGGATAAATGTGTTGTAGCATGTTCACGCATCAGAGTACCATACCACAGTAAAAATGAAAAAAAAATACAGCTGCTTCCACAGAGGAAGCTTGGAAATGTATATGTTTGGAAGAAGGAAGCACGAGTATTCACACTGTTCGTTTCCATTTGCATTAAGTTCAAGACCAAGCACCACGAAGTAACAGGTTATTTGGGGGACATCTATACGGATGGGTCTAGTGAAGAAGAAAAGGGAGATAATTATAATACAAATTTTATAATGGGTGTTTCCTCTGGATGGATGGAAGGGAATGAGGGGGATATGAGTGTAGAAGAAAACAGAAGGGATCTCAAAAATGTGGTGCTGTGATGTTCTGTTTTCTATGCTTACAGAGGGTACCTGGGTGCTTTATTACCATATTCTTTAAATTGTGCATAAATATGTATACCCTCTTCTCTGGGTATATATATATATATATATATATATACAGATTTCACAATAGTATATGTTATTTTCCATATTTATATTTTTATTTTATCTATATAATTTTTTTAAGTGCTCTCTGGAGTTGCTATGGAAAATGAAGTGTCTGGGCAACAAGGGCCAGTGGTAAGGTAGGGTACAGAGCCCAGGGCTGCTGGGGAGAAGAATGTAAGGGTCAGCATCTGAAAGCCTGCAGCTGCAGCATTGGGATCCTCAACAAACATGCAGATGTGATCTTGGGAGTGGTTCTAGGATGAGTAGACCACATCTAGCACTCTGTCCTGCTTACATATACCAGAAGCTACCAGTTATCACGGTAGTAACGTACTTAACTGCTTACATAAGCCAGAGTGAGTTCCTGTTGCTTGCGACCGGGATCCCTGATTGACGTATTGCTTTTGAGGTGTCTGTGAAACGGGTGAGGATGTTCAATATCGCCATTAGAAATACAAGCTTGAAATTTAGGAATAATGTCTGAGCTTGACACATAGATGTTATCAATATGCAGTCGAAACTAAGACTACAGATGAGTTCACACCAGGGAGTGTGAAGCATAAATTCCGAAGAGAACTCACTGCAACATCCAGCATGCGTCCAGCTTCTCATCTGCCAGTACCTTGTGCTGAGATGACATTGGGGCAGTCTTGGTATCCACGTGTCCCACTCCTCTACAAACCAAGATCACAGTCACTACTTGAGGAATATAGGTACCGCCTATGGTTACACTCAAATCCTCACTAACTGTATTTTTAATCTTTCTTTGATTACATGGTTGCTACACAGCCAAGGATATTATTTTATGATCTGAAGAAAATTTCTCTAAGAGTGACCACATAGTGTTAAAACATGTCAGAGTATTACGCTGCATAATTAACCTACGTTCTTGTGTCAGAAGCATGACTAAGAAAGAGTTAAAAAATAAGTTACTAACTAACAAGTTAGTATATAATTACATAAGAGTAATTATATAGTTGATAGCACAAGGTTCTACCAGGCCTGTATATATAAATAAAGAGTACAGAAGGAAAAATATTTGAAATGTTAGAATAACAGAAAAAAGCAAAAACATTTGACTATGAAAAAGGATTCAGTAATTACAGTGAACACCTCATTAAACATAGTCTTTATTTGCAAGAAGGCTGGAGAGGTCTAATTAAGTCGTAAGTTGTCCCTATGAGTAATTAACTGTGGCAGGAAAATTCTAGGTGGTCTATTAAATCTCCATACCCACAGCTGTTCAGGGGAAAATATAAGCAAACCCAACATGTGCTCTGATTTTAGACGGGTAGTGAATTTTTCTGCTATTGGATGGTCTCGTCCACCACAGGTCATACACATCGAGTTGGAATTAAGAAAAGGAAAATATTTCATGAATAATTTTATATTAATTCTATGTTGAAATGATAATTTTTTTGACCGCTAGAAATATTTGGCTACTAGAAATTTTTAAATTTCATATGTGGCTTGTATTTGTAGTTTGCATATATTTATGTTAGACGGCCTTTTGGATTTGTGGGCCGAAAGCACATGTGGAAGTATTTTTAAAAAGAAGTCAGAGTCTTAGAGCTATAGAATTTCCAACTAGAAGAGACTTTCAAAAGTGAATGATGTAAAAGTTCTTATATGTTCTCACCTTAGCCCCCATTTTCCACCATACACACTCACACAAATTTCCATGCATCTATGAGCAGTCTCAGTGGAGAACTGATATAAAAGGGTTTGACATTATTGGGAAGAATCTCCTACCTAGTGTTTCTTAGTGTTCTATGAGACATAAGTTGGAGACTTAGAAGAAGAGCATAACTGAAAGAAGAAATTGAGAGGACAGGCAAGCGAGATCATTGAGGGAAAATAGGAGGGAAGGTAGAAGGGCATTCTGGATAAGAAAAATAAATTGAGCAAAAGCTGAAAGAAAAACATAATCTTGGGTCTTTAGGAGGAATAGTGACAAATGTGCTATTGATAACAACAATTAATATTTTTAAATAGCTTTTAGATTACGAAGATTTCATCTCAGGCATTATTTTATTTCATCATCATAGAAATCTGTTTTTATTATTCCCATTTTACAGATAAGAAATTGAGGCCCAAATTTAAGAGTTACCTAAGGTCAAAGTCAGTTAATGGTGGGTCCAGAACTTGGGAGACCAATGGTCCAATTTGCCCAGGACTGGGTTTTCCCAGCACACCAGAGCTTCAGTGCTAGAAGAAGGAATGTTCAAGACAAACCAGGGCGGCTGGTCACCCTCCATTGAACCTATATCTTCTGACTCTTAAGTCCCATTCTCTTTGCATTACTAATAATTACAAATATTTATTGAATATTTTCTGTGTGCCACAAACTCTATAGTAAGGACCTCACATAATTATCTTTTAAATCTGCAAAACAATCTCATAAGTTTACCTAATTTTTCTCTCCAAAAAACCTGGACAAAAAAAAAATTAAGTCTCCCAGGTCATTGGTAACTTACCCAGTCACACAGCTGGTAAGTGCCTGGTTCAAACTTGATTCAAACTCAGGCCATCCCAGTGCAGGGCCAGCACTGCTACCCACCATGCAAGCTGCCGTCTCATACACTGGCACAGGACCACAGTCCCCACTGGGCCTTCTGCCTCATCCATTTATTGTTCCGTCATGTTAGTATGAAAACCCAGCTTAACTGGAATTCATAGGTTTCATCTCCAGCACCCAGCTTCTACTGCAGCTACTCTTTACTGCATGAAACATTCCCCCTGGCTTTTATCCTGCCGGTCTCCATTTGAAATAACCTCTCTTATTGAAATCCTGCCGATGCCTGTCCTACCTTCTAGTAGGTGTTCTGATTCAAAAAGAGTTCTTCAAAGGTACATAAAAAAAAAAGTACCCTTTCTCATTTGACATGTACCAGCAAGAGTTGCCACACAACTTGTTTTTAAAATTATAAACAATTATGCTTGCTTTAATAAAAGCCTACTTTTTGTTATCCTCTCTGATATAGTTTGCTTTTTTAAAAAAGTGTTCCTTGAAGGAATATGCATTATTCACAGAACAGAACTTCTTGGTGCCATTTGAGGTATGAACAGATATGTAAGCTTACTCCATGTTCCTGTTATCATTATATGAATGACAAGCTTGTCGGCAAGCTTGTCGGTTTCTTGAAACTGTAAATTCCTGGATGACAGTGTCTGTGTCACTTTCTTTTCTCTGTAACCCATTCATCACTGGCACAGTGATTAACATAAAGTTTTCCAGAAATGCAGAATTGAGTGGACAATAGTGTTCCCCAGAGATCTTGCTGGCCCATGGCTGAGGCCAGAGGATTTATTTGATTCCCTTATTACCTATGGCTTTAAGCCCTGTCGCTTCTTTCTCCTCACACCTCAGTCTTCCGTAGTTGCATATTCTAAGCAGTGTTGCCATGTAGTTGCCACTTCAGAGGGAAAAAATACTTACGTTGAATATTCAAATTGTTCACCTTTTTATTGAGGTATAACTACATCCACTAAAATTCACCCTTTTGAATTCATTGAGTTTGAAAACTGCACACAACTGCATATAGAACACAATCAAAATATACATTTCCATCACTCCAAAAAATTCCCTGTGCTCCCTTATTGTCAATCCCATTCATCACTCTGAGCCCCTGGTACCAGTGATCTGCTTTCTGTCCCTATCGATCTGCTTTTCTGAGACATGGAATCATGCAGTGGGTAGCCTTTTGAACTGATTTCTTTCATTCTGTATAATGTTTTTAAGATCCATCCCTATTGTTGCATCTCTCAGCATTTACTTCTTTTTAGTGCTGATTATTATTCCAATGTATGGATATACCAAAATTTAATCATCCATTCCCCAGGTGATGGACATTTGGAATTTTGTCTGTTACAAATAAAACTGCAGTGAACAGGTCTTGGCGTCGATGTATGTTTTCCCTTCTCTTGAAAAAATACCTAGGAATGGTCATAGGGTGGGTGTATGTTTACCTTTATAAGAAGCTGCCAAACCGTTTTCCAAAGTCGCTATAACACTTTGCATTCCCAGCAGCAGTATGGGCAAATTCCAGGTTCTCCATATCCTTGCCAATACTCGGCATCTGTCTTTTTAATTTTAACCATTGTTGTAGATGTGTCTGGTAGGTGTATTTCATTGTGGTTTTAATTTGCATTCCCTTGGAAATGTCACTACTAGGTCTCTTTTTTGGGCATAATTTGTATACAGTACAATGGTCTCACATGATACAGTTGGGTGAGTTGACAAATGCACACCCCTTATGTAACCCACACCAGATCAAGGTATAAACAACCGCCAACCCACCAGGAATCCCTCGTACCCTTGTCAGTCTCCCCCCACCACACAAACCACTGTTGTGAATTGTTTCCACCATAGATTATTTTTGCCTGTTGTAGAACTTCATATATATGGAATTAGGCAGAGTATACTTTTTTATGGCCGGCTCCTTTTTTTCTTTTCACACACACACACTGTATTTTATTTTTACAAGAGATAAATAGACTGACACCAAACATTGTAAGTGGATGACCACAACAAAAGCAACAATGATTGCAATTACCAAACACGGAACACACTCATACTAGGTCATAATATTGACATATTATGTTGTGTTTCCCACTTAGTCCAGTAATGCTCCACTGTAACAGCTCCTTTACTTTGCAGTGAAAATTGATTTGTATATTTTTTGCCTCTGAGTCCTTGTGGGATTTTTATTATTATTATTCAAACAGAAAGTCACAAAAATTATAATCATCCTCATCAGTTCACTCAGTGCCATGTAATTAATTTTTTTTTCATCTTGATCTTTTGTTAGCACTTTTATGAGTTCATCGGTTTTCCATTAGAGTTCTGAAAAGGCTTATTCATTCAGTTCGGCAGTATAGTCAGTTACCAGAAACCTGTACTTGTCAGAGTCTTTTCCATGAATTCCTTGAAGACGAAACCCTTTTATAGGAACGTATTTGCAAGAGCATCAGAGTACACCCAGAACTATCTGTAAATGACAAAAGACTTAAAAATGACCACGGTTAAAGATTTGATGAAAGTTCATAATAATGCAATTGACAAGGAAATTTAGTTATTTCTGAGATATACATTTTAAAGTAATAACTAGAATTATGACATAACATTATACCAGAACATACAAGATCTTTAGAAATTTCATGTAATGTCTAAAACATTTATATTAACATATTTCCATACAAATAACCCAAAGAAAGTTTAGTATTAGTTGTTTATTTGGTTTGTTTGTTTGTTTATACAGCAGGTTCTTATTAGTCATCAATTTTATACACATCAGTGTATACATGTCAATCCCAATCTCCCAATTCAGCACAGCACCATCCCCACCCCACCGTGGTTTTCCCCCCTTAGTGTCCATATGTTTGTTCTCTACATCTGTGTCTGAAATTCTGCCCTGCAAACTGGCTCATCTGTACCATTTTGCTAGGTTCCACATACATGCGTTAATATACGATATTTGTTTTTCTCTTTCTGACTTACTTCACTCTGTATGACAGTCTCTGGATCTGTCCATGTCTCAACAAATGACACACTTTTGTTCCTTTTTATGGCTGAGTAATATTCCATTGTATATATATACCACAACATCTTTATCCATTCATCCGTCGATGGGCATTTAGGTTGCTTCCATGACCTGGCTGTTGTAAATAGTGCTGCAATGAACATTGGGGTGCATGTGTCTTTTTGAATTATGGTTTTCTCTGGGTAATGCCCAGTAGTGGGATTGCTGGATCATATGGTAATTCTATTTTTAGTTTTTTAAGGAACTTCCATACTGTTCTGCATAGTGGCTGTATCAATTTACATTTCCACCAGCAGTGCAAGAGGGTTCCTTTTCTCCACACACTCTCCAGCATTTGTTGTTTGTAGATTTTCTGATGATGCCCATTCTAACTGGTGTGAGGTGATACCTCATTGTAGTTTTGATTTGCATGTCTCTAATAATTAGTGATGTTGAGCAGCTTTTCATGTGCTTCTTGGCCATCTGTATGTCTTCTTTGGAGAAATGTCTATTTAGGTCTTCTGCCCATTTTTGGATTGGGTTGTTTGTTTCTTTAATATTGAGCTGCATGAGCTGTTTATTTTATTTTATTTATTTATTTTTTGAGCTGTTTCTATATTTTGGAGATTAATCCTTTGTCCATTGATTTGTTTGCAAATATTGTCTCCCATTCTGAGGGTTGTCTTTTCATCTTGTTTATGGTTTCCTTTGCTGTGCAAAAGCTTTGAACTTTCATTAGGTCCCATTTGTTTATTTTTGTTTTTATTTCCATGTCTCTAGGAGACGGGTCAAAAAGGATCTTGCTGTGATTTATGTCATAGAATGTTCTGCCTATGTTTTCCTCTAAGAGTTTGATGGTGTCTGGCCTTACATTCTGTTTCGAGTTTATTTTTGTGTATGGTGTTAGGGAGAGTTCTGATTTCATTCTTTGACATGTAGCTGTCCAGTTTTCCCAGCATCACTTATTGAAGAGACTGTCTTTTCTCCATTGTATATCTTTGCCTCCTTTGTCATAGATTACTTGACCAGATGTGCATGGGTTTATCTCTGGGCTTTATATCTTGTTCCATTGATCTATGTTTCTGTTTTTGTGCCAGTACCATATTGTCTTGATTACTGTAGCTTTGTAGTATAGTCTGAAGTCAGGGAGTCTGATTCCTCCAGCTCCGTTTTTTTTTCCCCCAAGACTGCTTTGGCTATTTGGGGTCTTTTGTGTCTCCATACAAATTTTAAGATGATTTGTTCTAGTTCTGTAAAAAATGCCATTGGTAATTTGATAGGAATTGCATTGAATCTGTAGATTCCTTTGGGTAGTAGAGTCATTTTCACAATATTGATTCTTCCAATCCAAGAACGTGGTATATCTCTCCATCTGTTGGTATCATCTTTAATTTCTTTCATCAGTGTCTTATATTTTTCTGCATACAGATCTTTTGTCTCCTTAGGTAGGTTTATTCCTAGGTATATTATTCTTTTTGTTGCAATGGTAAATGGGAGTGTGTCCATAATTTCTCTTTCAGATTTTTCATCATTAGTGTATAGGAATGCAAGAGATTTCTATGCGTTAATTTTGTATCCTGCAACTTTTCCCAATTCATTGATTAGCTCTAGTAGTTTTCTGGTGGCATCTTTAGGATTCTCTATGTATAGTATCATGTCATCTGCAAACAGTGACAGGTTTACTTCTTCTTTTCCAATTTGTATTCCTTTGATTTCTTTTTCTTCTCTGCCATGGCTAGGACTTCCAAAACTATGTTAAATAATAGGGGTAGGAGTGGACATCCTTGTCTCCTTCCTGATCTTAGAGGAAATGGTTTCAGTTTTTCACCATTGAGAATGATGTTTGCTGTGGGTTTGTCGTATATGGCCTTTATCATGTTGAGGTAGGTTCCCTGTGTGCCCACTTTCTGGAGAGTTTTTATCATAAATGGGTGTTGAATTTTGTCAAAACCTTTTTCTGCATCTATTGAGATGATCATATGTTTTTTTCTCCTTCAGTTTGTTAATATGGTGTATCACGTTGATTGATTTGTGTATATTGAAGAATCCTTGCATCCCAGGGATAAATCCCACTTGATTGTGGTGTATGATCCTTTCAACGTGCTGTTGGATTCTGTTTGCTAGTAGTTTGTTGAGATTTCTGCATCTATATTCATCAGTGATATTGGTCTGTAATTTTCTTTTTTTGTAGTATCTTTGTCTGGTTTTGGTATCAGGGTGATGGTGGCCTCAGAGAATGAATTTGGGAGTGTTCCTCCCTCTGCAGTTTTTTGAAAGAGTTTGAGAAGGATGTGTGTTAGCTCTTCTCTGAATTTTTGATATAATTCACCTGTGAAGCCATCTGGTCCTGCACTTTTGTTGGTTGGAAGATTTTGAATCACAGTTTCAATTTCATTACTTGTGATTGGTCTGTTCATATTTTCTGTTTCTTCCTGGTTCATTCTTGGAAGGTCATACCTTTGTAAGAATTTGTCCATTTCTTCCAGGTTGTCCATTTTATTAGCATAGAGTTGCTTGTAGTAGTCTCTTAGGATGCTTTGTATTTCTGTGGTGTCTGTTGTAACTTCTCCTTTTTCATTTCTAATTTTATTGATTTGAGTCCTCTCCCTCTTTTTCTTGATGACTCTTGCTAATGGTTTATCAATTTTGTTTATCTTCTCAAACAACCAGCTTTTAATTTTATTGATCTTTGCTATTGTTTTCTTTGTTTCTATTTCATTTATTTCTGCTCTGACCTTTATGATTTCTTTCCTTCTGCTAACTTTGGGTTTTGTTTGTTCTTCTTTAGTTCCTTTAGGTGAAAGGTTAGATTGTTTACTTGCGATTTTTCTTGTTTCTTGAGGTAGGCTTGTATAGCTATAAACTTCCCTCTTAGAACTGCTTTTG
Organism: Phocoena sinus; assembly: GCF_008692025.1. Lineage (NCBI taxonomy): Eukaryota > Metazoa > Chordata > Mammalia > Artiodactyla > Phocoenidae > Phocoena > Phocoena sinus. The sequence continues at coordinate 27,591,659 of NC_045774.1, read as the reverse complement.
CTGTATCCCATAGGTTTTGGATCGTCGTGTTTTCATTGTCATTTGTCTGTAGGTATTTTTTGATTTCCTCTTTGATTTCTTCAGTGATCTCTTGGTTATTTAGTAACGTATTGTTTAGCTTCCATGTGTTTGTGTTTTACATTTTTCTCCCTGTAATTAATTTCTAATCTCATAGTGTTGTGGTCAGAAAAGATGCTTGATATGATTTCAGTTTTCTTAAATTTACTGAGGCTTGATTTGTGACCCAAGATGTGATCTATCCTGGAGAATGTTCCGTGTGCACTTGAGAAGAGGGTGTAATCTGCTGGTTTTGGATGGAATGTCCTATAAATATCAATTAAAACTCTCTGGTCTATGTGTCATTTAAATCTTCTGTTTCCTTATTTATTTTCATTTTGGATGATCTGTTCACTGGTGTAAGTGAGGTGTTAAAGTCCCCCACTATTATTGTGTTACTGTCAATTTCCTCTTTTAGAGCTGTTAGCCGTTGCCTTATATATTGAGGTGCTCCTATGTTGGGTGCATATATATTTATAATTGTTATATCTTCTTCTTGGATTGATCCCTTGATCATTATGTAGTGTCCTTCCTTGTCTCTTGTAACATTCTTTATTTTAAAGTCTATTTTATCTGATATGAGTATAGCTACTCCAGCTTTCTTTTGATTTCCATTTGCATGGAATATCTTTTTCCATCCCCTCACTTTCAGTCTGTATGTGTCCCTAGGTCTGAAGTGGGTCTCTTGTAGGCAGCATATATATGGGTCTGGTTTTTGTATCCATTCAGCAAGCCTGTGTCTTTTGGTTGGAGCATTTAATCCATTCACGTTTAAGGTAATTATCAATATGTATGTTCCTATGACCATTATCTTAATTGTTTTGGGTTTGTTTTTGTAGGTCCTTTTCTCCTCTTGTGTTTCCCACTTAGAGAAGTTCCTTTAGCATTTGTTGTAGAGCTGGTTTGGTGGTGCTGAATCCTCTTAGCTTTTGCTTGTCTGTAAAGCTTTTGCTTTCTCCATCGGATCTGAATGAGATCCTTGCCTGGTAGAGTAATCTTGGTTGTAGGTTCTTCCCTTTCATCACTTTAAGTATATCATGCCACTCCCTTCTGGCTTGTAGAGTTTCTGCTGAGAAATCAGCTGTTAACCTTATGGGAGTTCCCTTGTATGTTATTTGTCGTTTTTCCCTTTCTGCTTTCAATAATATTTCTTTGTCTTTAATTTTTGCCAATTTGATTACTGTGTGTCTCAGCGTGTTTCTCTTTGGGTTTATCATGTATGGGATTCACTGCTCTCCCTGGACTTGGGTGGCTATTTCCTTTCCCATGTTAGGGAAGTTTTTGACTATAATCTCTTCAAATATTTTCTGTGGTCCTTTCTCTCTCTCTTCTCCTTCTGGGACCCATATAATGCGAATGTTGTTGTGTTTAATGTTGTCCCAGAGGTCTCTTAGGCTGTCTTCATTTCTTTTCATTCTTTTTTCTTTATTCTGTTCTGCTGCAGTGAATTCCACCATTCTGTCTTCCAGGTCACTTATCCATTCTTCTGCCTCAGTTATTCTGCTATTGATTCCTTCTAGTGTAGTTTTCATTTCAGTTATTGTATTGTTCATCTCTGTTTGTTTGTTCTTTAATTTTTCTAGGTCTTTGTTAAACAATTCTTGCATCTTCTCGATCTTTGCCTCCATTCTTTTTCTGAGGTCCTGGATCATCTTCACTATCATTTTTCTGAATTCTTTTTCTGGAAGGTGGCCTATCTCCACTTTATTTAATTGTTTTTCTGGGGCTTTATCTTGTTCCTTCATCTGATGCATAGCCTTCTGACTTTTCATCTTGTCTATCTCTCTGTTAATGTGGTTTTTGTTCCACAGGCTGTAAGATTGTAGTTCTTCTTGCTTCTGCTGTCTTCCCTCTGGTGGATGAGGCTATGTAAGAGGCTTCAGCAAGTTTCCTGATGGGAAGGACTCATGTTGGGTAGAGCTGGGTGTTGCTCTGGTGGGCAGAGCTCAGTAAAACTTTAATCTGCTTGTCTGCTGATGGGTGGGGCTCAGTGCCCTCCCTGTTGGTTGTTTGGCCTGAGGCAATGCAACACTGGAGCCTACCTGGGCTCTTTGCTGGGGCTAATGACAGACTCTGGGAGCGTTCACGCCAGGGAGTAATTTCCAGAACTTCTGCTTCCAGTGTCCTTGTCCCCACGGTATAATAGAGCCACCCCCCGCCTCTGCAGGAGACCCTCCAACACTAGCAGGTAGTTCTGGTTCCGTCTACCCTGGGGTCACTGCTCCTTCCCCTGGGTCCCGATGCTCACACTATTTTGTGTGTGCCCTCCAAGAGTGGAATCTCTGTTTCCCCCAGTCCTGTCAAAGTCCTGCAGTCAATTCCCACTAGCTTTCAAAGTCTGTTTCTCTAGGAATTCCTCCTCCCATTGCCGGAAGCCTGACGTGGGGCTCAGAACCTTCACTCCAGTGGGTGGACTTCTGGGGTATAAGTGTTCACCAGTCTGTGAGTCACCCACCCACCAGTTATGGGATTTGATTTTACTGTGATTGCGCCCCTCGTACCTTCTCATTGTGGCTTCTCCTTTGTTTTTGGATGTGGGGTGTCCTTTTTGGTGAGTTCCAGTGTCTTCCTGTTGATGATTGTTCAGCAGCTAGTTGTGATTCTGGTGTTCTCGCAAGAGGGAGTGAGAGCACGTCCTTCTACTCTGCCGTCTTGGTTCCTCCTCCAGAAGCCATCAATGGCCAGCTTCTTTCACCCAGCCTGATGTGTTCAGAACGTCATCCAAGTTGCAACGAGTATCTGTTGGACATTTCCTCTTATTGCTGACTAGCATTCCTTCATACAGATAAATTACAATTTGTTTATCCATTCTCTTGTTGGTAGACATTTCAGTTGTTCCCTGGTTTTGTCTACTATGACTAAAACGCTTACAGATATTTTTGTTCAAGCATTTTTGTGAAGACACATTTTTATTTCTCTTGAACAAATAGCTAGCCCTAGAATTACTGGGTCATAGAGTAGGTACGTGTTTACCTTTAGAAGACGTTGCCAATCTGTTTTCCAAAGTGGCTTTCCCACTTTGCATTCCACCCACAAAGTATTAAGTTTCAGTTGTTCCACATCCTTGCCAAATTGTTTTCCTTTTTTTTTTTTTTTAAAGTTTAGCCCTTCTAATGGGTGTGTGGTGATATCTCGTGGTGGTGGTACTGCATTTCCCTGATGACTAATCCTGTGCTATTTGCCCGTTTGTATCTTCTCCTTCATGAAGTATCTGCTCAGGTATTTTGTCTTTTTTTACTGGGTTATCTGTTTATTGCTGAACTGTAATTCATTGACTGAGTTGTAGTTGGTTTTTTTACATATTTTTGTATACAATTCCTTTGTCAGATATATGTTTCTCTGTGTGTGTGTGGCTTGGAAAAAGCATAATAAAATATAAATAAATATAACGTAATATATGATATATTAATAATATAATATATATTACTTGTATATCTACATAATGTATTTATAATATATTAATGTAATTTATAATATACATTAATAAATATATTTTATAAAATACAAATATATGTTTCATGAGCAAATGTTTCAATTTGATGAAGTCTAATTTATCAAAAATGTTTTTAAGTTAGTCTTTTCAATATTCTATGTAAGAAATCTTTGCCTATGCCAAGGTTGCAAAGATAGTCTATGTTTTCTTCCAGAAACTTTGTAGTTTTCACTTTTACATTAGGTCTGAGATACATAAAATTATTTTGTGTGTATGTATGGTAGAGCAATACTACACTATCGTGATTATTGAAGCTTTATAGTAAAAGTTAAAATCAAATATCCCCCAACATTTTTCTTTTTCAAGATTGTTTTTGCAATTCTAGAAACTTTGCATTTTCTTTTTTATTTTTAAATATGATTTTATTTAATTTAATCCTTTACATACTGTTAGGGCCTTGCTCTTTCCTCTTACCAAGTGTCATAGCTATCTTTCATATCATCTTTTTTTTTTAACATCTTTATTGGAGTATAATTGCTCTACAATGGTGTGTTACTTTCTGCTTTATAACAAAGTGAATCAGCCACACATATACATATATCCCCATATCTCTTCCCTCATGCGTCTCCCTCCCACCCTCCCTATCCCACCCCTCTAAGTGGTCACAAAGCACTGAGCTGATCTTCCTGTTCTATGTGGCTGCTTCCGACTAGCTATCTGTTTTATATTTGGTAGTGTATATATGTCCATGCCACTCTCTCACTTCGTCCCATCTTACCATTCCCCCTTCTCATGTCCTCAAGTTCCTTCTCTATGTCTGCATCTTTATTCCTGTCCTGCTCCTAGGTTCTTCAGAACCATTTTTTAAAATTTTATTTTTAGATTTCATATATATATGTTAGCATACAGTATTTGTTTTTCTCCTTCTGATTTACTTAACTCTGTATGACAGACTCTAGGTCAATCCACCTCACTACAAATAACTCAATTTCGTTTCTTTTTATGGCTGAGTAATATTCCATTGTATATATGTGCCACATCTTCTTTATCCATTCATCTGTCAGTGGACACTTAGGTTGCTTCCATGTCCTGGCTATTGTAAATAAAGCTGCAGTGAACATTGTGGTACATGATTCTTTTTGAATTATGGTTTTCTCAGGGTATATGCCCAGTAGTGGGATTGCTGGGTCATACGGTACTTCTATTTTTAGTTTTTTAAGGAACCTCCATACTGTTCTCCATAGTGGCTGTATCAATTTACATTCCCACCAACAATGCAAGAGGGTTCCCTTTTCTCCACACCCTGTCCACATTTATTGTTTGTAGATTTTTTGATGAGGGCCATTCTGACTGGTGTGACGTGATACCGCCTTGTAGTTTTGATTTGCATTTCTCTAATGATTAGTGATATTGACCATCCTTTCACGTGTTTCTTGGCAATCTGTACATGTTCTTTGGAGAAATGTCTATTTAGGTCTTTGCCCATTTTGGGATTGGGTGGTTTGTTTTTTTTGAAATTGAGCTGCATGAGCTGCTTGTAAATTTGGAGATTAATCCTTTGCCAGTTGATTCGTTTGCAAATATTTTCTCCCATTCTGAGGGTTGTCTTTTCGTCTTGTTTATGGTTTCCTTTGCTGTGCAAAAGCTTTTAAGTTTCATTAGGTCCCATTTGTTTATTTTTCTTTTTTTTTCCAGTTCTCTAGGAAGTGGGCCAAAAAGGATCTTGCTGTGATTTCTATCATAGAGCATTCTGCCTATGTTTTCCTCTAAGAGTTTTATAGTGTCTGCCCTTCCATTTAGGTCTTTAATCCATTTTGAGTTTATTTTTGTGTATGGTGTTAGGGAGTGTTCTAATTTCATTCTTTTACATGTAGCTGTACAGTTTTTCCTCTTGTTAAAGAGGCTGTCTTTTCTCCATTGTATATTCTTGCCTCTTTTATCAAAGATAAGGTGACCATATGTGCATGGGTTTATCTCTGGGCTTTCTATCGTGTTCCATTGATCTATATTTCTGTTTTTATGCCAGTACCATACTGTCTTGATTACTGTAGCTTTGTAGTATAGTCTGAAGTCTGGGAGCCTATTCCTCCAGCTCCGTTTTTCTTTGTCAAGATTGCTTTGGCTATTCGGGATCTTTTGTGTTTCAATACAAACTGCAAAATTTTTTGTTTTAGTTCTGTGAAAAATGCCACTGGTAGTTTGATAGGGATTGCATTGAATCTGTAGTTTGCTTTGGGTATTATAGTCATTTCACAATGTTGATTCTTCCAATCAAAGATCATGGTTTATCTCTCCATCTGTTTGTAACATCTTTAATTTCTTTCATTAGTGTCTTATAGTTTTCTGCCTACAGGTGTTTTGTCTCCTTAGGTAGGTTTATTCCTAGGTATTTTATTCTTTTTGTTGCAGTGGTAAATGGGAGTGTTTCCTTAATTTCTCTTTCAGAGTTTTCAGCATTAGTGTATAGGAATGCAAGAGAATTCTGTGCATGAATTTTGTATCCTGCTACTTTACCCAATTCATTGATTAGCTCAAGTAGTTTTCTGGTAGCATCTTTAGGATTGTCTATGTATAGTATCATGTCATCTGCAAACAGTGACAGCTTTACTTCTTCTTTTCCAATTTGGATTCCTTTTATTTCTTTTTCTACTCTGATTGCTGTGGCTAGGACTTCCAAAACTATGTTGAATAATAGTGATGAGTGTGGACAACCTTGTCTTGTTCCTGATCTTAGAGGAAATGGTTTCAGTTTTTCACCATTAAGAATGATGTTGGCTGTGGGTTTGTCATATGTGGCCTTTATTATGTTGAGGTAAGTTCTCCCTCTGTGCCTACTTTCTGGAGGGTTTTTATCATAAATAGGTGTTGAATTTTGTTGAAAGCCTTTTCTGCATCTATTGAGATGATCATATGGTTTTTGTCCTTCAATTTGTTAATATGGTGTATCACAATTGATTTGCATATAGTGAAGAATCTGTGCATCCCTGGGATAAACCCCACTTGATCATGGTGCATGATTCTTTTAATGTGCTGTTGGATTCTATTTGCTAGCATTTTGTTGAGGATTTTTGCATCTATGTTTATCAGTGATATTGGCCTGTAGTTTTCTTTGTTTGTGACATCTTTGTCTGTTTTTGGTATCAGGGTGATGGGCCGCGTAGAATGAGTTTGGGAGTGTTCCTCCCTCTGCTATATTTTGGAAGAGTTTGAGAAGGATAGGTGTTAGCTCTTCTCTAAATGTTTGATAGAATTCGCCTGTGAAGCCATCTTGTCCTGGGCTTCTGTTTGTTGGAAGATTTTTAATCACAGTCTCAATTTCAGTGCTTGTGGTTGGTCTGATCCTTTGCATTTTCATATATGTTTTAGAATTAACTTTTAAATTTTACAAAAGTCTGCAGGGAATTTTTAAACTTTTTTTTCTTTTTGTGCTTCAACTTTGTGTAGTTTTTATTTTCCAGTTTTCAGTGTCACTTGTTTTTTTCTTTTGCTATATCGAATCTGTTGCCAAGCTCCACCAAGCAAGTCTTTAATTTAGGATATTGAATTTTTCAGTTCTAAAAGTTTCATTTAGTAGTCTTTTTCAGTTTTCCACTGAGATTTGTCATCTATTTATTCATTATATTGATCTTTTTCCTTTGAATCCTTTAGCATGTTGATAATAGTTTTTATATTCTTTCTTTTTTTTTTTTTTTTAACATGGTAAACTCTTATGCTAGGCTTCTAATGGCTTTTGCTGGAAATAGACTGGCTTTTCTGCTAGAGACAATTATGGCCCCTGCCTTCAAAAACTTCCTGTTCATTTAAGTGAATAATACTGTTTTGCCCAATATGGAAGGTTTATTGTGCAAACCATCTCGTCAAGGCCAGAGCCTTCAAGGCTGAGTAAGATTTAGGTATAAAAAAGAGGCGTTTTGGAGTGTTAGCTTTTCTGCGGATTCCAGCATCTTTGTTATTTCAGGTTTGCCTCTGTTGACATATTTTCTGGTTGCAGGTTAAATTTTTCTATTCCTTTGTACATTTAGTGTTTTGGGGGTTTTTTAATTTGTTTTGTTGGGGGGGTATGCTGGATCTTTTGAATTCTGACTTGCTGTGAATCTGAATTTTGTTGTCTTCCTTTAATAATTATCAAATTCTGTTCTCTAGAAGGTTAAGTTATTTATGAATCAGTTAACTCTATTAAGGCTTGTTATTAAGATTCATTAGGGTAGGTTTTCTATAACCCTTACTCTAGGAAAAGAATGGCCTTCCTCCTAAAGTGTGGTGATTTTCAGATCTCAACTGCTCATCAAGAGTGTCAGTGAGGCCTCTCTACTCTAGCTGGTGAAACCTCCTACAACTCCCAGCCCAAGGTACCCCTGGCATCTTCCTTCTGCTCCCAGCTCCCTAGTAGCTCCACCCTGCTGTACCTCACAGGTCTTGCCCTGGGCATGAGCAGATTAGTATTTTTCCGAAGACTTAAAGCGACCTTCCCGGATGTTTCTGTTGTTTCTTCTTTATGCACTTCCCAGTTCTCTTCTCTCCAAGAGCCTCCTCCAAAATTCTAGCCACTCCATCAGCCCCAAGGAGTATCTGCCTCCTTAGCTTGGCAAGACCACTGTGTGCTGCTTTGGCTCCACCTCCCTGTGTCTATGCATATATCTGGGATAATCAAGGAGCTCTCATCATGTGATTCCTCCCTCTCAGCGACCATGGTTCTGTGCTAAGTATCTTCCAATATCCAAGAGCAGTTGCCATCTTTCCATTGTTTATGGCCAGATGAGCTCATCACTATTGGTTCCTTCATTGTGGCTGGGAAGGGAAGCTACCCATTGTCATTTTTTATGAATATGAAAAAAAAGCATATTAAGCCTTAGGCCTCAGACAGTTTCTTCATCTTTCACATTTGATGTCATCTCTGAAACCAGAATTCCGATTTTGTTTCTTTACTGCTACTTATATATGTGCAACTATAAAGCAGAGTGAAAGTATTTTCTAGGATAGCATATGTCCTGCTAAAGTTTATATTCCTGTAGGATGCGATTCTATGTTAGAATGTATTTTATGAGGGAACTTTGAAAAATATTTGAAATTTCAATTTTATTTGAAGCAAATTTACTTTTTTATCATAGACAGTGCTTACGTATGATTAATAGAGATGTCACAAAGGTGTTTGTTTAAAGTAGACATACAATATCTATGGCTTTTAAGGCATTCCATTTCTGCTTAGGCAGAGAGTAAGTACAGAGTCCTATCATGTTTGAAATAAAGCATCTAACATTTTATAATGAATGAAACGTTCCCAATCAGATCATCACTATAAGTCTGCTGTTATGTTTTAACATGGGGAATGTTTTGGTTGTGTTTATTTCCTCTGTGGTCTTATGGGAACTTTTTAAAGCTAACTGCCTTGTGTACTAATCTAAAACACTCCGCAAATTATTATTCCTAATAGGGGGAAATATGAAAGCATCAAGATATCATACCACGTTCTCAGGTCAACCACATGTGGGAGTCATTCTCCAGGGTGAATGTGTGTTCAGCTTGTAGAAAGAATCACAAATGCCTTCTCAAAATAAAAGAACTCCTCCGGCTATAATATGAGAGGGTAACATTCCAAGCCAATCTTTCCACCTGTGCTACCGTACGCCTCCTTTTTTGAAAGCCTCTTACTTCAGTTTCAATTGAAAATTAAGGGCAGCAGGTAATGAACATTCCATGCCTTTTGATCTAACAAGGAGCCTTTCAGGAGGCTCACCTAAGGATCCAGTCTTCCGGATGTTACGTCTGTAACTTTGTCTTGTTATGACTTCCTGAATCTTGCTAAGAGAAAAAAATCTAAGATACAGCCACCTAATAAAATGTTATTACAGATTATGTAAATTATACACTTAAGTAATCATGTCCTTGCCGCAAATTGCTCTATCTCTCCCTACAACCACTTTTAGATATATTCTTTTCTCAACATGACAATAGTACATTCCTGCTGTGATTGCACAAGCCCCATTAGAGCACTTGTGATTACTACACAGGCGGTCTTTAGGCAAAACACGCTGTATTTTGTTTTTCTTAATATTTCAATATGAACCTTACAGTGGGAAGTAACTCCAGAAACACAAGACCCAAGTTTAAATTCAGACTCTGCCATTTAATAGCTAAATGACCTTGAGCAAACTATTTAACCTTTCTTTGACTCACTTTATATGTTAAATGGTTATTAGGATAGTACATGCTTCACAAGAGAGTTGTGAAAATTAAAGGAACTAATTCAGGTGGCAATACTGCCTGGCATTACTGCAAGCACTCAGTAAAACTTAACCTATTGCTTTTATCATCATCATTACTATTACCATTTAGAAAGCTCTTTAAAATTAGATTATTTTGTCCTTACAATAGATTTTTCAAGTAGATATTGTTATCCTTACTTTATAATAAGAAAACCAAACTTAGCTGTAGGTCTTCTAACTCTAAAAGGCTGTATTTTTGTCTCAGCTTTCCTCTGAATATTAAAACACTCAGACATTCTTCATGCTGGTGATGAGCCTTTGCTAAGTGTAACTTGGTCATCTACTTAACTTAAATAATAATTTAATAAGGATATTTTTAGTGTCAACCAAAAATTTCCTTCATAGAAGAGAGTTCAAGATTATGATGTATTTCTACTAATAGACAATGTGGCCGTATCTGTTTAGTCCCCTATAACATCCTTTACAATTAGAATATAGAACAGCTTACCATATAGATGAAAAACAAGTTAAAGGTGTAGCACCTTAGCTGGCATATAGCATGTCAATTCCTCTCCATGCACCTTCTTCCTTCTAAATAAATATATACAAATTTTTGATTTCTTAATCTTCTGAAAAGTTATTCCTTTGATCCTAGGTTTCAGCTCCCAGCTACACATGGTCCCCTCTACCGATGTGGATAATTTTCCTTTCAAACCATTTATGGCTTGACCTCTGGCAAGATAAATCTCTCTCTAGGACTGATTTTGTGTGTTATCCATGTATGTCTTCTTAAGCATTTTTCCATTCCCATAGCAAGGCTCTACTAGTTTAACGATGTTTCAGAAGGAGATTCACCTAAATATCAGTAATTATAGTTAACTTATTGACCCATGGAAAAATAATCCCAGCACATGAAGTTTCTTGGAATCCTTCTAATACCGATTTAGACTGAGTCTATGATTTAGGTTACTTTCCACTTCTTTTATGAGTAACCTAGTAAAGGAAAGGCCTTTGAAGTGTGAGCTGGTTGACCATTTCCTGCAAAGAGTGCCCAATCCAGTTGAAAATGTCTTGGAAACGTCTCCAGCTTCATCAGCAAGTGCTGGGGGATGACATCACTGTGGGATTTCTACCGAACTTTATGTTCTGATAAACATTGTGGTGCTGGTAGTTGCCACTGGTGAATTCTTTTTCTCTTAGGAGGAACCAGCAAAGTTCCTAATTCATTTTTAAGCTTTGTTTAAAGAGCAACTGAGAGTAAGACAAAGAGCTTGGGAGTGGTCAGACGCCACCTATTAAATCACCTATTAAAATCAGGGAGCGCTGAGGACAGTATTTTGGTTTGGTTTCACTCCTCTTTGAGTACAACATCAGTAAAGAAATGGAGTTTCTTGGAAAATAAGCTATTTCCAACTAACCACCGCTTGTCTCCTGTTTCAGTCTCCATCCTAACACTCTGTGGTAGAATCCAGATGGCAAAGGTTATCTTGGAATGAACGCTTTTCTTAGATGAATGGGAGTATTCAGGAGGCTGATGGGGTGACATGGTGGTGGTGAAAGCTCCTCCAGTGGCAACAATAACAATGAAAGAAACCAACAGGCGGTTTTGCAAGCTTTATCCCTGAACAAAAGCCAAGAGAACATATTGCTTGTCACCAAACTAGGAAGAAAAATAATAGTAGAGTTTTTATAGAAATGAGCACATGAAAATTCCCTGCTTATTAAGCCGTTTCCATTATGATAGGTTCCCTTATATTAAAAATTTTCATAACAGAATACATATTGGATACTCCAAGTGTTGGTATTTTTATTTTTTCAAGGAAAACTACCTGAGGAATTGTTGTTTGTAGGAAGGGATTTTCATTTTCTTCAAGAAACAAGGCTGACATGCTAATAAAGATGAATAAAATATAGCTCACAATTTTATTCAGTGCCTTCAGAGAATGTTAAACTAGGTTCCAAAAGCTACACTTACTTGTAGGTTGTGAGGGCTTCAGAATTTGGAGGAATATTATCAAACCCCAAATAACAAAAAACTAGAATCTCTTTCTAACCTGTTCTCCATTTCCCTTCCGACTACCAAAGAAAGCTTCAACTCTCCCTTGTATTCTCATGACAACCTCTCATTTCAATACTCATTCCCTCTCCTATCCTTCCCAAGATCATCCCTAAAACAACGAAAAATAAAATGTACTGACTCAGACTCAGCAGAACAGGCAGCTGACTGACTCTGCCTCCTGCAGTTCAACATCCATGAAATGAGCATTGGCATTAGAACTCAGTTCACGAGGGTTATTTTCACCACATGAGGTAAATCTTTCCACTGTGTAAGGTAAAATTTGAATCCAAGTTCTTCTTAGCTAACATTGTTCATTCTAATTCCTGTGTCCATTTCTTCTGCAGACTGCCACTCTCAAGACCTCTCACATCAGTCTTTATTTCCTCGTGTACAATTCTGGATACTGTAAGAGAAAACACAGGGCCAGAGTGGTGTTTTTTAGGGGTCAGTGAGTTGCTTCTGGGTCCCAAATGGCATGGGAACCAGGGAATCATTTTGAGTTGCAGGGTTCAATAGTGAAACTCTATAGCTTTCTTGGCCCTTACAAAAGCAGGTCACAGCTGCCTGGCTTCCTAATTTGGTTTGATGTGCTGTGAATTCCCAAGGGGATAAGTCACTCTCTTCTTCATATGTAAGTACAGGAGCCATTCCAAAATAAATAAATTAATAAATCAGTCAGAGTTCAGCTATGATTTCAAATGCTGTCTACCACCCTACTATACAGATCATCTAGAGTTGACTCTCAGTAATTATTTATCGTATTGGAGAGGAAGTATGTGGCATTTTCATCTTCTGAGATATATAACTTCATTGCTGTGACTATTCACTAAGATGATATTCGCAGAGGATTTCTTTTCATGCTTTAAGAGTGTTTCACGGAAAATGGATATCTATTATAAAACACCGAATATGAAACCAAACAGAGAGAGAGAAAATGAAAGTAGAAAAATTAATCACAAAATACCGTAACAGAGTCTTATGCCAGGTCTACAAAATAGCATTATTATATATTCTTCTTGTTACCTACTAGGCTCACAAGGACATCATAAATCACCTTGCTTTATAAGATTTGATGAGGCAGAAAGATCTTTCCTCTTGGTCATCAATTTAAGATGCAGTATGATTTTACACGTTGTTCCATCTCAGAATTTGGCTGTGTTCTATCTCTGTGATTTCCCAGAGCCAGCCACTTCAGGTTGTTTGGGTCTATGCCAGGGGCTGTGACACAGATGCTTTTAATAAAAGGATGAAACCACCTTCTGGAAAATCTCCTTGCTTTACTAGAACTCTCAAGAGATATCAATCCTGTTTTATTAGTGTTTATTTTAAAATGAAAGAAGGAAAAGAAACTAAAGTAGCTAACACAGTCTATGTAGCCTGCTTTGTGCTCCTCCTTTTGTTGCACAGAATAGAACATTTCTCATGAAAAAAGTTCATGCAATTCCACAACTGTATGTTGAGTGCCTACTGTGTGCCAAACTCTGCACTAGGTATGGCAGACACCAAGAAGATGTCTGACCTGTTTTGGAGGAGCTACACAGAAAAAACTGAATCAAATAATCAAAAGTAATTTATGAGATGTGTGGAGATATCTGTATAACGTCATATTTGGTAGAGTATTTAAAGGTATATAAAATTGAGGCTAGATGACTTTATTACATGGGAAATTACCTAATATGTGGTGAGCAAAGCTTCACAAGCAATGAGAAAGTGGTGGATCATTCGATAAATGGTATAGCAAAAACTGACTATTTAGAAAAAAACGTAAATTATACCAGCCCCAAGCAGAACACCAAAAAAAGCAGATTAATAGTCGATTGTACATATTAAGAACCATATAAAGTGGAAGAAACTATTGTATATATGAAATGGTCTTAGAATAGGGAAGGAATTTCTAGGTATAAAAGTCATGGAGGAGAGACCAAATGTCAAATTTGACAGTATAAAAATGTAGAAGTTGTATGTAGAAATTTTGTAAAACTAAAACAGAAATGCAAACTTGATAAAATACTTGCAAAATATGACAACAAATTAATATCCTTAATAAGTGAAGATTTGATATGAATCAACTAATACTACTAATCATGTAGTAGAAAAAAATAGCAGTTAGGAATACATGGTGAATACATTAAACTTCACTAGTAATCAAAGAAATCTAATTAAGGCAACAATAATAATTTTTTGCTTATCAAATTGACAGTTTTTTAAGATACATAGTGATTAATATTACGAAGGTACACAGTCAACCTCATTCAATTCTAGTTGACACTAAAATACATTTTCTGGAAATCTGTTCGACAGTAAGTATTAAGAAAATTTTTAAATTATAATATTTAATATTTAATACCAATTGACAAGAGCTCTCCCAGAGATCTCATTTCAGCACAAAGACGCAGATCTACCCAACGGGCAGCAAACTCCAGTGCTAGACGCCCCATGCCAAGCAACTAGCAAGACAGGAACACAACCACACCCATAAGCAGAGAGGCTGCCTAAAATCATACTAAGTTCACAGACACTCCAAAACACACCACCAGACGCACGCCTGCCCACCAGAAAGACAAGATCCAGCCCCACCCACCAGAACACAGGCACCAGTCCCCTCCACCAGGAAGCCTGCACAGCCCACTGAACCAACTTACCCACTGGGGGCAGACACCAAAAACAATGGGAACTACGAACATGCAGCCTGTGAAAAGGAGACCCCAAACACAGTAAGTTAAGCAAAATGGGAAGACAGAGAAATATGCAGCAGATGAAGGAGCAAGGTAAAAACCCACCAGACCAAACAAATGAAGAGGAAATAGGCAGTCTACATGAAAAAGAATTCAGAGTTATGATAGTAAAGATAATCCAAAATCTTGGAAATAGAATGGAGAAAATAAAAGAAATGTTTCACAAGGACCTAGAAGAACTAAAGAGCAAACAAACAATGAAGAACAACACAATAAATGAAATTAAAAATTCTCTATAAGGAATCAATAGCAGAAGGATAGATAAGTGACCTGGAAGATAAAATAGTGGAAATAACTACCACAGAACATAATAAAGAAAAAATAATGAAAAGAATTGAGGACAATCTCAGAGACCTCTGGGACAATATTAACTGTACCAACATTCGAATTATAGGGGTCCCAGAAGAAGATGAGATAAATAAGGGGTCTGAGAAAATATTTGAAGAGATGATAGTTGAAAACTTTCCTAACGTGGGAAAGGAAATAGTCAATCAACTCCAGGAAGGGAAGAGAGTCCCATACAGGATAAATCCAAGGAGAAAAACACCAAGACACATGTTATACAAACTATCAAAAATTAAATACAAAGAAAAAATATGAAAAGCAGCAAGGGAAAAACAACAAATAACATATAAGGGAATCCCCATAAGGTTAACAGCTGATCTTTCAGGAGAAGCTCTGCAAGCCAGAAGGGAGTGGCAAGACATATTTAAAGTGATGAAAGGGAAAAACCAACAACCAAGATTACTCTACACAACAAGGATCTCATTCAGATTCGACGGAAAAATTAAAACCTTTACAGACAACCAAAAGCTAAGAGAATTCAGCACCACCAAACCAGCTATACAACAAATGCTACAGAAACTTCTCTAGGCAGGAAGCACAAGAGAAGGAAAAGACCTACAATAACAAATCCAAAACAATTGAGAAAACGGTAATAGGAACATATACGTCGATAATTACCTTAAATATAAATGGATTAAATGCTCCAATCACAAGACATAGACTGGCTGAATGGATGCAAAAACAAGACCCATATATATGCTGTCTACAAAAGACCCACTTCAGACCTAGGGACACATACAGACTGAAAGTGAGGGGATGGAAAAAGATATTCCATGCAAATGGAAATCAAAAGAAAACTGGAGTAGCAATTCTCATCAGTCAAAATAGACTTTAAAATAAAGACTATTATAAGAGACAAAGAAGGACACTACATAATGATCAAAGGATCGATCCAAGAAGAAGATATAACAGTTGTAAATATTTATGCACCCAACATAGGAGCACCTCAATACATAAGGCAAATGCTAACAGCCATAAAAGGGGAAATGACAGTAACACAGTAATAGTAGGGGACTTTAACACTACACTTTCACCAATGAACAGATCATCCAAAATGAAAATAAATAAGGAAACACAAGCTTTAAATGACACATTAAACAAGGTGGACTTAATTGATATTTATAGGGCATTCCATCCAAAAACAGAATACACTTTCTTCTCAAGTGTTCATGGAACATTCTCCAGGGTAGATCATATCTTGGGTCACAAATCAAGCCATGGTAAATTTAAGAAAATTGAAATTGTGTCAAGTATCTTTTCCAACTACAATGCTATGAGACTAGATATCAATTACAGGAAAAAAAGCCTATAAAATATACAAACACATGGAGGCTAAACAATACACTACTAAATAACCAAGAGATCACTAAAGAAATCAAAGAGGAAATTAAAAAATACCTAGAAACAAATGACAATAAAATCATGATGACTCAAAACCTATGGGATGCAGCAAAAGCAGTTCTAAGCAGGAAGTTTATAGAAATAAAATCCTACCTCAAGAAACAAGAAACATCTCAAATAAACAACCTAACCTTACACCTAAAGCAATTAGAGAAAGAAGAACAAACAAAACCCAAAGTTAGCAGAAGGAAAGAAATCATAAAGATCAGATCAGGAAAAAATAAAAAAGAAATGAAGGAAACAATAGCAAAGATCAATAAAATTAAAAACTTGTTCTTTTAGAAGAAAAACAAAATTGATAAACCAGTAGACAGACTCAGCAAGAAAAAAAGTGAGAAGACTCAAATCAACGGAATTAGAAATGAAAATGGAGAAGTAACAACTGACACTGCAGAAATACAAAGGATCATGAGAGATTACTACAAGCAACTATGTGCCAATAAAATGGACAACCTGGAAGAAATGGACAAATTCTTAGAAAGCATAACCTTCTGAGACTGAACCCGAATGAAATAGAAAATATAAACAGACCAATCACAAGCACTGAAATTGAAACTGTGATTAAAATCTTACAACAAGCAAAAGCCCAGAACCAGGTGGCTTCACAGGCAAATTCTATCAAACATTTAGAAAAGAGCTAACAGCTATCCTTCTTAAACTCTTCCAAAATATAGCAGAGGGAGGGACACTCCCAAACTCATTCTACGAGGCCACCATCACCCTGATACCAGAACCAGACAAAGATATCACAAAAAAAGAAAATGACAGGCCAATATCACTGATGAACATAGATGCAAAAGTCCTCAACAAAATACTAGCAAACAGAATCCAACAGAGCATTAAAAGGATCACCTGCCATGATAAAGTGGGGGTTATCCCAGGAACGCAAGGATTCTTCAATACATGCAAATCAATCAATGTGATACACCATATTAACAAACTGAAGGAGAAAAAACATATGATCATCTCAATAGATGCAGAAGAAGCTTTTGACAAAATTCAACACCCATTTATGATAAAAACTCTCCAGAAAATAGGCATAGAGGGAACTTACCTCAACATAATAAAGGCCATATATGACAAACCCACAGCCAACATCATTCTCAATGATGAAAAAATGAAATCATTTCCTCGAAAATCAGGAACAAGACAAGGGTACCCACTCTCAGCACTATCATTCAACATAGCACTGGATGTTTTAGCCACAGCAATAAGAAGAAAAAGAAATAACAGCAATCCAAATTGGAAAGGAAGATGTGAAACTGTCACTGTTTGCAGATGACATAGTACTATATAGAGAGAATCCTAAAGATGCTACCAGAAAACTACTAGAGCTAATCAATGAATTGGGTAGAGTAGCAGGATACAAAATTAATGCACAGAAATCTCTTGCATTCCTACACACTGATGATGAAAACTCTGAAAGAGAAATTAAGGAAACACTGCCATTTACCATTGCAACAAAAAGAATAAAATACCTAGGAATAAACCTACCTAAGGAGACAAAAGTCCTGTATGCAGAAAACTATAAGACACTGATGAAAGAAATTAAAGATGATACAAACAGATGGAGAGATACACCATGTCCTTGGATTGGAAGAATCAACATTGTGAAATGACTCTACTACCCAAAGGAATCTACAGATTCAATGCAATCCCTATCAAACAACTACTGGCATTTTTCACAGAACTAGAACAAAAAATTTCGCAGTTTGTATTGAAACACAAAAGACCCCGAGTAGCCAAAGCAATCTTGAGAAACGGAGCTGGAGGAATCAGTTCCCTGGCTTCAGACTATACTACAAAGCTACAGTAATCAAGACAGTATGGTACTGGCACAAACACAGAAATATAGATCAATGGAACAGGATGAAAGCCCAGAGATAAACCCACGCACATATGGTCACCTTATCTTTTATAAAGGAGGCAAGAATATACAATGGAGAAAAGACAGCCCCTTCAATAAGTGATGCTGGGAAAATGGGAGAGGTACATGTAAAAGAATGAAATTAGACCACTCTGTAACACCATACACAAAAATAAACTCAAAATGGATTAAAGACCTAAATGGAAGGCCAGACACTATCAAACTCCTAGAGGAAAACATAGGCAGAACACTCTATGACATAAATCACAGCAAGATCCTTTTTGACCCACCTCCTAGAGAAATGGAAATAAAAATAAGCAAATGGGACCTAACGAAACCTAAAAGCTTTTGCACAGCAAAGGAAACCATAAACAAGACGAAAAGACAACCCTCAGAATGGGAGAAAATATTTGCAAATGAAGCAACTGACAAAGGATTAATCTCCAAAATTTACAAGCAGTTCATGCAGCCCAGTATCAAAAAAAGCAAACAACCCAATCCAAAAATGGGCAGAAGACCTAAATAGACATTTCTCCAAAGAAGATATTCAGATTGCCAACAAACACGTGAAAGGATGCTCAACGTCACTAATCATTAGAGAAAAGCAAATCAAAACTACAATGAGGTATCACCTCACACCAGTCAGAATGGCCATCATCAAAAGATCTACAAACAATAGATGGTAGAGAGGGTGTGAAGAAAAGGGAACCCTCTTGCCGTGTTGGTGGGAATGTAAATTGATACAGCCACTATGGAGAACAGTATGGAGGTTCCTTAAAAAACTAAAAATAGAAGTACCATATGACCCAGCAATCCCACTACTGGGCATATACCCCGAGAAAACCATAATTCAAAAAGAGTCCAAAAAGAGTCTTGGGCTTCCCTGGTGGCGCAGTGGTTGAGAGTCTGCCTGCCGATGCAGGGGACACGGGTTCGTGCCCCGGTCCGGGAAGATTGCACGTGCCGCGGAGCGGCTGGGCCCGTGAGCCATGGCCACTGAGCCTGCGCGTCTGGAGCCTGTGCTCTGCAATGGGAGAGGCCACAACAGTGAGAGTCCCACGTACAGCAAAAAAAAAAAAAAGAGTCTTGTACCAAAATGTTCATTGCAGCTCTATTTACAATGGCCAGGGCATGGAAGCAACCTAAGTGTCCAGGGACAGATGAATGGATAAAGAAGATGTAGCACATATATACAATGGAATATTACTCAGCTATAAAAAGAAACGAAATTGAGTTATTTGTAGTGAGGTGGATGGACCTAGAGTCTGTCATACAGAGTGGAGTAAGTCAGGAAGAGAAAAACAAATACTGTATGCTAACACATATATATGGAATGTAATAAAAAATTTTTTAATGGTCCCGATGAGCCTATGGGCAGGACAGGAGTAAAGACACAGATGTAGAGAATGGACTTGGGGACACGGGGAGGTGGAATGGTAAGGTGGGACAAAGTGATAGAGTAGCTTTGACATATCTACCCTACCAAATGTAAAATAGATAGCTAGTGGGAAGCAGCTGCATCGCACGGGGAGATCAGCTCAGTGCTTTGTGACCACCTAGAGGTGTGGGATGGGAGGGTGGGAGGGAGATGCACGAGGGAGGGGATATTGGGGGTATATGTATATATATAGCTGATTCTCTTTGTTATACAGCAGAAACTAACACAACATTGTAAAGCAATTATACTCCAATAAAGATGTTAAAAAAATAAGTAAATAAATACATTATGAGCAAAAGATAAAAAGTTCAAGAAAATACATTAATCACAGTGCTCTTTATTATTTAAAAAACTGGGAACAGCTTAATTGTTGTGTTATATGGAAATATAGATATTAAAGTCTATCCATAGGATGAAATATTCTTAATAAAAATGACAAGAGAGAAGGCTCTTGAGATATTAAAAAGTGCAAAAGTCTCAGAAACTCTAAAATAATTTTTTAAATGCATGTATTCATTCAGTAATTAAAATTCATTATACATATACTATGTGACAGGCAAATTTTCTGAGTGTTTTATAGACTTTAACTGCTTTTCTTCACTGTAGTTTTTTTCTAAGTAAATTATTTATTTATTTATTTATTTTAAAATTATAGTTGGTTTACAATATTATATTAGTTTCAGGCGTATAGCATAGTGATTCAATATTGTATAGATTACACTCCATTTAAAGTTATTATAAAATATTAGCTATATTCTCTGTGTTGTGCAATATATCCTTGTAGCTTATTTTACGCATAGTAATTTTGTACCTCTTATCCCCTACCCCTATCTTGCCACTCCTCCCTTCCTCTCCCCACAGTAATATCTAGTTTTTTCTTTATATCTGTGAGTCTGTTTCTGTTTTGTTACGTTCTTTTTTTTTTAGATTCCACATATAAGTGAAAATATATAGTGTTTATATTTCTCTAACTTATTTCACTAACTATCATACCCTCCACGTCCACCCATATTGTTGCAAATGGCAACACTTTATTCTTTTTTTTATAGCCTAGTAATATTCCATTGTAGATACATACCACATCTTCTTTATCCATTCATATGTTGATGGACACTTAGGCTGCTTCCATATCTTGGCTATTGTAAATAATGCTGCCATGAACATTGGGGTCCTGTATCATTTTGAATTAGTGTTTTCCTTTTTCTTTGGATATATACCCAGAAGTGGAATTGCTGGATCATATGGTAGTTCTATTTTTAGTTTTTGAAGATCCTCCATACTGTTTTCCCATAGTGGTTGCACTAATTTACATTCCCACCAACAGTGTACCAGGTTTCCCTTTTCTCTACATTCTTGCCAACATTTGTTATTTTTTAGAATTTTTGGTTATAGCCATTCTGACAGGTGTGAGGTAGTATCTCATTGTGGTTTTGATGTGCATTTCTCTGATGTATAGATATGTATAGAAACTAAGAAGTTGTTTAATCGTGAACACAGGTTATGGTTATTTAAATGTGACTATCAAAACAGTCTTTTTGTCTTTCTGGGGTTTCTAAATCCTATTGCTACATGCCATTTAACTTCTGTCAATGACTAAAAACAAAATTGCCAAAAGAAGCAAATTTCTATTCGCAAGAAGCAAGCTATTAGTAAGATGTTTTCTGAAATAGTGAATTGAATGTCAACACTAGGTGTTTCTTAATAGACTAACAGAAGAGTTCCCATAAGGCAGTGAAATATCACATAAAACACACAAAAAATATAAACCAAAACCAATATTTTGTTATCATTCCACTGGATTATATTCCATCCAGATGGTAAAACAGGCCTTTCTTAAACTTTTCTTGACTTCAGTGATTTGTGTGTATCCATCAATTTTAAATAGAGTATATTTTTAATAGTTCCTATCTTGCTAAGGTAGAATGAAATTTCAGTTCTAGACTGTTTCTCTAGGCTACAGTCTACAATACAGAGTGCTACAAAGAGTCACATTATATTTTTAAACCACTCTTTTCAGCACATTTATAAAAGTACAGTAATTCCTGTAGTTCATAAGGTTAGTTATATTTGTTAATACTGATCTTGGGAGGAGAAAATTTAGTTGATAGTATATTTTGAATATTTTTCTGAGGTGTAAAAGTTGGCAAGATGAGTGATGTTTTACAGAATTACTGGGAAATTCCCTTTTTGTTAAAAATATATGAACTCTGCCAATTTTAAGTCTGGTCATTGCAATATAATATTCAAATTCATTTTCCTAGCTAATTTCAATCATTTTCCTTGAATTAAAAATGATTCTTTTGGGAAAAAAATCAGAATATGTAGTCACTAAAGGGCTTACTGCTTACAAAACAGTATACTTCTAGTCAGACTGCTTTTCTACGTACTTGATGTACCTTGCTTGTACCATGTACCATGAGTGGTAAGAAACCTGCCTAAGGTCACAGAGCTGGACCTGGGACTCAGGATTTCTATAATTCTGGGACTTGGGGGCAGTTTGAAGGTCTGCTCCTTGCTTATTACTAGACTATGTTTGGAAGAAAATCACAAAAGAAAAAAAAAAATTAGGATCAGAAGGAGTTGAGAAACATCTAGCCTAACTCTCCTGTTTTCCCAGTGAGGAAGCTAAGGCTCGCAAAAGCCATGGAATTTGCCCAGGATCAGAGCTGGCTCTAGAACCCAGATCTCCTCACTCTTAGAAATGTGTTCTGCTTTGCCAGCATCTCCCAAGGTAACATCAAAGGATACTATCATCAGCATCACCAGGAGTGCTTCTTAGATGTTTAAATTCCTGGGTCCTCTTTTTCTCTCTCATGGTACAGCCCAGGACCACCCATTTTAGCAAACACATCAGATAACTTTTATGCCAAATAGAGTTTGAGAATCAACACATCTTACATATCACGCAGAATATTTTCTTTAAATACAAAAAGTATATTAAATAAAATATATATTGAAGTAGGCAATTTGGAAAACTGATCCAAATTAAGAGAGATTAATTATAAGAGCCTTCTTGGAGGAAGGTATGTGAGCCAGTGAACTGTGCCATGGTCCCAAATTATTGAGGTTAGATGAGGTAAGAGTTCATCTTGGATGAATGCACAGAAGTGGTTATGAATAAGTCATATATATATATATACATATATATATGCAGAATATTGTATCAGTAGGATCTAGGAATCATTCTGGGAAGCGAGAAAAAAAGAGATTACATAGAAAGGGATTCTCAAGAGATAAGCGTTACTGTGTAACTGCCGAGTTTTCATGCTACTAGAAGCCTTGGAATTTTATTAGTGTTATTAGTAATGAAATGAGAAACACAATAACAAA
Source organism: Phocoena sinus (assembly GCF_008692025.1). Taxonomy (NCBI): domain Eukaryota; kingdom Metazoa; phylum Chordata; class Mammalia; order Artiodactyla; family Phocoenidae; genus Phocoena; species Phocoena sinus. The sequence continues at coordinate 27,568,791 of NC_045774.1, read as the reverse complement.
AACAAATAAATGTTTGTTATTTTTATTTTTCAGAGATTTAATTCAACAATTAATTGTGTTATCTAGGTCATGTTGTGGATCCAAAGAGAAGAAGTATTTCCACCCTTTAATGAGCTTAAAATCTAAATAGGAGTCATGAATCCCAGCATAAAGATGTTGCTTATAATACAGACAATGCAGATCAGAGAAAGATGAAAGTTGGCATGAAGATCTGGAGAAAAGAGAAATCACATATGGCTAATACAGCAGTGTGACATGAGGGGTGGGGTGATAGACCAGGAAGGTGGTCTTGAAGCTGGATCTTGTGGACAGGTGAAATTTATTCACATGCAATGATGTATCGGTATTGGTCACCTAAAAAGGCCACTGTCGCTGCTTAATACTGAATTTGTGTTTTAAATTTCAGCCATTTTAAATGAAGTCGCCTCGAACAGAAAGTGTGTCTTTTTCTTAATTGAATTTATTTTTCAAAAAGATATAAAATTTCCTTATCTCTTTTGGGTTGAGAGTAAGCAAAAAGACAGAGTCTAGTTCAAAAACTAAAAGTGGCAAGACCATAAAATTAACATGATAATTATACGTATTTTAAAACTTGCAAATGATTAGATATTTGCCTCTCATAAAAATTTGTAACTGCTTGTATAATTTTTTAGCTCTATGTTTAGTCATATATAAGATTGGTCCCCAAATATATTAGTGTGTGCTGATATGGAGAAAGGAGGTACTTGGTCTTGAAATTTCTGATCGTGACGGTTTTTCTTTAATAAATCTAAACTTTAAAATGCCAACAGATCATGCAAGTTATGTCTCTGTACTTACACGATAAGCAGAGGTCCAAAACTAAAACCAATCCCCCTACACTGGATTCTGCTCTTTTTTAATGATATTTTTGGGGGCTGTTAACAAATAATAAGTATGTGATGCACCTAGCCTACGTTACTCTCAGTCCCAAAAGTCTTTGTTCTTCAGCAAGACAAAAACTCTGGTATCAAAAAAGTGTCAAGGGTTTTTATTGTTTATTTGGCTGTTGTTTTGAATCCAAATTTTCTCATACTTTGGACACACTCTTGGATTACTAGGTAGACTTCTGTTTGTATTCCCTTTTGTTCTATTAGTATCATATGTCCTTCTACCCCTGCTTCCTTCCTTTCTTCTTTCATTCAGCAAACATTTAAGTAGGAGGCACCAAGAAAGTAACTGGAAAAAAGCTAGGAGCCTTACCTGACTTTTGCTCTAGGAAATGACATCAATGTGATTAATGGGTCCATAGATGTCTATCCTGGGTGCTACCAGGACACTAGGAAGAGGCACTCAGTAGAACCTTGAGGTTGAAGAAGGCCCGTAGGAGGAGCAGGTGATGTCAAAGCTGTAACCTGAAAGATAGATAAGGAGGAGCTTCACCTTGGTGAAGGTGCAAGTGAGGCAAAACAGTAAGGCTTTGGAAAAGTAGCTTAGTAAGCCTAGAGCAAGTGTACAATTGGGGAGCAAGAGCCTGTGGATGAAGGGCCTTGTGTGCCAGACTAAGAATTCTAGGTTATGATGATAAGAAAAGTAGCCATGGAAGACTTTTAAGCAGAGAAGTGATGGACTCAGACTCAGAGACCATTCTAGCTGCTGTGTGACAATTAGAATGGAGGGAGGTGACACGAAGAAAAGATTTATGAGGCATTTGTGCAGAAATCTAAGCACAGGGTGAGAGTGCTGTGGGAACTGAAGTGCTGGAGGTGGGATAGGGAAACGTAGATGGATTTGGGAAGTAGAAACAAAAGCACTTGAAAATTCATTAAATTGTTTTGAGGCTGAAGGAGATAAGAGTGGGAAGCAGCAGGAGAAGAAATCAAGGAAGACACCTAGGACTCTGGCTTGTGCAACTGAGCTAGCAAATAAGGGAGAAATCAAATATGTTATAAAATTATTTCCCAGATTCCAAATATTTTAGTGGTGTATTCACGACAAAAACTTTAATGTACATTTACTTTATTACTCACCATAAGATTTCTGGGCTACTTGGAGTTATATGGGCAATTGAAAGTCTGTTATAGTTCATTTTTTCAAAGTATCATTTGCCAGAACTCTTTGGCTTTATTATTCTGACCATCGAAATAGTTTCCTTATGAGGAATCATTCTTGCCAACTCACCTAACCACTTATTTGAAACATCAGTTGTTAATAGGTTGGCTGATACTTTGTCTTCCTTAAAAGTTGCCTTACATTAAAGGTTTCGCACATTAAAGGTCAGAAAAGATGTTAATTTTCCTTTTCAGGGAGTAGAAGCCACATAAAGGTCTAAAATTTGAAAATAAAATAAAGACTAGTAATTATTTCATGAAACTAACATATATACCCAATGAGTAGTTAACTTAAAAATACTCAAAATCAGATCTTGATTTTAGAACTTTATTTTTAACCAAATTTCATAATTTTATTCCTTTGTTCATCAATTTCAACTAAGTGCTCTCTTTAAAAGAATATTCTTTATCTGATGTAGATAATAGCATATGAAGTACTGATGACCTATTTGTAGAGATGACATTGAAAGTGTTATCCAACATCAAGATCGTTCATTTTGAAAATAAAAAGAATTACGCTTGGGGTTTAGATGAAGAAATGTTTCGGGAACAAAGGGCTCTAAAAGAATGTTGGCAGCGGTAAAAGTGAAAGGTATGAACGGTGGCAGGCCAAGAAAGCAACTGACTATTACTTCCTTGATTCCAAAAGTTTAGTATTTTCATTTGTAATAAGTGAGTAACAGTGATCAAAAATTTTCCTGGAATAATAACAAAATACATTACAGGAAGTGTTACAAGAGAATGTGTCCTCTCTTAATCACTTCAAAATAAATAGGAGATTTCAACATGAAGAACAGAATTCCACAATGAGTTTAACACTGTGTACTACATATTCTTTTTTGGAACATTTTGAGGTTTTAATTCCAGACTTTAAGCCCATTGAAATATACATGCGTGTAGGTGTGTGTATGGGGGTGATGATCGGTGTATAAACACGCACATATGCGCACAAAGAGAAACAAACATCTGCCTCAACATCTTTGTAGACTAAGGCAGAGTAGTAACAAGATTTTAAAAACAGATGCTTGTTAAATATTTTTCATTACCATATACATACACACACGTGCGCGCACACTCACGGAGAGAGATATATACACTATTCCAGAGGCTGAATGGGAAATAAATGGAATAAGTAACTAAAGTAGATCTGGATTTAGGTCTTAATCCAGATGGCCTAATAGACAAAGTAACGAAAATGTCAAGTAGAAAGTGGAAGGTGGCGCCCTGTGATGACCTAGATAGGTGGGATGTGCAGGGGGTGGGAGGGAAGTCCAAGAGGGAGGGGATATATGTATACATATAGCTGATTCACTTCATTGTACAGCAGAAACTAACACAACACTGTAAAGTAATTTTACTCCAATAAAAAAAAAAAAGTGGAAGGTAGCTACAAGAATTACAGGAAATTCAGAAGAGAAAAACGTTAACTTAGGCTCCAAAAAAATCTAGAAAGCTTCATAAAGGATCACCATTTTATTCAGACCATGAAAAATAGGGATAATTTGAACATATGGAGAAGGAAAGATACTGAAGTTAAAAACTAGAGCAGAGATAGATAACTACATAGATGTGTTCATATATGTCATAATACTGTGGATCCAATAATTTTACTGATAACGTCTAATGCTCAGGACAACCCTGTGAGGTAGATTTTATCACATTAACTTAGAGAGAATGAAGCAAGTTCAGAGGGTTTCTTGAGGTCACATGGCTGGTAGACATCACCCACCAGCCACTGGACTCCAAAGCCCAAGCTCTCTGTTGCCACTTCTTTACACTTCCTCAAAGATTTGCAGACATGAACTTGCAAGACAAACTCAGGAAACAGCAAATATGCACTTTGATTGGAGGGCAAGGTGAATTTCACAATATCCAGAGTGAAAAGGAAGCCTTTTCCTTCTTTGTTTATTTGACCTGATGAAGGCCAGAGGGTAAGGGTATCATAGTCATAGATGGCATATGTTGTCCACTTCCTGTGTACCGGGCACTGCGCTAAGAATATTATGTGTGTTATCTCATTTAATCTCCTAACAATTCTGTATTGTCTCAGTTTTTTAGGTAAGGAAACAGGCTTAGAGAGAAAGAGTAAGCCAATTTCCAAGGTCAAAGTGCTAGGAAGTGGTGAAGCTAGGGTTCAAACTCACTGTCATGAGACTCCAGACAAGAGCCTGGACTCTTAACTGCTAAACTACAATGCCCTAGAAAGCAGAGTTATGTGATATACATCGTGTATGTGTATGAATATGATATATATAGTATATGTGTGTATACATATGTGTATATGCGCGCGCACACACACACACACACACACACAATCACAAACACGTGTTTCATACCTAACAGTGATATCCAGAAATGCTTGTGTTGACATGTCTTGAGTTTAGTAGAACGTAAGTGCTGATCACATTCCTTGGTTTGTGTTATTTTCTGCATTCTGCCATGCATTAAAGAGCATTTATTGGACACTAGCTTTATGTCAAACATTCTGCTGGATACCAAAATTCAAAGCTAAGACACAGCCTCTGAAATTAAATAGCCTACCCTTTTGAAATTCAAGGTTGCTAAATTAATACAATGGGTCTATAAGCATTACTTTATTTCTAAGGTTATTTGCTATCATTGTTTCAAGTTCTCTCTTGCTTTGCTAAAAATACATAGAGAAAACAGTTTTATGTCATTGGGTTAAAAAGATTCAGTATAAGCCAAAACCTACTAGTTTGCCGAGCATTAGTTAATTAATGAGCAGCATTATTTGATGAATGGATGTCATACTGCAATGTCAGTTTCACAGGGAGATTTGCTGGGAAGCTAACAAAGCATGATCTTCAGTATTCCTCGAGTTCACTGACACCATTAAGAATTAAATCTTAAATCAGTGATCATCTCTACTTGTAAGAAGGCTGCAGAGGATCTTGAGGCAATAAAGTGATTAAAATGAGAGCCATAACCTATCAACAATACAGCCCGTCCACGTAATCCCCAAGTGACTTTTATACAATTCTTCTTCTCAGACATTGGAAGCATTTTGCTGGTTTAACCCTTCAGCATATACTAAGGAGATAAAATATAGGTATTACCTCTATTTTCCTGACATGGACTCTGACAAGGAGAGTTAAGAGAAATTTTGTTTCATTGTTTAATTTTAGTAATATTTGTTAGTGGAAAGGGCGGCTGGTTAAAGAATAGAAGCATTTATGATTCTTGCTTTCCCCAGGGACAATTATCTTTCAAAGCTATAATACTTGGAGAAATCTTTGCCTTCGGGTTGGACTCCACTTAAACGAATTCATAGTATATAGATTCACTGCACAACCCCAGATGCCAACTTCTTAATGGAGTAACGGCATCAAAACTTGCAAATGAGCTTATTTAAATTGTAAGTATAACTTTAGTCCTCTATTCTTGTCTTTCAATTTAAATTTACACCATATCACAGATTTTTAACTTGACTGCTATATAGTAATGAAGGGATTGGGTATATTTGTGTCCCAACTCATTTGTTCATTCTTTTTTCAAGCAATATTTATTGAGAGCCTAGGATGTAACAGACCTTGATCTAGCTGGGGGACAGCAGTGATCTAGACCAAAAGTCTTGACCTTCATGAAGCGAGAGAGACCCAAGAGGAGATGACTGTCTAATATTGCTCTTTTCAAAACAGGTTGTGAGAATGAGTAAACGATACCGAAGCAGAATATAACTGTTAGCAAAATAAACACTTCTTTTCATGGATTTTCATTTTCACTTGCAGCTTATAAAACCTGTCAGGTTACTTCTCCAAGATACTGGATTTTCCAGCTCTAGCCTGGGGTTGCCACTGATTGCCAGTAGAATTTACAGAAATCTCCTTTCTGAGGCCAGATCCATGTCTCAGAGCTGTCCACATGGAGACGGTCAATATACGGTTTGACCAGCAATAGTTTTTTGATTGTCTACGGGAACATCTGGATCTTTGACCTCACAAGTAGTTATACAACAGGCCCTTATCCCTGTGGAAAAGTGTTTGTTCCTTTGTGGCTCAGAGGCCCTGTGTTTGCATGTTAGGCTTGATGTTCTGGAAGTCATTTTCTCTAGCACTGGGGTTATTTAATTCCAAGGACTGGTTTGAATTTCTTTTAAAACTATAAGTGTATAGGATTACATTTAATTGTTGGTTTACGTACAGGAGCATTACTGCCCTGAGCTGCAGGGAGCGCATTATAAGTACTCCTTTGTCCTGAGTAAATATTCATTCAGTTACAGGCTGGATGAGGTCCCATGAATCTCTGAATCATGACGTCTGTGCGAGGATTTGGAGATACTGTTGATATTATCTATTAAGGTTTTGCTGTCTATAGGGTCATATAAAGTAGCTTGGAAATTACAGTGTAAATCAAGAAAAACAATGTCTAAAGCTTGGACCCTTCGACCAGATGGCTGGAGTTGAGCCATTGTGAGTACATATTGTTGGCAGCACACAGGTCAGACAAAAAGGCTGTTGTTCCAGGCGCTCAGCGTCAGCCTTCCAGGGGCAGCGGGAGGACAGAGCGGGGCATTGCTGCACGTTGCGTCGGCCTGAAGGGCAGGAACGTGGAGTCCTGTTCTGGTTCAATTTCACTCTGAAGGTGACAGTCCAGTAAAGGAACGATTTTCTTGAAGTACAGCGTGCTTTCCCAGTCGTTTCTGAGGAGATTTCTTTTCAAGTGTTAGGGAAGGACTTTCGCTCCAGGCTCCTAGTTCCTCTACCTCCTGGCATCCAGGGTCTTGACTGCTAATCACCCCTTTCCATGCCTTCCCAGCCCTCACCATACTCAGGAGTTGAAAGGCCCTGGTCTCCATAATATATTCTTGCCAGACTCGGAAATATAGCAAGTCACAGTCTCATTTCCATGATCTGCCCTTCGTAAGGGTCATATGGAATGCACTAAATCTAGAGAAATCTATCTGATTGCAAACACCCTGTGTGAGGTAATACTGCAGAGTGAGAATGGGTGAGCAGTTCTGTGGAATTCCCTGCTTTCGTTGAGTGCCAGAAGTATTAGGGATAATTGGGATAATGTCATTAAACACTCAATTATAAGATGGTGCTTCCCTCACGTAGCAGAACTCTCTCGCCACCGAAAGGTACTGCCAAGAGTTGTGAAGAACAACACGGGTCAGCAAACGTGTATTCCTGTTACAAAAGCTTTCTAAACACTGTTGGGATTTCTCTACTGCCTTGAACAGATGGTTCATGACCTGCAGTGACTTCTTTCAGATCCAGGGTCTACAGAATCCAGGCTGCTGTCCAATCACTAAATGGAGTCCCACAGGGCTGTGCATGATGTAGTCCCTGCCAACTTCCCCAGCCTCCCGTCTCTCCACTCCCCAGTTCTCCTCATTCTCTGAACCTCATCTCCTTCTAGCCATTCTTTTTTTTTTTAATTTATTTATTTTTTTGTTTATTTATTTTTGGCTGTGTTGGGTCTTCGTTTCTGTGCGAGGGCTTTCTCTAGTTGCGCGAGCGGGGGCCGCTCTTCATTGCGGTGCGCGGGACTCTCACTGTAGCCGCCTCTCTTGTTGCGGAGCACAGGCTCCAGACGCGCAGTCTCAGTAGTTGTGGCTCACGGGCCCAGTTGCCCCGTGGCATGTGGGATCTTCCCAGACCAGGGCTCGAACCCGTGTCCCCTTCATTGGCAGGCAGATTCTCAACCACTGAGCTACCAGGGAAGCCCCCTTCTAGCCATTCTTAACTTCCTTCAATTCTTCAATCGCCTTTAGGCTTTTGCACCTACAGTTTATGGTACCTGGAAGAGACACCCTTCCAGCTTATCTCGTGATCTTCAACACCTCCCCCCGCCCACTGAGGACCTGATTAATAACAAGTTCCTCTCTCCCCTATCCAATCAGAATACGCTATTCAGAAGCTTTTCCACACCCATCAGGATGTAGCCAGTGTACCTGATCACCTATGAGAAATCTCCGCTTCCCCAAACTTATTTGGGTTCTTCCTTCTTCCTTGATGCCAAGGATAAGGGTGCATCGGGCAGGGCTAGATAGTCCCTGGGCATTAGTCCAGTAACCAAATGGTCTATAGGAACCTCCTACAGTCAGCAGCTCCACTACACAAAAAGTCTGCTTACTCCTCCTTAATTAGGACTTCAGACACACACAAGAATTATTTGAAAATAATGTAATCAAAATGGAGATAGGTTCTACTGAACTTAATAAGTTCAGCGTAAGCAGCTGATTACAGATACGTCAGCATCTTTACTGAATTGGAAAGCCCCCAATGAAGTTTTGATGAATGGATATTTTGAATGAAATATTCAGTAAAAAAAAAATGAGACCTGACTTTAGACCTTCAAACACTTCCCTTGCAGGAACTGGAGCTGGTTGTCTAGTAAGGATTGGTCCAGTTTTCAATCTGCTCTTTGCCCTCTGATTTCCCATTCATTCATTAAATAAATACTTGTTGGGTACTCCCGTCTAACAGGTACCGTGGGCTTCTGTCCCTTTATGCATGCTTCAGAGGGCCTGAGCCCAGGACAATGGCTCAATGTCCAAAATAAGGAGGTAACATGGAACATCACTGAATGGCAGTTGAAAAAGCTATGGTTTTCATGGCTTCTCTGCTTCTAAATAATTGTATACTCTTAAAAATAATAATTTATTGGGTACTTATTTCTACCAGACACTATTCTAGGTGTTTATTAATCCTCATTTGATCCACGTGAGGAGCCCAGGATGTAGGCAGTAGTGTTATCTCCATATTACATATGAGGAAATTGAGGCAAAGAATTACTGAGTAACTTGCCCAAGGTGATGCATCTAGTAAATACTGAAGTCTTGATTTGAACTCAAGAGCCCATACTCTGATCATCCTAACACCTTGGAATGGAAAGTCACCTGACCCCACAGGGACTTGTTTGTTTGCTGCATCTATAAAGTGGCTTAGTTGGCCACAATGGTCTCCCAGATCCCTCCCAGATTAACAGTGTTTGTTTATGGTACTGGAGCTGCCCTGTCCAATGTGCAAATCCTCACAAAGGCCCTCTTCCTTTTCCTGCATTCTTTCAGATCTGCACCTCACACTAGACTTTGCTTTTTCTCAAATACTTTCTCAAAGGCTGCTACTCGTACCCAGCCCGAGCTTACTGCTTCTATCCTGCCCCACGGACCTCTGTTCTCTAGACCTCTGGTTTTGCAGGTTACCCTCTGAAGGACCAGTGCTCTCCATTATGGGAGGAGCAAACGTTTTCTCCTCATAAAATCCCATGTTCTCTCTCTTGTACACAGTACCACCAAACGGCCCTCTCCTACTTCCACCTGTTTTGTGGAAGAAATTCCACAAAACACCGAACACACCAGGCCCCATGATGGGTTTCAGAGTACACAGATGCTTTCGCACATATTACGTTATTTCAGTAGAAGGGTGAGCATTGTTACTCTGTCTTTTCTACAAGGAGGTTCAAAAAGATAAGGCATGCCTAAGATCACACAGCTAGTGAGGGATAGGGTTGGGATTTGAATCCAGATATTCTAAGTTCTTTCCACTATATGTACCAATCTGTCCTCTCTCTGTACTGCTTTCTGTTTGCTCTAACACAAAGCATCTATGGACTTCACCTTTCAGAAGTCCCTGTGTAGAGTGAAATGGTTATGGCTTTAGTTGTTTGCTTTCACAGAAGTGTCTATCTTTCTCACTGAAAACTAGCTGTAGCTTGTTATCAACACTTGGGGCTCTGAGAGGATGAAAGATGAAATTATATTGCAAAATTCTGACACAATTTTTGCTCTGTTTATCACGATTTGTGGCATAGTTATTTGTGCCTGATGGAGGAGAATTCTCAGAGTTCATACCAGAAACCCAAAGTGCCTTGGACCAAGATCCCCACTCAGTTCCTATAACTGGGTGCGTTAGAGAGATACCCCAGTTATATTCCACATGCCATCAGCCCTCACAGGTACAGGTTCTGCTAAAATTGGGCTTACCCAGAGGCTATTGCCACTGTTTTGCACGATGAAAAATGTGGTTTTCAATGTGCATTTTGATGTGTGCAGTGGAGTTCAAGACTAAAAGTGGTACGAGGAGAAGGTCTGCAGGAACCGAAGGGCGTAAAATAACCTGACACAGTGATGCTGAACCTGTGAGCCATCTAATCCCGGGGTCTCCCTTGAGGGGGTCCAACTGCATGTTAGAGATACAGCCTTCCTGGTGCCCTCTACTGTCCAGGGCCGACATGACAGGAAACAGTTCTGTATTCTGGATGTTAGTTTAATAACTTAAAAAAAAAAAATTTACTCTTGGGCTGAAATCGGGTTTTCCAAGTTTTGGTTCATAATAAGTAGTTTTTAAACATTTAAAAACAGGGGTGTGTAATAAAATGCTGAGAGACTCTCTGGAGGTTGCTGCTGCTGGCACTGCTCTAATAGAAAGCATACGCATTGAGCTAACATTTGACTGAAGAAAAAAACAGAGCTGTTAAAAGCTGGTGGGCTCCTTTTCCAATAGCAATAGCATTAATATCTTTCAAGTCACTCCTAACCATAGCTAATTAGAGGTTTATGAGGGATGGCCCTTCCTGAGGGGTCACCTCAGGTTAGGCAGCCCACAGATTTGCTATTGACTGTTGGCAACAATGGCTTTGTGAAGAATTTCTGCTCAGCTCGAGGTGATTATCTTTTTTTTTTTCTTCTGCTGGTGTGTCTCTTATTTTGACTGGCTGAGGTTGGGTTGGACGATGAGGCCCCGATTCACAGACAGTGCCAGGTCGTTGCTGGAGATCTGCACTGACAGATTGTTGAAAACTTGTTAGTCTGACGTTTTAACAGCCTGCAATGGGGTGGAAATCTGCTCTTTCACTGGAAAAACTTAGAAAGGAAAACATGAGCTTGAGCTGGAATCATCCCCAGGTCCAAATCCGCCATCCTCTGGCACCAGAGTGCCAAGGGCTGCACAGTCGTTAGAGATCAAGGCCTGGCTATGCCACCCACAGGGTAGAAGGGACTCGGCCACTGTGAAGTTGGAGCCTCTGAAGATGCACCTCTGGGAGATGGGGATCAACACTAGGTGCTAATGGCTCCATCAGTAGCAGAAGTCGGCCTCTCGTGAGGTTTCAGCTGGGTAGTTAGGGGTTGTTCTTTTGGCCGTAGGCATGTGATCCAAGAAAAAGGAATTAAAAAACACGTCAGGCTTGGTACCTTTTCTGAGGTAGAAATGGACAAAAAGATTGCAGCCAATACTGTTGGTGAGTGATATCTGGTACCACAGTATTGTAATTATTTGTCACCTTGCTAAAAGAATTCATTGAGCATCTTGGCTCTTCTAAAGCAAACCCAGCCTCACTATCCCAGCCAAGAAATATATATGTATATATATATATTTTTTACAGTCACTGTTATCCTCTACTTTCCTCCCATCTACCAGTGATGGCCACTTTGATTAAGCCCTTCACCCTGACCCATCACAGTTTTGCTCCCATCCTGGGAGGCTACTGAAGGATTCTAACAGGGCTTCTGGGCTTTGCACAGCCAGCTGTCTCTGCCAGGAGGAGCCCTCTCTTTTGCCACCCAACTTCTTGCTGTTGTCATCTCTTTTTAGAAGCCTTCTGGTAGCCCCAGGCAGTGCTGGGTGCCCACCGTTGAGGGTGCCCATAGCCTTTCATGTTCTGACTTCAGACCAGGCTCTAAACTTCCTGAGGACAGGATCTAGCCTAAATCTCATTTGATTTTTTTTTTTTTTTTGGCCATCCTCACAATATAATGCCTACATAGAGTAGGCACTTGATAATGGTGTCTTTTTGAATATTCATTCATTCATTCATTTGACAGATAGTAATGTAGTCCCAAGCTTCCAGGCCCTGTTAGACTTTAGGGAGTGCAGTCCCTTAACAGAACCTATCTTTTTATGATCTGCAGACCTAAGCCATGTTCTCTCCAGGCTGATCTTCCAGGAGTCTGTCTTTAATTAGTACCATTCAGTTCTTTGTTGAGGAAAATGTGAGATGGGAAGTGACCTAGATGTTTTGAGATGTCTTCTCAATGTCAAGTTTCCCCTTCATCACCCCTTTGCAGCTCCACATCACATGGCTGCATCTAATGGCAGCACTCACTGGTGTGTGTACATAAATAACCAGAAAAAATCTCCTCTCATGCTGCCCCAGATAATCCCAAATCTCAAATATATCCCACAGAATTGCAGTAAAAATTTATTTATTCACTTATTTAATTAGCATTGAGAGTGCCGTTACGCATTAATCATTGTGCTAGACACGTAAGGGATGATCAAAGAAAACAGATGCATCAGCATACAGGCATTGGCCTTCTTTAGTAAAAACCTCACTAGAGAAATTCTTATATTGAATGGCAAACTTGCAGAATCCAAGTACTTAAAGATGGGGTGAGGGTAGAATGAAGGTAACTTGTGCTGAGGACGTGCCTCTTCCAGGTTGTCTCGGTTGCCTCTGGGGGCAGATGAGATAGGCTTCCCTTTCCACCAGTGACCATGATTAGCACGTCTTCAGATCAGGAAACTCAGTTTTCTTTTTATTTTTTTTCTTAAAAAAGGTCTAATCATATGTCAGAGGCTCTTTTTGCTCTGTTTGGTTGAATGCTCCATCAAGTACAGTCATGGAGATGTTGGGTTTTCTGAAATCGACAGTAACATCCAACATTCAGTCACTAGCTCCATGGGTGTCAAGAGGCAATTGTGCCCAGAGCTATCTAATCCCTGGATCACTGCCATGGTGATGTGACCTTGGACCAACAATTCCAGCAATGCCTTCTGTTTGTCCACTGTCCCAGTTGTGGCCCACCATCAGCTCCCCTCACAAATCAATTCTGCATTTTAGTCTGAGTCATTCCTGGAGGCCCAGCCTATAGCCTGCTGGTCCAATGATTTTATAAACACCTAATTTCCTTTCTGCTTAAAAAAAAAAAAAAAAAAAAAAGCTATAAGTGTGGGAAGGAAATAATCAAAGAATCACAGCCTATTAATTATTTGCTGATAACATTTAACATTACCTGCTTGTGGAAAACAGTTATTGCTTCAGCTGATACTGGAGAAAACCTCCAAGCCAAAAAGATTTCTGTCTTGGGTTTTATTTGTTTGCTAATGTTTCCTCCCATCCAAAAATATCAAGATACCTGACCTGAAAAGACTACTTGCTGCAGGCCTGCTGAGAGAACAACATGGGCATACCTCAGAGATATCAGGGGTTCAGTTCTAGACCACTGCAATAAAGTGAATATCGCCATAGAGCGCGTCATGAATTTTTTGGTTTCCCAGTGCATATGAAAGTTAGGTTTACACTATACTATCATTTATTAAGTGTGCAACAGCATTATGTCTTTAAAAACAATGTACATACCTTAATTTTACAATACTTTATTGTAAAAAATGCTAACCATCATCTGAGCCTTCAGTGAGTTGTAATGTTTTTGCTGGTGGAGGGTTTGAAATATTGTGAGAATTACCAAAATGTGACACAGAGACACAAAGTGAGGAAATGCTGTTGGGAAATGGCATCAGTAAATTTGCCTGACACAGGGTTGCCACAAACCTTCAATTTGTAAAACACACAATAAAGCGATGCACAGTAAAATGAGGTATGCCTGTACATTCAAGTGCTAACAAATATTCAGAAAAAAAAGAGTATGAAATCTTATGTGAAGCAAAAAAAAAACATTAACTGATTTAAGAAAGTTAGGAGTGCTGCCAATTGAACAATGTGTAAACTTTTCACTGTCTTTAAATTTTTTTCTTTAGAGTATAATCTGGTACTATTATTAATATTTGAATATTATTTTCACTTCAGATATAACTTCCCCTTAAGAAAACAGGTTTGCCGAGTACTTAAATGTGATTTTTTTGAATCACACTTAATTTTTCACAACTAATTTTAATGATGAAAGTAATGGAAAATATACAGTCTACTTAAGAGAAATATACTTTATTGTACATTTTGCTGGAACACATAATTAAACTAATGAAAATTAAGTATTTTTGATATAAATTTTTAATGTACTAGAATAGATGCAGTATTTTATAACATCCATCTTGTTCTTCCTGACTTAAAGGTAAATTTAAGATTTAATATAGAAAATTCTTAGTAAATAAAATTAGCAACCAACTTGTGAAATATTCTGACTTTTAAAATTAGAAGTATTTCTTCATTTTTAATCTTAAATAATAATATGGGTATTAAAATAAAATTATAATGAATGAGTTCAATTTATTAATTCATATTTTTGTATTATTATGTCATCTACAGTAATTTAAATTGGTACATTCTTGCTTATAATTAAAAAGTAAACTTGCAATGATACTATGATGTAGATAATATTACCCTACTTTACACATGAGAGAGCAAGTTTAGCAAAACTAAATAAATTGCCCATGACGGTATAGTAAGTACATGCATGAAGCAACAGGATTTGAACTTGGGTCAGTCTAATCCAAAGCCTGTATTCTAATAGGTGGCAACTCGTGCAAACAGCAGTGACTAATGAGTGAGAGGAGGGGCTGTAAATAGACCTGGTGTACTTGGCCAAGGCAATATCGAAGCCTGCAGTAGCCAGTATTTGGGAATCTGGTCAAGCATTAAGTAAGCTGTCAGCTTTCATTCTCTCACTCATTGTGGGGCGGGGGGGGGGTGAGGAGGGGGCGGGGTGTATTCTATAGTGAGTAGTACTCTCTGTGCCTCAATTTTCTACTCTTAAAAGGGTATGATCAGAGAACAAGATGGTAGATGCATAGCTTAGCCCATAGAACAATGCTTAGCCCACAGTATGGGCTAAAGAAATTTTAGCTAGTTCACAAATATTTATTAAGGGTCTGGTATATATAAGGCACAAAGGTTATAATAATGAGACATGTTAAAAATGCTAACAATGAAAGTGGTTTGATTCTTCACGGTCTATGAGGAAAATAAGCATGCGAACACCTGAGCTCATATGTAGCCTAGCCTTTGTGCTATGGGAGGAGAGTGTGTGCCAGGAGACTCTGTTGCTAGCAGGGCTCCAGCCCCCTGGATGGGAATTTCAGTAACCATGTCGTTATTTAGGGGCGTTGCTAGCTGGGAGTGATGGAAACAAGCAAGGCAAGGTGGTCTCATTATTTTAGGCACAGAAGACAAAACAAAGATGGTGATTCTTTGGACAGATGGGATTCTGAGAATCAGGCAGAAGCCTGGTAATCAGAACCAGATCAAAGTCAGGGTCATCCAGCAGCAAGGTGCTGGGTTGGGGAGTCCCAGTGTGCATGACCAGGAAGAGCCGCAAGCGAGGAGGGCTGCAGCCCTGAGAACCCAGGAAGGCATGGGACCTTCCCCCACGGCAGATCCTGTGGTTTTCTGAGACTTGAAGCCTGTGGCTTAGCCCAATTATCTCCTAAACTGGGTCATCACCCTGGGTTGCGCAGCAAGCAGGAACCTGGCAGCAAAGGCCCTGTAAACACTGGTATCAATGAGTAAAAGCACTGGAAAAAATCTGGTTTCTTTCAAGTCCTGAGAACTGAGAACAATCAGATTCCCTTCTGGGCGTAGCTTTAAAATCTGGTACCATCATCAGGTAACTTTACAAAGCAGGGCAATTACAGAATTAGTTAGAGGTGCCTCCGCCATTTCCCAGATAGCCAAGGAGATGAAGACAAGGAAAAGGACTGTCCTGTGATCATTGGAAGGGCCACCGCACCCACTGTTGCTGCTTGGTCATTAGCTTGTGTGGTCACTGAATCCAGGCAGGCCATGGCTTTTAATGAATGCAAGTTTCATGGGAATTTTACAAACTTCTCCTGGATTTGTTAGCATCCAGGAAAGGGAGTAAGACCCCCATGGAACACCCACACCCACACCACCTGCATCTAGAGGGGGTATATGTAAGGCTGCCCTTGGACTTGGGTAGCTGTGGGAAGTTAGCCACCATCCACTGCAAGCCCCTGCAATTAAAGAAGGAAAGATCTTCCATCCTAGCACATGCGTGGGCTTTCATCCTTAACAAAGGGCAAGCAATCACTCCAGAGTTATTTCCCTGTAGGACCCAGAATATGGACTGATAGAGCTTCCTAGCACTTTGTTTCACCAAGAGGCTGAAAACACTTTAGAAACATCTGATCTTTCAATTAAAAATAATTATTAACTCAGGTCATAAAAAAAATACCACTTTAAAAAGCAGGTAATACAGGAAATGGATCTTAGCAATTCGAAAGGGTTTAAACTCTGCCAAAACACAAACAAAACAGCAACAGTCAGATCAGACTCCACGGATCATTAATCCTCACATTTGCTCTCTGATCTGACTTTGTGGCATCTGTTAGCATCCCCATGTTATTTACAGAGAAATGAAGTCTGAAGAGATTAAATAGCATGATAAATATCACATGATATTTAGTTCAGCAGAGTAGCCAGGGTAAAAGTTCATGCTATGTACTTTCTGTTTAGTATTCAGTGCACTTTTGCAACCTTCGGGTGCACCCAGCCTTCCTCCTCCACAGTCCATTCGCTTGACCTGCCAAAGGGAGTCTAACAAGCCAGCAGCTTCCTTCCTTTTCATGGTCCTGAACCAACTGTCCATCTCTGTGCACAGTGTAGGTCATCTCAGGAAATGGGTTGATTTGAATGTAGTTGGGTCATCCTTTCTCCTCTCAACCTGTGCCTCTGTGTATCAGGAGGTTGCATCATTAGGTGTGAAGAATATGAATTCTTTCATCTGGGGATCGTTTTGCCCAGAAATTACTTTGTCTTATAATATTTTAAGTGTAAGTACAATAAAGATTGACGGGAGTGGAATTAACCAAGTTGTGAACAGTGAAAGAAAGAGGAAAATGGACCAAAATAGATGCCCTCAGTCTTTCTAAGGACAAGGAAATAAATGGTAAAAACAAGTCCAGCCTGGTTCTAAATGACATCCATAAGCCCATGGGAGATGGGTGTAGAGAGGCAGAATATGAAGGGCCATTTTTATATTCACAGTGTTGCAAATGGGGACAAGTCTTTCCTATTATGAAATATTTCAAGCACAGAAAACAGAGAATAAGGAACAAATCATTATAGAAAAGGTTGATAACCCCTGTATGCCCTCCAACATTTCATTACTCTGTATATCTTCCCCCTACCCTGAATTTGATGTTCCTTATTCATTGCCTGTTTTTATGCTTTTTCTATAAATTAATGTATCCATAAACAACATGTGCTATTTTTAGATATTTTCAACTTCATTAAAACATGGAGACAGTTTTTTTTACCTAGCATGATACTTTACATGATATAAACATTATATATGTTTGGGGTTTTTTATTAATTTATTTTACTTCTGGCTGCGTTGGATCTTCATTGCTGTGCGCGGGCTTCTCATTGCAGTGGCTTTTCTTGTTGCGGAGCACGGGCTCTAGGCACATGGGCTTCAGTAGCTGTGGTACACGGATACAGTAGTTGTGGCTCCCGGGCTCTAGAGCACAGGCTCAGTAGTTGTGGCACACAGGCTTAGTTGCTCCGCGTCATGTGGGGTCTTCCTGGACCAGGGATCGAACCCGTGTCCCCTGCATTGGCAGACGGATTCTTAAACACTGCGCCAACAGGGAAGTCCCTAAACATTATATATGTTTTATATGATTTGAATATTATATATTTTACATAATTTGAACATTATATATTTTATAAGATTTAAATATTTTACAATTTGAATATTATATATTTATGTGTGTATATTATACATATAACATGTTTTTACACTATACGTAGCCCTAATTCATTTTCACTTTTTATTTTTTCAAACTTTTTTATTGGAGTATAATTGCTTTACAATGGTGTGTTAATTTCTGCTTTATAACGAAGTAAGTCAGTTATATACATACATGTATCCCCATATCTCTTCCCTCTTGCATCTCCCTCCCTATCCAACCCTTCCAGCTGGTCATAGAGCACCGAGCTGATCTCCCTGTGCTATGCAACTGCTTCCCACCAGCTATCTATCTTACATTTGGTAGTGTATATATGTCCATATATACACTACCACTCTCTCACTTTGTCCCAGCTTACCCTTCCCCCTTCCCGTGTCCTCAAGTCCATTTTCTAGTAGGTCTGTGTCTTTTTTCCTGTCTTGCCCCTAGGTTCTTCATGACTTTTTTTTTTAGATTCCATATATATATGTTAGCATACGGCATTTGTCTTTCTCTTTCTGACTTACTTCACTCTGTATGACAGACTCTAGGTCTGTCCACCTCACTGCAAATAACTCAATTTTGTTCCTTTCTATGGCTGAGTAATATTCCATTGTACACATGTGCCACGTCTTCTTTATCCATTCATCTATTGATGACACTTAGGTTGCTTCCATGTCCTGCCTATTGTAAATAGGCTGCAATGAACATCGTGGTACATGACTCTTTTTGAATTATGGTTTTCTCAGGGTATATGCCCAGTGATGGGATTGCTGGGTCATATGGTAGTTCTATTTTTAGTTTTTTAAAGAACCTCCATACTGTTCTCCCTAGTGGCTGTATCAATTTACCTTCCCACCAACAGTGCAAGAGTGTTCCCTTTTCTCCACACCCTCTCCAGCATTTCTTGTTTGTAGATTTTTTGATGATGGCCATTCTAACCAGTGTGAAATGATATTGCATTGTAGTTTTGATTTGCATTTCTCTAATGATTAATGATGTTGAGCATTCTTTCATGTGTTTGTTGGCAATCTGTATATCTTCTTTGGAGAAATATCTATTTAGGTCTTCTGCCCATTTTTGGATTGGGTTGTTTGTTTTTTTGATATTGAGCTGCATGAGCTGCTTGTAAATTTTGGAGATTAATCCTTTGTCAGTTGCTTCATTTGCAAATATTTTCTCCCATTCTGAGGGTTGTCTTTTCGTCTTGTTTATGGTTTCCTTTGCTGTGCAAAAGCTTTTAGGTTTCATTAGGTCCCATTTGTTTATTTTTATTTCCATTTCTCTAGGAGGTGGGTCAAAAAGGATCTTGCTGTGATTTATGTCATAGAGTGTTCTGCCTATGTTTTCCTCTAAAAGTTTGATAGTGTCTGGCCTTCCATTTAGGTCTTTAATCCATTTTGAGTTTATTTTTGTGTATGGTGTTATGGAGTGGTCTAATTTCATTCTTTTACATGTACCTCTCCCATTTTCCCAGCATCACTTATTGAAGGGGCTGTCTTTTCTCCATTGTATATTCTTGCCTCCTTTATCAAAGATAAGGTGACCATATGTACATGGGTTTATCTCTGGGCTTTCTATCCTGTTCCATTGATCTATGTTTCTGTTTTTGTTCCAGTACCATATTGTCTTGATTACTGTAGCTTTGTAGTATAGTCTGAAGTCTGGGAGCCTGATTCCTGCAGCTCTGTTTTTCTTTCTCAAGATTGCTTTGGTATTCGGGGTCTTTTGTGTTTCCATACAAATTGTGAAGTTTTTTGTTCTAGTTTTGTGAAAAATGCCATTGGTAGTTTGATAGGGATTGCATTGAATCTGTAGATTGCTTTGGGTAGTAGAGTCATTTTCACAATGTTGATTCTTGCAGTCCAAGAACATGATGTAT
This sequence comes from Phocoena sinus, assembly GCF_008692025.1. NCBI lineage: Eukaryota > Metazoa > Chordata > Mammalia > Artiodactyla > Phocoenidae > Phocoena > Phocoena sinus. The sequence goes on along the minus strand of NC_045774.1, from coordinate 27,549,226 downwards.
CTCTCCATCTATTTGTATCATCTTTAATTGCTTTCATCAGTGTCTTATAATTTTTTGCATACAGGTCTTTTGTCTCCTTAGGTAGGTTTATTCCTAGGTATTTTATTCTTTTTGTTGCAATGGTAAATGGGAGTGTTTTCTTAATTTCACTTTCAGATTTTTCATCATTAGTGTATAGGAATGCAAGAGATTTCTGTGCATTAATTTTGTATACCGCTACTTTACCCAATTCATTGATTAGCTCTAGTAGTTTTCTGGTAGCATCTTTAGGATTGTCTATGTATAGTATCAAGTCATCTGCAAACAGTGACAGCTTTACTTCTTCTTTTCCGATTTGGATTCCTTTTATTTCTTTTTCTTCTCTGATTGCTGTGGCTAAAACTTCCAAAACTATGTTGAATAATAGCGGTGAGAGTGGGCAACCTTGTCTTGTTCCTGATCTTAGTGGAAATGGTTTCAGTTTTCCACCATGTTGGCTGTGCGTTTGTCATATATGGCCTTTATTATGTTGAGGAAAATTCCCTCTATGCCTGCTTTCTGGAGGGTTTTTATCATAAATGGGTGTTGAATTTTGTCAAAAGCTTTCTCTGCATCTATTGAGATGATCATATAGTTTTCCTCCTTCAATTTGTTAATATGGTGTATCACGTTGATTGATTTGCATGTATTGAAGAATCCTTGCATTCCTGGGGTAAACCCCACTTGATCATGGTGTATTATCCTTTTAATGTGCTGTTGGATTCTGTTTGCTAGTATTTTGTTGAGGATTTTTGCATCTATGTTCATCAGTGATATTGGTCTGTAGTTTCCATTTTTTGTGACATCTTTGTCTTGGTATCAGCATGATGGTGGCCTCATAGAATGAGTTTGGGAGTGTTCCTCCCATTTTCACTTTTAACTGCCATGTAGCACTCCAATGTATGAATAACATTTATCTGTTTTGTAGCTGAACAGTAAAGTTTCTCTAGTTATCAGTCTAGAAGATGACCTGCTATGTCATAGTGTATGCACATTTCAACTTAGTAAGAATGAAATCTAGTAAGTAATACATAGAAACCTAGTAAGATTTTGCCAGTTTTTCTCCAAAATGGTTCCATCATTTTATACTGCAACCCACAGTGTGTGAGAAGATCCACTTCTTTACATTTTTGATAAACTTGTTTTTGCCAGATTTCTAAGTTTTGCCAAATCAATGGGCTCAAAATAGGCTTCATTTTATCTTTCATTTGCTGGTTCCTGATTATTAGTATGGTTGAATATATCCTCTCTGTTAGTGACCATTCAGATTTCCTCTTCCATGAATTGCTTATGTCCTTTATCCACTTTTCCATTGGATTATTTGTTATTTTCTTATTGATTTGGAGGGTTTATTTATACATTCAGATACTAACCATTTGTCAATCATATACATAAATGTGGTCTATTCTTAAATAACTGATTGTATCTCTGGAGTTTGCCCCGTACAGAAATGTTAAGAAGCAAGTTAAAACTGAGATATAGATAAGAGAGTTGATATTTCCATGAGTCGATGCTTCTGGAAAAGGATTATGAATGCCACTTTTTCATCATTTCCTTATTTGTGCAGAGAGTTCAGAGTTCCCAAGTTCAGAGAGTTAAGTGTAGGCCACCTAGGTTTGTACTTGAAAATGTCTGCTTGATTGCAGAGTAGGTAGCTTAGGATAATTTCAGTACTGAATAAGAGCCAATTTTGAGAGTCATTAACTTCAGATTACTAGATCTAATAGACTGTGTATCTTCTATTGAAATAGAAACTGTTGGACACTGGGTGCGTCTCTGGCCATGACCCCTCATAGGAACACACAGATCAGCTTGAGGCAGGGGCATGAGGCATGCAGGAACAGTCTGTCCCCAATTTACCTCTCAAATATTTTACTACGAGGAAAGTCTCTGCTCATGACATAAGTCCCTAGACTCAGGCAACTAAAGAAAACATGAAGAGCAGAATAATGTCATGGTGATGTCAGGTTGCATGGACGTGTTGCTTTGAGAACCCTGATAGGAAATCTTAAAATAATGATGGCTTTCTTTCTCTTTCAGAGGTGTGGCGAAATCTTGTTTGAAAACCCTGATCAGAATGTCAAATGTGTTTGCATGCTAGGTAAGAAGACTTCTCATTTAAAATCTATTAAGCATGCTGATGTCATGTGAGCTTACTGTTGTTCTGTTGCCTTACTGATTGGCTCTTGTTCCATATTGCAGAGGCTAATAGGTTATTTTATAGGCAGCTATAACATATTTATATGTGGAACACTTGATGATAAAGAAAGGGTTTGATTTTAATAACTGTCAGTAAGTCAGGAACCATGCTTCTGAGTCTTTCAAATTTTTTCTTGGATCATCAACATAACATAGTATTGGGTGCTTTGTATTCAGGCAGCTGTGATGAGAAAGTAAGAAGAATCACATTGTAATTCCTAAACTAGAGATCATATGCTAGGCAAGTAAACTATTAAGTATTTACACCACAGCACAAAGCCCTTACTTACAATGCCTGGGAGGAATATACATTTGAACTAAACTGAAGTCAGCACCGCAGTTACCCACACTGCATTTGTAATAAAAATTGCAGCATCATAATGAATAATCATTTGTTCTTGTGGGATGATATATCATCAGTGCCTTTCACAAACTCTTTAATATATAATATTCCGTTAAAAGATGAAGTTGATATTATTTTCCTCATTTTATAGAGTAGAAAACTAGTACAGAGAATATAAGTGATGCACTTAACCTCAAAATGAGAAATGAGCCAAATCATGACATGAAAGTTTCTAATCTGTAAAACTTAGGTCTAGTGTTTAGATCTTATTTGAGCCACTAAACTATGTTCAATGAACTTTTAATTAAGTAATTATAGTAATAGAACAAAGCAGTAGCATGAATAAATAAAAATAATCCTTAAATTTGACTTTCACCAAAATTTCACCCTAATCCATTCCAACTTTGAACCATACTCATAAGCAAAGAAAAAAATTATTCATTTTAGCTCCTTCTGTTTTCTCTGGCTACCTCATATGTTGGCAGCCTAGGTTATTGGTAAGATGGCTCAAAAGCAGACAGCAAGATAGAGGCAGGGGAACATCTTGGTAATTTATAATTCAAGATAAGCAGGTAATAAATAATCAAAAGTTGCTCATTACCTAAAAACAAACCAAAAACAGAAACCAGACACAAACACTGTGTTTTCCTGGTCTTCTGATCTTTCTTATTTTCTTGTGCTAGTATTTTAAACCTTTCTGATGCAGTTCTTATATGTCTTTATTTTAATTAAGATGGAGCTATATAGTAACACAGCCACTGGAAAATGAACATTCTGTTGGAAGCACGTGAACAGTGAATATAGCATAGCATCCATAAATCCATTTCAAATGTCCAGTATTCCTTTCCCTTAACCATGAAAATGCCTCAGAATGCTAAGTGCAGGGTACAAACCACAGAAAGAGACAGAGACAGAGACAGAGAGAGAGAGAGAGAGAGAGAGAGAGAGAGAGAGATGGAAGCAAAAAAACTGCCTTTGTCCAGCCATATATCCCAGCTTTGGATGTGGGAGACCATCTCATCACCACATCAAATCTATTCATCAACTCACTCATTTAACTTTCACAATAGCAGTATGGCTTGGTGCTATTATAATCCTCATTTTACAGAAGGAAATTTGTGACAAATGATCGAATACTATAGGACCTTAATCCCACTAAAATATTATTTGATTATAGCTTCTACATGATCTACTAACATGAATCAGTTTTAATTCATGATGACTTTAAGCACATGAACACATAACTTATTTTGATGAATTTTTCCTTGTACTAGCTCTCATGTGAGTGGCTTGATTAGTTTATAGCTAGGACAAGGACAGCAATAGACTGTCTACTACTGCCTATAGACTTGAATTCACTTCAAGTCAATCATCTTTCCATCTCTTCTGGATAATATGATGTGGTTTATAACCCTAACCAGAAGACACTCCTGGCCACCAAATGCATTTCCCCAATGAATCTGCCAAATTATACAAATTCCCCAAATTAGAAGAATATTTATATAAATCAGCTTTCTATTACTACCACTGTCATAAGATTTACAATTAACTGAGTACTTAAATATGTCACAGATGAAGTCCATCCAGAGTACCTTACATAGTTAGATCATTTATTCTAAGTAAATTAAGACATAGCCTCTCCTTCAAAATATAGATATCTTTGGCAATAGCAGTATATTATTAAGCTTGTAGGTTTTATTAGTTTATTAGATTTCTATTTTCTTAGGGACATAGAACTAAATAATATAAAGGAACCATGAAAATGGAAGTTTTTATTAGTTTAAGGGCGTGGGATAATTAAAGATGGAATAGGAAGAACACTTGTACATTTTACCTTTAAAGTAGATGGTAAATATTTATTGAATGTTGAAGATATTACTATGTCTAGTGATCTGGAGATACTCCGATAATGAAAATTATGCCCTCAAGGAGCTTACACATAAGAAGGCTTAGACTTTTTCCTACTTCTCTTTTTAAGAGGTTTGCTACAAAATTTAACTGAAACATTTACAGAGTCCTTTGAAATCTTAGATGAAAGAGAAATCTTAGATGAAAGAGAATACCAAAATAAAACTATTATGGGTATCAATACAGATGGATCAACCCGCCATTAGCATGTGTCCACCTGAAGCCAAAGGCTACCATTTCACAGCAATAGTGTGCGAGATAATGAAAAAAGTTGAATGATTTATTCCCTTAAAAGAAACAAGAGAAACTCAAGGCATGAACATGGAACTCACTAAAACTGAGACCACATCTTAGGCCACATATTTTATCAAGAAGGGGCATCTACATAACAGAAAAATAACAACAAAGCTCCGCTTCACCACTGTCTGAGGTCTTATCTGAGTTAGTTTGTTGCTTCCTTTGAGAGGAACCCGTGATCGTGCCCTTATGACTTCCCGAAGCATTTCTTGAGAAAACTTTATATCTTCAACAGTAAAGGATAAGGAGTCTCTGCTGTTTAAAGGGACTGTTAAGTTTTCTAAGTGTTTCTAAGTCATGAATGTAGTTTGTGTTTTTGCAGATCACATTATAACCTTTTTATGAATAAGTCAAAATTTTGAAACAAGAAAACCAAATATATAAAGTCTGCATTTCCAAAACTTCACTCTGATCTTTATACCACCCCAATATTGAGATCCCTAATGGAGGCCAACCTAAGACATTCAGAGCTTTGAAGTGTCAAGTTCTTGGCTCACCCCCTCCGGCATTCCCTCTCTACCCAGTCACACGCCAGGTTTGGGGCCCCTGCCTTGGCCCCAGCTGTGCTTCAGCACATTTGAGATGGAACAGGGAAGAGGGTCACTAGCCAGGCACACCATTTGCACTTGTCTTCTGTCCCACCGGTGTCTCCCCAGATCTTTCTGAAAAATACAATTTTTATGCTTTGAGTTGTTTACCTCATGACATCCATGAAGAAGTCATCCTCATTAAACTCATACTTCTGGCTCATTACATTCAACGAGACATAAGTGTAAAATTCATCTGAAGTTACTCTGACGTACTGAATTCAAAGCAGTTTTAAGTGAGAGCAAACTCTTGTCATATGTGGGCCTTACAGGCAATCATTTCTATGTTCAGGGGAATAGTTCATGTTGGATATGAAGGTAAATAAAGATGTAGTGCAGAGCTGGCTACACTGAGTATTTACTATTTATTCCTTAAAATTCTGTCAGAGGGGTAAAATGTAGGCAGTGTTAAGTACCAAATTGTAATAAATGCTGCTTTGTTCTTTCCTTCACCCTTAAGGAGTTCAAAACTGCTAATTCCCACCCCCCTCCTTTTTCTCAATTCAGCCATAAGATTTCTCTCAAATTAAGGTAGACCTCAAAGTTTACAGAACTATATCAAAGGGTACTCAGCTGTATAGTAACATGTGTACCTTAATTAGGTGTAATGAGTTGATAACCAAGGGAAGAAGGAAGTGAAAGAGAAATTCTCTCTCATTACACAATTAACGTATGAGGTGTGGCCGGTTCCTACAAAGAGCCAAGAGTATTTAAAGAAACTACATAAAATGATCAATGTTAATTCACTTAGTTCATTTGCTAACTTCTGTCTGGGAAATGCTAAATCCTGGGAAAAGAAACTTTCTAAAAAGAGTTCCCGATCAGACTTGGTGCCCTTCTTTCCCTTGTAATTTTACAATTTGAAATTTTCAGTGGCCCTGCTTTTGTTTCATGTGTGATTCCTTTCATGCTGATTGGTGTCATATCATTAGAATGTAAGGTTGTACTTTCTTATCTGCCATGGCTTAGAAAGGGGTGTTCATATTGTCAGGTTTCTGGTTGAAATTTTTTATAAATCATTTCAAGAGATCGTCAGTTTTCAAAGAAATAGAATACCATAAGATCAATATTTTATTAACATTTAACATGAGCACAGAGAGACTTGCTTTGTAGTCCAACCTCTGAAAAATTAACTGTGTACTTTGAGAAGTTGCTTCATCTTTCAGACTTCAAGTTATAGTTTTTCTGCAAAGTGGTAATAAAAATGTCTGTCCCTTCCAGCCCAGGGGTTGTCCTGGTAATACAGAATGTTTACCAGATGTTCTGTGAGGAGACGTTGCCTGCTATGATGCCCTAGATACGGTTTATGCATCAATAAATTAGTAAATAAATGATAACAACTGAAAATAAGCAAATTGATGATAAGCAATAATAAACAAATAGTAAATTATTTATGACATTAACAGTGTTTAGAAAAGCAATTGAAAAGACAAAACTATGCAAATGTGAGAGCAATTTTAAAAAATATTAAATATGTTCTTCAAAATTTTGTCATACCTCACAGACATCATCTAATATTCATTCAAAGGATATTCATTGAGCATCTACTATATGCAAGGTACTATGCTAGGCACTGGGAATGCAAAGACCAGTGGAGCACAGGCCCTGCACTCAGAGGGTTTACATTCCAGGCAGAGATTCAAGCCCCAAATCCCAAAATCTGCAATGCTAGCTTGAGAGTAACAAATGATAGAAAAGAAATAGAGTGTGTTGGAACTTCAGAAGATGAAAAGAGTGTGTACAATTGGGATATGAAGACACGTGGATTGATATGCAAAGACCAAGAAGGAGGCAGCATTCTAGGTAGATACATGACCATTTTTTAAAGCCCAAATACAAGAAAACTGAGGAGTGGAGAAGGAAGTAAGTGTTTCAGGCCACAAGGAGTATAAAAGGATAAATTGGAAAGGAATTTGAGGCCTTATTATAGACAGTTTGACTGTTACCACTGGCTATAAAAAGGACAGAAGTACCAAATGAAAGAGCGTTCTGGTCTCTTTTATTTAATCAGTTAGAGAGCATTTTTTAATTTACATAGAGGGTATTATTCTATAAACTAGTTTCTGCGGGGCAGTATTGAGTACAGCTGTTCACCAAATACTTGTGAAATTAAATAATTTTAACCCAATGTATATTTGAAACTGATGGCCTGAATTCTACGCTTGATTATTTTAATGAATATTACTTTTATCTTTTCTCTTTGATATCAGATATCATAGTATTTTATTTAAGAAGTACAATATTGTCATCTTTTATACTGGAAAAAATTGATATTTTTTCACTTTTTCATCTAATAAAATTGGGAGATTGTTTTATTTCAAAAGTTTGCTCTTATCACTGGCATCTGCCTGTGATTTTTGTATGTGGACAATTTTGAGGTCTATACATTTTTTCTTAGAAATTAATACGCAGTCTGTTTGAATGCAACATAATATCTGTTATCAAAGTAGGTCACTACTTTGGTGGCATAGTGGAAAGAACAGGGCATTTAAATATCTGGACCAGCTAAAAACTGTGTGGTCGTAGGAAAGTCACTTAAGAGTTATAGATCTCAGTTTATTCCTCCCTAAAATGGAATAAGAAGTAATAATAACAATATTATTATCTACCTTATTAGGTTTGTTGAGGATCAGATAACACAACAAATATTAAAGCATTCAGTAAACTGTTAGAAGGCCTAGAAATATAAATATTATTTTATTGATGCTAATAACTAAAATGTTCTAAGTTCTTGCATTTAATTTAATATTAGTAGTATTTTTATGCAAACTGACAGCTTTGATATACCTTCAATATTAAACTGTTTCAGTTTGCTTCAAGTGAATAGATATTTTCAAGTACATGTTTGCAATCTAGAAATAAGCATATTATCATCATAGGTTATTAAAGAAAGATTATTGTAAGGACTATTTTATGTGCAGTTAACTTTACAAAAGTGAAGGTCTATGTTCAAAGACAAAAGCTTTCAAGTTGCTTAACTTTGATTTACTGAGATTAAAATGCCTTGGGAATTTGAATTAATTTTTAAAAATTTTTATTGGAGTATAGTTGCTTTACGATGTTGTGTTAGTTTCTGCTGTACAGCAAAGTGAATCAGCTATACGTATACATATATCCCCTCCTTCCCATTTAGGTCACCACAGAGCATTGAGTGGAGTTCCCTGTGCTGTACAGTAGGTTCTCATTAGTTATCTATTTTATACATAGTAGTGTATATATTGTCAATCCCAATCTCCCAATTCATCCCACCGCCCCCTTTCCCCCCTTGGTGTCCATACGTTTGCTCCCTACGTCCGTGTCTTTAGTTCTGCTTTGCAGATAGGTTCAACTGTATCATTTTTCTAGATTCCAGGTATATGTGTTAATATATGATATTTGTTTTCCTTTTTATGACTACTTCATTCTGTATGACAGTCTCTAGTTCCATCCACATCTCTGCAAATGGCACAATTTCATTCCTTCTTATGGCTGAGTAATACTCCATTGTATATATGTACCACATCTTCTTTATCCATTCCTCTGTTGATGGACATTAGTTTGCTTCCATGTCCTGGCTACTGTAAATAGTGCTGCAATGAACATTGGGGTGCATGTATCTTTTGGAATTATGGTTTTCTCCAGGTATATGCCCAGGAATGGGATTGCTAGGTCACATGGTAGTTCTATTTTTAGTTTTTTAAGGAACCTCCATTCTGTTCTCCATAGTGGCTGTATCAATTTACATTCCCACTAATTAATTTTGTCTTACATTTACGAAGCACTTCATTCTTATCCTGTGAGTACATCATTTCACTCCTTTGTGCATGTCCAAGGATGATATTTTCTAACTCTAAAAGAGAACAAATTGAAACCTGGACATTCCCAAGGGAAGGCAGAGACGGCATTATCCTCATCTCTCACCCAGGGCCTGGCCTTGTTTTACTTTTCAATGCACTCATCACCAAATGATGTCTTTTATATTCGTTTGTTTGTTCATCACTCTCTCCCAGTCTCACTGCACCACACACACCCATCTATACAGAATGAAAATGTAAATATCATGAAAACAAGGAATTAGTTTATTTACTGCTAAGTGTCCAGCATCTGGAAGAGGGTCCAGCCACCTAGCCCCTCACTGGAGCTTAATATTTGCTGAAGAGATACATGCTGATACATTTGTCAAAACAGCACAATTGTCTGTAAAGCATGGCCCAGATGTGCCAAAGACTGATGGGTATAGCATTTAAAACCCTCTGCTAACTCAGCTAAGGAACGGGTCAGCTCCTAATTGAACTAAGTGGGAGTTTCCCAAGCATACTACTCTGGGTTACAGGATGAGAAATACATAGTTCTCTACAAATAGACAATTAGAACATATCCTAAAAATATAGGTGATTATCAATTATTTCTTGAGCACTACTCTATGCCTACCCCTCTACTAGTGTTACTCTGAAAGTTGATGTGATAGTGAGCTAGGTAGAATCCCTGTCACCACCCTTTATTCTGCAGCTGGAACACTGGGTTAAGAAAACAGGAGGAGGCTTATTATTTCGTCTTCTCTATATTTACAAGAACATACAAAGTATTATTTCACCCTGAGGTTTATCATTTAAAAGGCTTTTACATTCCCTTGCTGCCTTTCAAAAATTTTTATTTGGAAATCAATATTGTCTTGCATAAGGAAAATAAGTTTGCTAGTTTCGCAGTTGTTTTCCGAGGAATGTGGCAGCATTTCCATAGCAACCAAACACCACACTTTTGTTTGCAGCTGAAAACCAGAACTCAGATAAGAGCTAGCTGCAGAACTACAACACAAGCAAAGGTCAAACTATCAGAACTGAAGTTATCAAACCCCTAAAATATAAATGTGCCAGTCTTGTATTAGCTTCATTTTCGGTCTGAAGGAAGAGAAAATGAGACCTATCATCCTTCGCACAAAGCTACACTTCAAAAAACTTATTCAGTCAACCAACATTTATAGGTACATACTGTGTGCCAGTGTAGGGATACGAAGACATTGAAGTTCTGGTTCCTACCCTCAAGAAGCTCCCAATCCAGTGGGGCATGGACAACGACACAGGCAATGACAACATAGCATGAGAAACCATCATAAGGATGGGCCAGGGTGTTATGGGAGGGAGAAGGGTGTCAGGACAGGTCTGTGCAAGTGGTGATAAGGAGCTGAGTGTCAAGGAGAAGCAGCTCACAGCCCTGTGAGGCTGGAAGAGGGCAGCCTGCTGTGAAAGGCATTGGCAATTCTAGGTAACAGGAGCAGCGGGTACAGGATGCTTAATGTGACCAGTTAGAGAAACTGGAAGTCATTATACCTGGAGAACAGAATAAGAGGAAAGAAATGATAAGATAATCAGCGTGGAGAGGAAGGTGGGGCAGATTATCAGGGGTCTTATAACACGGTAAAGACCATTTAGGGATGTTTAAGCAGGGGAGCTACAATGTGAAATACAGTTTTTAGAGGGATCACCTGGTCAGAATAGAGAATGCACTGGAGGAGGACAAGACTGAAGAAAGAAACCAGCTTAAGGAACTGCAGCAATAATTAGGAAAGAAATGGCGAGTCTGTGCCTGAACTAAGACAGTGTCAGGGAGGACGGAAGGTATGAGATCCAGCGGACTTTGAGAGAGGATGATAGGACTTCACAATGGAGTGAATGTAGGAAATATAGCTGAGTAGATAGAGAACAGATAGAGATGTGTTTCCCCCCCACCTACTCCCAGTGGAGAGCATTCGAGAATCAGATTTGCAATTGGGGAAAATGATGAGTTAAATTTGGGCATAATACACTGAGATGCCCAAGGACTTCTCAGGCGCAGAAGGGAGTCTGGAGCTCAGGAGAGTGATCTGCTGGTAGGCAGTGGTGACTACATATCAACGGTGATGACACCCCAGGGAAGGCGAGGAGTGAGATGGAGATGCACCTTAGAACACTTGGAAACATCACTAGAGAGTTGGGCAGGTTCAAGAGGAGTCTAAAGAAGCCTAAATAGGTAGATTAAGTAGGTAGTTAAGAGAAACAGAAGGAAAAACAGAATGCTATCATCTTGGTCAAGACGAAAGACTTCCAAAGGAAGGTCATGCTAAAAATGTGAAACACCATAGAGGGCAAATGAGATCAAGCCTAAAAGGTGTTCTTGGACTGAGCAACCTGAAGGTAATATAGTATCAGCAAGAGCATAGCTAGTGGAAGGGCAAAGGGTCAGGAGGGTGGTATGGAGCTAAATAAAGAGAACCGAGGGCTTCCCTGGTGGCGCAGTGGTTGAGAGTCCGCCTGCCGATGCAGGGGACACGGGTTCGTGCCCCGGTCCGGGAGGATCCCACATGCCGCGGAGTGGCTGGGCCCGTGAGCCATGGCCGCGGAGCCTGTGCTCCGCAACGGGAGAGGCCACAACAGTGAGAGGCCCACGTACCGCAAAAAAGAGAACCGAGGAGGTGTTCTACTCTCTCAGGAAATTTGTCTTAGAAAGGAAGGTGGGTAATCTGACAGTGCCTGGAAGGAGTTCTCAAGATGGGAAAGGGTTGAGGATATTTTGATGCAGAGAGGAAAGAGCAAGTAGAGGAAGTGGTTGGATATTTCTGAAGAGAAAGAGAGTAATTGTGAGCCTTAAACCCCCCTCACACTGTGACTGGGAAAAGGTGGTGATGGTGGACAAGGAAGTGTAAGGATAGAGACACATCTCTCGGAGTGACACATATCTGAGGGCAGAAACTGAGACTAATCCATCTAATTGTTTCCCTTCTTTCTAAGAAGAAAGCATGATATTCTGCTGAGAGTAAGGAGAGTAGCGGAGGCAAGCAGAAAGTGGTAGGTGAAGGTCTGAAATTAATGAAGGAAATGAGAAAGAACCAAATAAAGAGGGGTAAATGGGTAATTATTTGAAGTAGTTCTAAGGTTAGAATTTATGAACTAATGTCCAGTCACTAAAAATAAAATGTAAAACGCAAGCTATGTGTTCCAACACGTATTTCAGATGCTCCCTGTTCACGGACACCCTACCCTTTTCTCCTTTTGATGCCTGCTCCTTCTGCAATGGTCAGGGGACTGCCTTCCTTGACCCTAATTCACAAGGCCCTCTCTCTCATACTGCAAATATTGAATTATTTCTCCGTTCCTCCATCTAGCCTACATATTTCAAGGGAGCAGGTGTCCATTTTATTTAAATATCTTTGTATCCCTAGCACCCAGAATTGGCCTAAAACTCCAAAGAAGCACCAAAAAAATTCAGAATGAAGATAGAAGAAAAGTGTAAGGTTATGTATTCTCCTCTTAAGTCCTCCTCTGACCTCGTGGTGCGTCAAGAACTCTCTTTTCTGACTTGCCTTTCATAAAGGGGATGCCTCTACCTGTACTTCTCAGTTGTCAAGGAGACCAAAGGTGCTAAGCCATTTGAGCTCTGACAGTACCAATGTCTCCTGAGCTGCGCCCACCGCTGGCCAATCACATCCAAACTCCCTCTTCCTCCTCAGCTACTCCTTCTCTGATTCACTTTCCCCTCTCACAAATTTCATTCAAAAGCTTTGTTATAAAGCAGAAACTAACACACCATTGTAAAGCAATTATACCCCAATAAAGATGTTAAAAAAAATAATAATAAAGTTAAATATACACTTACCAAAAAAAAAAAAAAAAAAAAAGAAAACAAACATGTTTACCAAAGGGGAAAGGGGGTGGGGAAGGGATAAACTAGGAGTTTAGGATTAGCAGATACAAACTACTATATGTAAAACAAACAAGGTCTTACTGTATAGCCAAGGGAACTATATTCAATATCCTGTAGTAAGCCATAATTTAAAAGAATATAAAAAAGGATATAATATATATGTATATAACTGAATCACTCTGCTGTAGACCTGAAACTAACACAACATTGTAAACCAACTATACTTCAATAAAAAATTTTTAAAAATAAAAAAAAAAAAAAAAAAGCTTTTTGATCTCAGGATGAGTCCCCCTAGGAATCCTTGTATACATCAAACTGCATTTTTTATAATGTTCCAGAGACAATGTTATCTCTGTTTTGACCCCAAAACAATGTTGGGCTTTTTACTGGAAGGAATACAGATTATAATTGTATTTCCCTGTAATAGTTAAATCTTTTTAACAGACAAATTATACATGATAGCTAGCTATTCAGCATGGCTTAAGAGGTCCCAACTTGTCAATCTCAAACCACCTGCCCTTGCCAGCTGTAAGTATATAATATTTTCTAATGTGTCTAGATTATAAACATTCACAAATATAGAAATTTTCAAAGAATGAGACAATGTAATATATATTATCAAAGATACACCAAAAGATAATTTTAGATGAAATAAATATTTGCTCCCATTATATCAATTGCTGTCTTTGAGCTATAAGATTTTGTAATATCTAAATGTCAAAAGATATTTTATTAACTTGCCAGGATATCAGTTCCAACGAGACAGCTAACTGGTGAAAAAGAAAAGCTCAGTTTCCATAAGCCCAAAGCTTTTACACTGACAGATTAATGCAAGTTTTCAACTTTTGTGGGGCTAGCTTGGACACTATCAAAATTAATTACTGAGTTTTTACTGCAAAAATCTTAAAAGCAAATGTAAAGGCATGTTATATATAACAATAAGCAAATGCAAAGAATTTGCTTTTGCCTACGTTTGGGTAGTCAACCACATATGAGTTTACTACATTTGGTGTCTAGTCAACATTTAAAAGGTTTTATGGCGTGTAACCTAATGAGGTAGTTAACATTATGAAATCTTGTATATTTGTCATTTTATCTTTAACTAAATTCTGGACTCTGAGGGTTCTAATTCTATTTGGCACAGCAGAAAACTTCATTCCGAAAGAGACCCTCACATTCATAAGTGTAAGAAAATAATGCCAGAAATGTTAATAGGATATAGAATTCCATAAGATTGGAGAACATGAGTATCTTCATTGTTCAGTGATCATCATAAACCACAAATCTGAGAGTTTCTGCAATATGTATAGTAAGTTTATAAAAATATTTCCCATACCAAGCTTCTTTCTAAAATCATATTGCACAGATTCAAGAAGTACTTGAATTGTGTTCTGCTAGACTACAAAATGCGGGGAGATTATAAAGGTAAAACCCACAAAATTATATAAGTCATTTGTCAAGAATTAGGATTGGAGCTGGCAAGAAGTAAGAGTGTTTATTAAGCAAGGATTGGGGTTGGAAATGATTGCATAGTTACAAGGGTAGACCTTGAGACTCTGAGGTTGCAGCTGGCATCTGCTAGCAGATATTGTTTTGAGAACAGCTGGTGATGTCCTTGAGTCTGATACAGTTCAAAATATTCAAGTTCTCAGTAATACAGGAACGTGTCTGAAACCACATCCACCATGGCCACCTCCTTCCATTTTGGGTGCCTGAACCACAGTTACTCCATTTTGATTTTTAAATGCATTCTTTTCTTTAATGGTTCAAACAGATGCACAATGCATGTTTAACAGGCCACAGACAGGCTGTTTTGGTTAGCCAAAAGTTCAAGTTAAATCATGTATAAGCCAGAATGACTTCCCCATACCTCAATATGTGAAAATTTCTTCCATCAATACAAACTTCCAGTTATGAGATGAATAAGTTACAGTGTTCTAATGTACAGCATAGTGAGTATAGTTAATAAGACTACTGTGTACTTGAAATTTCCTACGACAGTAAATCTTGTATTCTTACCACAAAAGAAAAGTGGTAGCTATGTGAAGTGACGGATGTGCTAATTAACTTCACTGTAGTAATCATTTGCTATATATGTATATGTTAAACCACCAGGTCATAAATCTTTAACAGATTACCTTGTGCAACCTAAATATATACATTCTTTAAATTGTACCTTAGTAGAGCTGGAAAAAAACTTTAAAACCATAAAATTATATTGCAATGTCAAGAGAATGCATTTCAATATTTTGTCTTCTTTTAGAAAATCAAATACTTGGAAAAATGTAGTTGAACGTTTTGGAAGTAGATATTGAATTCAAAAATACATTTTCCACATTTCTCAGGAAAAGTACAACATCTTATTCCTGAATTACTACTTTCTTTATAGAACAGGTTTGTTAATAATTGATTCTACCAAGCAGTCAGTGGGAAAAGATATTGTCCTCTGTCTGCTGTCTCACTTTTTGTGTCAAGGAGTCTTCTTTCATGGATCATGCGTACAACATGGTCGATAATGAAATGCCAAGATGATTCTGGGAAGCAGTATATGAATGACTATGATCACGTTGTGGGTAATTTAGCAAAGACATTTGGAACTTGGTCATCACAGAGGCTAAAGCAAATCTCTCAATATTTGAAGGAGCTTAGTTTTTTCAGATGTTGCTTTCATAGGCGTTTAAGATTGAAAGCAGCTTTGAGAGTCAAGTAGGAGAAGGAGCCAGTCATTTGTCTCAACCTAATCCACCTGCCTGGACTCCAGAAGTTCAGGGTCAGGGCTCAGACTTGTAACCACACAGAGTTGTGTAAATTTTAGGCCACTACAATAAATAAAGAATTTTTTCCCTGTAGCAATTGTACTGTTGGAAATGGAGAAGTGTCTGATTTTTTTTAAAAAAAGAAAGTTTGACTATGCGTGTCAATTTTCTTTACTTTCTTTTAGGGAAAACTTCTTGGAAGATGCATTTCAAATGTTAGCATCTTTAAAAGAGCAAGTTTTCAATTAATGTATTTAGCATTGGTATATATGAACTAATATGTGTACATGTGTCCAAGCTTATATTTATCAATAGCCTGATATCCCTCAACAATTGAAATTGTAGTTTGCATATTTATTGGCACTTCTAACTCCCCTGCTATTAGTTTGTTTAGCTACTGATATATTTAGATAGAAATTTTTTTCTTACATTTTATTGCAATATAGCTTAAATTATGATAAATATCCAATTTTTAGGTGTACACCTCATTAATTCTTGCAAAGTTAACACATGCATGTAAAACCACACAGATCAGTGTAGACAGCTTCACACATACCTCCTCCCAGACATCACCTCCCAAAGATCCATACTAATTCACTGGCTTCTATCACTATCCCCTAACTTTGAAATTTTTATAAATGGAATCAAAAAGTATATATATTTTTCTGTCTACCTTCTTTAACTCAACATTGTCTATGAGATTCATCCATGCTGTTGCACATAGTTATAGTTCATCCTTTCTCTGTTTTCTTTTGTTACAGAATAGAGATCAGCAAATAATGACCTATGGGCTAAAATTGGCCTGTCGCTTGTTTCTGTAAATAAAGTTTTATTAGAATATAACCATTGCCATTCATTTATATATTGTCTAAGGCTGTTTTTGCACTGCATTGGTAGAGTTGAGTAGCTGTGTTAGAGACCACATGATTTCCAAAGTCTAACATATTACAGAAAAAGATTTCTGACCACAGCTGTAGACTGTTCCAGTGTATGTGTATGTATGTGTATGTGCATGTGACTATTTATTAATGCTAGTGGTAATGAACATTTGGCTCTCCCTAGTTTGGGACTGTTACAAATAATATTGCTGTGAACATTCTTGTACAAGTCTTTTTGTGCACAAAATTACACATTGTCTCTTGAGTACTTACCTAGAATTGCAACTGTTGGGTCATAGGGCATGTCCATATTCAACTTAGACTGATTCTGCCAAACAGTTTTCCAAAGTGGCTGTACCCACTTACCCTCCCACCAGCTGTGTATGAAAGTCCCATAAACAATTTAACACTCGATAATTATCATTGAGTAAAAGTTAGAATACATAAATCATCGTTCAACTCAACACAAACAACATTTCATGTAATAGCCATTAATGAAGATCACGATTAGCATTTATGTAAACAAATCATCACGTTGATAATAGTAGCAATAAAACAGGTACATTTAATTTTTTGATTATCAATGAACATTAATGAGATGATGGAGTTTGTTGCTTAAACCAAACGAACAGTTATTCTTTGTTGACCACTTGGAATTAAATATCCCACAAATGATCCTAATAAGTCCTTCCCCGCCCACAGCAAAACCCCAGTTCATAAATAAAAACTCTTTTTTGTTGAGGTAAATAATTTCCTTTTTATTCTTTTGCTAAAAAATACACAACTGTCATTTTTACAGATCTAAAGTTATAAAATAGAAGTTATACTAGAAAATTATAATTACAGCATCTAATTCTGAAAAATCAAGAGGCTAGTCCCTCACTATGAAATCACATGGCCATAGTGATTCGAAGTTTAACCCTCATATGTTGTTTTCGTGGGTTTTATTCACACTTGCTTTAGGAATGAAGCAACAAATCATTTTCATTTTGCTCTTTTTGTTTGTTTGTTTGTTTTGCGGTACGTGGGCCTCTCACTGTTGTGGCCTCTCCCGTTGCAGAGCACAGGCTCCGGACGCGCAGGCTCAGTGGCCATGGCTCACGGGCCCAGCCACTCCGCGGCATGTGGGATCTTCCTGGACCGGGGCGCGAACCTGTGTCCCCTGCATTGGCAGGCGGACTCTCAACCACTGCGCCACCAGGGAAGCCCCATTTTGCTCTTTTTATGAGTTTCTCTCAGTATTGGGTATGTCCAGGTGGAGATAGGAAAATCACCATTGGTCAATATCAGAATTGAGTCGAATGAGAGAATTAGAATTTCCCAATACTCAAGAAGTGTTTTTGGCTACCTGGATGTTGGGATAATGGATGATTTTTATTTCCTTCTTTTTGTCTCTCTATATTTTTCAAGTGTTCAACAAAAATTAAGCATTCATTTTGTAATAAGAGAGATTTTAGGCAGTTTTTCTGATTTCTAAGGATACAAAGATTGTTTTCTATTGTTGTTTCCTTTACTAAAACCTACACCTGACAAGTGCCAAACTTATTCTGGTGGCGAGCTAGACATAGATGAAGAGGTGTTTGTAACATGAACTGTGCCTTGGGGTAACCACTACTCCGTTTGCTACATCTTGGAGATGAGTTGGGCTCTTACTGAATTCTCTCTCACAGAGTCACCTTCTCCCAAACAGATGGACTTTCTGAGATCAGCCATTCCCTTTGCAGAATGCATGTCATCCCGGCAATCCTGTGTCTTGTGTCACAGATTAAAGTGCCATCCAACCTACTGTACAGCACAGGGAACTCTGCTCCATACTCTGTAATGGCGCATATGGGAAAAGAATCTAAAAAAGAGTGGATATAGGTATATGTATAACTGAATCACTTTGCTGTACACCTGAAACTAACTCAACATTGTAAATCAAGTATACTCCAATAAAAAAATTTTTAACTAATAATAAAAAATAAAGTGCCATCCCTTGAAACACAGCCCATGAAATAGCGCAGAAGTCGCCAAACAATATGAAAGTCAAGTAACTGAGGTTTGTGGTTCTGTGGCAAATGGAAGCCTTCCAGAACAAACACACTAAAGAGCCCATTGCATCAGGGATGGGAGAGAGCTCATTGCACAGATGCTATAGAACAATGCAGAACAAAACATTGTGGAACTTCCTTAGGTTCTCAGAATTATAAGATGTAACATACACACAGATACACGTGCATGCAGGAACATACACACACACGCACGCATGCGCGCACACACACACACACACACACACACACACACACACACGTAGTCTGCCTTCACCCCAGAGATCCCCTCGAGGTGGTACCAAGAAGTGTTTCAGTTATTTCAAGAGAGTGCAGCTTTCATTAGGCTAAAAACGCACAAAGGCAATTGCCCATTTCCAAGTTCAAGATCTCTATTTTGTTCCTATCTTCTCAGCTGGGACCCAAAAACCACAAGGTTTTTGTCTAAGGGAATAAAGGTGTATAGGTAGTTATTTTGCACCACCAGTTAGTTTACTTGCAGTATTTGGAGAAAAGACAAGGAGAAATGTTTAATGGCTCTGAGTGTCCTAAAGTCTGTCTCAAATAAAAGAACATTCTGCTGATGTAAAGCTATTTAAAGAACTACATATATACTGTGGTTTTCCAAATGTGAAAGGTTGCATAGGTGCGTGTATAATTTTTAGTGGTAGGGAAAAAGTTTACTTGGTTCATCATATTTTTCTGTATTTCACAGCTTTCCTACCATCAGCATGTGTTACTTTTATTTATTTGTATTTTTTTGGAAGTGTGTGTGTGTGCGTGTGTATGTCAAGTGTGTATTACTCTTATAATAGAAAAACATAAACATAAAAGAAGGACCTTAGGGCAGTGAAGATACTCTGTATAATGGTGGATACATGTCATTATAAATTTGCCCAAAGTCAGAATGTGCCACACTAGGAGTGAGTCTCATGTAAACTTGGAACTTTGGGTGATGATGGTGTGTCAATGTTGGTTCATTGATTGTAGCAAATGTACCCCTCTATGGGGGATATTGATTATGGCGGAAGTTATGTATATCCGGGGAGGGAGGGAGGGGGGCTGCTGGTAACTTTAAAAACATTAAAGAGGGGTAAAAATACATGGGGGGAGGCTGAAAGCAGTGTGTAGTGGTGCTTCAGTGAGCTCCGCAGAGGCTCTCAGAGACTGTCCAGGGACAGGACCTTGGTGTCAAGCTTTTCTGAGAACTAAGAGACAGGCGAGCCTTTGTTCAGGCTCTATCATTTACTGTCTTCTCACAGGCAGCTTAAAATGTGTTGTGACCCCTTTAGCAATCCATCTGTTTTTCAAATAAAAAGGGTTTTCTGGGTTCATTTTTAAAGTAAACCATCCACTGGAAGGAAATTCAGTGACTTCCCTAAAAATACACAGCTTCTAAATCACACCCATAACCGTTGTCTTAACAAAGAGCAGAGTTAAACAGTAGCACTATACTAAGATTTCTAATCTACATTTATAGTTAATGATTAGGGAAGAAAAAATGGTGTGACATTTTGCTTATAATATGAACTTGGTTAATCCAGAGTTTATAAAACATAATATTGTATAACTATATGATCTGATAATGCTGATTTGTCCAACAAAAATAGGTATTGAGTACCTAGCAAGTGTGTATACTCTGCTGTGCACTAGAAAAACAGCAGTGAGTAAAACAGACAAAACTCCTTACCTAACAGAACTTAGATTCTAGGGGCATATGAGGGTGGGGGATGGGCTGTAAATAATATAAATCTTATATTGAATTTTAAAGATGACAATGGAAGAAATTCTACTAAGGAAGAAATAAGGCAGGGTGCCTATGAGGGGTAGGGTAAAGATGGTAAGGGTGGAAGCGGTGGTGCAGATTTTAACTAGAGCTGACAAAGTTTCCCCCGAGGTGAGCATAGCCAGGTTCTGCAGAAGAGTGTCCTGAAGCAGCAGGCAGCCTGGACAACCCAAGGAGCAGAGGGAGAGGAGTGCGCAGAGGCCCAGGGACGAGGAAGAGAGCTGAGAGGTCCTGGGAGCCAGGTCTTTGTGAGTCATTGTGAGGCCTCTGGGTTTATTCAGCCGGAGAGGAGGAACCATCAGAAATTTTTGAGCACTGGTGTCACATGAGCTGACTTCCGTTTTAAAGTACTGGATATATTATGTTCGTTTTAAAAAATAACAAAGTAAGGAAAGAGTGCTTGCATTATGGTTTTGGAGAAGTATATTCCCATTATCCTGAAATAGGTACTTGAAAGGATGTATTTAGGAAAATAACGATGAACAGATTTAACACCGTATGTTATATACGTGCTCCAGATACGTGAAATGGGTAATGTTTATCTAACTTAGAAAGTTCAACTAGAGGAACTACCACTTTAAAGTGATTAGGATTTAGAAAAGAAAGGTAATTGGCAATCTCGCCTCTAGAAAATTTTCCCTCCTTAAGGGAGTTCTTTCTTTATTTAACTTATCCTTAGAGTGGCTTTTTTTTTTTTTAATGGAAGAACCCATCTCTGTTTTGTTTCCCTCTTAGACTCTTTACTTTCCTAAATAGTAGCTTAGAATCATAGTTAATGGTCTACTCAGGAAACCAGTTTCATTAAAAACCAAAGGAAAGGGAAAACTCTCCTTTTTCTATTATCTTTAAAAGTGTTTGCATAATTCAAAAAGTCATGTACCACAATGTTCATTGCAGCACTATTTACAATAGCCAGGACACGGAAGCAACCTGAGTGTCCATCGACAGATGAATGGATAAAGAAGATGTGGCACATATATACGATGGAATATTACTCAGCCATAAAAAGAAACGAAATTGAGTTATTTGTAGTGAGGTGGATGGACCTAGAGTCTGTCACACAGAGTGAAGTAAGTCAGAGAGAGAAAAACAAATACCGTATGCTAACACATATGTATGGAATCTAAAAAAAAAAAAAAGGTTCTGAAGAACCTAGGGGCAGGACAGGAATAAAGACACAGACGTAGAGAATGGACTTGAGGACACGGGGAGGGGGAAGGGTAAGCTGGGACAAAGTGAGAGAGTGGCATGGACATATATACACTACCAAATGCAAAATAGATAGCTAGTGGGAAGCAGCCGCATAGCACAGGGAGACCAGCTCGGTGCTTGTGACAACCTAGAGGGGTGGGATAGGGAGGGTGGGAGGGAGACGCAAGAGGGGGGGATGTGGGGATATATGTATACATATAGCTGATTCACTTTGTTGTACAGCAGAAACTAACACACCATTGTAAAGCAATTATACTCCAGTCAAGATGTTAAAAAAATAAATTAAAAAAATAAAATAAGTGTCTACAAATACTAACAGAGTTAAGCAAGGCCCGAGAGTCTTATGGCAAAGAGTGGAGACACCGGGTTCTTGGAAGGCGGCGCACCCACAAGCCCCACGGTGCCCTTGACCTAGACTGGAATGTGAATGGCGCCCCCTGGAGTTGCAACGTGGGCCCTGAGAAGGAGGATGAAGTACGTCGTTAACGGACTTGGCTTCTCTGAAGCCCACTTTGTCTGAGAGCCATGGACAGATGCCAGTGTGTTCTTTGACTTATTCAGTTAGAAAATGAGAATGCCATCATTCTTCCGCTCCCATTCACTTGAATTTTACCTCAAAAGAAAGATGTGTGAGAATTTCTTAAGAGAAAACAATATAACGTAACTCAGAGAAAGAGTCCCAAAACACAATATACAGTTGTCTGTTCAGTTTAGCCAACAATAATTGAGCATCTACTGTAATCCTAGAACTAATGCTTCGTAGCAGAGATAGGAAGAAATAGTGATGTCCCCCTTCCCCAACCTTCTTATTTTCTAGCATTATACCATCCGCCCCTTCAGCTCTAAAGCTAAAGGCTGTAGTAGCAGAGAATGGGACATGATTGGTCCCTTCCCTGCAGTGGCATTTTTCTTAAAAATGTGTGGCTATTCATGGACACACATCAGCCCAGGACCTGGCCATCCCCTCTGAGTTGTTTCATGCTAATCCTGGTGAAGCACTGATGGGCCCAGAAAACTCTAATGGATTTGTTAAATTGAGAGTCCAGAGACCTGATTTCATGTCCTGCCTCTTCCCCTAAGAACTACGTCACAACGTCTCTCTGTCTCAAATGCCTTGTCCTTCAAATGTTCCGAACAACCCCCTAACCAACTCCTACTTTAACTACATTGCTTATGAGTTTGAAGATAAAGTGGTATGAGTAAAGCACATGGGAAAAATCAATTGTCTAGACCCAGGTAAGGTAGTTGAGTGAACTAGCTTTCGCTGTAGTTTACCTTCAGTGCAAGATAACTAATTGAACAGACTTGCCATCACCAATATTTCAACTTTCAAAAAGCTGAGACAGTGATCTGAAGGAGGCTGTCTTGAATCTGGGATCAGAAGTGACAACATTTCTGCCATCGGGCACTGCCACTAGCAGACTTGGCCAGCGAATATCCCTGGAATAAATTTCCTGATTAACTTTTTAGGGTCTATGTCCATATTTGTCCTTTTTAAAAATCACCGATGCTTAATTTGTATTCAATTGAATGGTTTGGCTTATCTCTGTTTCCAAAAATACACACTGATGCTGTAGGAAAGCTTTTGGCAGAATGAACACTGGGATAAAGAGGTAACAGCAAGAGATCACGTGAGAAAAGACATAAGTGAGAACAAAAGAGACCCAAGGCCACTTGGGCTGGACCTGAAGGCCCCCTGAGACTGCAAGTCCCCAAGCCCCCAAGCCAAGGTAGCTGAGAAAAGAGAAAGTCAGTGACTTCTGAAGAAATAGTCTGTTCAGAAGACTTGGCAAGAATACTATGGCTTTTGAAGAAAGGCCTGCTTTTGACCACACTGAAGCAGATTTAAATTCATATTGAAACAAATGACTCAAGAATCTCAATTTAAAATGGCCTCTTCCTACGCATCATATACACGTATTAAAATATGTATTTTTCTAGGGTTAGCTTTAAAAAGAATCTTCTCTGTAAGGAAGAACTAATCAGAGCTCACTGGTACTTAATGGTATTTCAGAATCTTCCTTGGCTCATTAAAGAGCAAAGGGGTCTCACAGATCAAAAGATAAGGTCACTAGTTTGTAAGCACAGCTTGAAATGTTGCTACCATCTGTGCTGAGTTTACTGCCAAGATCTTATAGTAAGATCGGAGTTTTAAAAGTTTCTTAGATTTCAAAACTTCAAGTTCAGAAGTTCTAGCCAGTAACTACCGTACAATAAAATCATTATTAAGCCTATATTATTTCACGTTGTTTTGGAAAGTTTAGTAGAAGCTGCCTGTTTTATCATTCCTAGCCATTCTTAATGTACTGTATAATGGAAAATAACCCCATGGCTCTTCCAATGAGGAAGGAGGGGAGATGGGATGAGAAGAGAAGAAAAATAACCCAAGTGGGATAATTATGAAGAGTGGTAAATTAGTAAAAGGCCATGCTGTAGTCAGCAGTAGCCTGAGTGTTTACTGAAGAAAATAATTAATTGAACCAGCCCCAAAACAACGACCTATCTTGTACCAAAAGTCTAGATATTTATTGTTTCAGCAAATGTTTATTGAGTACCTACGACGTGCCAACCATTCTTCTCTGCCTAGGAGAAAATAGCCATGAGTAAAGTAAGCCAGATCTCTGATCTCGTGAAGTTTACATTTGATTGATGGAAATAAATAAAAATTATGTAAACACATACTTACTCAATTTCAGGTAGTAATAGAGACTATGCAGGAAAAACAAAGCAGGATAAGGAGGATACAGAGTGACATGGAGGAGGTAGCCTTAGAGATAGGAGAGATGGAGATAGGGTCATCTCTAAGAACGCATTCCAGGCAGAGAGGGGGAGCCAGGAAGGGGTGGGAACAGCAAGGCCAGAGTCTGGAATGGGAAGAACAAGAGTAAGAGTGGTGGGAAGGAGTTGAGCTGGAAGACACACATGGGAGATCCTGCAGGCTTCTCTAGGCCGGTGCTTCTCAAACTTTAAAATGTACACCTATCGCCTGTGAATATTGCTAAATGCTGATTTTGTGTCTGTAAGTCTTCAACGGGGCCCAGGATTCCATGTATCTGACAAGCTCCCAAGTGATACTGATAGAGCTGATCTCAGGAACACATTTTAAGTAGCAGGTCTTTCATCCATGACAAAAAGTTCAGATTTTGTTCGAAATGCAGTGTTTTGAACAGGGACTGGCATGACATAACCTGTGTTTTAAAGAGGTCACACTTGCTTCTGTGCAGAAAATAGATTCTACGTGACCGCTGGAAACAAATGATGACGTTAGTTCAAGCAGATTAGTAGTTTGGGCTAGGAAAGCTGTAGTAGGGTAGTGAGAAGTTTGGAATCAGGCAATATTTTGAAGGTTGAGCTGATAAAACTTAACTGATGAATGGGATGTAGGAAACAGAAGAAAAGAGAGAATCTTGAAGAGTTGGCCAAAGCAACTGGCTAAACGGTGATGCCATTGACTGAGATGGGAGCAGGAGGTTGAAGGGTCGAGAGAGACATGCGTTGAGGAGGCAGGTGTTCAGGACTGAATTGTGTCCCCCCCCCCCACCCCGCAAATTCGTATGTTGAAGTCCTAACCGCCAGTGCCTCAGAATGTGACTGTATTTGGAAACAGGGTTTTTAAAGGGATAATTAAGGTAAAATGAGATTATTAGGGTAGGCCCTAATCCAGTATCACTGGTGTCCTTATACAAAAAAGAAATTTGGGGCTTCCCTGGTGGCGCAGTGGTTGAGAGTCCGCCTGCCGATGCAGGGGACACGGGTTCGTGCCCCGGTCCGGGAGGATCCCACATGCCACAGAGAGGCTGGGCCCGTGAGCCATGGCCTCTGAGCCTGTGCGTCCAGAGCCTGTGCTCTGCAACGGGAGAGGCCACAATAGTGAGAGGCCCGTGTACTGAAAAAAAAAAAAAAAAGAAAGAAATTTGGACACACAGATATGTGTCTGTAGGGATAATGCCATATGAACATGATGATGGCCATCCACAAAGCAAGGAGAGAGGCCTAAAACAGACCCTTCCCTATAGCCCACAAAGGAATCAACCCTTTGATTTTGGACTTTAGCCTCCAGAACTGTAAGACAGTAAATGTCTGTTGGTTAAGCCACCCAGTTTGTGTTATGTTGCCATAGCAGCAAACTAAAACAGTAGAGGAGGCACTGTTTGAGGCAGACCCTATCTGGGCAGGAGTCGACTTTAATGACTGGGAAAGGAACATTCCAGGAAGAGAGAACAGCACATGAACATGTGTGAAAGCCCTGACATGGGAATGGGTGGTGTACAAAGGTAAATTTTATTTTATTTATCTATTCTTTTAACATCTTTATTGGAGTATAATTGCTTTACAGTGGTGTGTTAGTTTCTGCTTTATAACAAAGTGAATCTGTTATACATACACATATGTCCCCATATCCCCTCCCTCTTGTCTCCCTCCCTCCCACCCTCCCTATCCCACCCCTCTAGGTGGTCACAAAGCACCAAGTTGATCTCCCTGTGCTATGCAGCTGCTTCCCACTAGCTATCTGTTTTACATTTGGTAGTGTATGTATGTCCATGCCACTCTCTCACTTCGTCCCAGCTTACCCTTCCCCCTCCCCGTGTCCTCAAGTCCATTCTCTAGTAGGTTTGCGTCTTTATTCCCGTCTTGCCCCTAGGTTCTTCATGACCATTTTTTTTGTTGTTTTTTAGATTCCATATATATGTGTTAGCATATGGTATTTGTTTTCCTCTTTCTGACTTACTTCACTCTGTATGACAGGAAAATTTTATTTTAAACCCCAGAAAGTAGTGACATGATTGAGTTGCAGGGTTAGAGTACAAAGATCCTTGGATCAGAATTCAAAAGACATAGTATGTTCTAAGTCTGCCACTTATTTTTTGCACGATGTTGAGGGAGTCCCTTCGACTCTCTGAGCCTTTGTTTTCTCATCAGAAATGGAAACAAGAGTACCCATGGCACGTACCCCACCAGGCTGCTGAGAGGTCCAAAGCAAATAAAAATACAAGTGAAAGTAGTTCACAAAGTACAAAGCCTTATGTAAGTGTGAGTTGTGGTGATTGTTTGGTTGTTGCCGCTGCTGTGGTTATTGTTTCCGCTCTAATAGAGACTGTGCTCTAATGCCTTAGTGAATGGACAATACGCACACCCCAGACATGCAGCTCAAGAGCCACGTGCCTTGATGTTATGAGGACACTCCAGAGCCTCTCTTGGCGATCATCAAGTCATCCATCTTGTTCTTTAGAAGCTAAAAAATCAAGTTCATGTGATTTTAATTATAACCATACTTTTATTTAAAGTGGGGAGCAACAGAAGATTGTGGTAGCATAAATCACTAGTCATCTAATCTCATTTAGGTTACATGAAAACAAGATGGAAATCTTTGAAGTTAGTGTGTTTATTTGCTAAATCACTCCCCCTCAAAAACAAAACAAAACAAAAACGAGAGCAAAAAATCACATTATGTTTCTCAGAACTGTTTGGATGGGAAGTATTATTTTTTGTAGGAATTCTTATTTAAAAAATAATAAGTTCCGTGTCAATTCTATAAATCAGTACTCTGTTGGTTGAAAGTGAACCATTTTAGCTACTACTGTTGCATCAAATTATGCAGCTCATTGAAATAAGCCATGAGGTTTTCCTGAGCTTTGGTGATGGACTGAATAGAAAGGAAACCCAAGGCAGATAGATGACAGCTATGCTGCTCTTGGCACAGTTAAGGTGGGAAGGGGGAGAGTATGGGGAGAGGAAGGCCCAGAAACTGCAATTAAAACAATTGTCCACTCCGCCCAAGGTCTTGGGGGCTTATTTTAATCCCTTTAATACTGTCTTTCATCTTCTGTAATAAATTATGTTTTGTTAGAAGATGACCGTTAGAATTTTGACAGTTTAGTCACCTCATGGAGAACAATTACCAGACTGAGGCACCACCAGCTACTTTTGCTACCTGGCTCTTTGAGCCCCACTTACAGGAGCAGGAAGACGATTCAGTCTCCATGTCCAAGGGGTCCTCAGCCCCCGTGCGGAGACTTGGAAATTCCAAACTGGAGAGTGACACCAATCAATGACCAAGACTAAATCACCCCTAACATCTTAACAATATAGTGTTCAAGATAGGTTCTTTTCAGATACTTAGAGCAAGGCTAATCTGTAAACTAACTAACAATAGCTAACAATTACTGGTCTCTTCTAGTTGCCAGACTGTGCAGTGTGCTTTCCATGCATTATTTTTCATCAATCCTCAAAATAAACCTGGAATATTTTAAATGCTATCAATTTCCTCTCATTCAAATTGAACGAAATGTATATATATATATTTTTTTTATCTCATCCTCTTTATCTTCCAAATACTAGATTTTCTTATTTTCATTCTATGGATGTTCACTTTGTCCCCTAAGACACTGACCCTGAGATACCAGGCAATTACTGCTGAAAATTTTAGTGATTTATATTCAAAGATGTTGCTGGTTAAGGTGAAAGAAATGAAAGTAGACTATTTCTCCCCAGTGGCTCAGATTGAACAAACTGGGAAATAGTCAGCATTGTATATGCACCGGTCTGGCTCTTTTCTATAGGCTGGGTGGTTGGGAAACGTGTGTCACTTCTTAGCAGGACGCTTGATAAAATATCAAGGCACTTAAATCCCAGAAAGTGTATTCTCAATATGTCAGGAATATGCAACAGACATTTCTTGTACTTGAACAAAATCAAGATTTATAGTTCTTTAACTACAGCTATATAATCACTGTTATCATTCAAGTCTAGAGTCCTCCTCGTGTAACCTTTTCTCGTCCAAAGATTCAAAATCACATCAATTCAATAAGCATGCGTCAAGTTCTTATTGTTTCCAAATATGGTGCTGCTGATTCTATGAGTGGATTTGCAAACCTCCAAATGTCCCTCTCCAGGGATGCTCCTGGAGGTCACACACTCACATGCCTCCAGGCCAGGGGCGTGATGTATAAGAGTGAAACTGAGTGGCTTCCATACAAGGCACAGTGGCAGCGCTGAGGCCACCTGGAGAGTAAGTGTCCCGCCTGCAGCACGCAGCTCAGCTCCTGCCCACGGTGCCAGGAGGGAATGCCAACTTCACGTAGCCAAGTCTACGAGTTTTCCAAGAAGATCTGGAAATTCAGATATCTGTGCAAATACCCTGATTTGTAAATGATGGCAGGTCATGTCATTTTCCTTTCTTTTAAATACAATGCAGCCAAGTTCACTAGGCCACCATTTTGCAACTTCTGCTTTAGGGATTCTCAGGGGGAAAGAGAGATGTTCCAAAATGTTTCTACCCCACTCCCCTCAAGGGCTTTTCCTCTCTGCTCTCTCACACCCAGAGGGGCATCACAAGAAGCACCTCCCTTCCACTGGGAAGGGTATGAGCTTTGGAGAAAGTGAAAAGTAGGTCCTTTAAAGACCCAAATCCAGCCCCTTCCCTCCTGCCTTTGGATAGAGCCATATGTAATTTAACACCATCACAGACAAGAATGAGTGCAGGTTTGAATTTCTCCAAGGAGGGAGAGCCTTACAGTGTTCACATGCCCTTAACAGATCACTGTGGGGCCTCTGACAGAGACAAGAAAGTCAGGAGAATGAAAACAAGATCTCTATTTTCAATGTATCGGGCTCAAGGGAAAAGCAAGCCTTCCAAATTAAGTTTAAGAAATTTAGGGTAGATTTTAAATGAAATATAAGTCTCAAAATTACAGATTTGGGAGCTGTGAGAGTAGAGAAAACTATTAAATCAAGAGAACCGATATAATTCCCATAACAAATATGGCACCATCACCAGGACTGGGATGGTAAAGAAATGGACCTGACCTAGACTCACTCACAGTGGTGAGATATTACAGTAACCTACAGAGGATGTCTCCAACCAGGCAAAGGAGTGAATGGCAACAGAAAGCAGGATTTGGTAACGTTGGGAAACCCTATATGAAGATTTTTCACTGAAAAGCAAGGCTCAGAGAAGTCAGAAATGGTAATGTTCTAGTATCCAAACCACGGCAGACATCGGAGAAATCTATTTATATGGGGCCCTGAAAACAACCCATTTATTAAATCACAGATAATCAAATTACAGATCTTTCTCAACTTACAATGAGGTTATGTCCCAATAAACCCATCCTAAGTAGGACATGTTCTAAATCAAAGTGCATTTAAGGCACCTAATCTACTGAACATTATAGCTTTAGCTCAGCCTACCGGAAATGTGCTCAGAACACTTACGTTAGCCTACAGTTGGGCAAAAATTATTTAACACAAAGCCTGTTTTATAATAAAGTGTTAAATATCTCACGTAATTTATTGAACACTGCACTGATAGTGAAAACAGAATAGCTGTCTGGGTACAGAATGGTTGTAAGTGTATCAGTTGTTTCCCCTCCTGATTGCATGGCTGACTGGGAGCTGCCACTCGCTGCCACTGCCCAGCATCATAAGAGAGGATCTTCAAGCATATTGCTAGCCCAAGACAAGATCAAACTTCAATATTTGAAGTATGGTTTCTACTAAATGCATAATGCTTTTACACCACTGTAAAGTCGAAAAATCGTTAGCCAAACCATCATCAGTCAGGGACCTTGAGTATTTTAAAATGAGTTTGGCATACTCATAGAAGCCAGGGAACTATGTAATCCCTTAGAACGATTTTTATCAAGAAGGAATGAACTGAAAATTAATTCTTTCTGAACTTTTACTCTTTATTCCTTAGCTAGTGTTCTCCACAGTTCAACTTTTGCTTTCCTGGACCACTTGGGGAGAAGAGGGAAAAGGGGGGGCTTTGAGGGTCCTCTGGTCATCACCATAGTCTCTCAGCTCTTATAGTGGTCCTTAGGGGCCAATTTCACTGTTTCTCTGATGACTGCTTCTGGGAGCTCCGTTCTACACCTCTCACAGGGGAGACTCTACAGTGATAAGACACCTATTAGCAGGGCAGAGAGGAAGCAGGTGCAACAGAGCTCCAGGAAGATGCAGGATTCTTTTTGTCTTTTTTTTTTTTTTTGGTCTCTGGAATTCATTTGTTATACTTTTCCCTGGATCATTTTAGATCTCTAGACTTCATTTGTTATACCTTTCTCTGGATCTCTGAAAAGGCATCTAGACAGCTTAAACAGTGAAATGGGAAGGTTTCTTCAGTCATCTTTTAAACAGCAGCAAATGTCAGGAAATGTTTCAGAGGTCCTGTGTGATTTCTTTACCTGGAGTTCAGGTCTTGGGCTTTTTTTTTTCTGCTTTGGCAGTCAATTCCTCATGATTCTCAAATAGTCTGTGATATCCAAAGAATATACAGTAATGACTTTGGCGATATCAGCATTAACATTCCCTTGGTTTGGGCTTCTTGCTGGTTCACCCAGGCTATATTAGGTCCTGAAATCATGTACTCTCTACCCATTCATTATCTAGAAGTCCTTACATATAAGCACTACATAATGGGCATTGGTGACTTTACCTAGCATTAGACCTCTATGAGCATGTTCAGATACGGAGGAAGAGAAATCCATCCTCTGAAATCTGTGTATTCTAATAGAGCTTAAGGTCAGCTTGTCACAACTATCAGTATAATGGTTAACAAGGGGGAGAAAAGGAGCTGAGATCAGCTAGGGCACAAGGACAGGCCCCTGCAAGAAGCCAAGAGTCTACATCGTGTAGTCCAGAGAGACAGAGTCATCCTGCTTCTGGTTAATCCAATGGCAATAGCCAACCCATTGGAGCAGATGAACAGTCTGGAGTATGGGGGAGGGACTTCTGGGAGGTTCATAGTATCAGTGATGACTATGGGATCATAGGTCTGGGGATCCAGCCCTGGTCATGTGAAGATGGGTGGACACATCACCCAGCACCAAAGAAATAGGCTTGAAGGAATTTGATGAGGGGCCAGAATCCTTTTGCCCTCTGCTGGGATTCAGATTTGGTTACATATAGCTCCACCAAGAAAACTTGAATAGACTCAAATATCCAAAGACCCAAGCAGAAAACTAGTCAAACAGGCTTGCTTCTCTTGACATTAAAGGATGCCACCTCTCACTCACCCAGACCCTAAAGTTTATGCTCATCAAAGAGAAAGTAGCAACAGAGTAGCTTCCAGACCCTAGTCAAAGGTGAGATGGGTCTTCTAACGTGATTGACAGAGCTCTCATTGGGCCACACTGGGGACAGAGACCAATTTATTATCACTAAGAGCTAGTGAGGCCAAGAACAGGAGCAGTGAATAGGATGAGGTAAGAAATGAGAGAAACGGAGAAGGAAGTGGTGGGTAGTTTAAAAAACACTGGCCAACTCAGATGACCATCTCTCAAGCACTCCGAATTTGAAGTGGGATTGCTTGAGATTAGCATAAAAATGCACTTCAAAAGATTGAGAACAATACCTCAGTTCATTACTTCAGAAGGTCTGTGGAGCACTCACACATAATGAGTATATTATCGCTTGTGCCTACCTGGGCTAAATCAGACAAACCTGTAGTTATATTTTGGCCCCTACCTGCCTCCCCTTTCTAGACCCAACTCAGACTCATGCCAGCTTTATTTATTAGGACTCTTGGCCCCAAGTATCAAACATAATGCCAAGCTGGCTTAAGCACAAAGTAAGGAGGGGTTATTATAAGGACCCAGGGGGGCTTTGCGGAACTCACGGTTAGTAAATCTTTTGGCCAGACTTGGAAGGAACTGGAAATAGGAATTAGAGAGCCTGTGTCTGCTTCTCTGAACCTCTGCTTCGTTTTTTTTCTCTTTCTGCAGACCAGCTTTCTCTGACTCTGAGGTCCACATGTTAGCTTCTCTGTCTCTCCCTGTCTCTTATTTGCTTTTGTCTTAATATATAAATACAGAGTGAGAATTTGATTGGCCCAGCTTGGATCCGGTGTACATCTCTTGCCCAATCAGGACCCACTAGGGGGTGGTTCACGTATGACACCAAAACTCAGAGGAATCCAGTCTTAGAGACCCGTGCTTCTCAAACTTCAACGTGCATACAGATCACATGGTCATCTTGTTTAAATGTAAATTCTGATTAAGTCTGGAATAAGGCCAGAGATTCTGCATTTTTAACAAGCCCCCAGGTAATACTGCTGCTGCTGCTCTGTGATTCCCATATAGCAGTTATGGAATGTGGGCTGGAGCGTCTCCCAATACAGTGGCTCCATTTTTTTCCCTGCAAAGTGTAGCACATAACTTCATGGCCTTCTGGCCCCTGGGTGCTCATCTCCCCTTGTCATGGAGTGGAGTTTATTCAGGGGTGCCTGTCCTCTCTGAGAAGACCCTTATGTTCTCTAAATAATTAGTTTCTCACCATCCTCTAACAACTCACCTCATCAAAACTCCTAATCCCTAAGTGTTGGTTCTCACCTAGTTTTCATGGAGAAAAGAGATTTGATGAACCAATCCACATCATTAATGGTAATTTAATTGGCAAATATTGATTAAATCAAAATACTTAAGAAATATTTGGATATTTGCTTTTTTTCTTTAAGGGAATATGCTATATCCCCAAAGGAATGACTATCTAATGGAGCCATTTCAGTCACTGTGGCAAGTAGATAAAGAAAAACCATGAGACAAGATAGGCACAGTGTAACCCATTGTCTCAAAATATCACGGGTAAAGGTGCACAAATTTCAGTTGGGGTCTACAGAAGCCATGGATTCTGGCTGGCTCAGCAATACCTACGGGGTTCTGAACCAGCATCAGAACCACGGA
Organism: Phocoena sinus; assembly: GCF_008692025.1. Taxonomy (NCBI): domain Eukaryota; kingdom Metazoa; phylum Chordata; class Mammalia; order Artiodactyla; family Phocoenidae; genus Phocoena; species Phocoena sinus. The sequence goes on along the minus strand of NC_045774.1, from coordinate 27,515,875 downwards.
TGGTAGCCAAAGAGACCTGGCTATGTCCCAGCTGAAATTATCCAGGTAATTTATGCAGAATCTGTCTCCTACATTCAAAACTACATTTTGATGTGCATAATAGCAGCTGAGCATTTTCAGGAGGAAAACTACCCACATTATATAAACACTCTGCCAGCAGAAGAATAAGGAGGGGCAAGGCTGTGCACCTGAATTCTTGGTCATTGCAGGGTTTAATATGTGTCTTAAGTAACTACTGAATTTGTCTTAAAGCCTGTTAAAAAAATGTTTAAGCCAACTTAAATACTTTGGTCATGGCATTCAACTTTTCTAAATAAGAACTGCCTTCTTTTTCCTGTCTCATATCTGAGCATTTTAATGAAAATACTTCCCAACTATCCTATAGGCATTTCTCTAAGCCTTCCCAAATTCTCTGCAGACTCTGTAAGATTTCATTGATTCCTAAAGATAAAAATGTATTGATCTTCAGTATAAACACCTGGAATCCACTGCAAAACGCTCCAGGCATCCGTTGCCTCTTGCACCCAGGGGCCTGAAAATCTTGGAAGGTATCAGTTGCTGCCATCAAGACTCAGTGTTTACTCAAGTTTCTTCATTTCCCATACGTGTGTGCTTGCATGCCAAGCCAAGAGCATTTACTCCCGTCCTTAGTAACCTCTTGCAAAATAGACTTCCTCAGTATACTACAAATTCTGAAGGAACAGGGACGAAGCAGATAAGCTTGGTGTGTTTTTCTTCAGAAGCAGATGCTCCTGCAGTGTGTTTTTAGCAATTCTTTTATCCACCTATTAGACCAGCCGGAATGGGGGAAAGTGGCATGCTTTGAATAAGAATAAAACAATTACAGGAAGATTTTTCATCAGCCAGCGTTGTTGATAAAACAGTCTGCTTGAGGTAAGGAGTGACGCATATTGGAGTCCCTGCCTAAGACATCAAGGTTATTCATCAGAAGACCTGGAAGCAGATTGTAATCTCCCAATTTTTTTAAAAAAAGCTTCAGGTCATTCAGATGCTAGCACACATTCAGAAATGATAGCTCCTGGCTACTGCTAACTTAGAACCTCCCAGACCATATTTCTATTCTCTTTCAAAATATCTTCATCTAATCTAAGACATACAGACATTTTCAGTTTGAACAGTTAATTCCCCTGATTACAGAAATTGGTTGACAAATGCTTATATTAATTTACCAGTTAAAGGGGCCCATGGGATGAATGACCAGTGGTGTCTCACATGACATGTGGTGGCTTTTGTACAGACCCAATCCAGGGCCATTCCAGGCCAAAAAAAGAGTATTGAATTTTCATATAGAAAGTAAGATTTAGACTGGGGTTTAATGTAAGAAAAATGAGAAGAGCAAAGATGATTCCTTATTGCAGTTGTTACAAACCTGGGCTCTGGAATCAAACATGAGCTTGAATTCTGATAACAAAGTTCCTTGCTTGTAACATGCTGGGTTCGTCGCCTGCAATTATGGAAACAGTCACTGTGAGGGTACGCTGAGATCACGTGGGTGAAGTACAGAGTGGGCACTTGGGGAGAGCTCAGAGCACTAAGGCTGGTGCTACACAGCTCTGATCCCACCTGCCTAGCTCCACCCAATCTTCACCAATCCTAAGGAAAACAGAACAGAAACAAACAAATAAAAATTCAAAGGTTACATGGAAGGGAAGATGGGAGGAGCTTTGGAGAAATTTCTAGACACTGTCATCCCCTTAGAAGCCATGGAATGAAATTAAAGTCTTCCGTAAGCAAACTGGACACCACCACCCGTTTCACCTGCCCTTTTGCTACCAGGCTAACCCTGCTTAAGCACCAGACTTTACACTTTGATCATTTGCATTCCTCTCTCTGTGACTGTTCTTGAAAGGAAAGAGAGTGTCATGTTACTGTATTTGCCACAAATTCAGAGGGGAAACCCCACTGGGAAATTAACAAAACCCTCCAAATAGTTTGGTTTCCCCTATTCAGCCACAACTGTCCTATGGTGCCATCTGCCCTCCTGGCTGAGCTGAACCAAGCTGTTGGGGGCCCCAAAGACCCCCAGGCTGCAGCTTTCTGCAGTTGGGTAGGAGAGAAAACTAGAAGTCTTCAGACAGTCCGAAAAATGTCACTACTCTGGGGGATCCAAAGTATTCTACCATTTTTCTAGATTGGTGGAGAAATGAAAATGGATGGGGAAGAGGGGGCTGGGAAGGAGCAAAAAGATTAGTCCAAAGATTCTCTTTCACATCTCGAAAGGGAACGATTTCTTTGGACATAGACTCCACTTTGGTAAAGTTGCTGCATCAAAATAAAAAAGTAAAGTTGCTCTGGACAAGTTCAGTTCATCTAACCACATTTCTTGCATCCACACAAAAGATAAGACAGATGAACATAGTTTGGAGTGCCCAAAAGTATTTCTATCCCCTGGATGGATTTGGAATGTAGGAAAGATAGAACCAGTGATCTTTTAGCTAGCTCAAGTCAAGCCTGGCTTAATCCTAAGCATTTCATATTCAGAGCAACTGAAGACTTCCTCAATGCACTGGCAAGTTTATGGGTCAGAGAAGCACCCTTGTTGATAGTCCTGATCAGGGCAGCAGCACACAGGGGCCACTGATCCCTGGAGAACAGCTTTTCCATCTCCGGATCCCGTAGAGCAGGGTGTTTGCAAGGCTTGTCGCTCATAAAACTCCTGGGATCCAATTACAATGCAGTCACTTCTCTAGCAGAGATTTCAGCCTTGCACGTTTTAGAAGGTACCCATGCTGCTCACCAGAGACCCTGGAATCAAAGCTCTGTTCAGTGTCTGCTTCCTCGTCGTCGCTGAAGCTTTCGAATTACTGAATCTGCGGAGAAGACAAACCTAGCTTGTTCTGAATATGTGCGGGGAAGACTGGCTGATGGCTGTATGAGCTGCCTTGACTCGTTTACCAAAATATCTCTAAAATGAGAGTAATTTCAGTAACTGAGATGATGACATTTTCCTTTTCGCCCTCTCCTCTGAGTGCATTGTGTGAAAATGTCCAAACCAAAATGCTCTTCCTGAACACTGCAAAATGGTAGACTTTGGGTCAATTTATTAATATAGTTTATTTAAGGGAAAACAGTTAGAAAAGTGTAATGGCAACCAAGTTAAGCAAGCATTTTACAAACTGGATACTAAAGAAACTCGATCAAGCTTTGCTTACAGAACAGGACCAGGCTAGTGTTTAGGAAGTTAAAATACGGTTATGTTTTCAGTGTCGGCATCCTCACTTGATGGCTCCAAGCAGGGTGACACAGGTACTCTATTCATATTTGATGCTAAATATGCCCTGGACAGCTCCATCTGCCAGGTTTGAAGAACACAGGAGAAACGAGAACAATACAATCACAATTCTTTACCTGCTTATTTTTCCCAAATCTCCTTTATGTGGTGAGCCTGTATTCATGTCAGTTTCTTGAAGAAGCTTCTTTCAGAAAGGGGTGTTATGAAGGAGACAAATTCTGAATGTTGATGTTCCAATAAAATGCTTTATATTATTCGTCAGAGTTCTAATCATTAGGATAGCCTATTTTTTCCTCCCAAAGTTCCAGTCTGTCTCAGACCAAGAATCTGATGAGGCTGACCACAGTTTGGGGGAGAAGAGAATAAAATATCCCCATTCTATGATCTGCCTTATCTTAGGGACAGTGTTGTTACATGTGGAGCAGAAGGGGTGAGAAGAGGAAACAAGATTGTTGTTGGTACATTTACCTCCAAATAAGTTTACTCTGGAAACTTCTAGGAGGGAGCTATGATAATCCTGTAAACTTGCTGCTCTACCTTACTAAAGGAGGGTGTGTGTAGACCTAATATCTTTGAGGTAATAACTCTGTCCAGAATAGGTTATCTTTACTAGTAACTGAAACTTGCCCCGCAGTAACAAAAGTGATCCTTAACCTTGTAACAGATCTATAATGGCTGACACATTTAGAGGAACAATCATGAACAGAGTTTAGCCATTTTTAAATGACTCAGGATCATAGTCTCAGCTCAGGTGAAAGTTGGTCAGAATTGCAAGGAGTGCCTCTGAGTTAACGGCAAGGATAAGGTGATGCCAATTCACAGGAATTGGGGGCACAATCCCTCTGGAATCTGTACTGAGTGTGAGTACCAGGCCTCCGACTTGTGAGATGAATGGTGTGGCTCCCGGATTAGATTATTGGGGATTTCCCTGTACAGTTAATATTAGAGTCCAACACTACGTACACGTGCATTGTATCTGTAACTGCAGTGTGTAGAGGCAACCAGACCTGAGCCTTCCCTCCTTGGACGCCCGCAGACAGTGGTAGTTGAGTTAACTTGCATATGACAGATCCCACTTGTTACTGGAGATGTTTATCTGCTCCCAAGGTAGGCTGTGTTCATGATCACAGTGATGACAGCTAGTAACCTGGTTGCAAAAACTACTCCCACTTCTTTCTTCCAAAGGAGAAAGAATAAGACACTTCAACTGAACAAGGTGCATTTCTCCACATAGGGTGGAGAAATCTTTATGCTTTGATTCGCTAATAAATACATAAGAAGGTGAACATTTGCCAAGCAGGAAACAAACAATAAAGACATATGTGTGTGTGTGTGTATACATACACACACACATATGCACACACACATTTATTATGTAAGTGATAAAAGGGAAGGAAACTATATATCAAAGCTGTCTATTTTCAGAACAGTCATAGAACCTCAAAGTGAAAATTATAAGTCATAAGCAAGATTTTCAAGATATCTGTGTATTTTTAAAATTCAAATAATCTATTGAGTAAATCACAGTAATTTCACCAAGCAGTCAAAATTATATTTTCCCTCTCTTTTTAACTGTCTTAGTCTGTCTGGGCTGCCATAACATGGACTGGGTAGCTTAAACCACAGAAATTTATTTTCCTACAGTTCTGGAGGCTAGAAGTCTGGGATTGTGGTGCCAGCATGGTCAGGTCCTGGTGAGAGCCTGTCTGCAGAAGGACCCCCTCTTGCTGTGGCAGAGAAGGGGAAAGAGCAAGCTTTGTGGGGTCTCTTCTTATACGGGCAGTAATCCCATTATGAGGGCCTTATCTTCACGACCTCATCTAATCCAGTTACCTCCCAAACCCCCCATCTCCACATCCCATTGCAGTGGGGGTCAGGGGACCCGATCAATCAGTCCATAGCACATGCTCATCACATTTGCGAATTACACAAAGTCTTAAAGAGGTACTATTCCCTGTAATATTATGACCGATCTAAGCACTCTAGATCATGTGGATTGATGAAAAGGAGAACTGCATCTAGAGAAAAGAGATTAACCAGCCAAAGTACTAGAAATCATATCATAAGCGGTATTGATGTTGAAGGAACCAGAGCTCTTTGAAGCTAAGAAGGAAAATCTGAGAGGACACAGCCCACAAGTATTTGTTGAAAATATTTGAAGACTTGCATGTTGAAGAAGGACTTGACTTCTTTATAGTTTCAGAGTGGAATAAGTGGAAATTAGAAGGAGGTAGATTTTGGAAAAGTATAAGACAGAACTTTCTACTACAGCACTTACTACTGCCCCCAAATTAGATAGTAAGGTCTTCAGCGCTGAACTCATTCAGACTGACAATGTTCTTTCAGAGACATTCTAGCGGCAGAGTTTGAATCAGGCAGAACTTGGGACCAGATCTCTCCACAGTCCATTCTGACCCTAAGATGCTATGTTTCAAGAGCCCAGCCTCTAATGATAGTCTTTAAATGATCCAAATATGAGTAGGAGAAAGAATATAAGGGCCAAATATACAATATTATTTTGTGTTAAATGAAGGGTAGGAGAGGGGATCCAAATTGTGCTCTTCCTTTTAGGGATGCGCTTAGGATAAAGCATTCAAAGGAAATATAATTTTCAGACCAAGTGGTTGAAAAGAATTATAAACCAAGGAATTGGTTGATAATTAGGAAAAATCTCATCTCAAGTGAATCATGAGATAAGAGTTTTATTGTCGTTGTTTTGTTTATTTTGTTTTAAGGGCATACGTTTTGTTTATTTCATGAACTGTGTATTTTCTATGGAGAGGACGGACGGATGGAGGTTCATGACCCAAAAAATAGTAACTAAGCCTGTTGTAGGAAAAATTAATCTCAATCTAAGCTAAGATTGGTCTGTCTTATCAGTTATCTGCCAGTACTAAGGAAATGTATCCCTTATGTAATCTTGCCTACTTTTAAATAATCGGAGTTCTAGAATAAAGCACCCGGTCTTTCTTTTTTTGTATTGGAAATATATGAGTTCACTTTCTTCTAACAAGGTACAAATTAATTTACTCTCTCTTCTGAAAAATTCAGTTCTGTTTAAACCAACTGAAAATCCAACCAACCTAGTGGATATCGATTAGACCTTGATAAAATGTGTGTGGTTCCAATGACTGAGTAAACTTACTAGAATTTGAAATAATGAAGACAGGACAGTATCTGTTTTATCCCTCACTGTATTCCTTCTTGTGTTTTGTGGTGCCCGCTACCAGGAGCTCAATACAAATTTATCAAATTAATGAAAAATTATTTTCAGAGCGCTAATGATTCAACTGATGAGGTATTTAAAAACATATCAATCAAATTCACACTAGAAAGTTGCTTCAATTACAGTGGTCCATGTTGGTTTTTCAAGAACTACCCACTTAGTGCATCATCCAGGCCTTTTGTTTCTTTCTGTTTTCTTCCTCCTGTTTGCTGTTGCATTATTGCATGAGCAGCAGATGTTTAATAAGATGTGAAATTCAAATTAGATTTGAATATTGGTTATGCCTCTTCTGAAAAGTTCAGTTAGATTTAAGGGGAAATTTACTAACAGATTCCATTAACGGAAGAAAGTTTGCTTCATTGAAATGCTTGTGGGTCAGAAACAAAGGTTATAAAAGGCAAAAGCATGGATAATACAGATTATATAGGGAGTGCATTGTTGCAGACTATGGTTACAGTATGAAAAAGAAATTGAAACGAAAAAATATGCATTTGAATGCCTTGAAGTGAGAGAATAGAACACACATTCTCATTATATGAAGGTAGAGAACTCAGTAAGAAAAAACTTTGGCCTGGGAATAGGAAGCCTAGGTTTTTATCAACACTTTGGGTGTCATTTAGCATCCTGGACCCCAGGTAGCTCATCCATAAAATGGGAGACAAGACAAAGTCACAGACGGTCAGTCTAAAGTGATGGTGCTTAAAGTGTTTTCCTTCAGCATCACCGGAGATTTTGTTAAAAATGCAAATTCTTTGGCCCAACATGGGACCCATTAAATCTGAAACTCTGGAATTGGGGCAGGGTAATCTGTTTCGACATCACTCCTTGAGATTCTGATGCACACTCACTTTTGAGAACGACGAGCTTTGTGTTCTCTTGGAAACCGATGGTGAGGGCTTTACAGGTACTATAATAATAGATTAAAACAGCTCATGGTTAAGGTAGTATTTTCTGTGGATGCTTCTTAGTCATGCATAACAAATCATTTTCTAAGTGTGATGACAAACAGGAGAATACTAGCTGAAGGCAGAAAGAGAGGGGTTCCAATGATGGCAGTGATCAGGGAGCTATAAGAAAAAAGAGGGTGTGAACTTTCAAGACTTTACAGCCAAGTCTTGAATTACCTTCAGCAAGTGTATTCATTTGAAGACCTCCATGAAAACGGATTCTTTTCCCCCCTGTAGCTACAAAATCGAACTGTTTTGTTTCTGTGATTCTTGAGGATTTTTAGTTTGTTTTTATTTTTATTGTTGTTGGATCCACAAAAGAACTTCCTTGCCGAAGAATATGTCAATCAAAATTGTCACTGTAATCCATAGTTTATCCATCTTCGTCATTACTGTGATAAAGCAAAGAAAAGATTGAAGGTGGCTGCCTCTCCATTCCTTCCCACTTACGTTAGTCTAGAAATTTTCACCAAAGCGGTCTCTTTAAAAAATTCCACTTCATAAGTAGTCTGTTTTAGGTGACAACTCCAGATCATTTTAGATTTCAAATATGTATCATTTATTTGTGCTTCAGTTTATTTTTAGTTTATAATCTCTTTAAATTCAAATTAAGCCTGCATTGTACAATGCCTAACACATAGTCATGGGCAATAAATATTCAGTAGCATTTGTGATAATATAACACTTTAGGTTTTCTCTGTTCTAGCTTTGAAATATCAGAATAAACAGATTGGCTTTTCTTTTTTACTTAATTGTTCCCTGTAGCTAGATTTCGTGAATGGTTTACCATCAGGATAAATGATAACAAATGTAGGAAAACATGATGCAAGATATGAGCTACATGTCTGTTCATGTTTCATCTACAGATATTAAAATATTATTTTCCAGTGTTTGGTCCATAGAAAGAACACACAAGACACTTCAAAGTAACTCTGTTACACAAGTGGGAATATTACCTTCAATGAAATATGAAACTTCAGAGTTTATAAAGTGCTTTCAGGGACACCATTTCATGTGATGCTCCCAACAGCCCTGTGAAGTAGGCATGGGGTTATTACCTCTTATGTACTTGACTGGAAAAAAAGAGTCTAGGAGGGTTCAGTGGTTTGCCCAACGTCACACAATGAGTTATGAAACCAATTATTGGCCCAGATGCTTGTGTCACCCGTGCTCAGTTACCTCATCCATTGTCACCGTGAGCTGAGCTCCTCCCAGCCCCACTCCCCCAAGTCTGGTCAACCTCCACAGTGTTGGGCCAGGTCACATTTCAGTAGGTGGCCTAAAAGGAAAGGAGAGAGCTCTCTGATAGGTCGACTCTTGGTTGGAGGGAGATGGAGGCTATCCTGTATCTGACTCTAAAAGTAGACATGGAAAGTCTAGTCTTCATCAACATCTCAGCACGCCACAGTAACACTGAAAGTATCACCTATGTCCTCTTTCAGAGGAGTATATCTTCTTGGTCCTAAACTCAGTGATTTTTCAATCCTGACTAACCCTTAGAATCACCTGGGAAGTTTTTTTTAATTCAGATGTTCTAGCCTCGCCCCCTGTGCATCTAAGATGGGGCACAAACATTGATATTTTTTAAAGCTCCCCAGGTGACGAATGTACAGCCAGGATTGAGATCCACTGATACAGCTGAAATGGAAGCGAGGCTGTTATAAACTGGCACAGAAGACACCTTTTTTCCTCCTCAAACTAGGTAAAAAGAGCATGTCTGTTGACAGTCCCAGCCATTTCTATGTGGAGGCCTTGTATAATTTCCAAACAAGCCAGAAAGTTGTGTCTACCAGGGAATTCCTGTGGGCTATTATTAAAGGGCTTATGGTTAACTGATGGGCTGAATTAATGGTGAGCATTAAGGCAGATTGAACCTCAAAATTCGGGCAGATTAACAAAGTGACCAATGTGGAGGTACAGATTTCAAGTTTAACTTTGAGTTTCCTATCTCTCACAAGACAAGCACTGGTGGTAATAAAAAGGATGCTTTCTTTCCTTTGCCAGTCAAATGTGCATGGACCAGCCCTTATAAAAACTTGGGTCTATCCAGATAGACATAGGGGGAGAGCTATAATTAACTTGAGTAAGCAAAGTAATAAACAGCAGCCTGAAAAACAACTTCTAGAAATCTAAGAGGGACCTAGGGTCTGTCCTTAAACTACCCCTTCCTTTATTAATCCCCTGCACAAGGAAACCCCTAGAAATTTTATCAATAGCTCTTTCCTCTCCCTATATTGGATTACATGTACATATGTGTGAGAGAGTCCCATTAAGGAAACACCTAAGAGCAAATAAGTTTACTAAAGTGGATGAGTAGAAAGAAATAATTCATTTCATATAAAAATGAGGAGATGAATGTATCATACAAAGTTACAGTACTAGAGGAAAAAATTAGATGGTACTCCTTAATAGGGTTGAATATACAAATTGCATCTGAAGTTTCTATTTCACCAAAGATATATTTGACCGCACCCTACCTGGAGTAAGGAGATATCTAATTACTAATTAACCTTTTGCAGCTAAGCCCTTATATAAATGGATTCATAATCAGAAAACCATTGACTCATTCAAAATCAACTGAAATGTCTCCACTATTTATAGAAGACGAACCCGCAATACACCAAAAACAAGCAACTGGAGTAGACTTTCTAAAGTCAAGAACTTGCCTTTATTACATTAGAAGGGGAAAGAGGCTCATGTTTTTAGTTGTATTCAACACGTGCTTCTTGAGGATCCATCATGGTTTTGACGTTGCTGAGAGTAAAAAATAACATAGGACCTCCTCATAATAACTACAAAACACATACTGAATAAGCAGAGAATGCTACACAATATAATAGACATATCATATAAGACAGCAGATACTAAAGTTCTCATTTAAATCTATGCCATTACTGAAGAAGAAATGTGGAATAGAAACAGTGAGTACTGTCAGCAGTTGGAAGGACAGAAAACAAAGCTGGTCGAGAGCCCTAGGGCTCAGTTTCACTCTTTGCTCATTCTAGCAAACTTTTATAAAACAGCGCTCTCATGGGTAGTAAGTACTGGCTGCCCATTACCATCAAATCAAGTCGAGCTTCCTCACTCCAGAATCAGATTATTCAGAATTAGACCCATTCATTGTGATTTGTCGTGTGTTCCCGCCGCCCCCCAACTCCGCAGTTTATAGTCAATGAGACCAAGCCCCTTCACAACCACCTCTGCCCTGGACTTTACCACGCGGCTCCTTCAGGCCTCAGGGTCCTCTAGCCCCCACCTCCACCTTGCAAATGTTAACCCCCCAGCCACACACATGCTTAGACCTACTCAGTTCCCAAGAAAAGGAAGCAGAGCGTGTCCCTAGAAATGTGCCTGAATCCCAGGATCTTGAAAACATTAAAGATTCTAAAAGAGCTTTTTTTTAAAAGGTCCACTTCTGAAAGAGATACAAATACTATTTTTTGTTGGAACCAGAGCCAGTAAGAATCCTTCTTGTGAGCTAGTTCAGGGGTGACAGTGGGCAAGGAAAGCCATGTGTACAAATGGAAATTTGGTCTTTTCTGAGGAGAACAGAAAAGTATTCCCTGCTGTTAGAAAAAGATAGCCATGGCGAACTTCTTAAAGCTGACTAACATACCTACTATCTCTGCCATGTACAGAACAAGGTACCTTCTGTCCTGAGTGGCTGACTGGCCTGAAACAGATAATCTTACCAGCCCAGCGACACCAGTTCAAAGCCTTGGCCATTATCTATTACATATAAAGGCTTTTTACTATAACATAATTTTAATGAGTTATAAATAAATATTCTAGTTAACATTTGTCAGCGGAATAATTGGGTATACATGAAAATAAAAATTAGTGGAAAAGGAATGAAAATAAACTTAAAAGTTTGTTTTCTTTAAAATCCTGTTATATAGGAATTATTTTTTAATTTAATTGTTAATTACCACTTAATTTCTCAGTTTTCTTTAAAGGGACACACACACACACACACACAGAGAGATTGATTTAAAAAATTGTTCCTCCAAGTTCATTAAATCTCATTTAAAGTTCACCCTTAACTGAGAAAAACATCTCTACTTGTTGCTGATATATGTTTAGATGTAAGAACCTTTCCCAGAAGACATAGATTCCTTAGTGTCAAATATGCAAACATAAATTAATATGTTGAGAATAATAGCGTAGAATTTTCTAATTTCAAAATCATGACTTTACATTTTGACATGATTATTGGCTCATTTATAAACAAGCCTGTCTTTCAAACTGATTTTTCTAGAGTTCTAGCTTTACTTATTCAAATAAATCAAGCAATGATACTCACTCTTATTTAGGTCATAAATATTTTTGAGCAAAAATTAACCTCACTCAGAAACCCGTTGATTTACCAAATGATCCAGCCACCAACTACTTTATATGATATATTTAGATTTCCTTTAAATTATATATTTGTGTAGACTCCCAAAAGCTAATAGAGAACGTAATATATTAGTATTCTACCATTACAAAGGACAGGAAAATGACAGAGACAAAAGTGCAGATTTTTATCAATATAGGACAAGGCGGAGTGTTTTGTGACTTTGTTCACTGTTGATTTAACCCATTTAAACAATCTAGCTTTGTTGCAGAGAAGAGACGTGTCCTATCCTCTCTTTTAACTCATTCTCTGTCCCATTGTGGAATGCTAAACAGCAGAAATATACCCATTTGACCCCAAATGTAGTCTTTTATCTTGACCTGGTTGTTTTGATCCAATACAGAGAAGAAAAATCCAGCTAGTTACCCTAATTCTTTTCCAGTGTGCACAGCAGTTGTATGAGTAAATCTGAAGGGCCCAGAGCAGAGTACAGGGAATATATTGTTTGGCGTTCTCCCTCCCTAAGAAATAACAATCCCCACTTAGAGCACAGGGGTGCTGTGAGGGTCAGTCACAATAAATTCCAATTACAGTTCTTTAGAAATACAATACTGTGGCCAAATATTAAGGCTGATAAGAAACACTCAGGCACATCACTCAGGTCCATCTTCCCGGTCCAGAAGGAAGCTGGGAATCATTGTTCGCTTCAAGCCTGTGCTTCTGAGCTAGACTGTTACTGTTGCTGTTGTTTACTGACTGTGTAATAATTTCAAGAAGCAGAGGAAGTAGTTCATTTGGGAAAGATAACATACGCGTTTGTTCTTTTTCTGTAATTCCACTACTAAGAATTTATCCTAAGAAAATAATCTAAAATACATAAAAGGTTTTTGTACAGAGATGTTTCAGCAGTGTTATTTATAAGAACCAAAAATTTAATGACAATCCACATGCCTAGGAATAGGGAAGAGACGAATTTAATTATCATAGAAGCATATGTTGAAACATTATGAAGCCATTAAACACTACATTTGTGAAAAGTTTTAATGACAAAGAGAACTGTTTTCTTACAATGTTAAGTGAAAAAGAACACAGAATGGTACACATGATATCATGCCAACTATTATATATGCATAATATAAAATATATATTATGCATGTGTCAGGATAAGACTAGAAAGAAAACAGGAAATGTTAACAATAGTTGGTGGGCGGGGGATTATACATGATTCTTCCCGTCTTAATATTGTCCTTTTTATTTCCCACTTATTACACGAAGCATTTCTCACATTTTACAAAACAAACAAATACACACACACAGGCATGCAACCACTAGAAATGAAGTCAGAAAACTTATTTTCCAAGTTATCCTACCATTGTAAATTGCATGATGTTAGGAAAATCTCTAATCAATGCTCTATTCATACGCTATGGTAATTTTATCTCATAAGACTGTGCTAGAATTAGCTGATATAATGTATTTTGAAATCATTTTAATTTAAAAATCCCAGGGCTTGCCTGGTGGCGCAGTGGTTGAGAGTCCGCCTGCCGTTGTAGGGGACACGGGTTCGTGCCCCGGTCCAGGAAGATCCCACATGCCGCGGAGCAACTAGGCCCGTGAGCCATGGCCACTGAGCCTGCGCGTCCGGAGCCTGTGCTCCACAACGGGAGAGGCCCGCATACCGCAAAAAAAAAAAAAATCCCATATGATTATATAACTGTATTTCTTGGAGGTAGAGGAAGAGGGCCTTTCATAGTTTTTGCAGGTCAGCCTGTATAGTGAAGACGGTTTGGCCATCATTCCTTCTGCCACCAGTTGGAATTCTGACCACAGTGAAGGAAACTGTGATGACTGTGGTGAGCCTGGTTCCTGTAGACTAAGTAAAAAACTAATGCAAATTAGTTATCTTAATAAATGAAATGTTTCCATTTATTTATATAATGTGATATATATTTTGCACTATTTTTCAACCTTTCCTTAAAATTGACAGCCATAGCTTTAAAACTCCAAAAAGTGATACTAGAACATTACAATTCTCATTCCTTTTCTATCACTGATTCAAACAGTGGAAAGAAGGAAAGAAGGAAGTAAGGAAGGGAGGGAGGAGGGAAGGAAGGAGAGAAAAAGAAAGAAAGAAATAGAAGGAACTCAGAAATATGGGTCCCAAATCTACTACAAGGGAGGTTGGGAAATATAATTTTCCTATATCCAAAGGAAGAGGAAACAGAATGACCTTTTCTGTGCCACAGACTCCTAGGTGAAGAGGCAAGTAACGACTCTTCGGAACTAGAAAAATCAAAGGATTTTGGCAACTAAGTTGCCTGGGGTTCAGTCTAGTTTGGGGAGGGAATAGATAGTGTGTATCCTGAGAGATATTTCTGGAAACTTTCACAAACCACCAGGTGACATTAAAAAAAAAATCACAGAGTTCATAAGTCTTTGTTTGCCTTTTGAGGTCAACACTTCAACAGTCTATACCAGGATTTAGGAACTTCTAACCCACAGGGGCAAGGGTAGGCATTGGACCTAATTCCATTCCTAGACCCTGCCCTTCTTTCAATTCACATTCTAGCTTTTTTCTTATCTCCTAAAAGAAATATTTTAGGCTTAGCCAATAATTTGACAAAGTTAATAAGATTTGAAGTCAGCTTCTGGTTTGTTAGCTGAATCAAAGAGAGCAAGGAGCTCTAAATGGAAAGTAAGGTCAGAAACACAGCAATGAGAAATGGATTCCAGAACTGGGAGCATAGGAGGTCAGGGTCAGAAGGTTAGGGGGAAACCATCACAGTCCAAGTTCTAGGGCTAGAACAAGGTCAGGCCAGAGAAACAAGTCTGAGAGTCCAGCCCCTGAAGGCCTGGTGAGGTTGCACGTGCGCTCCCAGATTTCCTGCAGGGGAGGTTCATTCACCCAGAATTCTAGTCCATGTCATGTGCTGAATGGACCACTTTGCAGTTGAATTTACATTTTACTCACATCTCAGGCCTAATCACAAACTGGGGTTTGTTTGCTTTACTTTCACACATGGTTGATGGGGAAAGAAATTCATCCTAATAGTGATTTTTCACTTCTAACAGTAAAAAAAAAAAAAAAAAAATATATATATATATATATATATATATATATAGTTTTTACTTTCCTTTTTCTTCTTTATAGCAGAAATATGTGTACAATTTGCCCTGAATTCCCAAGCCACTCTGTTACAGAGTTGGCTATACTCAGTGACTCCCAGTATTTAGTCATCTCCCTTCTCGAGTGAATCTTAAACATGGAGCATCTTTCCTCTCAGAGTAAGACTAACTTGAGGTCACGAAAGGCTCAGTTATCACTATTTATTTGAAATATTACAGGATCTGAATCATATAGAAAAAGTAATAGAAAATATAATTATCATTTCATAATAGATCCTTTATTATTAACAGTTGCCGTGCAGCCTGACCTTGCAATCACTCTTGCCTGACTGCAGTATCCCTGTGTCCAAATGTGGATCTTGGCCTTTTGAATAATATTCTCCTTTTTTACCCGAACTTGTCTGTCTTGGCTAACCAGAGGCTTACTGTGGACGGATCAGAGTTGGGAAGCATTAAGGTGTGTGTATATTTCTAAGTGCCTGAACTAACATGGGACAAGCCATATGGATAGTGGCTAACTTGGTGAAGTAGCCTGTTAGGTCTTCATCTCTGATGTTATCCAGGGTTGTTGGGCTTGGATTCATAGGCTGTGTAGGCATCTGTTGTTAGATTCTTGTTTTCAAAAAAAGGAAAAGAAGAAGAAGAGGAAGAAGTTTAAGAGTATAGCTTTTATTGGATGGGGGGAATTGACGTTTTTAGGAAATGATAATGGTTTAGAATATGGTTTATGTGTCTCCCTTGGTTAAGACTTTAGTGTCTTTGTTCTGTGTGTGCCTGTCTCATGAGATGGCAAATCCAATTCCAAGCCAATAACATATTTGTGACAATTGAAGAAAAGAAAAATAAACTAAGAAAAGCACTCAAGCAACCCCTTCACTTCCCTGATTTACCAGCTTCTCCCTCAACTCAGTACCTTCCACTGGGGGCCCACTCCCTTCCCAGCCCACGGCCCACAGTCACCTTCTCACCTTCTCTTTGCTCAGGAGGAGCCACTGTGAACAAAATGAGGCCTTCGGGGCTCACTTTTTCCTGTGACTCTCTTTGCACTCTTCTGGTCTGGTTTCGGCCCTGTGCACTGTGAACTATGGCTCCTACACATTATCAGCAACGTCTAGAGAATGGGAGAAATCAAGACTCCTTCAGGGACAGACATGCAGACGTAACCTAGAGAGACAGAACCAGACTGGCTTAAGTAACTGCTTACTTTGACCCAACTTACTCATTTTATGAATACGTCTGTTCACAAATGGTTTCAGAGTTGTGATATGGAAAAGTTAAGGAGTGAGGAATATGTGTTTAATGTCTTTTCCCTTTTCTTGTGGGTGCTTACGGAGCCACGTTTCAACCATACTGTGGTTTCTCAGCAATTCCGTCATTTTAGCTAGGAACTGAAGAAGGGAAGTGTGAAAGTCTATATGCAGAAAGAGCTAGTTAAACCTATAAGAAAAAGAAGGTTATAACTCCTTTGGTTAAAGAGAATACTCTAACCAAAAAAACTCTAATGTGAAAGTAATTTTCTCCATTTTAATTAGTAGCCAGCTAACATCTGTATTCGGGCATGAACTTTTTTCTAACATTATCTTCACTATGGAGAGTGAAATTAGCCCCATTCTACAGTTAGAAAAATGGAGACACAGAGCATTCAAGGATTTCATCCAGTATAACAAAAGAGCCAGACAAAAGCTAATGACTTACAGATGTAGGATATTTTTCAAAGAAGAAGCACAAATCATGTTATCTTTGATGTAACATGTGTAGAACTAACAAAATGCCTGCCTTTGAGACTTACAATAGTCAGAGGGGAAAAAAATCTTTTTCATCTTTTTTATTTTAAAATTCCTCTGTGTATGTAGTCATTTCTCTAAGACAAAGCCAAGGTGTTTTTTATGAATAAAAAATTTAACTAAATAACTTATGCAACAAGTTAAATTAAAATTTCCTTGTAATAAAAAAAGTTTCGTTCACTCTCTTCTTTTATGGGAGAAAAACACAAGGCATGATGACAATGACCAAGACTAAAGTCTTTCTCTTTCTTCCCAAATCCAGTAGAGAGAAAGAGTTGTTGCACTGGAGGAGTCACAGCAGTTCTTATCTAGTGAGTCAGACTTACTGTGTGCCAGGTACAGAGGTCTCTGCCTTCAAGTGGTTTTCAGATCAGAGGTTATAGGTAAGATAAGCGTGCTCTTAGGAGTGAACATGGACGGCCATCCATGTTGGGGAGCATATGGGAGGCCATCAAACTTGGTCTAAGGATCAGGGTACAATTTGTGGAAGAGGTGAGGACCAAACTAACTAAAATATGTGTAGGAATGAGCCCGGTGAAGGAGTGTGGGTAATGTTCCAGAAGGGTGGAACAGGATGTGAGAAGACCTGGAGATGAGAGAGCTGGCAGCATATTGGTTAGAATCCAGAGAAATCCAGTGTGACAGGCGTGGTGGGGAGCAGTAATAACTTACCTGTTAGAGTCTCCCTTTTGCACTTTTTGAATACATTAAATTTATGAACACTCAGTCGTGTGCTAGTTAAATAGATAAGACTAATTTTAACTGCTGGCACACCATACAAACTTGTGAATAAAAAGAAAAACTAGATATGGATATGGACAAAGACTTTGAATATTTTCCTTAAATGATAGGTTTTCTCTGAGCTTCCTATTATAAACTGGGTTCAAACTCAAGTCCTATAGGACTGGCATTTATGTCATTAATGTTGAATCCCAAAAAATTCAAAGGAACTTTTTTAAAATAAATTTTATTTATTTATTTATTTATGGCTGCATTGGGTGTTTGTTGCTGTGCCTGGGCTTTCTCTAGTTGCAGCGAGCAGGGGCTACTCTTTGTTACGGTACGCGGGCTTCTCACTGCGGTGGCTTCTCTTGTTGCGGAACACGGGCTCTAGGGGCACAGGCTTCAGTAGTTGTGGCACGTGGGCTCAGTAGCTGTGGCTCACGGGCTCTAGAGTGCAGGCTCAGTGGTTGTGGCGCACGGGCTTAAGTTGCTCTGCGACACGTGGGATCTTCCTGGACCACGGCTCAAACCCGTGTCCCCTACGCCACCAGGGAAGCCCAGGATTTTTTCTTAAAAGCTCTGACATTTGCTTTCTATCTTGTCCAGTTAAATTTTATAAAAATATTTGAGATTATTTTCTTGATTTTGGACAAACTACATATTCATTTTAGGAAACTTGGAATATAGAGGAAACCTATATAGAAGAAAATAAAATTACCTACAACACCACCAATGCTGATAACCATTGTCAGTATTAATTTGCATAGAATATTCATTATATTATTTTCTCAGGTTTTCTATAGAAATATTTCATAATAAGTTTTTTAGCAATTTAAAATTTTAGCAATGTAATATACCATTTATTTTTAAACCAATTTTAATTACATAATTTACAAGTATATTCTTATTTTGCAGTTTTTTGTAGAACTATATCTAGTGTGTAACTTTCAGCCCAGTTGAAAATAATTCGTAAGCTATAAAGCTGTTGTATTTCAAAGAGCCTTGGGCTCACGCCGGCCTCTATTCATTAGTTTTAAGACACCACTGTGAAATGACGTAGGTGGCAAGTATTATTATCACTGTATTGCAGATGGGGTATCCAAAGCAGACAGCGATTGCATAACCAAGGCAAAGCTAGAAATATACTGGGGTTATTGTGAAAGTACGTAGAATATAAATTATAGGTGAAATTAAAAGTTGGTGATTTATATTTCTATTCAAAAGCCTCATCTCTTTGAAATGATAATGCATAAATCATACCGGCCCTCTGTTACTTTTCCATGAATTAAGAAACAAATCTGACCTTGGGGAGTCCACATGGGTATCAATGGAAAGTTAAGCCAGTTGCATATGAAGAGTTGCTGCCAGACTCTTGCCTGAAAGCTTAAATGGTGTGTTAGAGCTACAGGGAATGCTAAAAGATTACGTTGAATATGTATGATGAATTTAAAATACACATAGGTGTGCCCATGTGCAAACATACAGCTACACACACAGAATTTTAAGACCAAAAGTAGCACCAGGGCCCAATTCCACGATATTTTTATTAGTAATCTTTACTTGGGCACAATTTCACTTGAAGCTAGTGGGATTTTTTTTTCCTGAGTTAAGCCTGCAGAATCAAGTCTGTTGGGAGTCAGCAAACCACAACAGACGTCATCAGATCTCTGGTGCTTCAGGATATACATACTGATCACTGCAGGGGTTGGGGAAGATTTTTTTTTTTTTTTTTTTTTTTTTGTTGTGCAGGCTTGCACAGTTGTCAGAGGATATAACCCTTGCCTTTCTTTGAAGTGTGAGCTATCAAAAACTAAATAAACCAGATGGAGCTGTTTTCTGACTCAAGGTGACAGAGCAGACCAATGCCTGAATGCTATTTCTTTTTAAAGATGGAAATAGAATTACAAATTTACTATATCGAATTTGCATCTTCCTTTGAAAAGGTGGAGCCCCCAGAAGAAATTTTTCTCAAGTGCCTTTTCTCCTGAGAATAAGTAATAAAATTGAAAATAAGAGAAAGGTAGGATGATTGACCACACGGCACATGAAATTAGCAAGAGAATGAGGGGGAAATTGCCAACTATGACAGTGACAAACACTGAGTCGGTGGCGTTCAGATAACCCCTATTCTCCTTGTGACCAGATAAATATACATTCTTGATTCTCGGATTCTTTCCATACTTGGTGCAATACTTGAAAAACTTTTTGACCAGGTTTTTGGCATTTTCATCTTTTCTGGGAATACTTCTAAGTGACCTAGGGGAAATTTTCTAAACCAGAGAACAGTTTTGGCAGCAAAAGCAAGCCTCAGTGTGTATTATGATTGAAACAAAGGAATTTAGCCTTTTACTCATGCAAGGATCTATGAGAACATCTGTGTTAAGCAGAACAAAATGAATTTGATCTCTATTTTTGATATGTGGACAGATGCTTTACATTTTATTATTTTAACTCCATAAGAGAAAATGTGATGATTTGCCAATAAACAAGAAGAAATTAACTAGATTATTAATGTGAGTGTTGTAATTTACTCTTACGGAATTAAGTTCTCAGTTGTACTGTATGTGTTCTGTTTATATGGCTGCTTTCTCTGTTATCATGTAAAAGAAAATATAAAACAACCTCTCTGGGCCTTTACTTTTCTCATCTGTACAATGGAGATAATAGGTCCCATTTCAAAGGGCTGTGGAGATGATTAGATGATACAATATAAGTAAAATTTCTAACCTGGTGAATGTACACAGTAGATTCTTTCTGATGCATTCCTTACTATCTTCTTGTTATTTTCTATGGCATTTGAAAAAAGTGTGTGAGGATTTCAGTGGATTAATTGTGTTAAGTCCAACTGGTAAGGGCACAAAGCCAGTTATGTCTAAAGGAGCTACCATTTATGAGTGCTAACTGCATACCTGGCACATAATAAATGCTCTATAAATGTTAGCTATTATCATACCACACACCTCGTTTTGTCCTCACAATAACTCAGAAGAATGTTTATTTTCATTCTCATTTTCCAGTCGATGAAACTAAGGCTTGGGAGGTAAAGTAACTTGCCCAATGTCATACAGCAGGTTTATAACAGAGCCAGAATTTCAACTGAGATCCTTTCCAGAGCTCCTGGCCTTACCCTGCACACGCCACACCTACTGAAGTATATGAAGTATTGGTCAGGCAGCCCTTGGGTGAATTCAATCATCTGGAACAGAACAGGGAAATCAGAAGTAAACCAAAATAAAATAAAAGACAAGGTAGCTGGCATTCTCACCTGTGCGTTCTAAGAGAAAGTCCCAGTAGCTATCTCTAAGCCTACTTATTCACAAGCATAATGCGCTTCAAGTATACTTAACCAGCTTGGTTATCTCGTCTCACAGCCTCTAGAAGATTTTTTTTTTTAATTGAGGTATAATTGATATATGACATTCCATTCAGGTGTACAACATAATGATTCAATACTTGTATACAGTGAAAATTATCACCACAATGTTTAGTTAACATTTGTCACCATAAAATGTTAAAGGTTGTTTTTCTTATAATGAGAGCAACATTTAAATTTGCAATACAATATCATTGACTATAGTAACCATAGTGTACATTACATCCCTATGACATATTTATTTTATAATGAGGAGTTTATATCTCTAGATCTCCTTCACCTCTAAAAGATTTGAAGCAATAGAAGGTAGGGACAGGTTTCTACAGCCAATTGCCTTGAAAGCAAGAAAAATGACTTCCAAAATCCTGCCAAATGCTGACCCAAAATTTTTAAAAACCATAGTAGCCTGGATCCATTTAGCATAGGAGTCCTTGAAGTAATTGTCATAATAAAGTCATTTAAACTGTTAAATTGTTAGAAGAGAAATGTGTTACACAGTTCATATAAAAAACAAATTCCATCCAAATATTATTCTTTTTGGGTCAGGGACTTAAATAAGAAGTATCAGCAGGAAAAAAAAAATCACTTAAATACACTTCCTCTGCTGGTAGTATTAGCTAACTAAAGGATTTTGACAAAATTAATTTTTTCACTATTAATCCTGAAAATTTGACCACATAAGCTAATTTCTGGCTTGCGGGACTTTATTTCACTGTGTATAATTTTTTGAATTGGTTGATCAAAGTTGTACCAAAGGCAATTCTTACATCAGGCAGTATTCAAGCATTCACTGACTAGCATGGGAAATGGGTTCTTGCACCATTTAAGAAGGAATTGGCAACTTTTATCATAAAGTATGGTCAGGAAGAAAATGAGCACATTGTCTGGAAACAAGGAAACTCCTAAGAATTTTTACCTTGAGCATTTTTTTTTAACATCTTTACTGGGGTATAATTGCTTTACAATGGTGTGTTAGTTTCTGCTGTATAACAAAGTGAATCAGTTATATATATACATATGTTCCCATGTCTCTTCCCTCTTGAGTCTCCCTCCCTCCCACCTACCTTGAGCATTTTTGACTGAAGAGGTTCTTTCAACATACTTTGACAACATTAGCTGACAGCCCTGAGAAGTTAGGGAATATGATGTCTGTGGATAAGGTAACCAGGGCAAATTTCAATTAATTAAAATTTTGTTAATTATTAAATAGTAACAGGATTTTTTAAAGCACAGTTGTCTTCTGACTTTTATCTGTAGCTTTTCATGCGTTTGGGAACAAATCATTTGATCCCCAGAAGAATTCCAATCTCAGTATGATAGGCAGACATAATATATTCAGCCTCAGAATGCAGATTACTGAATCCAGCATAAATCAGCAAGACACACCTCCCCCCACCCAACCAGAGTCCTTGGGAAACTCATAAATGAGGACCGGACAAAACATCACCTGAGAGATGGACTGATTTTCCTTTCACCTGTCTCTTTGTTTAGAGCATTACTCCAACACGTTCCCTGTTTAGTCTCAGACTCCTATTATATATCCCAATTTCCTGGTAGCTCCAGGCTGATTAGATCAATAGGTGATCACTCTGGGACTACATTCTTCCCCTGAAGACCTTTGGTCCTTATCCTAGGTGGTCTTAGACAGACATGGAAAAATCATACAGTGGACTTAGCACCTGAGCATTATGGCCAACCTGACTAAATGTGATCAGCCCCTCAGCATCATGAACAATCCTGATCCCAACCCAGTCAAGAAAAAGGAGGCCAACACTTAGCATGTATCTGGACCATCATGACATTTAAAGTCAAATGATAACCTTTGAACCCTTTAAGCAACGAAGAGAACACGGCACCCCCTCATCTAAGTAATTCAAAACAAAACAATAAAGAAATCTTCATCTCCTTAAAGAAGTCCAGCAGGGCTTCCCTGGTGGCGCAGTGGTTGAGAGTCCGCCTGCCGATGCAGGGGACACGGGTTCGTGCCCCAGTCCAGGAAGATCCCACATGCCGCGGAGCGGCTGGGCCCGTGAGCCATGGCCGCTGAGCCTGCGCTCTGTGCTCCGCAACGGGAGAGGCCACAACAGTGAGAGGCCCACGTACCGCAAAAAAAAGAAGTCCAGCAAAGTTCTGATGTTTCTTAAGATATTTATTTCCATACTTTAAAAATATATATATCAAAAAACAAATCTTTATTATAAGAAAATTTTGGTGACCCTGCTTCATTAATCCCCTAAATATGGATTTAGCCTATGTATTAACTGATCTTGGTGGCCAAGCACCTCTCACCTTCGGTGATGTATGCCTGGTTCCCCCCCTTCCCCCCAGAGGCCCAATACTGTCTCATGGCCACCCATCCAGCTTACTCTCTGTTTTTATAAAAATGTAGTCTCCTCTTGTATCCACTTCATGGAGTCAATATGCGTACTACTAAGTGGATTTTTTTTTTTTTTAAATACAATCCTGGAAATAAATACTACAGAAATGCCAAGTATTGTTCTTAAAATTGACCGGCTTCTGAGGTTAGTAAATGACTCTCTGGGAATAAATGGTTCAACCCTGTAAGATGAATAAAGTAAAGGACATTCCAGGACTCTGTAACCAACGTTCTTCTGGTAAATTACAGGGTGCCTTGAGAGAATTGCATTGTTTTATACGATTAAGAAATTAATTCCCAGAAAACAAATTTTTAAATTTCACAAAGAGTGAAATTAAGTGACAAAGAAGTCAAGCATCTAGTATAGCTGTCAGGGCTGACATTGATACTTTTATCACCCAGCCACAAGAGGCTCAAAATGGGCACCTCCAAATATGCCTTTTCTCATTTTCCCCCAAAGTACTCCACGGTTTGAAATATTTTGTCTATGAAACTGTTTTAATTTGGCAATAATTATTTCGTTTTTCCTTTTCCTTCTTTATTAACACAATCACTTATACCTTATTTTCAACAAGGTGTTAACAATTTTATTTCACTGAGCTGATATAACTAAAGTTAAAACTAAAAATTTGACATTTTTGGCAATCTGCATAAGGCAATTTATTTTATTAATTTATTAGTATATCAAGGCTAAATATTTTATTTCTACTAGACATATGTATAATGGGCTTATAAATATATACATATCTATATATTAAGCCATTTACTATATTGAAATATGTATGATAATATAAGATAGCTTTTAAATATATCAGAAAAATAACTTACAGACCATGATTCCCTATCTTACCATCTCTCTGGGGCAAGAAACTGCTTTCAACTCAATCTTCTCTTTTCACAGAGGAGAATAAGTCCTAGAGTGATTACTGCCTTCTCCAAAATCAAACAGCCATTAAAAATGGAATTTTCCTTTGTCCATAAAACTTCTGCAACCAATCCCATCTACTGTCTATGGTCTCTAAATAAGCTCTTATTTTAAAAGCAAGGGACTCACAAGAAAATTGTTCCTATCAAATGACTGTCTTTCAGATCACCTCTTGTCTCTGCTGTCCCTGGCCATTCCAGGAATAATTATTTGTCCCATAGTATAGCTTGCTTTGTATCTATTCCTTCCTCCATTTTACCATTGCATTATGCCAATCATATACACTTTGTTCTGCCCCTCCCTCTGGGGTTATGGGCTTTCTGATCTCTTTACCTTCAGCACTTACTGTACTTAGTTCCATAAGTGTTGACTTGGGATGGAAGCAGTTGGACTGAACTGGACAAAGTGTTTTGTTTTCTTTTCTTTAAATCCCTTCATATGCCAATAATTCCCAAATTAATATGTAAGGACTGACTTTCCCCCTATACTCTATACTGGGACTATCTACTTAACATTGACTAGGGTATCCGAAAGGCATCCCATACTCCCAATATCCAGCTAAATGCTTGATTAGCACCACATCTAAATATAATTCTTCCCATTCCAACAAATAACTAGGATACTAGAACTCAGCTGCCCTGTTTCCCTCACATGCCAATCCATGGGTATATTCTATAGACCTACCTCCAAAATATTTCCTAAAAGCATTTTTCCTTCAGCCTCACCCTAGGCAAGCCATTGTTCTTTCTTTCCTGAATTTTATTAGCCTGCTAGCGAATTTCTGCTTCTACTCTTGATCCTATAAAACCCCTTCCCAGCAGAGCTACCAGCATGATCTTATACAGACTACATTTGATCATGCCACTCGTCTGGAAAGCTTCTAACGGTTTATCATCCCACTTGAAATGACATCCAAGATCATCTCTCGTCTACGCAGCCCAACATTGTCTGCTCAGAACCTCATCTCACACCACCTTCTCCCTCACTCACTGATTCCCTGTCACCCACTCTTCTTCGTTTCTCAGTCACAACCAGCTAGTTCTTGCTTTAGGGTCTTTCCCTCGGTTGTTCCTTCTGCCTAAAATCTTCTTCCCCAGATCTCTGCCTGGACGGCTTTTCCTTGTCATTAATTTTCAGCCTGAACATCACTTAGTTCAAGAGGCCTCTACTGACCATACAATGAAAATACCCGCTTAGCGTCTATTAATTAATTAATTAATTGTGTTAATGATGGCTCTTATAGGGACCGAATATAGTCTTGTTAATGTATTTGTGTGCGTGTTTACTTTGTGGCTCTCCTCACTGGAATGTAAAGTCTGACTTGTTTAAAGCTTGGCTTCCTGCCTAGACTAGCGCAGGCTCATAAGGTGCTTCATAAATAGTTGTTGCTCAGCGCTGTTCAGTTTATCTTCCTGCCTTGGCTGTTGACAAGTGCAAGATGAATGAAGTCCTGTGCCTCAGAGTCTACCTGAAAACGATTTGTCATCTAGGGTCAAAAGATCTCATCTCTTTTCCACCCTCGAGCACCTACTCAATGTTTCTGTGAAGACTGATTGTTAATGTGTAGTAACCTTTTGTCCCCAGCAGTTGCATTCTTTGGGCCCTGTCGTTGATTTTCCTCATCTTGGCGCCTGTAGAGCCAGAGTGATCCCTTTTGTCCCATTGCCCTGACCATGTGCAGTGATACCCGCAGTGCAGGAGGTGGAAGCCACCGCTCTTCAGGTATCAGAAGGGCTGACCTCCCTGCCCGGCGCCAGCAGCTTGGTGGGGGCTGAGTGCAGAGCCTGTGTGTGCCACGCACAAAATCCTGACCTTTTCCCAGAGTTGGCCTGAGACCTTGGGTGGGTCGTGACTGAGCTCCTTCTGAGATCAGATTTACTTGTCCCACTAGAGAGTGCTGGCAGAGAGGGTGGGAGAAACTACAGAACACTATTTCTGTTAAGTCTCAGAGGTTACAGGTGGAAACCAGAAAGAGAGAGAAAGGGACAGAGAGAAACAGGGTGGTCTCAGAAAAAGAAAAATCATTTGACCCATCCATTTTACCCCACTGCCAGGAAACCCTGAAACCTTTCTTTCCAACTGTTTGCTAATACAGTCCTACACTGCCTGAGTTACCGTCAGGCCACTGTGACACTCCTGCTTTTTTCCCAAATTATGGAACTGTTTTTAGTTGCCCATGAGGCCCCTTGGGGGTACATGGTCATTCATTCACTGAACAGGTATCTACTACACCTGATGAAAACAGTCTGCTCTGATCGATGGTATGGTAGTAATGTCACTCTTGGTCCAGCCTCATCTCTCAGTGCAGAAGACCCCAGAACAGCAGGGTATTCCCAGGTCTGACAAGCTCAAAGATATTCTTCAACCCCTAAAGTAGGTTGAACAGAACCCTAAAGAAAAGTTCATGCTTAGAACTATTCCATTTGAATCTTTGATGTAGGACTGAGGCCCCCAAATCTCCCGAGTTGTCCCCTGGTCCCACACCACACTAGTCTCACCAACAACCCTTCTCCAGTCTTCAGTAGAGGGGCTGAGGAAAGGACAGTTCAGAGTGGTTCTATAATTACAGCTCCCCAAAGCTCCTTGAACAGAGCACCTTTCCTTCACCATCCTGATCCCCTGGTGGTGGAGAAGAAAGCCATTCTCTTAGTTTGTTTTAACGCAGTCAGTTTCTACAATCTCTTCTAGAGCAAAAGTCAGTTCACACTCTCATAAGAAAGCTCTGAGTTCTCTTTTTATAGGAACCATCCTATGGCAAAAAAAAAAAAAAAAAAAAATAAGAAGTCTTTTTGAAGTTGCTTTACCTTTTTCAGACCACAGGGGTATTGTTTAGAAAATTGGTACTTTAATGCCCTAAATGATGTTCTTAAGGCCTGAAGAGGTAAAGGAGTTTCCCAGAGTGCTTTAATTACCAGCCAGGAGCATGCTTCTTGCAAAGTCCTAAGGGACTGATTTACAGATGACTGTGCCTTACCAAGAAAGATGTGATACTTCAGTAACTGCATCCTTTGATGGAAAGTGAGGAAATAATGACTTTAAAAAAAATAATAAATAAATAAATAAATAATGACTTTAAAAAAAAATAAAATAAATAAAAAAATAAATAATGACTTTAAAAAAAAATTCTTCTCTAGGAATAATTACATTGTAATGGGTTTCTAGAGAGTTAAAGAGAAACTAGTTCAGTACTCAATGTCTATGGCTGTCTATTTAGACCACACTAGAAAAAAATAATTTTAACCCATGTTTTATAGAACTGGATCTGGAGAACCTTCCAGATGATCAGAAACTCATGTTAGAAGTTAGAACATGAGAAAAAGAGATAGAAACAGACCACTATTGAACAGAAGGGCCCAGCAACTGATGTTCTCCAGGGTCCTGGAGTAACCTTTATGATCATTGGTAGTGAAAAGCCGTACTCTTTTTTCCTTTCTCTGTAGTTTCTTTTTTTTTATTTGTCTTCTTTTCCCCCATCTCCTTGACCATTCCATACCAAACACACACACCCCTTTTTTCCCTTAGTTTTACCTCTTTTTAAAAAATCTTTTATTAAGGTATAGTTTATTTACAGTGGTGTGTTAATTTCAGATGTACAGCAGAGTGATTCATTTATACATATAGATATATTCTTTTTCAGATTCTTTTCCATTATAGGTTATTACAAGATATTTAATACAGTTCCCTGTGCTATACTGTTGGTCCTTGCTGTTTATGTATTTTATATATAGTAGTGTGTATGTGCTAATCCCAAACCCCTAGTTTATCCCCCCACCTCCACTTTAACCTTTTCTATCTTTTACCCTCTGTATATCACTTTCTGGTTCTACCAATAACACCCAGAGCTAAAGGGGCTATTGGTGCCAGCTCCATGCAGAAGAGAGCAGATAATTTGGAGGAGATGATCATAGCTGGCTTTTACTGAATGCCTACTTTGCGCCTGGCCTTGCTCTACATACTCTCCGCGAATGCTCTCACTTAGTCCTCTCAGTTGTCCCAAGAGCTCAGTCTAATTTTTCCAACATCCTGGTTCTACTGAAAGATAGAGGCTATTTTGGTTTTTGTTTTGTTTCTGAAAACTCTATTTCCAAAGATTGTAAAGGAAAAGTTCCCAAGACATGCCAACTTGAAGAAAATCAATGTAAGAGGCACATTTGACCAATAGGTTAGAGATAAGAAACAACTGGGTAGGGCCTGTAAGAAATCTCAAGTAGATTTCTATAACCAATCTTTTATTTGCACATTTGTGCTTTTGGAGGGAAAACGTGACTTTACCATGTTAGTGGGGAAAAGTTCTGACCCTTCAATAATTTCAGGAAAACCAGTATATGGTTTAGGTCAAAAAGAGTACTTGATTTTGCAACACCAAGTATCCCTTCTGAGGATTCCCAGAAATGCAGTGGCTATGCCCCACAGAATTTTCTTCCTATTTTTACCACAGAAACAATAGTGCTATTTCAGCATTCATTGTAACCTTGACCACTTGAGAGGTGCTCTAAGGAAGCTATCAAAGAAACGAGTACCTGTACTCAATGTAACATCACAAAAATGAAATACAGAATTTACATGCAAGATGAACACAGAGACAACTGTTAAATAAAACAAGGCATCGGTTATAATTGATAGAGGGACAAATGTGTAGAAGGACAAATGGAATAGTTAGACTTAATTGGGTCTTGTCAGGCAAAGATTTAGAGTATTTACTGTTATTTCAAATAAGTGAATTAATTTATTAATAAAGTATTACTGGGGACAGGACTAGGTGAATACCAAAAGAAGCTGAGCATTCTGAACATCGGAATGATTTGCCCCAGGGTTTGAACTTTCCTTTCTTTAGGGACATTTCTGAAGAGTTCTGTCACTTTGCAACAACTTATAAAGAAGGTCCTATATAAAGATGTTGTGAAATTTATAGGTTTATATTTCCTTAGTAGAAGGACTGTGAATATAAATGACTAGGTAACCAAATCTACCATGTGGAAGTAAAGCCAAAGAAAGGAGCTGAGGCAGAAAACAGAAGATGCCTGGCCCACTGGAAACGTAGCTGTCCTCAACTTCATCTCTGATCTATTACCCCAGGACAGAAATCAGCTGGGGACCAGATTTGGATTTCCCCACATGTATCGTACATACAAAAAGTGACCCAAGTCATTTCCTTAACACTTGGAAACACTTTAAGGCTCTTTTTTCCCCCGTTTCTAGCCAAGCTGTTTAGAAAGCACAGATGCAGCTGGCACTGTGATATTGTAAGCAGCCTTGCTAAGTGACTCCAAAAGGAAAATATCCCTCCAATGTCTTGAGTAAATCTAGTCGTCTCCATTTACCAATTTCACATCATTGTTCTCTGGTTCTTCAGATCCAAGATTTAGGTCCGAGACGGCAGAGTTGCTGCTGCAGTTATGTTTAAATCACATAGAAACTACTCTGATACTCTTCCATCACTACCCCGAATAGTTCCAGTGCAAGGCATTGGCAATCACAAGGGATGGTATGGGTAAATCAGGTCACTTTTCATAAGGGATAAGGTAATTTTAGGAGTGTACAGTCTGGTTTGAGGAAACCATCCCATTACTGAAGGGAGACCAGACATTCATCTAATTTTAAAAAAATGTCTATGTGCACCACGTTCTTTCTCTCCAATCATCCTGAGAGAGGGAGACCTTCTTCAGCACTTCCTGGATGAAGGTTGTGGCAGAAATCTAAAGTCCAGCCTGATGGCTACAGTCATAACCAGAGTGAATATGGCTTGAGGAACACAAGACATAATCCTGCCATGCGGAACAGTTATAGAAATAGGTGCTGGGGTGTCATAATTTTTCTTTCTTTCCTTCTGACTTGCCTCACGTAAATGTTTATGATACAGCCAGATATGGTTGCAGTCTATGAATCCAACAGAGTTCCTACTGCTTTGTACAACACCCAGCCACACAGATAGCGTAGTGTAGTGTCAAGAGAGCATTCTCTAGAATCAGCCTGCCCTGGCTCAAGTCACTTTTCTAAAGCTTCATAGCATTTGAATCTTGAGCAGGTTACTTTCGCAGGGGATCACGATTATACCTGCCTCATCCTGGTTCTTGTAAGGATAAAATAAGGCATTTCATACAAAATGCTTAGTACCGTATTGGGTACATAAGCACTCAAAGGAAACGCTTAAGGTCAGGTCTGTGAGAATCCAGGGCTTATGCTGTCATTATTGGTAAAATTAGAAAGTGATCTTCTATGGATTGAATGTTTGTGTCCTCCCAAAAAATCCTATCTCGAAACCCTAATCCAAATGTGGCGAGTAACTGGGTCATGAGAGTGGAGCCCTCATAATGAGATTATAAGAAAAGACCTGAGAGAGATGATCTCTCTCCACCACATGAGGATATAGCAAGAAGGCAGCCTTGGGATAAGGGGCCTCACCTGCCCCCGACCATGCTGACACCCTGATTTCAGACTTTCAGACGCCAGAACTGTGAGAAATAAATTTCTGTTGTTTAAGCCACCCAGCCTGTCGTCAGCCTGAGCTAAGGCATGATCTAATTGAAATGGTTAATTTATCTCTAAAGTCCCTTAAAACCCTGGCATTACATGATTTGTCTTTCTTGGCTATCTAGGAGCAAGAACTTTTCCTAAGCTGCCAATTCACTAGGAACACGGTGTCACCTCACCGGAGAAAAGTGGTGAGAAGATTCTTGAAGTTTTAGAAGTCATTACAGCTAAACTTTAAAGAAATCCTATCAGCACGTAAAAAATAACAAAAACATAATCAACTATCCATGTTATCCTGGAGATATACAAACTCTATATAATATAGTTCATGATTTTTTGTTTGTTTTAAAAGGCGTTCTAGACATTGTCTTAATTGTCAAGATAATGAGAAAAAATTTAATGAAGAAAGTTGGTTTTCATCGTTATTAATAACAAACACTAATTGAGACCTGTTCTGTCCACAATTATATGTTAACACTACAGTTCACTGTGCTTTATGGTTAGTTATATATATGTTTGTTTCTCCACTAAATTTGTAAATAATTTTAAAGACAGGGACTATGGTTTGGTATATAAAGCACTTAGCATGGGACACTCAGTAAATTATTAACCACTCAGTAAATGCAGAATGAATGAAGGAAGGAAGAATACATCACCAGGATTTTATGTTACAAAGTATGAAACAATGCAGTCTAAATTGAAAGACAAGCCAGAGCATCAAAGGCAAATAGTGATACAAGTAAAATTATCTTACAGATAAATAAAATGGATGAGGTGCTGCTTTATTTAAACAAAAGAGGAAATTTGAAGTGGGGCACAAAGACTTCATAAAGAAAGTGGGACTTTTTTCAGATTAGATGAATGGGAAACTCTTTCCCAGTAAAGAGAAGGATAATGTGAGCAATAACATATTAGTTTTCTATTGCTGCTGTAGCAAATTACCACAAACTCAGTGGCTTAAAACAAGCACAAATGTTTTATCTTGTAGTTTTGGAGATTAGGAGTCTACAATGGGTGCATTAGGCCAAAATCACAGTGTCTGAAGGTCTGCATTCCTTTCTGATGGCTCTAAAGAGAATCCAGCTTTTGCCTTTTTTTTCTTTGAAAGGCTGCCCTCATTCCTTGGCTTGGGGGTTCCTTTCTGTCTTCAAAGCCAGCACTGGCTAGTTGAGTCTTTCTCGCATCCTATCACTCTGACACTGACTCTCCTGCCCCCAGAATCCACATTTTAAAACCCTTGTGATTACACTGGGCCCATACAGGTAATCCAGAAGAGTCTCCCTATTTTATCATCAGCTGATTAGCAACTTTAATGCCATCTGCTACCTTAACTCCTCTTTGCCATGTAAACTAACATATTCACAGGTTCTAGGGATTAAGATGTGGACATCTTTGGGAGGCCATTATTCTGCCTACCACACAAAATGTCACAGTGCATCTAGCATGTATGGGCAACAGTGTGATTTCCATAGGAATTTTGAGTGTTTAATGTAAATTTGAGTGAGTTTACAGGACTAGGTCAGTGGCAACTTATTTTTGAAAACATTGAATGCCCAGCAAAGGGATTTTTAAGTAATAGTTCTCTTTGTGTCGAATTAGTACTAATATCTGCCATCACTTTTTACTTGTTACACATTAGAAAATGACATGATTATAAGGTATGTCTAATTCACGATACCAAAACTTTTAAAGGTAAATAAGACTTCACTGAACTTTTTTAATGGTTTATGAGAGACTTGAAAAACACGTTTTAGAAGTAGCTCAATCAATTTACTCCTCAAACTTTGAAAGCAAAGAAGTAATAACATTAAAAAGGTATTTATTAAAAACCTAGTTATAGGTGGTTCTGGAGTTGACCCCGTATACTCTAATCCAGACACACAAACCTAAGAGCCGCAAGGTATGTGAACACATGCAAGTCAAAGGTAGGTATTTTTACCTTGCGCTAAACAGGCAACAGAACATGAATGTCAAAAACAAAGATGTATAAGAGGACAAAGAATGCAAGAAGTCTCACGATCAGACTGCAGAATGGATTCAGGGAGAAGGTCATGGAAGACAGAGAGTAGGAGGGCCCAGAGGTCCAGATGAGAAAATAGAGTGAGACCCATGGTAACGATATCTTAGAGACAGAAAGATTTGCAATCATTTTAGATATTTTATGCAATAGAAGGAGCAAATCTTAGAATTTAACTGTGGGATGGAAAAGAAAGTTACCACAATGAAACTCTTAGAGAATCTTTAGACGGTTAAGATCTCATACGTGCATCAATGTCGATTACTCCAGTGTGCTAGGCTTTCTTTCATTGATGATACTGCTGTTATTCTTCTAGCAACGCTACATGTCAAAAAAGCGGGGTGGGGCAAACGTAAGGTAGATAGCTAGTGGGAAGCAGCCGCATAGCACAGGGAGATCAGCTCGGTGCTTTGTGACCGCCTGGGGGGGTGGGAGGGAGGGAGATGCAAGAGGGAAGAGATATGGGAACATATGTATATGTATAACTGATCCACTTTACTGTAAAGCAGAAACTAACACACCATTGTAAAGCAATTATACCCCAGTAAAGATGTTTAAAAAAAAAGCGGGGTGGGGGAGGGGGTTCAGTTGGATCCCCTGTACCATACTACACAGAGAGTAGTATATATTGTCTATACATTATACATTAAAAAGCTTCACCTTTACTTTTCACCCTTGATTCTCCTGCCATCACAGAGGAAAACGGGTTCTAAAATTACCTTAAAAATAACCATGATATATATTCATTTTTAATCCATTATCTTCCAGCTTTCCCTTTTTTTTTTTTTTTTTAGTTACTCCTGTAGATGACAGGAAAATAGGTGTTCATCACTGTAGCAAAGCGCTTAGCCTTAGAAAGAACCAGGGAAAACAACGGGAAAAAAATACAGCAAACTGTGTTTCCAATTACCAGCAGATGCTTCCATTTATTCTAAGCGTTCTTATTCAGTTAACTGTACAAATTTTTAATCATATAAACCTGGTAGTGTTCGAGCCTTGTGCTCTGGATTTACTCTTGTCTTCCAGTTGATTTCACATGCCTTTTGCTTCTGGCATCACTTTCCCACGAGTACCATGCCAGGAGCTGCATGAATTCCAGGTGATACATGGTAAAGAGCGCAGCTCATTGCAGAGTTTATTTATCTTTTGTGTTTTGTTTCGTATTTCGCTGAGGCTGTGAAATTACAGTACATCTCTCTGAGTCAGCAGCACCGTGGGCCACTCGCTGGTTATAGTGCCATGAATGCCTACTTTCTTTTCTTCCGTCTTTGCTTTGTGGAATCATCTGGTCACCATTCTTTCATGCATGGAATATTACAGTGGGAAAGATTACCAGGCTTCATCCAAAGACCGCTTTACATAGACTTTAATAAATCAAATGAAGGAGTAGGTCTTGATGAGAATATCCCTGATGATGAAGAAGATCAAAGACTCACAGCCTTGCCTGTATTTCAGTCATTCTGAAAATAGCAATAGTAGTAGCCCAACAAAATGCTGGAAAGACAGAGGGTTGGCAAAATTGGCCTAAGTAAATTTTGTTTGACGTTTGGTGAGGAAAGACTTTCAAAAATGGCCATTTGGTTTTGAAGTTGACTCCATTGTATATATATTCTTCATCACAGTGGCCAATACTGGATGTTCAACCTTATCTTTAAAGTTAATTTCTAAGGGAAAGAAATTAATGAAACAAAATTCAAAAGCCAAGCAGTGGTTCAATATCATGAATGTCCCTGCACATATAGCCCTTGCTCTTATATTGCAGTCCTGGTTGCTTATTTCCAGTTGAGAGTACTTATCCTGAGCCACTATTGATTGTTTTCAAAAGTCTTAACACACCTGTGGCCACCTAGAGGGGTGGGATAGGGAAGGTGGGAGGGAGACGCAAGAGGGAGGAGATATGGGGATATATGTATATGTATAGCTGATTCACTTTGTTATGAAGCAGAAACTAACATGCCATTGTAAAGCAATTATACTCCAATAAAGATGTTAAAAAAAAAAAAGTCTTAACACATGTTCCCGTAAAGGTAGGCACTTTTGCTGCATTTTCTTTCATAAATAACTAACATGGAAGAGGCAGAAAATACCTGCCACATAGTAATCCTCTAGCCTTGCTACTCAGAGTGTGGACCGCAGACTAGCAGCCTTGTCATCCCCAGAGAACTTCATGGAAATGCAGGGTCTCAGGTCCCCAGCCAGATCTGCCCAAACAGAATCTGCATTTTAATAGGATCTCCGGGTGATCTGTTTGCACACTAACATCTGAAAAGCATTGCTCAAAACAGCATCTGAGAGACAGCTTTTGGCATAGATGTTTTATGTAATTCATAGTCACCAGGAGGTAATAAGTGAAAGAAAGAGGGAAAAATAAATCATAATTTGAAGAGGCAGTAGGATTACACTTCATACACATATAGTTGAAACTTCCTTCTTCCAAATTGACTTTGAACTCCGTAAACATAAACATAAATGAATGCCAAGGGGGGAAAACTGGTACTGTTAGAAGGTTTTATTCCTTACCATTTTCTCACTTTCCTTTTATGTTGTTTATACTAATAATATTTTTCTATCTTACTAGTTTATTTTGATTATATTAAGAGGGAAAAATCCTCACTCGGGCATTTCCCAGCAGGTCTTTGAAGATGTCTGGGCAGTCTCCCCTCCTGCCTCCTTGAGGTCTTCTCAGCCTGGGCTAATTCTTGAGAGCTTCCAGAATCCGAGTATCTCACTTGCAAAATAAATGGTATAGACAATCTTATTTACAAAGCAGAAATAGAGACACAGACATAGAGAACCAAGGGGGAAGGGGGGGATGAACTGGGAGACTGGGATTGACATATATACACTACTGATACTATGTACAAAATACATAACTAATGAGAACCTACTGTATAGCTCAGGGAACTCTACTCAATGCTCTGTGGTGACCTAAATGGGAAGGAACTCCAAAAAGGAGGGGATATATGTATACATGTGGCTGATTCACTTTGCTGTGCAGCAGAAACTAGCACAACATTGTAAAGCAACTGTACTCCAATAAACATTTTTTTTAAAAAAGAAGTAAAGCATTGGGCTTCCCTGGTGGCGCAGTGCTTGAGAGTCTGCCTGCCGATGCAGGGGACGCGGGTTCGTGCCCCGGTCCGGGAAGATCCCACATGCCGCGGAGCGGCTGGGCTCGTGAGCCATGGCCGCTGAGCCTGCGACCCTGTGCTCCGCAACATGAGAGGCCACAACAGTGAGAGGCCTGCGTACCACAAAAAAAAAAAAAAAAAGAAGTAAAGCATATGTCAGACTGTTTTTAAGCCACTTTTGAAACACTGTATTTGGTTTTACATACTATACTACCTTGAAAAACACTTGTCAATTAAACGGAGATGAGCTAGGAGCTGTCAAAATTATTAAAATGTTTGAGGAATATAGACCCCAAGCAAAAAATTGGAGGCCCACATAACTTGTTTAGAGAAATGAGGCCGGGGGAGGCCCAAGACGCATGTTCACTACCACAGCACACGACACAAAGCTGCACAGCTCATGAACATCAAACATACCCATTAGTCACTGTGGTCTGAAATTGAAATTCCCAATCAAGGGAATCGATACAGAACACTAAATAACCCATGATAAAGCAGGGTTGCAGGCTTACACCCTAGACAGGATTCATGACCGTTATCACACCTCCAAAATGCAGTTACAGTGAATATTTATCCTACTGGGACCCTTCTTTTAACACGTACTTTGTCCTTTATCTATCTACTCTCATTCACGCGTCAATCGCTTTGTCCACCTTTCCTCACCTTTGTACCATTAAATCCCTCACTATCTCTCCCATGGGGCCACTCTCCAATACTCTCTCCAATACCCCTGTCTCTGATTTCCTCTACTCCTGCATCCTCATGGGAACATGAATTTCCAAAGCGGGACCTAACTCAGGGATGGGGGGTTTGACTTGTCAGTTTTCTTATAGATCCCAGGAAAGTAGAGCCAAAATTTGAGTTTAGATAAATTGTCAATTATGATTTCTTAGCTTAAAAACAATCACTCAAAAATTTTACAGCACACTAGTGCTTACGAATCACTCACATTTTAATCTTATTTTACTCTTAGAAGATCCCCATGTGATAGATGAGGTCGTTACTGCTATCATACCCATTTATAAATAAATCTCTTAAGTTTGAGGCAAAGCTCAGTGGTGAACTGAGACTGAAGTACAGTTTTTATAACCCTAAGATAAGTAGTCTTGAAGGACTTCTTGGAGATTTCATCACTGTAGCTATTTTTTAAGAAGGTGACATGCCCTCAAACATGAAATTATGAAAAATGTACTCTACCACCACTTACAATCTTTGACAATCAGAAATATTTCTGAAATCCCAGGAAGGTTTCAGCCAGAGGATGCCATCATCACACAGCAAAGCATCAGGTGTTTAGTCCTGGAAAGAACAGCAGGGATGAGGAGCCAGATGGAGAAAATCAACTCTTCCAGCCATTCCCCCCCCCCCCCCGCCCCCGCCCCCGGTACGCGGGCCTCTCACTGTTGTGGCCTCTCCCGTTGCGGAGCACAGGCTCCGGATGCGCAGGCTCAGCGGCCATGGCTCACGGGCTCAGCCGCTCCGCGGTATGTGGGATCTTCCCGGTCCGGGGCACGAACCCGTGTCCCCTGCATTGGCAGATGGACTCTCAACCCCTGCACCACCAGGGAAGCCCCTTCCAGCCATTTTGTTCTCAACCCTTGTGTTATTGGACTCATTTGTTGTGGGTTAACTGTCAGAGACAGTAAACAGCATTAGTTAGATATCTGAGAGCCAGGATAGAGATCTGATGCCAGC
The DNA here is from genome assembly GCF_008692025.1 of Phocoena sinus. Taxonomy (NCBI): domain Eukaryota; kingdom Metazoa; phylum Chordata; class Mammalia; order Artiodactyla; family Phocoenidae; genus Phocoena; species Phocoena sinus. The sequence goes on along the minus strand of NC_045774.1, from coordinate 27,478,491 downwards.
TCAAACCCTGATTTCTCTCTTTAAATGTCCAAAGAAAAGTAATAGAAGACCTAACCCACAGTGAAAGTCAGAATCGAGGTGAGGGAGGCCAGACAGGTCCCAGGTGCCTGAGAAAGGACCCAAGGGCTGGTACAAGAGGTTCTCTCCTCTGCTGTTGCTCTAGCTGTTAATACATATTTGCAGAGTGAATAAGGGAATAATTGGTTGTAGTTTAGAAACCTGTTGTGAAATCAAACTATGAATCTGTCAGCTCAGCCCCCTTCTACTTCCCCCCACCTCGCCTTTCCTCATCTTGCCCCACCGCTCTCCTCCCTTTCCACGTGACAAGGGAAATGTGTGCTGCCTTCTACGGTCGGTCTGTAGACCAAGTCCTTTTCCCTGCTTGCTGGCATGACTCCTTGAGATTAGTTAAGGCCACAGTTATTACATTTCTATTTCTCCTGAAGGACACTAAATTGTTTGAGCTTCTTCTACTTAGACTACCTTAAACAAAGTTGAAAGACCGGTTTTTCCTCCCTTGCTCGTTTTGAATTTCATTTGAATTGCATTTGTGAAACCTCAGGTGGTCGTGTGTGTGTGTGTGTGTGTGTGTGTGTGTGTGTGTGTTTACACATCCGTATTTGAACTGATGGAGAGAATAGGCCAGGACAAAATGAATAAACTCCCACAATAGTTTGAAATCTTTAAATATAGAAGCAGGATGAGGGTTAATAAGCATTTAAGGGCTTCCCTGGTGGCACAGCGGTTGAGAGTCCGCCTGCCGATGCAGGGGACACAGGTTCGTGCCCCGGTCAGGGAAGACCCCACGTGCCACAGAGCAGCTGGGCCCGTGAGCCATGGCCGCTGGGCCTGCGCGTCCGGAGCCTGTGCTCCGCAATGGGAGAGGCCACAACAGTGAGAGGCCCTAGTACCGCAAAAAAATAAGTATTTGGAATACTTGCAAAATATCTGAGTGAGAATACTTTAATTAATTAAAATGACGTTTTGTGAAAATCTATTGCTAGACTCAAAATAATCTAAAATTGAAATGAATGTGTATTTCTAAGTGTCCATTTTTAAAAAATGTACATTCTCTAAAATGCTTAGAAATATTTAATATTGTTAATATTTTCTTTTAAAAATCATATATAATAACGGCTTATCTGCCTAGCCATAAGTCCACAAGATTTTTACATAGCCCCCAGAACACTAGAAATTCTTCAAGATAATCCAGGTTCTAAAACATTATGTCTTCAAATCTTTTTTCTTGGTCATATACTTCAGCATTGTGGTTATCAATTCCTTCCTTTATAGCTGCAAACACACAGCAAAGTATTTTTGATAGAATTAGGTATCTTTTGGTGGTTTTGACTTTGTTAGTTCTCATTACATTTCCTTCACACAAGAAGAGAACTACGCTATTTCCCTCTTACCGGGATGTTAGGTTGACTCACAATGCCTGAAAATAAATGCAATTATTTTGAAAGTCCATTTTAAATTTCCTATTTGTAGCACATTAGTTACAAATGCTAAGACTTATAAGAATCTTACAAGTCACAGAGTCACATAGACCTCTTTGCTCCATGAGTCCTCAGGGCACAGAACTTCCCCATCAGCCCCTTCTCCCCATCCCTAGTATAATAATAGGTGAATGATGTTCACCGAGTAAGGGAAAAATCATAGGTTTACAGACATGCTCTTCTAAAGTAACTGTCTTTAAGACAAAAGAGACGCCAGCCTACAGAATGGAACAAAGCCACCTTTCAGAGAACTTGTGAGGGATAGTAATATTAGTCCAACAAGTGCTAGCATCTCATCGGTTTATCCCACTCTCTTGAACCTGCAGTTGAGCCAAAATTCTCCTGAGCCAAGCTTTCTCGCAAGATTTCCTGTACTTCCTGTTTCTATGTGAGCCAGAAATACCATGAGAATGACCTTCCTTGTGGTATTTCTGCACTTCTACCCTGGAGTGAAGATAATCCCATGTTGGGGAGAATTTTTGGTTTTAATTGTGCAATATTTTTAATTTTCAAATATCCAGATGAAGGAGATTCCTCTTTGAGAATGAAAATGTGAGATGGTATTTGCTTGGCCCTAATTCATTTCCACTAGGAAGTATTCACGTTCAGTGATTCAACATTTTGCAACTTCTCTAAGATATTTTTACGAGGAAATATGTAAGACAATATAGAAGATACAGTGGAAACTCATATCCTTGGATTTTTTAAGAAAGCCATTCTTGAAGGAATATGTGCTAGGAAGAGTTATATTCTTAATACATTAGCGTATGTGACGTATTATACCATATACTTGTTTTCTTTGTTCTTAACCCCTTTGTTCTGAGGGTCAGGATATCCTGATGCAAAGTACTATTGCAAAATAACTGAACAAAAATAAAAATAGTCAAACACTTAGGAAACTCTTCGGTTGTTATGTCAAGGAAGTTTGTGACTGAGGAGTGAGTATAAGACATTATTCAGGAAATATGCTAATAGAGTACAACAGCCTACATGTGCTTATTAAATAAAAGTGTCTCAATTCTAGAGAGCCTGAATGCCTCCAGTCTGATGGAAGGGTAAGATAAGAATTGGGAGGGCTGTGAAAAGTGGTGAAACTGTCAGACTGAGGCTTAAATCCCTTCATCCCTTATAAAGAGGGAAGTTTAAAAAGGCACATCTTTCTCATAAGTGGATCATTGATTATTCCCTAGTTGGGTTGTATGAATATCTGGTTGTTAATAGGAAGAGCTGTTTGATCGATATTTTAATCATGAAACTCACAAGAAGCAGTGTCTTAAATGTCTTTTATTGTTGTTTTTTATCCTTAAAGGATGTTGACCCTTCTTCGCCTATTAGGAAAGACAGTAGGTTTGATGAGGTAAGGGCGATGAAAATAATACACACCCTACAATGGTCTTTCTCCTCTCCTCCAAGTCCCCTCTGCTCTCCCCTAAAGAAACATCAGATGATTGTGTGATAAAACAGCCCCAAAAAGAACGTAGAGCAGAAGCAACAGATTGTACATCAGCAAAATAAAATGCCAAGCAAAATAATGCACTTTGAAATACAGAGACATGAAAAGGAGAGAAAGATGGGATTGTTACAATGGCCTCCCCAAGAAAATAGGAGCTATTCACGTGAATGCACAAGTTCAAATTGTTCCTACAAACCCAATTTGCTGGCAAAAGTACCGAATATAATACCATCCCACTTTTGTTTGTGTCCAGGGCTTTTCACACTAGCTCCAGGGGCCATCCCTTTCTGTTGCACGGGTTCTGACTCCTAGGGTAAGTGCCTCCAGCTCTGAGCCTCAGGATCCAAGACACATGGCCCGTGATCGTCCTCAACTGAACCACTGTCAGGTGGGGGGAGCAGTTTGTGGCCAAAATACCATGTCCACAGCGCTCTGTCTCTGGAAAGTGAACCTTCAACACTTTCTTTTCACTGTCATTTATGCCCCCAACAAATCTAGTTTAAAATTATTATTAAAGGAAATTACTAGTCCTTTGAAATGAGTTTTTAACCATGCCCAGCTATTTGTCCAGACTCTGCAACCGCACCGCACGTTTGCATGAGGACCTTGATGCTTCCCCAATTCACTTCTTTCACAGTTAGCTTTGGAATGTGATTCAATGTTATTTCCCTTCCAGCTGAAGGGCAGCTGAGGTTACAAAGGGATTTGACTAATAGGCCAAAACCCAGTTAAGTTTGCTGAAAAGCAAGTGACAGCGAAGGGGGAGGGGTGTGGAGGAGGGGAGCGTGTGAACCGTGGTGCCCAGGACCAACCCAAGAGCCTTCTGAAGAGCCCCAGTCCAGCGCACACTGTGGTGAGAGGGTAAGGTGGCCCCCAGCCAGACCTTCCGGAGAGAAGCAGCTGCGATGCTGAGCTTCCCCTGTTTTCTCCTTGATGCTTGCAGGGCTGGAGCCAGGGAAGCGTCTAGGTTTCCTGCACCACAGGGGTGACTCCTTACCTGACACCTTCAGGTAACTGGTCTCTGGAGGACCCCCTGGGAGGCTGGCAAAGGGGCGCCGCCCCACATCTTTGCCTGAGTCCTTGAGGGCTAAACAAGCCACTTGACAAACTTTGACAAGCACCAGAAAAGACTCGAGAACAAATAAATCAGAAGAGGGAAAAAGCGAAGGCTAAAGCCTCCATGGCCTTTTTCCCCCCTGCTGTCGTTCCAGCTGTAGCCTGGGCTTAATTAAGTGCTGCAAAGTCAGTGCCTGAGAGAGAAGGGGGAAAAAAATGCTTTCTCTCTCTAAGGCAGGAGGACAGGAACCGTTCTCACCACTGAGAAACCTTGGGAAGTGAGTCGCTCTCATCGTCAGTGTTTGTGGAGGGACTGGAGGGACAGAGATTTGCCAGGCTGGAGGAGGCTTGCCTTTCCGAAGCTGGAGAGGATTTTCCGGGGGTTCGCCTTCCCCTGCCTGGGAAGAATTTCCCCTCTGGTAGCAGCCGCAGCAGCAGCGCGACCTCCTCTTCTGGAGACCAGGGCAGAATGCCTGTGCTCGAGCGCTATTTCCACTCGGCAGAGCTGGGCAGAAGGTGGACGGCCCCAGAAGGTGTGCTGCCCTCCTGCCTGGGCAGCCGGCCGGTGTGCCAGCAGGGGCCGCTGCCCTGGGACTTGTCAGAGATGATCAGGATGGTAAAGCTGGTTTGGAAATCCAAAAGTGAGCTGCAGGCGACCAAACAGAGAGGCATTCTGGAGAATGAAGATGCTCTCCACAGCTTTCCAGGTAAATCAGCTGTGGGAGGTGTGAAAGGTACCAGGGCCAAGTCTCATGACTTTCAGTCCCTTCCTTGGAGAGCCCACGAAATAAAAATGGGAAAAGGAAGGAAGACAAAACTGTAGCATAGGGCCCGAGGGCTGTGGTTAATGAACGTTTGCTCTGTTACAGAAATGCATCTTAAAATTAAGAGCGATGTGGGAGTTAGGAGCGTGAACAGACGGACAATCAAGAAACCTGGGATCTGGGCTTAGCTTGTCACTTGTTTGCCCTGTGGCTTAAACAGGTGAAATTTCCTAAGTTTCAGTCTCCATAGGGAGGGGATGAAATTGCGTGCTCTTTAAATTGGGTGTCTATCCTGCCTCTGCAATTTCTTATTGACAAGACAGTTACCTCTGAGAGAATATTCTTCTTGGGTTGCTTTTTTGTAATGCTTTATAGAAAGTAAAATATATTTTCTCATTTTAAACTGTGGAACTACAGCATGTATAAATCTTCCCAGGACTGAGTTTGGCCTGGTAGTTTTTTATGTCATGAGAGAGTTGATAAACTTCCTTGCCTCAGTTTTCCCTTTTGACAAATGACAATAATACAAATTTCTCCGTTGATATCAGGAAAAATCAACTCACAGATTTGGAAATGATGGTTCATAGGAGCTTTGTTATGTTATAAGAATGTGCTGTGCTTGGGACGGTTGAGGAGCACTTTGCTGTGTTTTTAACAGGGGGTACCACACCACAAACATACCTAGGATCCCTGTGGAGGATGGGACTCAGATAACTCCGTACACTAAGAATACAGGATGCACTCTTCCTTAGGGGAATATGTTGGTAGATATTTGGAAAGTGATGGTTTGCTTTAGAAGAACGAATGTGAGCATGTGTTTATGCATTTGAAGTTTTGGCTAGCCCTGTGCACGGAATCCTGACATGCCATTGTTGGTGAGAGATGGGGGCCTAGATGGAAAAGCAATACCAAAAAGTACCTCTCTTTTTTTCTCGTGGAAAAAGACTAGGAAATCAAAACTCGGCTAATCTTGTTTTTAATCATTTATGCAGAAACCTTTTTTAAGTTGCCTAATGATCTAAAATGAACATTATTAAAAAATAATGCTCTGGGCAAGAAAAAAAAGATTGGAAAGGAATTAAAAAAACAACAGTATTGGTCTCTAGTAAACAATGAATACTTAGGAAAGAGAAGGAAACCAATGAGACTGACGTTTATGTGGCATTTGGGAGATGGATGCCCAGGGAAATGGGTCCTGGTCAGAAAAAATGAGGTAATGCTAAAGCCATCCCATATTTCATGTGAGTACAAGAAAAATGGAAAAACCCACCTGGGCAGAAAACTTAACTGTGACACTTCAACTTCTACTGCTCTGGTTTGTTTCAGTATATTAAATGATTAAAATGCATGTTTCAAATTACACTTTTGGTAAAACTGCTTAATTTAACAGATGTTAGCATGTCTGTAGAGATATGTGTGTATTATTCTTTATATTATATACTAGCAGGTGTCTAATTCCTGAAAAAGCAATACTACAGAGAGAAAACAAAACCCCTCTAACTTTTTGTCACTTAAAAGCTACGTTTTTCTGGATGTTATGAAGTTGAGCTAACTGAGTCTTAATGTGCCCCTGGACCCCTGCCTCACCCTTTGTGGAATATATCTCAGCAGCCATGCTGCTTCCCAGGGAGACTGCCCCTGCTTTGTTGGTCCCTTCATCCTGCCTGCCAGGAGGCCAAGCTCTATTTCAACACCTCCCCACAAGCTATCTGTTTACCTTCTCTTCTTCCTTCCCTGCCTCCCCAGCCTCAAGGAGATGAGGGGCTCACACTTTCTGACATGGACATAAAGCCATTATCGTTCATATACGCAGCATGGGGCCATATGTTGAAACCCCAAAGGCAAGTTGCTTCACTTTCCAAATTGTCTTATTGTTCCTCTCATCTTGTTGCTGAGGCTGCATTTCCTCCTCACATCAAGTTTCTGTGCCATTCTCACCGTAACAGCGTGATGGTGAGGGTAGAATATTTCCAAAAGCCTGGAATCTTTCCACTTTTAGAAGGAGATGGTTTAAACTGTCTTCATTTTGAGTACGGGGGTTTAAGTAGAAAACACCAAGACACATGGTGGTCTCTCTCTCTTTCCCTCCCTCCCTCCTGCCCTCCCTCCCTCCCTCTCTTTCTGGAATCTGACCCTTGCCTCAGAATCCTCAAACAATTTACGCTTTGACGACATGGGGCAGTTTACTGTTCATCAGTGTGCATCAGGTGGTGCCCTACCTCTGAGCCTTGCCTTATGCTTAGAATGTCTTTTTTTGGCTTTGGCCATTGAAAATTTTTATTCAAATACAAAGTCCAGCTCAGGCATCCCTTTCTCTGTAATGACTTTTCTGATCTCCATCCCCACCCCCAAATCTTCTCCCACAGTCATTTATTCCCTCTCCTTTACTCTCTTTGCCTGTAGGAACTTAACATCTTACACTTACAGCACACAATTTGTTGCCATGCTAGTAACTAAAAACAGGAAAATTAAATACTATAACATTCTATGTGTACTTCAACTGCTTGTGATAACAGATAAATGAGTTTACATTTCTAAAAACCATGAACTTGCAGAACTTCTGAAGAGAACCAACAGTCCAGAGAACTTTAGAGACGGATGTCACCGTTCTTAATAAGTTGAATTTAACTTTAAAAGTTCCAGCTTTTTTTTTTTCCTTAGTGAAGGGCATCATTATTTGTACTCATACTCCTTAGTCAAGACTGGAACTTTGTTTCTCATAAGGGAAATAGAAAAGTGTTCTGAGGTTTTGCTTAGGTAATAAAGGGAGAGAGCAAAAGGATTTATGGAAAACTAAATGCATACATATGTATTCATGAGAGATGTTTAAGATGAAATATACTGAACTGTGAGTGATGGAAGACAGACAGGAACAGAGTCCCCTGAAGAGAGCAAGGACGAGCTAGGGAGAAGGAAGTGGGAACATCTTTGCTGGAGACTAAAGCGACTTTTAAAGCAATAGGTTGGAGGAGGGAATGGGGGATGATAGGAGGAAGAGAGGCTCTTCAAAGTCACACCTCTGGGTGCATGCTTCTAAGCGTGCCCCCAGGAGCTGGACATGGGCAGAGGCACTGTTTGCCCTGGAGAGGGACTCTGGAACGTATCGGCATGCCCAAAGTTGGAGTGTCAGCTCAGTTCATTACCCCTTACCCAAGTATTTAATTGTATTAATACTCACATCATTTTCCCTCCATGAAGCAAACAAAGGATGGTCTAACTGTCTAGTTAACACAAACGAGGTGAATAATGAGCTAGAGACTAAACAACTCGTCCGGACCTTGACATTGTGTCAGAACCAGACCATCTCAGTCATCCAAGTCTAATCCACAGAACTGACATGATGGAGGCACAAGCTGGGTAATTTCAATTTAAACCAAGGTATTGTTTTACTGATTACATGTAGCTGGACAAACACGGAGGCTGTGGATGCAATATAAGCCTTGGTCAAAGCAGAAAATAATATTACCATGGAAAATAAGTCAAAGGATTGTGCCTCCTTTACATTTTTAAACTCATTCTGTGGGCTTTAGTTTTAGGTCCAAGTTTCCAGTGCTGAGAAGATTCCCAGGGGGAGGTTATCCATCTATTACCAATAGAAAATAAGCTTCAAAGCATGGTGGTCAGAGCGTGCCCAGAAGTGGGGAGTGAGGGGAGGGAAGAAGGATGGGGAATAAATAAACGGTTTCTTAAATGCTCTGAGTGCAAATATTATTCTAATTGTGATTCTAGTCAGCAACCTAAGACTAGACATCCCCTAGCAGGACTTGGTCTTAGTTGAATAAATAATTTGACTTCAGAATTCAACCAAATACCTGCAAACTCTGCAGCTGTGGAACTTACCATTCATTTTGGTATCTCTGGTCTAAATTTTACATTATGTTTTACTTATTTATTAAGCTTGTTTCCATTTCAATAGCCTTTGGTTACAGAAATGTATAAAACACACACCTCTCTCAAAAGAAAAAAGCATTCATTTTCTCCATAGCCATTGTAACTCGTCCTGTCTTCAAGAAGAATAAAAATCTCAGAAATTTGCTTTATACTGAACCCTAAAAACCAAACAGCTTCGGAAGGGAAAATCTCTGAAACAATTCACTGATTCCAGAACTGTACAATTCAGATTGACAAAGAGGCTATTTTTAAATATCTCAAGTGTCAAGCATGATATAAATTAAATATGTTGAAGACTGAACACTTTTATTATTATAAATCAAGGAGCATTTATTAGACGTGTAGTGTGTACCACGGACTGTGGTAGGCACCAAAGATTCGGGGAGCAATCAAACTTAATAAGAAGAGAACAATTATGAATTTATGAATCAGAATTCTATCTAGAACTTCAGTGTGAAAACAAGCATTTGTTAGTTTCAATCTCTATGTCAACTGAAAGTACTGGCTATAAAAATTGGCCAGTAAAATTCAAAAACACTAGTAAAAACTTCAAGCGCACTTTCAAGTACTCCTCAATATTAATGATTTCATTCAAAGCAGAACAAATTGCTTTGATCAAAGAATCAGTTAGTCTTAACAGTAGGTAACTTGACATTAATTCAAAGCATTTTTCTATGTTCTTGTAGACATTAGCCTCCACTCATCCCGTAGCTATACTAGATAATAACCATTGACAAGTCAATCCATTCTTTAAATGTGAATGCAAATTTGAGTGAAAACTGGACACGTCATCACGCCTTGAACTAAACCTGTGCTTCACCAGACCTCCTAGTTTTCATAAATGGCATCACTCCTGCAGAAACCCAGATTCAAAACTGCTGCCTTGTACTTCCCAGTTCATGTGGATTACATAAACCTTCACTTGTTCATTTAAAAAAAAACAAAAACAAAAAACCGCTCCCACCAGTTCTCCAATTCCACAGAATAGGTTAAGAGTGTCGTTGCGGAGTTGAAATTTTTTAAATTTTAAGTCCTGCCTCTCTCTTATGGACTGTGTGAACTGTGCAAATTACTTCACCTCTCTGTGCCTCTGTTTCCCCTTCTTTTAAAAAACAGGGGAATAACAGCAGCACCTTTGCAAAAGGTGAGGATTAAGTGAGATAATACAAAACAGTGCCTAAAAGAGAGCCTACATCCTACCACATGCTCAGCAAGTGCTCACTAGCATAATTACTGATATCGCTGCTATTTCCTCAACAACTCACTCACATTCATTGCTTTCTTTCTATTCAGTTACATGGCCCTTAGCCAAACCTCATGTTGTTTGGTCTATTATCTTCCAATAGCCTCCAACTCCAGTACTCTCTCCACGCCTCTTCTTTCTCCTCCATCATTTAGATCAATAACATCAAAAGAAAAATCAGAATAGATCTCCCCCCTCGTCAGAATCCTTCAATGATTTTTCCATTGTCTGTAGAGAAAATCCAAATTCTACCATCCTGCATTCAAAGCACTCCACACTCTGAAACTAGCTCACTTTTCCCATCTGACTTGTCACTTATATTCCACCCGGATAGGACAAGCATCCCACAGCTTCCTACGTGCTTTCTGCTCATTGTTGCCAATGCCTAAAATTACTTCCCTCCATGTCCCCAACTTCTGCCATCTTTTAAGACCTCACTCACACGCCGTTCCCCACACAAAGCCCTTCTGAGATTACCGAGGAAGGGTGTGCCTTTCTCTTCTGAAGTCTTACAGAACTTTCTTTGTATTTATTTCACAGGCAAACCACTTTATTGTATTATAATTAATGTACGTTTTCTTCCTCCCCTCCTAGACTTTCAGCTTTTTGAGAATCTGGAGAACATTCTATTTTCTTTGTGTTCTCCCTATCGTCTTTCACATGTCAGCCACTCAATACACTTTGATAAGTGAAAAAAAGGAAATTATCAGAAGGAATAAAATAGCTTATGAGTTGCCATTAAATGCATGAATGAACATTCTTTTCTAGGCACGATTACTTAAGAAATATGAATTCTATTTCTTGCTTTTAATGGAGTCATTTTAAACTTATATTCTGGCAGAAGATCAGTATTAGTCATTACGGCTTTTAAAGTAAAAGAAAAGAATACACAAGAGTGGATGTCAGAACCATTTAAAAGGTATAAAGTATGTGCAAAACTAATATGAGACAGTTCTCTCTTCATATAGAAGAGTTGTCATTTACTGATAATTACCAAATTTTAGAGTAGTGCATGTAAATTATGCCTGCTTTTATATACTTTTAAAATAATTACTCTGTTCATAAATCTTGGAACATTTTACATCAACTAAAGTTTCAAAAGTTGCTTCTTTTACAGATAACAGTCTGTATATTCCTTAATGTAATTTCAAAAATAGAATGCGGAAGGTGTGTGTTTACCCGGTTCTACAAATGAGCTTTTGAGGGGATGGAGCTGAATAGAGGATGTTATTCCCATGTCCTCTGCTCTTTGCCTGGAAACAGCTTCTCTTTTCTTTTTTCTTATGTTTTTTAACAAGACTGGTTTCACTGAGCAGCAAAGCATTGACTTTTGCATCTAATTTCTAAAAGGAAAACATTAGAAGCTTCATTGTTAAAAGACCAAAAGCAGCTCAAAGTGTGTGCCCTCTCCTGTTATCTGATATTTTCTCTCTTTAATTATCAGTCTACTTCATAGTACATAGTAGTACGTATCACCATATCAAAAATATGATAGGGAGCAAAGGTCAAAGTACTTGTGATTTAGTACAATGCCCTAGCCTAGATGTACACACAATGTAGACCTTATTCTTTGTTTTTCTATTTATCTCTCTCTGCCTTTCCGTGGATTTCTATTTAGAATTGACTTCCATCTCTAAAATGTTAAGAGATCACCCCAAGAGTTTGGATTTGTATCTGTGCACTTGTCTCAGATTTCCTCAAAATACAAAATTATCAGAGACCCTTCCTTCAGAGTACTTCTCCTCACCTAAAATATCCACACGGCATGATATTTTATAGATTAGAAAGCAAGCTCCTGTCCTGAACATTTTGTTATTCTTGGGCTCTCACACAGTGCTAAGGGAACACGACAGTCTGTATCATTCGTAACAAGATAAAACCTAAAAGTCAACCTTGTATGCAACTGGAAGGCATACTTGACAAAGGCAAGGCAGGGTTTAGCTCTGTATGGCCTTAAAAGGAGTCCAGGGGTCCAGGGCTACTCCAGAAAAACAAAATCCCTAGAAAGAAAAGGACAGATTTCAAGAGAGATTGAGTAGGATACGGTTGCACGTACCCGGTAGTAGAAATTGAAAGGTGAAGAATCCAGAAAATTGTAAAGTAAAATCATGGTGAGAGACATAATGGGAATGAATGTAAAACTTTAGTCAGGGTATTTTAAAAGAAAATTCAATAACCAAGGGTGATAGGACATATAATGTAATCGTTAGAACTTTTCCCATTAAATCTCCAGATGTTCCTCGACCTCTGGAATTAAAGCCAAAGCACAAGATTCTCTTTCTTGCTTCCTTCTCCATCTCTTTTTTGGATGGCACACAGCTATCTCACAGAAATCTACAGACTTGATGAGCACTTAGGAAAACCCAAAGACATGCTCATTTAGAGGATCTGCGACAAAAAATGTATTCAGAAAAGTAAATAGAGTTTGCTGAAGAAACTGATTGAGAAAGAAAAGAGAAGGAGACAGGTGGGGCCAAGCATAGAGCACCAAGGAGAACGAAGTGAGGTGAGGACACTGCGAAGAAAGTGGATCCAAGGGTAAGAAGAGGAATCAAAAACACATACAGAAATGAAGAGGAAACAGTCACTGTTAAAAACATCTGTCACAGGGATCTCAAATTTCCACAAGCAAATGTACAATACATGTAGCCTGTTTCTTTTTCTTCAACTAATCAAATCTTCCTTGAACCCACCCTAATGAGGGGTAAGAAAATTTGAACTTGCTAGTTAACGAGGTGGTGGTCAGTCTCTTCTGGATTAAATGACTTCTTTTGGATAAATACTTTCCTTCCCCTTGCTCCTCTCTGAGGTACTATCTGGTGAATGTGTCTTGGGCTCCCGCGCACTCATCTGAATGTTTCGACCACACGCAACATAAAGTGCCGGTCTGAGACGGGGAAGCATGTCCATCTGACCACTGGGCTCTGCCTTTGCTTCTCTTCCCACAATTCTTCAGGGTGTCAGGAGTAGATGGCCTTACTCTGTGCCATATCCTCTTTTCCAGAAAGAAGCCTCAATGCGGAAGGGACAAGAAACCATATCCACAGCCTACCTCTCAATGTTAATGAGACCTGATAAATGACTGTAGAGAGTCTCTTTATCTTTCCACAAAGACCAGTTATTAAGATCATTGTTCTGCTACAAACTCTCTCTCTCTCTGTCACACACACACACACACACACACACACACACACACACACACACACACAAAAGAAAACAAACAAAAACGAAAACCCTTACTCTGAAGATGAAATTATGAATATTGACTCACTCTCTTTTCCTTCTTGCTATAGCGTTCCTAATCATCCCTAATGGTTGCCTCTGGTGGGACGGATGGGGAAGATACACACAAGAGAGGGCAAAAGAAAAATCCCATGGATGTATTTCCAAAAACATGCTCTCCGTTATCCACTGGTTGTGCTACCATGTGCTGAGCCCTGTACTTGAGTACCGCACGCTCAATATTATTTATTTTAGTTACATTCCCATGCATGTGCCGAACCCAATCATTCTCCGCTTTCTACTCCCTCTTTCTCGTTTTCCAAAAATATGCGTGTGCATTTCAGTTACCGTCTCAGGACTCTGACACTGAAGAGTTCAGCTGAGTGATCGTAATGCACAAAGCAGGATGTGTACAAGTCACACCTTTATGATCAGGTTCCACATTGAACGCTGAGGTTTTCTATCTAAAGCAAATTAGGATTGTCGTCATAATCGTACAGTGCATTGTACTCTGGTCAGGTCTGCTACATTATCATCGCTTAAATGTGCTAACTGGAAATTTCTAGAGTTCTTCTCCTTTCTCTGCGCCTTGGCCCCTAGGGAGAAGCTGGGGTGGGAGGCGTGTACTGGTAGAAAGAACAGTAGCCTTACATATGATAACAGGGATCAATTTTCTTTTCAAGTGTCGTCATAGGAGCCATTATTGCCTCCTTCGTGGTAGCTGGTACACAGAAACTGCTGTCTCCTTCCCTATCCTCTCTGTAACTCACCTGAGGTTTAGGTACACCTATCTTTTTTGCCCTTGTTATCTCTCTTGAATATTAGTTGAGTTCTGCACTGATTTCTGCCCTCTCTCATCCTAAATGCCCTATTCTTTTTTTTTTTTTTTTTTTTTTTTGGTGGTACGTGGGCCTCTCACTGCTGTGGCCTCTCCCATTGCGGAGCACAGGCTCCAGACGCACAGGCTCAGCGGCCACGGCTCACGGGTCCAGCCGCTCCACGGCATATGGGATCTTCCCGGACCGGGGCACGAACCCATGTCCCCTGCATCAGCAGGCGGACTCTCAACCACTGCGCCACCAGGGAAGCCCCATGCCCTATTCTTTGATTTGGTGATAAATGCACCTAGAATGTGAATAGACAAAATTGGACTAAAACAAATCTTGCTTTGAAAATGTCTCCAACACTCCAAAAATAATTAGGAACATTCTAGGTCACAGAATAGAAAATGATGTTTTGGTGTTACATACAAGTATTTAGCTTATTCTACTGTACAGTAAGTATCAGTTGAATGGGAATTTATTCCCCATTTAGAAATAGAAGAAATTGAGACCTATATTTACTGGTTGTTTATTCAAGAAACTTAGAAAAGGAAGTAATTCAAATTTCTAGGTTTATTCAATTATTCAATTGAATAATTATCTTTTGAGTGTCTACTCAGTGTGTAGCATTGTTAATGTACCAGGGAGGAAGGCAGAAGGAAGAGCGATTACGACCTGTTAGAACACACGGATCTATAAGCAACTTACTGATACCGAGGCAGAATGGCATATGTTTTAACATACAGTAGAAATAATACTCTCTGGGAACACTGAAGAAAGATTAAGACTGCTTATTCAACTAAGATTTTTAGTGATTATCACGTACCAGACACCGTTTTGGTTCCTTAAAAAAATAAAAATTCATGAACCAAGAAAATTGAGGTAAATGGACGAATGAATGGTTGGACAGACAGACAGTCGCAGATAGATAGATAGGGCAAGCTAGGTAGGTGACATATGTTACACTGGAGGTAGCTACACAAAGTCTGTGCCAACACACAAGGGAGCGATTAATTCTGTCTGTATTATGGATGGTAAAGAAGTTTTCAGAGAGGAGGTTATTTTGAGGTACCATTCAAAGTAAGTTATATTTCTCCAAATGAAGAAGAAATGGAGGACGTTTCAGGAAAAAGAAATAGTAGGACCAAATGCAAGAAATTCTGGGCAATGCCAAGTCGTGAGATATGAAGTATATGAGGAAGATGGCTAGGGATGAGACTAGAAGCAAACTGGGGGACAGGTTATCAAGGGCTTCATCTGCCTTTCTAAGGAGTACTTCCTCCAGGCAGTGAGAAGGCTTCAAATAATGTAAGTGGGAAGTGATAAATTTTAGTTTCGAAAGGTTGCTCTAGCAACAATGGCTGGTGGAGAGCTGGACTTGGGGTAAGGATACCAATGGATTTTTAACCATCAGTTTGGTGTTCATTGACCGTATTAGGTAGATATTGAGAATTTTGAGATGATGAATATTTTTTCTTTAACTTACAAACCAACTTTCCCAAGTGCTATAGCATTTTACAGGAAATAATACACAAATCATCAAGCCAACACCCTGTACCACCTGATACCAGCCTGTCCTGAAGGATTTACATCCTTAATGTTCTTTCATCCAGACCTCCCATTCAAAGTCGTACTCACCTTTTCCCCAAATTCAAAACCTGACACAATTTATCCTCACAATCTCAGAACAGCCTATCCCTCCTAATTTGTCAAGTCACGTTTCTCCCTGAATTCAGGTTGCCATTTTTTTTAAGCAAACTGTTCTTTCAAGGCTAAATGCCACAGGATGGACGAGAAAACGTATAAGAAAAACACAATTCTTATGTAGCTTATAATGTATTGAGTTAGGTAAAACTACTTCCTCAAATATAAACCAGGTGTGACAGATAATCCATGAGGACTGGATGTTAACTCATCCCTCTCTAGAGTGACCTACAAAGGCTTTGCGTGGACTGGTCATTACAACTATGTCTTTAAAGTGGTTAAGATCTCAACAAGATGTAACAACGTGACTTTCTTGGTGAATTAACATGAATGTGGTGAATTAACATGAATGTAGGTACAGAAGCAGAAAATCACAAGAAATGATGGAGAAATGGCGATTAGTCAAGTTAACTTGGTCTGATGTTTGTCATAAAGAATACAGAAAAATAGAAAGACATGACATTAATAAGACCAGGTTGCCCCTGAACAAGAAATGTTAATTTTTGCAGAACCGTTGAAAATTGTTAAGTGGAAAGTAGAGAATTCTTTGCATTGTATAATGGAAAGTGCCTTTAAGATCTTCTAGTTAAACCACTGCATTTTCTTAAGTAAGAAAATTAAATGTACTTGGAGGTTACACAACATGCTTGGAGACAATTCGAGGTTCCTTGATGTACAGCCGTGCTGTTGACTCAGTCATGCTTTCTGCGGTGGTCTAAACTTTAAGTCTCCCCACTCCAAAAATGCCTCTCTACGTGATAATCTCTCTAATTCTAATTTTCTGTCCTTTTCACTGCCGAGCGCCAACATCTCTGTGATTGCGTTCTATAGCGTGTGGTGTTCATCTTACACGAACAAGAGTTCGTTATATACGTACCCGTAAACGCATACTTACGCGTGTATGTATACACATCTTTTTCTTGTTTTCATACTTTGACTGTGAATTGTGGTGGGGGGCATATCCCAAGCCCTCTCTTTGTGAATTTCCCCATCTAGAGGGCCTGCGATGCACTGAAAGGTGAGTTGTTCACCAGGAAAGAATACTAGAGCTGAGAATTTAAACAGGATCGTGGGGTTAAAGGAAGTTACATATGAGATAGATAGAGATGGTAGCTGCTGGTTGCTAAAACCATCATAAATGAGACGCTTCTGTGATCCTTTTCCATGGTTCTTCTTTCCGCCTGTCGCTTGGAGATAGAGTTGCAGGGGGGTGTGGGCCAGACAGAGCCAGTACGTGTGGCTGTTGGAAGCTTGGGTCTGCAGTGCATTTGCCCATAAACCATTGAGGGTTAACCTCTCAATCCCTTGGGCTGTCTTTGCAAACACGGTGCCGAGCTCAGAAAGCAAGTTGAAGATTTAGCAACGTTTAGGCAAGATTTGATGAAGCTCATCCCCAACCGCCCTTTTTTTTCTTTCCTGCTTCTAGAAGGTGTTTGTGTTTCCAGAGGAAAAGTGTAGGCTTTCGAGGCTGTTCTTCCTCCTTTTTCCTCTGAAACTGTCTGCCTTCTCTCAGCAGCCTTCTTGGCTGTCTGCATCTTACCAGGCACAGCCTGCCGGCTTCTTGTCACCCAAATAAGGTAATAGTTAGAAACACAATTGAAGTGGCTTCTTTTTAATGAATAATAGACCTTGTTCCATTAAAAATAAGACCCTACTCTGAACCATTACAGAAACTTTTTTTGATGTTTAAGAAGAAATGTCAGTGACTATGGGGGAGTGGTGGCGGATAGAGCTTTGTGATGTCGTTCATTATTTTTACTTGGTGCTCCCTGTACCTCTGGCTCTCCCTGAGACAGAAACGGTGAGATGCCATAAAATAACCCTCTCTCGAAGTATATTTGGCCTGACAGGAAACAGGAAATACCAGAAAAAGATCACAAGAAAAGCTGTAATCATAAGATTTCTAGCCTAATTCTTTTGACGTCAGCAGTTTAGATAAGTCAGATAAGCAATCACAAGCATCTGTGAGCGCTAGAGTGCCAATCCAAATACCCCAAGTGCATCTTCAACCCTTTTGAACTCTCGCATTGTTGTTTTGCCCCTGCCCTCTTCTCTTTCCCCCCAAGAAGCATATCCTGAAATTGTGAATTATGGATGAATGTCAACATTAAGGCATTCAAAGATATTACACAGAGCCTCTACATTGGTCCTATAGTCAATTCAGCTTGCTTGGTGCATTGTAAATCTTGGATGAAGCTGACGGTTAGTTAAGATGTAGGAAACTAACTCTGGTTTGTCTCAAAATGAGTTTGCTTCCCAAAGTTTAACGTTTCCAATCTTGACAACTAAGCCTTGGCTATGAAATGTCTCTGATAATATGCTAAAAGATACATTACCGTACCCCAAATATGCCAAAGTATTCAGTAACTCCAGTCATCATCACTATCACCTTTCTTTGGGCACCACCACCTCCATTCCACAGCAATAAAATATGTATGGGTTGGTTAGATATAAATGACATGGGGAATAAATTCCCCTATGAAAAGTTTTCATAAGTTCAGAACCAAAACTATGGAACTCAACCATTAGATCATAAGCAGAGGTACATGTATGGGCTGCTCAGAGGATGAGGTAAGAGATTAAATCAGGATTTAAATCAATATTGCATTACATGTAAATTTAAAATAAAAAAGGTTGAGAATAAGAACTTATTTATATAACATCTATTTCTAAAAAGATTTGTAAGCTTCTAAGAAGGTTATAATAAAACATAAGGACC
Organism: Phocoena sinus; assembly: GCF_008692025.1. NCBI lineage: Eukaryota > Metazoa > Chordata > Mammalia > Artiodactyla > Phocoenidae > Phocoena > Phocoena sinus. Next base: position 27,460,119 of record NC_045774.1, on the reverse strand, counting down.
CAAAGACATAAAACCATCCTGTCCTGATAGAAAACAAGAACCATACAGTAAAGTAGGAGGGAAAGAGAACAAATATGCAAAGTAATTGAGCAAAACTGAGATCTGAACTTACCAGCAGGCAAGGTAAAATGGGAAACAGGATGGTTACAGCATTCATTGTAGCTGGGGAAAAAAAAGTTTTTCCTGGCTTTGGGTATGTGGAGCAAGTTTTGACAAGAGCTCTCTGTATAATAATGGAGGATGTCCTTCCAAGGAGTTTGATATGCGGCTGTGAAGAGGTGGCTGACCACGAGGGAGTTTTACAGACTTTCTCAGTGAAAGATGGTTCCATAGCTCTAGACCATTCGTTGGGAGCCAAAAGTGAGGTGGCCTCATTGTGGCTTTGGGGTGGTCTGACATAATAAGGGGTCAGACATAAAACAGGGTCAAGAACATGTGTAAAACTGTGAGGAGTGAGAATGAAAGCATGTAGCTTCAGCAAAGGGTTCAGCTCTTCTGAATGTATAAAGTTAGGTCATAGCCCCTGGAATGTCAAACAGTTCTGCCAGTCTCCTAACGGTCATACCTGCCATTATAATCATTAAAATGGAAAGAGAAAAATTAAGAAGCAAATTCCTCCTCTTAGATGGTAGAAGTGTTTTTATATTTGTCTCTGGTTGTGCCAGACATTTGGCTCTAATTAAATACACATCGATAAGGGGTCCTAATTAACTCATAGGTGAGTCTTGAGTCTTTACCAGGTTTTTTACCTGATATGCTTTACTTTGAGTACCACAACTAAGCCCTTTATTTCATCAGTGTTTCTACAGTGTATGAACCCATGTAGACACTCAAAACATACATGTTGTATTAAAAGTTCAGAATTAATAATATCTGAATGCATATTTCATTTTATTTGAACCCACTTCCCACACTTCACCTAACATTCTGCTCAGTCAAAATCCTTTTAATACTTCCCGAGGATTCAGACAACTGGAAAGAATGTATGTGTCTAGATTAAAAGATAAATACTGTATTCAAGGAAGCACAGTAAGTATTGAAAACAAGTGGATTGGGCTTCCCTGGTGGCGCAGTGGTTGAGAGTCCACCTGCCGATGCAGGGGACGCGGGTTCGTGCCCCGGTCTGGGAAGATCCCACATGCCGCGGAGCGGCTGGGTCCGTGAGCCATGGCCGCTGAGCCTGTGCATCCGGAGCCTGTGCTCCACAACGGGAGAGGCCACAACAGTGAGAGGCCCGCGTACCGCAAAAAAACAAAAAGTGGATTTATTCCTACTCAGTGCAAAAGTGATGAGCAGCTGGGTATTAAGTGTATTGAGAGGTGCAGTCCAGACATCTTTTCTGAGACCACTTCCAAATAAACTTATCGAGGAGGGTTACCAGTGTGTGTTGGGGCAGATTAATGTCAGTCTTAGAAAACAGGCTTTTGCTTTGTCCAAGTATAATATACCAGACGATGATCTTGCAAAATAAGTAAGGAAAAGAATAGAAGACTGAAAGATGAGAGGAAGCATAACTGAGCAGGGTAACACCTGCTTTCTGGAAAGAACAATGGGGTTTAGAAAGGAAGAAAGAGGCCTGAGCTAGATAATGCCAAAGGTGGCACAGAAAATAGAGGAGGTGGAGTCTGGATGCACTAGAAAGACTTGTTACATATACTATATCTTCTAACTTCTTAGAGCTGAGCTGCTCTTCCTCACAGCTCGCCAAGGTCAAGGTGAGCCCTTTATTATCAACAGTTGCTATACATTTGTATTATCGGTCTTTGCCAGACTAACCAAGTTGAATAACCTTGCACTTTAATTGAAAACCAAACTTAAACTAAGGACCGACCAGCATGCATGCAGACCATGTGTGCGGTATACTCACTACTGTAAGATTACTTTAGATCAGGATAATTCTGGACCCACCTGTGAGGGTGCTGAGTTCTTTCTGTAGTCATTGTTGATACTTGCTATTGCCCCCACGAAGCTGAAATTTAAAGACTATAAAGAACTGCACTTCTCAGAGAGGCTTCAGTTCTCAACTCCTTGGGGAATAGACTCCATTTTTATAGGGTTTGTGCTTCTGGTTTATGTTCTTTTCTTTTAATCTTATGAAAAATTAATAACTGCCTACTACCCTACACTCCCCTTTAGCCTTGTCATTGGGGATACTTCTCTTTACTTCATTATCATGGTTAAAAGATGGGCTCTGGAGTCAGACTGCTTTGTATCTTTACTAAACTCTTTGGACCTCAGTTTTCTCATCTGTAAAATGGAAATAACAATAGAAACTGATTTAGGTGCAGGATTAAGTCAGATGATCTCTGTAAAGAAACTAGCATACTCCTAGTACATAGTAAGTACTCTGTAAGTGTTAATGATTATTATCCCACACTGTTCTTATTTCTAATAATTACCCGGAAGTATTAAGGTAGCTTTTTAGTTTATCATTGAAAAAGCAGGGAGCACTTAATTAACATTCCCTCATCTAAGGTGCATTACTCTGAGTCATAAATAAAGTGGGAAGAAAAGTCATAGAACAGAATTTTGGCTTAATTATACTTGCAATTCCAGTGATACAATCTTGAAAGTACCCTTTACTTATCATTCTTAATCAAACTTTCATCCATTATACATCAGCATATACAATGAAAACTAATACTTCTAATCATGCAGTTGCCAAAATGTTGTGATTGATTTGGGGTGAAGAAATGGAATTTAAGTTTTGGTTGGGTCAAAGTACGTGCATGCAAAAGTAATTTCTAAAAGCACACTGAATTTGCCAGTATTCATTTGTCGACTAAATCCTTAGCTAAAATGAGGTAAAATGTGAGAGGCTTGTGTTCTTATTTTTGAGTAGTCAATTATTTATGGCATGAATGGCCACTTAACATCAAAAACCTATTTAATCACAAAGAGTTTTTTACTTGAATCTAGCCTCTAGATTACCATTTTGTTGGGACAATATGTACTTAAGACTTATTAATGCAAAAAGCCAATTCATAACAGGTTGCCCTTAGAATTCCAGCCACAGCTTTTTAGGAATCAAGACTGATCACTTTTGACAAGCAGCAGACCTATCCAAATTACCACAGGGAGAGAAACTTCTCAGAGACCAGGGGTTTTGTAAGGAGATCAACATAATAGCTCATTTCCTAATGAAACTGGCAGGAGTTGATGTCTTCTAGTTATGTCGAAGAAAAACCATTAGATTTCCTCATGAGATTTCAGAGGTTGGACGATCTTCAACTGGAGACAAAGGACACCGTGAAACCATATAACATCTGCTCTCCCCAGAATGTCCAAGGACACCTGAAAATATTCAGAACTACCAACATGTTTGTTGAACAAAGACTGTGCCTCCATCCCACCTCCAAGATCTATTTCCTGGGAACTCAGCAGCAGGGTAGAAATAACAATCAAAGGGAAGTAAGAAAAAGAATATCTGGTTAATTGCTTTTAGGGGAATAGGACTAGTAAAAATTATCCCAGTTGTTCAGAAAGAACAACTCATTTGTAGCCCTAGTATACGATATTCCAACATCTTGAGCAATATTAGTTTCAGGAAGCTTATATACCTCACCTCTTATCAGCTCAAGTCTTGGTTGATATTCGCTCGTGCTGTAAAACGTGGATTTGGGAAAGATGAAAGGGAGGGTCAGAGGGAAGAGGAATTTTCATAGGTGGTATTTAATGGAATGCAGAGGAAAACATACTATACCATGTTTATTTACTTTCAATGTCTACTAAACCAAAATGAATTCCATTTGAAAGAAAAAAGTGATTTACATAAAAAGTCGTTTAATAGAATGTAGGCTTTTAGGTTCTTCTATGAAAGTATCAGAAATAGGATTGGGAAGTCAGCAACCTAAATACACATAATCTACTTTTCAGATGCATGAATTATGAATGAGCCACCCTGAGCACTTGTTCAGCCTGAGCGGTGTTGACATGTCAGGTTGACCTGTGCTTTGGACCAGAGGTGGTGTAATAGTAACTTTACAGGGTAGGAATTAGAAGTGACTCATTGTTGAGGCAGAGAGAAGGTAGAAGAATGTATGCAGACTCCATCCCTGGCTCCGATCGCTCTGTAGTTCCTCAATGCAATTATGCAGAATTAATCAAATCCCTGGATGTGGAATCAAAAGGCACCTTCCTACTTGCTATGCAGATGTAAACGTTCCTCTCTCTGCACCACAGCCAGCCAAAGTGTGAACCGTGGAGATCGGAACTCTGGTGGAATCGTGCCAGGAGGGCACAGTCACTTGAAACCGAGCCCACGTTTGATTTAAGCTCGGAATGACAACTCTGGCAAGGGCTGGGGTAGGGGTGAGGGGGTGTTTTGCCGCATTTGATCAAGAAAAACCAAGGCACTGGGCATAAATTTCTCTGTTTTAATTATGCAAACTCCAAGAACGTAATGGCTGTTTGAATACTATCCTAAAGTCCACTTGATTAATCTCCCCAAATCATGCTTCTCAGTTTTCATAACTATTTCACATTCAGGATTTTAGCTCTCACCTCCTCACAGTTGAAATAAATGAACTGCTTCCATAGATAACAGGCTAAAATCTTATTTTTCAATTAAGAAAATAGTGATGATGCTATTAGGGACATTGAACATCACTTTACTGAAAGTATTTGCTATCAATTGATCATTCCCCATCTACCGAAACTTAGACGTCTGCCAGACTTGGAGAGGGATACAAAGAAATACAGATGACAACCCCCTCCTCTTGAGAATTTACAGTGCAGTTTGGAATCAAGAAATTGAGCATGAAACATTAAGTAGCAATTCAAACCCTTGTGTTCTGATGTAGAATATTAGTTTGAAAAATTAGAATGCATCAGAATCAAAATGAATCATTATTTTAAATTTAATTGATAAAAATGAATATCTAACTAATCCCTCCTTCTTCCTTAGCTAATTACCATTTTGCAGAGCTTTTTTCCTGAATAAGGGTTATTTCTAAATCTGGGTCATAATCCCAGACCTTCATCCTGCCCCTAATTTTGATGGAGGAAGGGGTGATTCTTTTTGCTTCCACTTGATTTATGTCATTTTTTTCTCTCCCTGTGTTTTCTTCTCCACCTGTCTCCTCTGCCCTCTCTTCTTCACTGCCCATCTTAAGAAAACTTAATATATTAAAAGTCATATTTATAAATAAACAGCCAAATTAGGATAGATAGTGGCTTTATGTAAGAAGCTAACATGACAGATGAATGGATAAAAAGGTGTGGTGTATACATATATAATGGAATATTACTCAGCCATAAAAAAGAACAAAATAATGCCATTTGCAGCAACATGGATGGACCTAGAGATTATCTTTCTCTCTCTGACTCAGAGAGAGAAAGAGAGAGAAAGACAAATACCATATGACATCACTTACATGTAGAATCTAAAATATGATACAAATGAACATACCTACGAAAGAAAAACAGACTCACAGACATAGAGAACAGACTTGTGGTTGCCAAGGGGGAGGGGAGGTGGGGGAGGGAAGGATGGGGAGTTTGGGATCAGCAGAAGCTAACTATTATAAATAGGATGGATAAACAACAAAGTCCTACTGTATAGCACAGGGAACTACGTACAATATGCTGTGATAAACCATAATGGAAAAGAATATGAAAAAGACTATATATATGTATAACTGAGTCACTTTGCTGTACAGCAGAAATTAAACACAACATTGTAAATCAACTGTACTTCAATAATTTTTTTTAAAAAAGAAGCTTACAAACAAGAACCTAAAATCACTTTATTAACAGAATAAGAAAGGCAATAAATTAGAGAAAAAGAATGAATTGTAAGAAAATATAAATTGTGGTTAAAAAAAAAAGTTTATTATAATGGATTCCTTGAGATAGAGATTTAGTGTGTGCAAGGAGCTTTCACATTTGTAGCAACTCCTTTAATCCTCATAACAACCAGTGAGGTAGATACAGAATTATTACTCCACTTCATGAACAGGAAACCGAAGCACATAGCTGATGAAAGGATAAATGAGAAATAAGTCTTTGGATATGGAGACAACATATAATGTCTTTCGATGGATGAATGGATTTTTTTAAAATGTGATACATATATATTTATTTTTAACATATATACATAAAAATATATATGAAATTATTCAGTCTTAAAAAAACAAGGAAAGCCTGCCATTTGCAACAACATGGATGAACCTGGAGGACATTACGCTAAGCAAACTAAGCAAAACACAAAAAGAGAAGTACTGCATGATCTTACTTATATGTAGAATCTAAAATAGTCAAATTCGTAGAAGTAGAGAGTTAGGATGGTGGTTGGCAGCACCTGTGGGGAGAGGAAAATGGGGTGATGTTGGTCAAGGGGTACAACGTTTCAGTTACACGCGGTGAAGAAATTCTGGAGATCTAATGCACAACATGGTGCCAACAGTATACTGTAGTGTATCCTGGAATTTGCTAAGAGGATAGATCTTAAGTTAAATCTTCTCAGTACACACACATGCGCACGATGATAGCTACATGGAGGTGATGGATATGATAATTAGCCTGATTATGGTGATCATTTCACGATGTATACATACAACAAAACATCAAGTTGTATATGTTAAATGTATACAATTTTTATGTGTCAACGAATCTCAATAAAGCTGTTTTTTACATTTAATAATAATAATAGTAAATGAAAAGGCTTTGAATAATACCTGCCACTGAGTAGGTGCTCAGTAAACTCCAGGTTTTATCACTCTACAGCAGAGCAGGGACTGTAATCCTCTGCATCAGATTCCAAATCTAGGGTTCTTTTCACTTCTCTGATACATTCTACTTCTATAAGAAAAGTAAAGTCCTTTGAGTTGTTTTGGTTGCTCTTTCAGGGCAAACCCCAGCGGGAGGATTTGTCATACTGTTTCCTAGAACATGACGCTGTGTGTGGTGGCTGCCATGTAATAGATGCTCAATAACGATTTCTTGAATTCATGAATGTAAATGAATGAGACAAATGACTGCCACCCTCTGTTTTATTTGACTCTTAAATAAATTCAGTTCTTAGCTAGTAGCATAACAAACAGCTTTACTTCCGAATGAATCAATGTTAGTGTTAACAGCATTGTTTACAGGGGAGTCTCATCAAGAGAATAAGAAATTCTGCACCAGTTCGAGGATAGTTGTTTTAGATTAGAGAGGCCTGAGAACTAGTCTAAAATCAGGAATTCTTAGGCAATGAACTTAACCTTTAATGACTCTTCTTCCTCTCTCCCTCCCCCATCTAAGGAAAAAGGGGCTTGCCTGCCAAATCTGAAAGTCAGAGAGGTTGTGAAAACCAGGACAACAGTACCTCTCAATGTTTTCAGCTACTTAGCAATACCCCACAGAGGTCACATGAGATGTATTCAAACTCGACCACCCATAGGGTAGAAGCCATCAAACTCGTTCATCAAGCATTAAGCATTAAATGAGCATCTAATCCATGCTGGGCATTGCACCAGGCCCCAGGGGGTACAAAAATGACTAAGACTAGGATACAGCAGGCCAGCGATTGAGAAGGCTGCTCAACATTACCCAGCTTTGAATCCTGGTCTGTTGCTTACTACGTATGTGATTCTTGGCAAACCATCTAACCTCTTCGTCCTCAGTCTTCTAGTGTGTAAGTTAGCACAGTTCCTGGTACATTGCCAGACCTCAAACATGGGTTATTAGCATTACTGAACCCTTAAGGAGCTCATGGTCTAGTGAAAAGACAGAAATGGAAATAATAAAATACTATGTGATGCTTGTTGTGATAGAAGGCAAGGGTCTGTGAGAAAACAGAGGAGTGAAAGCTTAATGGCCTTGGAGGGTGCAGTGTGGTGATGAACTAAACTGTGTTCTAATGTTTTACATCCTTTCACCACCCTCATGAGGTAAATCCTATTATCCTATTCTGTGGATAGGGAAATGAAGCCACCAAGAGGTTAGGATAGTTGTCTTCAAGCCACACAGCTAGTGAAGCAGAATTTGAACTCACATTTGGGGTCTCTAGAGCCCACACTTAACCAGGATGGCACAAAGCCTCTTTCCATGGAGGATTTTCAGAGGATCAGAGAGCTGCCAAGTAAACAAAATAGAAGAAGACCATTTTAGGCCTGAGAACAGCAGCTCTGGGGTCCTGAAAAGATCCCTTCCCTCCCACCACCCCCTCCTCTCCACCTCCAATGCCCAGCTAGGCTCTAGCCCAACCTCAAAGTCCAAACCCCTCTCGAGAGTGGATCTGCAGTCATTTCCAAGGCCCCAGATTGAACTGAAGGCTGAGATAGTCCTAGGAATGCACTAGAATCTATCAGTTGATTCTAGGCCATCCTGCATTCTTGCGGGGCAGAAGGTATGGGGAGGAGAAACAAGGGAAGCAGGAACCGACCACACTGATCTGAGTTTGGAGTAGATTTCCTGTGGCCACTCCAGAGTCTCAAGATCAGCTTGAACCCTCAAAATTGAGGCAGATTGAGAAGACAATAAGAAACAGTGAAAAAGAACCTTTAATCGAATATTTGTTATAACCTTGGGCAGGTTTTCAGTAAAATGAGACTAATATTAATTACCCTGCCTACATAAACAAGGCTCTATAAGGGACAATATATGTGAAAATGAATTTCAAGTAAATACAGGGAAAAAATAATGCAAGGAATTACAAAATCGTAGCCAGTGGCTTGGAAGAGTAAGCAGAGTTTGCCTGAGTTAATAGCATCTGATTAATGTAGGCACATAGAGAATCTGGCCCAGTAGCTGATAAAGCTCACAGATAGCACTTGAAAACCACAACTGGATATTTTGAGATTAAAAAGTAAACCCGAAATATCTTACAAAGTCAAAGGAACTGTATACAACCATTAATATCTTTCCCACCCACACACTCCAGCCCATGACTCCCACCACCCTGGGAAGTCAGGACCTCTTTATTTCATACATAGATTGCTGCCCTAATCCTCTATCTGAGTTCCCTGCTTTCAGTACGTCCTAAAGACGAATCCATCCTAAACACAGGTTACCCCATCCAAGGCAGAGTTCTGCTTATACCACTCCGCCGCAGAGTCTTCCAGCGGCTTCCCATTCACCTGACATCTGAGACAAACCATGAGCTGGCCCCACTCCTTACTCCACTCTTCTGCCTCACCTCCCCTTTGCACCAGCAAAACAGAATACTTTTATTTCACATACTCACTGTTATTTCCTCCCTCTGAACATTTACTCAAAGTTATCTCCCGTGGACGTTCATGCCTCATCCCCAAACCTCTGATTTCCAGATGCCCTTATTGTTCAATGATCAGCCCAATCACCACCTTCATGTCGCCTTCCCTACTATCTCAGTAATAAACACCTCCACACCTGTGACCCATCACATTGTCTTTTTTACCTTCTAGCTTGTGCTATAGTTATTACTGTATATTTTATATTTCCCTGGCTACATAATAAATTTCCCTCCAACACCCATTTGTCCCAGGCAAGGCAGGTACCCATTAACGTTTATTTAATTAATTAATAAGGTTGAACGAAGAACACAATCTTTTTTTTAATACAACGTGTGGAATAGCATCTGGTTTAGGATTCTATTACCATGTGATAAAACTATCAAAATATTCACAACTTCTTAACTGTACGTCTTTTTACCCGGGGATTTGTTTTCGTGTACAACAGAAGACTATTAGTAGCTAAAATTTTTCTGAAAGTGCAGCTGTATTAACATTGCTGCTATAAAGGAAAAGCACAAACAGGTTGAACAAATGCTTTTAAAAGAAGAAAAACCAAATTACCTCTAATGACTTTCTGTCTGTGCGTGAGAGGAGCCCCAAATCACCCAACAGTAGACAAAAAAAAAAAAAAAAATTCTCGTAAATGCAAAAGCTACCCGCCTGCTTCTCTGTTGGTGGCAAGTTCATTGGATACGAGGCTGGGGACAAGGGGCTCAAGAGGAGGAACCGACAACAGGCCACTTCTTCCCTCAAACGTGGGGCCTGAGTGGATACCATTCTTCTCTTGAAGCTCTGAGGGTCTCAGATTGAGTCCTACTTGGTTCCCTGGCCTGATCTGACCCCTTCTCAGCTGTCTCAAATAGTTGTCTCTACCTTCATGTCTGGAACCTCGACCAAGAACTTGACAATGAGGTGAGACAATCAGCTCCATTTACTTCCCCTCCTTCTAAAAGGGAGTCCATCTCACAGCCCATAAAGCATTGCTTTCCTTGTCTTTAGTTTAATTGTCACTCTTTCCAGAAGATCTTCCCTGATGCCCCTGATAGCTTAGGTCTCTAGGACATGTTCCTGTTGCACCCTCCATTCTCCTTTATGAAGCCGGTAATTATATGTTTAATTTCTACCTTTCCCCAAAACACTGTAAGCCCCTTAGGGACAAAAACAGTATTTGTCACTGCTTTGTACCTGGCACATGGTAGAGTCTCAGTAAATATTGGTTGTGAATAATGAATAAACAATGCAAGTAACAGAGTCCAAATGTTTGTAGGTTTATGAGGGTGGCATGTGTATGTGTCTGTGTGACATTTACACTTAGCCTTTATAGACAACCCATAGCCCAGGTACCACAGAGCACAATTTCACATGTGCCTAGAAGTCCATGGAGGAGACACCTACTTAGACTCAGCTGGGGACGGGAGAATTTAGCAGCAGCTCCCTGGGAATGCTGCTGAAACCTGGGCTTGCAGGGTTTTCTCAGTTTACCTTGAAGATGTCACATCATTGTGTTAATAACCATTTCTCCTACAAATAAACTTATCAAATTAAACATTCGCTTCACAAAACTACCTTTGAGGCGAAGTCCCAGGAGTAAAATGACATGAGAAAAAACTGAAATTGACATCCTTTTTCCCTCATATGAGAAGCCATGTGAATGCTTGTGAGCGTCATCCTAATTTATGAAGAGACCTTAGACTTGATTTGACTATTTTGTAAGTCCACTGCTTCTATTGTAATTAATGATAGTCTAATGATCTTCAACAAGCATCTAATTTGATCCCAGGTGCCGGGAGCATTGTTCCCTTACCTCCAGTTTAGGAAGCATTGAAGGACTCTGTTCAGAATCTTCCCACCACTTCCAAATACCCTGAGGCCAAAGGTGTTGCCTTCCTTTGGGTTGGGTACACCCAACCCAACCCAAGAAGGAGACAAGGAATCCACGGTGCATGGCTGTATATGCAATAATGTTATTAAATTACACAATTCAGTATATCTGATCAGGTGGAAAGGTGGTTCTGTGATGTGTTCATCTAAATATTTTGTTCTAGATAAAAAAAATATTTGAGTAGGATTTTCATAAATCTCAGAAAACCCATTTTCTAGAGTAACAGCTGTCATTGAACAGTTAAGCACTAAGCTATGCTCTTTATTTTTATCAGTTCTTAGTAATAATACAAAAATAGTATTTCCCCCTATGATTTTCAGAGTTCTAACCGGTGGTTTACGATCAGGTCATCAGTTTCACACACCACTGCCACAGGGCTTCCTCAAAGCGTCTTACATTCCAATGGTTTCCATAAAAGTTTTTCTTTCTTTCTTTTTTTTTTTTTTAAGTGCTATCCAGGCATGTCCACATGTAGCTCTTTTCTTATTTTCAGTCAGTCTGACGTAGTCGCAGTCCAGAAGGAAGTACCAGGGAGGCAGTGCAGTCGTCCGCATCCTCCTTACACAGCAGCACTGAGTGCTGTGCCCGTTTTTGTCCTTGAGGCAGGGCAACCTGCCCTCCCACCCCAGGATGACTCAGTGAGCCCTGAGAACAAAGGTGCACCCTGGATGTCTTGTTTGCCATTTGGGTTTGATTTGGTACTTCTAGAAGGCAGCTGTATGGTCAGAGAATGTGGGACGATTCTGAACTAAACCCTGAACAGAAATGACACCTCGTTGATGCTCACATACAAAGCCATCGTTTTCTTATTAGAGCCTCCTTAAATTACGAGAAATGCAAAGCCCTTAGATAATCTGATGCTTTGGACAAATTAATGGAACAGGCATGGCCTAGGCAACAGAAAAAATAGTTAATCAGCCCTCACTATGCAAATGCAATCCAATTATGGAAAAAGACATCTAAAATAAAAGGGAATTTTTAGAAAAAATTGTCAGGTATGCAGTATATTCTGTTACATACAGTATCATGGTAAATATTCTTTAAAAAGAAAAATAAAGTTGTACCACGTCACATAGCAACCAAAGCAGAAGAGACGGGGAGATAGAGCACAAAGCAGCCAGTTCTGGCTGCATCTTTGTCCATGACTCCCGGAGTATCCCTCTGGACACCCACTTCTTATCTCTGTAGGAAAATTCCTTCACACATTAGAAATAATGTTTTTCTCCCTCATTCTCAGAAACGTTTCAGATAAAAAGATAAGGTATGCATATAAAATGTTTCAGCCCAAGACATCTTTATAGTAACAGTTTACCCACTTTTCTCCAGACTAAATAATCCCAATTCTAAGTGAGACGGCATGAAATTTCTGTTTCTCAACTCTAACCATCTGCATTTGTTGTTTTCTACTGTCCACTTTCACCCCCGTCTCACTGGACTCCACACTCTGTGAAGAGCTGTACACCCATAACTGAGCATAAATATTTTTTAACATAAATATTTTTAATCAAAATGAGTGAATGAGAAGTGAACAGTATTTAAATTATAAAACTGAAGATAAATTAGGAGTTTAGGATTAATATATACACACTACTGTTATTTAAAATAGATAGCCAACAAGGACCTGCTGTATAGCACAGGGAACTATACTCAATATTTTGTAATAACTTACATGGGAAAAGAATCTGAGAAAGAATAGATATATATTCAGTATAACTGAATCACTGTGCTGTGCGCCTGAAATGAACATGATATTGTAAATCAACTGTACTTCAATAAAAAAATTTTTAATTTAAAAAATAAATTTTAAAACCGAAAACTATATAGGACATTCTAATTAAGACCTGAATAGCAATGTGTAAGGACTTCTGTGCACCAAACATTAGAATGAAGGTGTTCTTCATTCTAAAACTTCATTCTAAAAAGTGCCTACTTTTTCTTTTTTTGGTTTGGTTTGGTTTTCCATTTCAACTATTGCAGATGTGACTTCGACCAGCATTTCATGTTGATATAGATGTGGCTTCACATCTAAGCAAGGAAGGTGTTTTTCAAGTTGCTGGAAGTGAGCCGCCCAGTATTTCCCACACATCGGACCCCGTTTTTTCAACAACTTGTGGATCACTAATTGGAGTTTGCATAATTTACCGCCAAATTGCAATCATTCCTTTGAAACGAGTGCTGCACACACTTCCCTTTCAGAGTCAATGAAAAGAGAAGGTCAGGAAGAGGAAAAGCAGAAAACAATGATCTTCTAATTAATATAGAAGGAACTGAAATTCTCGTTCTTGATTTTCTTCAGGAGAAGAAGAAACAGAAATTCAGTCTGAAAGGAAAGTTCGTGATTTATGTTTTCATCCTAAAAATAGTTCAATGGTTAGCTGCCCCACATCGCATTAATCCTCATAGCAAAGGAAAAACAATCTTGAAATAACTTGAAAATGTGCTCTCTATGAAACTTTAAAGGCAGAGGAGCTGGAAGCAGTAAGCAAACAGGGACAAATCATAAGAGAGAAAATGCTCTCTGCGCACTGTGAATCAATCTTTAAACCATTTGAAAGACTGCGTGTGACTGCACGCGTGTGTGTAAATACGGACACGTGAGGTCATGTTAGATCACACTCGAGGAATTTGAAAGTAATCGGCAGTGAACGTGTCCTCAAACAGAAAGTCATGATTTTTCCCTTCAACTTAAATCCTTGAAATAAACCAGTTTAAACCTGTCCCCAACAATGCATGACTGGTATCTTGCAAAGCATTTGGTTATATAAATGTGCAGTTTTGAGGGCATTCAAGAGTGCAGTTAGTAATGTACTGTCTATCTTAAATGTTTTAAATTGATATCTAGCCAATTAAATTAAACTGGGTCTCATGAATGAATTGCTTCCAACATTTTTGAAAACGTTTTTCTATAATATACAATCATGAAATATGAAAAATAATCTTAAAATTTAGTTTATTTCTCTGTTTTTATTACTGTGTTAAAATCACAGTATCTCCATCAGGAAATAACTCAGAGATAAATTGCCTTGGTAAAAATATCACAAAAATGAATGTTAAAAAAATAAATTCAGGGCTTCCCTGCTGGCGCAGTGGTTGAGGGTCCGCCTGCCGATGCAGGGGACGCGGGTTTGTGCCCCGGTCCGGGACGATCCCACATGCCGCGGAGCGGCTGGGCCCGTGAGCCATGGCCGCTGAGCCTGCGCGTCCGGAGCCTGTGCTCCGCAACGGGAGAGGCCACAACAGTGAGAGGCCCGCGTACCGCAAAAATAAATAAATAAATAAATTCAGAATTGTAAATATAAGGTTTAAAGTTAAAGAGGTGGTATATCCTTTCTCTATCTCCAATCTGATTCACCATTAAGGAAAAGTGTTATTCAGACAGCAAATCTAAGCTAAACTGAGCACAAAAGTTACCAAAATTTGAAGAATATTAAATTGATAAATATCAAAAATTAGAAATTCCCCACTACCACCACTGGTCAACTCTTCCTGAGCATACATATTACGCTACAGACAATTTAAAATATAGTGCGCTGTATTTTAAAGAATCAAAGGCTAAAAAAGCAGAAGCAAGATTTAAAACCAATTTGAAGAAATAGCTACTTATACTCAAAAACAGGTGGTAACATAACATACTAAGAAAAGTTTAATTAGAAGTGGATTGAGTCTTCAAATTCCAATTGAGCAGGAGAAAGAAATCCATCACATCTGAGTTCCTTTGGATGAGATTCAGTAGGTTAAGGCAAATTATGTATCATTTCACAATGGTGTCCAGGTAGAATATTTATTAAACTCTATGAATACCCACACAGTTTGCTTTCAGACCTACATTTTTCACACTTTGTATGATTATATTAATATGTGGTTCTCAAATATTAATACTGGCATAATTGGATCTCATTAATGACAATATTGTTCAAAGGAAAAAATATTAAGTGTACTCTAATCTCCTTTATTTAAAAAGGTCAGTAATTGATCCAGCTGGAAGAGCATTTTAGACATTCATTTATGCCATATTTTTGTATACTTTAGAACACAAAAGAAAAAAAAAACTCTCTGATCATTTAGAATGACACTCTGACTTTTTTTTTAATTTGCAGCATATTGACTTTTTTATTATCAGCAAACTAAAATACCGTAATATTACTTGAACACTTACGACTCAAATCAAAAAATCTAAAGTCAGTAGAAAACAAGTTATTTGGGCTTAGTAGGAACCAAACCCAAACTCCTACCCAAAATGAACAATTGAAATTCCTGTTGAGGTTTGAAAAAGTCTCCACAACCCCCTCAAGTGTCCTACTTTTCATGCAGCTCAGCACTTCCCAACCGAGCCAGAATGAGGAGCCCTGAGATCCCTGTGGTCGACTGTTTCCCAAGTATTCCAAACCCACGCCTGGACCAAGAAGCTCCAGGAATCTCATCAGAAACCTTGACCCCAGGAGGTTTCTAGTTAGATTTCCAAACCAGAGAGGTTTGGAAAAGACTGCCTTGAACCTTCGACCCACTCATGGCTTACCCAGCTGTATTTCAGATTCAGGCACTCACCTAAGAGTACTAACTCCTTTCACTATACCTGCATAGTTAATGTGCCGTTTGCAATGTAAGAAACTTGGCTGAGGAAGTCAACATGGTTCAGTTTACCAACCAATAAATATATTGAAAATAACCAATGCAAACAAAATCACACAGGCTGTTTTGTAGCTGAGCTGCCATGGTCTCTGCAGCCAACCTTCACCTTCACCTCAGCATCTCTCTAAGTTTAGAATCACTAAAGCATCAGAAAGCTTGGACAAGAGGAAAAGATGGGGCAGGTAGGGGGAAGCCACACATATGCATATAAAATAAAGCTGAATTCCAAAGTATTAGGCATTTTATTTTCAAAGTACTAGAGAGGAAACGAGAGATAGTTCATTCCACTTTAATTACAGGAGCACCAAGAAATGATACTTCTCTGGGCCTCAGTTTTCTCATCAGAAAAATGGTGTTCAGAATACATCATTTTCATATTTTAAGATTAAATGAGATGAGTTTAGGACAGTGCCTTATAAGGTACACAGCACAGTAAGAACTAAATAGATATCAGTTTCTTTCCTTAGTTTCCACTGATATTGATATTTTTCATTAATTTCCAGTCACTCAACAAATATCTTTTGAACAACGATTATGCAGCAAGCACTGTAATTGGTTCTGAATACACATTGGCGAACACAACAAATATAGTTCCCACCCTCGCGGAAGCCACAATCTAATGAGGAAAACAAAATAAGTAAGGAAGGGGGAGGGTGGGCGAGAGACAGGGAGAGAGACAGATCGAAATTGTCATCAGTGCTATGAAGGGATTGAACAAGGTTCACAGATAGGAAATAGCAGGGGAGGAGGGGACCTGATTAGATAGCTCAAAGCATTAGCTGATGCTTGAATTTTGTTGCTTTATTTTCCCACTGATCTTAAGAAAGAAAAAACATGTCTTCCAAAAACTTATCAGTTTTAGCATAAGTTTCACAGTGCCACGTTACCCTTTGGAAAGACTGTGACCGACTGGTAGGACAGAGTATTTCAGACAGAAGCTAGACCACTGAAGACTTTTCTGGACATGGATAGTCCGGCTAGCTTTCACTTTGTCATTACATTTCCTCTTCTGAGAAAGGTCACAGGAGGGGTTTTGACAGGGTGATGCTATTGATATTTGGAATCCTGACTTTCTTGATCCTTTTCAGTTGAGCTGTAGGGCAGCATGTGCAGTGGAAACTGGCCCGGTTGCCATGGTGGATAATGTCTTGACAACAGACATAGGTCAGGTGTCCATTTTGGACCTTCGGGCTTGTCAGCAGCTCTTGATAAAGCTGGTCATGTGGTTTTTATTGGCTCACCTGTACATTCTGATAGGAACAGCTAAGAGCCACTCAGCTCACCCTCCTCTTTTTGAAGAAGTCCCAGGGAGTAGTGTTGCTTGTGGCTGGTCTGCTCTGAGAACAGTGTTGGCTCTTACGTCACTTAGGCCTACTCTCCTGGTTAAAGTGTGTTAACGGAATATCTGAAGTGGCAGTGTCAATAGGGGCAGCTGCCCTTAAATCTGCCTTCCATTTCACAATCCAGGTCACTGTGGCCCTGTTCCTGTCCCGCAATATCACACAACTAGGGCCACAACCGAGGGTCTCCATCTGAATGATGTTGAGGAGGGCGTACATAACTCAAAGTGTGTTGCTGAGTGCCTCTCTATACCAGGCATTGTGGTAGGTCTTGGGACAACATATATTAAAGACATTCCCCTTTTGTGTAAAGAATGTGATTGGGTTAAATAAAGGTGAAAATTTTCTTTCCTGAGTCCCAAAATAAGGGCGTCTGTATTAGCTTGCTAGGGCTGCCCTAACAAAGTACCACAGACCAGGTAGCTTAAACCATAGGAATTTATTTTCTCACAGTTCTGGAGGCTAGAATTCCAAAGTATCTGCAGGGTTGGTGTCTCCTGAGGCCTCTCTCCTTCGCTGGTAGATGGTCATTCTCTCCACATGATCATTCCTCTGTGCCTGTCTGTGTCCAAATTTTCTCTTCTTATAAGGACACCAGTCATATTGGATTAGGATCCACCCTAAGGTTCTTACTTTAACTTAATTACCGTTTTAAAGACCGTATCTCCAAATACAGTCACATTCTGCGGTACTGGGAATTAGTATTTTAATATATGAAATTGAAGGGGGGGGCACAATTCAGCCCATATCAGTATCTTTATAGCCACATATGGTATAAATCTAGAAGTAAATCACCAAAGTGTATCAGAGTATAAGTGGCCATGGGTGATGATCATTTAAATCTTTCTAGCTAAGAATCTCAACCTATTTTCTAAAAACTTGTTATGAAAGTAAAATGCAAACAGAAAAAAATGAAATTTCACCAGAAATTCCATATGTGAATCAAATGAAAACTTTTACTCCCCACATGCTACCCAATAGACCTAATTCCTCGGTAGAGAATCCATTCCCACCCCATTCCAATGACAAAAAGAAATTTGGGAAAACTAGGTTTCTTTCCTCTACGTGAGATCATTCAGTTAACTGTAACGAGGGAAAAGTTTTGAAACAACTTCACAAATCAAAGACTTTGATCGACATTTTTGTTAATGAATAAATGTTTTCAAGCCACGGTCTCCCTCAGTCTAATGTCTCTGATTCTCCTCTCCTGAGTGCTTCTCTTTAGCCACAGCAAAAGCATATTTTAGACTCTTTTAAACTTGAATTGTTCAAAACATTAAAGCACTGGAGGAATCAGAAAATTATCTTGGTGTTCTCTGACAGCTGCAGTGTCATGTAAATTATTACTAATGTGCCAGGATCACAAAGCATTAGGCAAAGTGAAAGACCCACCCCCTTGAGATTCTCACAAAAAGGAAGGTGTGTTGAACTGTATTGCTTAGATCTGTTGACGACTTCTCCTTTTTGTACATAATAAATGAGATATTTTAGAGCTGGCACAAAGCTGTGACACACTCATGACCACGATGCTCTCACTGTCCCACATTATAACAAGGATGAGAGCTGTGCCATCTCTCCACCAGCTGTATGGGGTTTTGTGTGTTCTGATTTGCAGGGGCACCATTTTACCATTTGAAGACCTAATACTGGGTGAAGCGTGGTTGCAGATTACAATTCAGAATGCCTACAATACATATGGATTGATGGCCTTTTCTCCCTAACTGCCCCTTCCCTTTCATCCTTTCCCTCTTCTAGGAACCCCTCTTGTTAGAGTGATCCCTGGGAATGGTACTCACCGTTGAGAAGAGCTACCTGGGTTACATAACAAACCCTCAAGGACAGACAGTGCCTCAAGAAAAGGCAGGACTGCTCAGAGGCAAAGAAAGCAAACCTTGGCCCTAACTACATCACTCATTTATTTAGGGTGTTGATTATGTATCTTATGTTCTGTGTCTCAATTTCTGCATCTATGCAGTGACAACATGTTTTGTCTTTACTTTTTAATAGGGAAGATAAATGTGGTAGATTGAACACACCTGTTTATCCCAAAAAGCCCATGATGGGGCAACAGTAAAAAGAAATGAATAAACCCCCAAAGACATAAGAGTGTAGAAGGAGACACCAATCAGCAAGAGATACATTTGGAGGATGGAAAATGGATGGGAGGGTGATGCCTGAGTTATGTTTACTTCTTAGTACCACTAAGTGCAGAAGGGGGAAACCTGGGCAAACTAAGAAGGTTTGTGTCTCAAACCTTAAAACCCTTAGGAATTGAAGCCATCAAAAAGGGGCAAAGGAGATATGAGAGTGCTAAAAATAAAAGAATTGGTACAAAGTCTATGTGGGTTGCAGTTAGATCCCCAGATCTCTTACCTACACACACACACCCCACACACACACCCAAGCAAATCCTCCCCTTCTACCCTGGCATAATACTGGGGTGTACTCTCTGGGGAGGTTGAGCCAGCAAGGTTCTGGACAATGGAACATGGGGACACCTGGGGAGAGAGTGGGTCAGCGTTCTAAAGTCACAGGAATGAAGTCAAAATACGTCTACTAACTGGCAGCACTGAAATCAGTTCACTGTGGAAAGTGGTCCAGCCAGGAAAAAGATCTCAAGTTATTCATAATTGCGAGTCCCTGGGAAAAAAATGGCTAAGTCCCTCTGAATCCCTGACAATGAATAAAGATGCAACAAACCATATGTAGATATGCAAGATGTCAACTTTTTTCTTCTCATGTACTTTGTCAGGGAGCTTGAAGAGAATGTGTTCCATCAAATCAGGATATAAACAAACATAGAGATAGATGATGGAGACAGAGATGAATGTGTGTGAGAGAGAGAGAAAGAGAGCGCAAGCAAAAATTAGAAAATCCAACACAGGAGAGAAGGAGAGAATGACCAGGAGAACAGTGACAAAGAGCTATAGGAAGGAGGTCTAAAACAGAATGAACAAGATAAGAAAAATATCACACCTGTTGTGCTGGACAATATTAATGTGTTTTATCATTATTTAGGATACACAGAAAACTAAGCAAACTAAAAAGAAGTATACAGTAAAGAAAATGTCAGCATAGTACCCAGTGTGGCTCAGCTGTGAAATATTAAGACTATAATAATGCATATGATTTAACTCAAATTGGAATGATTAAAGAACAGAAAGCGTGGGAGAGAAGGATGTATAAGAGTGCTAATTCCTAATTGTCTAAAACTGAAAATCAAGATACAGAAATATAAAAATATTATTTAGAAATATGGAGGTAACTATCATTTTAAAAAACTGAAACTCTTAAAAAGTAACCACCAGCAGTGTGTCTGACTGGGGACTAGGAGGGGATGGTGAGAAAGGGGATGGCTTTTTGATTGTCGTAAGCTTCTTAGTATTACTTGATTTTTTAAACTATGTGCCATATTACTTATATAAAAGTTTAAATTAAATTTAAAATATTAGGTTAATTAGCCCATATGAAGTACATATTTCAACATGTTTTTAAATGAAAAAGTATTTTTAATAAATATTAAAGATTCCAAAAAGCAGAATTTTATAAATGTGAGTCTTTAAAATTATCATCGCATTGTATAATGTTCCTCTAATTATGCCTGTAAAGAGGTTCCATCAATCCTGGATTTTTATGTTTTTCATGTAAGGCATATTTTCTTTTGCTGTTTATTGAAAAGCTGAGTTCCTTGATCATGAACATGAACATTGAAGGTCCAGTCTGGCTCACACACATGCACAATGGTTTCCATGATTATTTGAAATCCTATGTCGTCATGCATCGCTAATTCAAACCTGGCCAGGCTGCGTGATTCTAATCTCATCCCAGGGTGAATTGAGGTTAGCTACTAGATGGAATGTTCAGTTCAGTTGACTGTGAGCCTGGTGCTGAGCTCCGTGTGAGCTGAGTGCTTCAGGAAGCCAGGTGATAAATCGAAGAAAGAAAGATCACATGAGGTTGATGTTTTAGCATAGGTCCTCTTCTGCAAGAATACTGAGCAGAGCTGTAAGTTAGGTACAAAGAGGATATATACGGCTTAGCAGGACTTCAAAGGACTAACTCATCTGGAAAAAACTCCCTATGCCAGTGAGGGCTGAATACAGGCTATACTCGTCTTTGGATAGGTGTCTGATGAAGATTGTATTCTTAGAATGCCTTTCCAACATTTAGCTAAGACCACTCATCCTTCACAACACCTTTGACTTAAGGAAAAGAGACGAGTGCCCACCTGACAACTCTTAGGATCAGACATTAACGCCTCCTGTACCCACCCCAGAAAGATCCTATTTAGTCCACACCTAACTGATTCCCTGAAAAACCTCAATGTTAGAGTAGTCTTGGGTATCTGAGCATCCCAGCTCCAGATGAGTGATGATACTGCAAGGGTATCCCAGAATTCCAATGATGGTGAAAAACTTTAAATACCCTGAAAAAAAAAAGCTAGTATCTGAAGGAGACAAGAGGAAAAAGAATCTCTTTGGTGTTTTGATTAGCAAGAGGGACACCCCAACTTTGTGTGCGAAAACCTACCCCAACTCCTAAATAGCCTTCTTTTTTTTTTTTTTCGCGGTACGCGGGCCTCTCACTGTTGTGGCCTCTCCCGTTGCGGAGCACAGGCTCCGGACGCGCAGGCTCAGCGGCCATGGCTCACGGGCCCAGCCGCTCAGCGGCATGTGGGATCTTCCCGGACCGGGGCACGAACCCATGTTCCCTGCATCGGCAGGTGGACTCTCAACCACTGCGCCACCAGGGAAGCCCAATAGCCTTCTTTTGGTCAGTTTAAATCATATCATAAGAGGTAGCTGAATTTATGTTTAAAAAGTACATATACATTTTAGACTAAAGTTGAAAGATGTACACTATACATTCTTATAAAACAGCCTTAAATTTTTTTAAAATTATACATGTTTATTGCAGATATTTTTTAAAAAACAGAAAAGTACGAAGTAAAAAATAGCCCAAATGCTATCACCCAGGAAAACCTATTTTGTTAATACCTTTCCAGACATCTCTATATGAACACACATGCAATTTTATACAAATTGGGCCATGCCCTTCATACTGTTGTCTAACTGGGAGACTTCTATACTCTTAACAGGTAGATAAACTTCCATCAAGCGTGGTAGTACCCTGGCTTTTTTCTCCTTTTTATTTTTTTTAATTTTTTTTCTGGGGTGAGGGTACTTCTCTCAGTCTCCTGCACATTTTATTTTTTGACGTTTTTTTATGGTAGGTCCTTGTTGGTTATCTATTTTAAATATAGCAGTGTGTACATGTCAATCCCAAACTCCCAATCTATCCCTCCCCCACACCCTTCCACGCTGGTAACCGTAAGTTCATTCTCTAAGTCTGTGAGTCTCTTTCTGTTTTATAAATAAGTTCATTTGTAGCATTTTTTTTAGCTTCCGCATATCAACAATATCATGTGATATTTGTCTTTCTCTGTCTGCTTATTTCACTCAATATGATAATCTCCAGGTCCATCCATGGTGCTGCAAATGGCATTATTTCATTCTTTTTAATGGCTGAGTAATATTCCATTGTATATATGTACCATATCTTGTCCATCGACAGATGAATGGATAAAGAAGATGTGTTCTCCTTTTTAAAAACCGTCCTTTTGCACGCTCAGGGTATCTGTTTTACACATTAATACCATATCTTGAAACTGCGTTGTCCAATACAGTAGTCACTAGCCATGTGTGACTACTTAAATTTAAATTATTGAAAATTCACTAAAGTTTAGAATTCAGTTTCTGAGTTACACTAAGCACACTTCGAGGGCTCAGTGGCCACATATGGCTACACTGTAGGACAAGACTGAATAGTTTCGTCATTGCAGAACATCCTATTGGACAGTACTGTGTTGGAACCAGATGTTTCTCAGACACAGACCACTTAAGGGCTGAGGTTTTATTGAAACACCTGAATTTTCCAAGGGCTCTGACTTTTGACTCTTGTCAACATAATGCAGGGTTAAATCCCACTGTAGAAGCCAGAAGTCACAACTCAGCAACCAGCCATTTGGATAAAGAAGGCAAAGAGGAAGCCTTTCCCACCATTTCCAGTGATTTCTCAAAGATCCTGACTTCCAGATGTTCTCGTGATCAGAATAACGCTCTTCATAGCACTCGGCTCCATTGATTGAGATATCATGGCTCTTGTTCACTCAGAATGAGTATGAGAGCTTGAGGGCAGGTGCTGCCTGGTAGATTGGGTCCCATCCTACTTCAGCGTGAGAAAATCACTCCAAATTTCAGAATATAAATAAAACAAGGACAATTAATGAGCAGCAGGGTCTGGGAACTGGATCCAAACCAACTATCCATCTGAAGTTCCTCTAGATCTTATGCTATAACGATGAGGAAAAGAATAGAAGGGAAAAAAAACATGTGTTCAGTATCATGTTCTCAGGCTGAGCAAATAACCCCTCCCCCTTCTTGGTCCCTGTGTCTCTCGGGAACATAATACACAGGCTTGTTCCAATAATTTGAGAAGATAAACTTTCAAATTTTCAAAATTTATGTTCAGCTTGAATAAGCACCTAAAGTTACATGCTCTCCAGTCTCACACAAGCTCCCTTCTTAAATCTCTGGAGACTAAAAGTTTGGCAGTGAGAACAAACATTCTCACAGAAGGTTTCTTATCCTTCCTCCTTCCACTTAAATTTTATCTTCCTCCAAATGGCCTTTGGGATTTCATTTCAACACGTCTTCCCCCAGTCCTAATAGGAGTATGGAAATATGAGAAGAAAATATTAGCATGAAAAGCGATTTTCAATTTCTATAGGTTCCCAAAATGGCCCAGTTTGAGGTCTGTAGGAAGACTTGGAGTCATTTCTCATTTGATATGAACTGTCTTATCTCTGCTTATGAGCCATTTGTGTTCAGTGATACCCATGTGACATGGAGGTCTTTCTCATCTCTGCATCCTAAGGAGCAGTCTTTGGAAGGGCTCTTGTCTTTACTTATTAATTTGTTCATTCCTTTGCTTAATAAACATTTATTGAGCAGTTGCTATGCACCAGGGAGAGAGCCGTGTCATTTTTACAAACATTAATAAGAAATGGCTCCTATCCTTAAGAAGCTCTAAGGAAAAAGAGAAGTAAGATGTGATGAATGCTAAGAGGGAATACTGCACAGAGGAGAGGCACCCACTGAAAAATGGGGGAGGGGGAGGGGGTCTAAGAAAGCTTCCTCCAGGAGGGAATGCTTGAACTGAGTCTTAAAGGATAGCTAAGAATTAGCCAAACAGTGAAGGTGGGAAGGACTGTTCCAGCACAGTGAAAAAGGAGAATGGCACAATGTTTGTAGAAGGGCAGATAACGTGGTGAGCTTGGTACGATAAACCAATAAGGCTGGAGGTCAGACAGGGTCAGATGATGAGAGACCCTGTATTTCATTCTGGAAGTGATATAAAGCCATTGAAGGCTTTTAAGCATGGCAATGACAAGAGAGACTCATAATTTCAGAGAGATTTATGTGGTGTGTTTGTAGGGGTTGGACTGAAAGGGGACACACATGAGGAGAGAGAGAGAGACACCATCCTGATTGTGACTGCAGTGCCTCAAACGAGAGACTAATGCTTAAATTAAGGGGGTATTGAAGGTCTAGAAAGTGCCCAGTGATACGATTTCAACGTTAGGAGGTAAAATTTTCAGGATCTGATAACCCGTTGGGCAAATGGAAGGGAACTAGAATAGTTTCAAGGATAACTGAGTGATTATAAAATAAACTAGTCTTTTAAGAGTTGCTTTGAGGGAGGGGTGGCTATTATCAGAACATCTACACTGGCATCTGAAATATGAAATATTGACACATTCTTAAGGCAAGAAACAGAAGAAGGGCACATTTTGGATGTTCTATGAACATCACAACTGATTCTCATTATCCTTGAAAGGCTTGCCTCTCAGATTAGTGTTCTGTTTTCTAGACTTCAGTGACTCTCAAAACAGAGAAATCTAAGACATCATTTGCTATGTGCAATATTTTTAATTTTGGCGTCAACCTATATAAGACCCTCTCAGTCATTTAGTCAACAACGTTTACTGAAATTTATTCTGTGCTAAGAATTGTAAGTACAAGAGAAAATAGACCCTTTATTCAAATCGTTCTTTATCTCATTTTTATTTGCGTAGTTATTTGATTGTTTGCTATTATCTAGTTATTATCATCATACATTGGCACAGTGGTTCTCAAACTATAGCATGAATAAGAATCAGGTGGAGAGTTTGTTAAACTAATTTCCTGGGCCTTAATCCCAGAGATTATGATTCAGGAGGTCAGTCTGTGTAGGGTCCGTGAATGTGCATTCCTAGCAACTTTATAGTCGCTACCAATATTGCTGGTCTAAGGACCACACTCTGAGCTTTGATTGAGTGAGAGTAACTCTGATCCGTGAAGCAATGTAAGGTTTTCTTCCTGTGGTCCTAAACAATTCCATATCCATAACATGGAATTGACGTCAATGGGAATTACATAGGCCACAAAGTTGTCACACTGAGGACTTAAGTGTTTATGGCTATCCCCTCACCACCCAGCTCTCATCTCCTGTTTATCAGCCGTATTCCCCCTTGGGCACTGCTGTCGCTATTGGTCTGTAAGTTGCTGCAGTTACGGCTCTTGATGAGATCAAACAGTCCCAGCTGGAGAGACTTGAGAAATGGCAGCAAACGTTCCTCTGTCTGAACTTCTATCCTACCTGAGTTTAAAAGTCAAAGATCAGTAAACCTGGAGAAAGTGGCAAGGTTTGCCAAATATTGCCAGACACTGGAAGGGCTGCAGTGATCAGCTCAGGTCCAGTCATGCAGTTGGCCTAGACCACAAAAAAGATAAATGGGTAAGAACCTGTCTCACGGTACACTGTGAACGTAATGGCTTGCCAGATGCCTCACTATGAATTTGTTTTCTTGTGAGTGGTTTCGAATTGTGGATCGCTTCTAGGCAGAGTTAAGCTCCTTCCGTTTACTCGTGATATTCAGAAGTTTTTCTGGTCTTTGCCTTTCAGGTATATATCTTTCAGTCTGTCATACAGGAAAATCAAGCAAGAAATTATCGAGTAATTTGGGTATCAAGTGAAGAGAGAGCAATGGGAGTGGAAAGAAGGGACAAATTTAAAGAATATTATAAAGAAAATGGTAAAAGGCTTGGCTTCTTTGACATGGGGGCTATATGGGATGAGACAAGGTAGTTGAAATGGACTCTCAGGTTTCCAGCTCTTTTGACCAGGAGAAGGATGGCATCAGTTACATAAATATAAAGATCGAGGAAGGATTGGTGTAGGTACAATGCTGAGTTCTGTCTTGGACATCTTGGTGATAGTGGGGCAATGAAGTGGAAGTGTTTGGAAATCGTTGGAAATCTAGGACTAGAGTTTGGGTAAGAACAGTGGCTTGGAGGGTCCTGCTGGGTCACCCCTACTTAGAAGTGAAAAACTGAAGCCCTGTCAATGAGGAGTTCACTGAGAGAGGGTCTGTGAACAAACAGTGAGAGGATTGAGGACTGAACCCCAAACAGTCCTTCCAGAGGGTTCCAAATAGGTTCTTCTTGGATTTGATACCTTTGTGTATTTTCGGTTCATGTTTTGGTTAAAATGTAAATAGTATTTCTGGAACACAGGCTAGGGTAGCCTATGGATAGATACCCCATACATCTGAGGGCGTGCACGTGCCCACTTGCATTTGTGCCCACCTGTATAGAGAACAGGGCTTCATTTGCATGGTATAGAGGCTGACTTGGGGACGTTTTGAGTCCTCTCAGAAAATGATAATAAAAATAGTCTGAAATGGCATGCTAACGACTATTAAAATGTCTATAACTTTTCTCTTATTTTCCATATCGTTCATGCCATGTGATATTGATGTGGGGATACTTTTCAGCCACATTTGAAAAGCCTCCCCTGAAGTTGCAAACCCATGGTTTGGAAGAGAGTGTTTAAATAACTCAAAATATACAGTGTAAACAAGCCGGCCTTTTAGTATGAAGTGTACTGAATTAAAGAAACCAGATGCTTTGGTTGGCTTGGAAGAGCTGGATTATGATTGGCTCTCCTTCACTAACCATTTTCTTTGGAGCCTCCTCATGTCCTTCTCCTCCTCCTTTCTCCCTTCTTGCCCTCCTCCTCTGTCTTTCTCTCCCTTCCTCAGCTCCCCTGCTCTATGTGGTTTTCAGACAGCCATAAACTCTGAATCAGACGCAGGAGACACATCTCCCAAATATCAAACGGTTTCTGAAAATAGAGTTGGTGAATTTAAATTGTTTGCCTGTGCTCATAAAAACTTGCTTACTGGAAACCTGGTGTGAGAATCTGAATCACACCTCAAATCATAGTTCTTAATGTGAAGGACTTTTCTATGTACAATTTTGTGTGACTTAAAAATTAAACATTAAAATATTTCTCCTTCAATAGTACTGACTGGGACATTGGGACATTTTATAGAGTCTCTAGGAAGTCACTTCGATCCATAAAATTTTAAAGTTATTTATTCATATAAAGTCGTGAAGCCTCACAACCTTCTGAGAAAGAGTGTCAAACCCAAATATCCCAGTTCATTAAAAGTTAGATGAGGGCTTCCCTGGTGGCGCAGTGGTTGAGAGTCCGCCTGCCGATGCAGGGGACACGGGTTCGTTCCCCGGTCCGGGAAGATCCCACATGCCGTGGAGCGGCTGGGCCCGTGAGCCATGGTCGCTGAGCCTGCGCGTCCGGAGCCTATGCTCCGCAACGGGAGAGGCCACAACAGTGAGAGGCCCGCGTACCGCAAAAAAAAAAAAAAAAAAAAAAAAATCAACCTCAGTGAAGTTGAGTGGTCTTCCTGACACAGAAGCTTTTACTGGCCAAATCTATGCTATCTCAAATCAATTAATACCATAGGAAATTACTTAATATGGATTGAAATGCACTTACATATGAAATATCAAGAGAACTGTACCAGAAATGTACCTTCAGCTTGAACTCTAGAGATAAGATCTCCAAGAAGGGAAGGAAAGAACAAGAAAGAGAAATTTCACAGCCTGAAAGATCAACACTATTGCCTCAATGATTAATTACCTCATAGTTGGGGGCAATTTCATGTTTCTGAGATTTAAGATAAACAACAGTGGTCTCTGTCAGAATGGTTAATTATGGCTTAGCTGATATAGGTGGTTGTGAAACATTTTGTAAGTATAAAGTGTTGTATAAGTATTAGGGGTAAAAAGCAAGTGCCAGACACTGCCTCAAAACTGTGAAATCTATCGTATTTCAGCTGGTTTAGGGAATCTTTTTGCAGGCCAGGGCATCTAAAATGTACAAGTATTTATGTTCTCCCTTTAGGGAGAATTTTTTGTTATGCTTTAGTAAATCAAAGCCTAGGAATAATACTGGTTCCATATAATCTGGGGGCAAGGAGACACTAATTTCATTTCATTTCAAGGAGTGGAAGAAACACTCCACAAGTTCTCCATGCCCTCCTCTTCTCTCCAAAACACCCGTCACCACCTCCCTTTCTCTCCACCCTCCTTTACCTTCCGGGTCTCAGCTCCAGGCCGGCTGATGGCCGGTCACTATGGCTTAGTTCTAGCATTTGCAGGAAAGCCAGGTGGACTGGGCAGGGCACATCCTGGAGATGATCGTTCCGGCATTTGTCCCACCCCAGTTAAGCCTGACGACAAATCTTTTCAAAAGTGCACTATTGTATTGAGACACGTTTCATAGGGTCTTAAAGCAGTAACTGAGGCACCAAAGATATAGGACCTTTTTGTTGGTGAGCCTTTTATGTCACAGTCTGACTTCGCTTCCCAACTCTGAAACAGGAAAAGAAAAATTCTACCACTCTTTCCTGCCACTCCATTCACTTCTCAGAAGCAGGAGGAAAAAAAAAAAAAAAAAGGAATTTTTCTTTTCATAGAAACTACACATAGAGAATAAGTCAGGAAATTCTTTTTTGTGTCTTGACTTTGCATTCTTATGCCAAAAGTGCTGTCCTGGTACTAGTCTGTTTTGAAATTTATGGGGATTTGTGAAAAGCAAAGACAGAAACTTCTAAGCTGGTAGCCCAGTTGGTCTTGTTTCTGTGATGCATGGGGCGGCTGGGTGTTCAGATAAACAGCTCCCTGCCAGGCTGACTTTTGGCTGCTGGACTCAATTAACATCCCCAGGCAGATCTGGAAATCTTGACTTTCATCAGGAGGCCGCTGGTTATCCAGGGGATGCAGGGCTAAAGGCAAAGAACTGAGGCAAAGTGGTGGAAAGAAAAGTCAATATTGAAAAGTAAAATGAATTTATGAAGCTCTCACCCTTTTCCCAGAACAGCTCCCCATGTAATACTGGGAAGTGAATGTTAGGTGTTGTATTTACTGCGTGTCTTTGCCCACTTTAATCCCTGGTTTCACTGTACTCTACCTCACTGGGCAGAGATGACAGAGTCTGCCTGAGCTCCAGCGTCCACAGAATTCGTGTCACCTGCTGGTGATTATGAAACTCTGAGCTTTGTAAGATTTTTGGAGTATTATCCACAGAATGTTTACCCCAGATACCTTTATGGTGTTGCTTTATCGGCCAAGTTTTGCAATCCCCTGCTAGGCTGTGATTGCTCTCTTTCTTACATGGGTATTTTTAATTATTGTCCAACAGACAGTTCTTTTGCAGCACTTCCCGATAGGCCCCATCAAGATGTGTCTGGGTCAGAAGAGACCTTTTGCAATTATCGTATTTTCTCTGTTTGGATTGTGTATCTGGGTAACTGGAGTTATAACTCCTGCACTTGGAGAATATTCTAGTACTCTGCACCACTCTGCGTAGTCTGGACCTGTCTTGCATCTCCTCCTATGCTAGTATTCCTTTCCCTGTCTACATGCAACTTACACTTTCAGTATTCTAATTCATTTCTTAATGACTCTTAAATATTCCCATACACTTCTGCTTTTCTCCTTCACTCTTCTTTTATTCCACTTCGGCCTCAAGTTGAAACTTTTCCAAAAGGCACGTATCACAATATTCGTAAGTATAGAAATCCAATTTCTCTTTTCCCGACCACAGTAATTTACAGAAAGCTTGACACTGACCTGACTCTGAGCGTGCCTTTCACCCTAGGGTTATTTTTCATTGCATCCCCTTTGACTAAGGGTTGAAGATGCATGTATTTTGCTCAGAAGAAAAAGCGTAAAATGGAAAGTACTGTTATTAGAGACACTTAGCAACAGCTTGAGAACGTCAGCGGCTAAAGCTGTGTGCAACCAGCGCCAAGGTGGATGCGGCAGCTGCTTTAGGAGAATATTGAGAAGCCAGCTGTTATTCCCATTGGCAAGGGAATGCGCCAATCACCATCCAAGCTGCAGGAAGGCTGGGCCAAGTTCTGGGGGAAGGAGCGCCTTCCCATGCCAACTAGAAAGGGGCCCTATCGTTTCTGTGTGTCAAAATTATAGCAGTTACTTATGTCCTTTCCCTTCTTTAATCACGCATTCTCCCTTCACAGGTTGGAAGGAGAAAGAGAGGATACTGAAGAGGGAAACATCTTTCTCTTTCATTTTACATTGTTATAACAAATAATATTATGGTTTAAATATTGATTATAGCCTGGCTGGCATCTTTGGTTGATGAAGGGTGCAGATATAAACAAACACAAGCGAACTTCAAAGGGTGACTAATGCACCAGCCCATATGGGTCAATCCATTTTCTCAAGCTCGCTAGCTGGGAACCAGAAATTTTGGCTAACAAAAAGCAGTGCTTCGAAATTTCCCTAAGAAACATCTTTTTTACCTCCAAGCAGAGAGGACAAAGTACATTTTCCTTTAAGTTTGTTTACCACAAAGTAGGAAGAGCAAAAGATATTTTCCCCAAATTTTATTCAGGCTTGGAATTTAAGTCAATTCTGTAAAAATGAGGCCTAGTTAACTTTCACTTTGGCTCTACGTAAGCAGTTCTTTGAGATCCGAAGCATTAACTTAGACAAACAATTAGAAAGTAATAACCGCGTGTCCCTCCTTTCCAATATGTCTAAGGCATGCAAAGCTTCCTAATTAAATAGCAGAGTCTTCTCCAAAAGGGCGGTAAAAAAGAATGCTCATACATGCATATGTCCCTTTGAGAAATATATACATATGCGTACTCCTAGTCTGAGGGCAATTTGTTCTCAGGCCTGTTTAGATTGTCGTGCAGTGTGGATGTGCAGCAAGCGGAGTTATGTTCTGCAACTGAAATTGGTAAATCTTTTGCTCTTAGAACTATCTCAGAAAATCAAATAAATAAATAAGTAAAACGATCATACTTTCCACGGTTTCAACAAGTCACTCCCGGTGGGAGGAAGTCTTTTCTCTGAATCACATAAGGAAGAGTAGACCATCAGTAGCATTCCTGTGGAGTAATCCAGCCTATTGCCAGCATACCAGTATCCACACAACTTGAAGTTCAGTGTTATTCTGATTTCTTTTACCAGGCTAGCTTCAAACCAAGCAAGTAGGCTGCTAAGGAACACTCCTGAAAATTGGACAGAATAGAGATGGGAGCAGACGGAGATAGGTGTAGTGAAAGCTTAGGACAGGAGATGAAGACCTGGGTTTTTAGCATGTTGTCACACGTACTGTACATGTACTATAGGTGTTATGAAGTCTCATCGTGCTGGAGGGAGAAGAGACTGCTTCATGATGCGGGAGTGAAGCGGGACGACCTTCTTTAGAGAGAGATTGCAGAGAACTGCTCTTTGTGTATTAGGAGGGGAAACAAGAGAAGCTGGTTCAAAATTTCACAAACACTGATTGAAGGTGTGCCGTCTCTGCCAGGTGGCCCTCGCTCAGGGAGACCATAAGCTACGTGAGGCAAAAAGGCAGGGACACACTGAAAGTTTTCAAAGCACAATAATGCAAGACAACATGACTACAAATGTCATAAGACAAAATGGGATTAAAAGCCAAGTGAACAGGGGCTTCCCTGGTGGCGCAGTGGTTGAGAATCTGCCTGCCAATGCAGGGGACATGGGTTCGAGCCCTGGTCTGGGAGGATCCCACATGTCGCGGAGCAACTAGGCCCGTGAGCCACAACTACTGAGCCTGTGCTTCTGGAGCCTGTGCTCCGCAACAAGAGAGGCCGCGACAGTGAGAGGCCCGCGCACTGCGATCAAGAGTGGCCCCCGCTTGCCACAACTAGAGAAAGCCCTCGCACAGAAACAAAGACCCTACACAGCAAAAATTAATTAATAAACCCCTACCCTCAACATCTTCTTAAAAAAAAAAAAAGATGAAATTTCTTTAAAAAAAAAAAAAAAAGCCAGGTGAACAAAAGACCACATATTATATGATTCCATTTATATGAAATGTCCAGAACAGGGAAATCTGTGGAGACAGAAGTAGATGAGTGGCTGCTCGAGGCCAAGGAGGGCGGGGATAGAGGACTACGGGGGTAATAACTGAAGGGTACGGGGTTTCTTTTTGAGGTGATGAAAATGTTCTAAAGTTGAACATCCCCTGTCATGATGGTTGCACATATCTGTGAATGTACTAAAAACTATTGAATTGTACACTTTAAATGGGTGAATTGTGTGGTATGTAAATTGTATCTTAACAAAGCCATTATTTAAAAATCTAAGGTAATTTAAAAATTGGAGAAAGAAAAGCCAAGTAAATGAAAGGAGCCATAAGAACTCCAGGGATGGAATCTTCCCTGTCAGGACCCTGACCCCACAGCCTGCCCTCTTTTCTCACCTACCCACAGGGAACAAAACAGAGGAAGCTGTGAAATACTCTTGCTTGCTTAGAAACAGTGAAATACTCTTCAGAGAACCCACTTAAGTGTAAGGCTCGATGGGGTCCCAATTCAGTCCTAGGAGAATTGTGAGCCTGTGAATTATCGTCCAGCATCTTTTCCAGACAAAAGTGCTTTAGCTGACAACAACACGAGCTCTTGGATGAAAAGAGTAGACATTCAAGCTCTCTGAAGCCCTCTCATAAATAACAAAAAAGATTGGCACCAGGTAGGTCTTAGCAGAGACTGCAGCATTTACAAAGTTCTTCTATTTGAATTTATTTCAAGCAGTCAATAAATAAATGGTTCCGTGCTATTAAAAATGGAGAAAAGAGAAGACTACAAACATGCGCTTCTACCTCCTGCAATTTGGTCCATTTCCCCGGCTCCCTTCTCAGAGAAAGATGCAGTTGTTCATTTGATGACCCTGGTACCCAGCATATTTTCTTTGGGGCCATCTTTTGAATATTATTTTTGTATAAAGCCAAGTAAATGAATGGGGAAGTTGAAAAACAAAATCAGAATATTATATTGACACCGTTGTAGATTTTCCGAATGCCGAAAAACAAGAAATGAATGGAAATGGGTTTGCCAAAGTGAACATTTTATGCATCTTTATATAGGACATATTCCCAAGTGGAAAAAAATGCATTTGAATAAAATAAAATAACATAATATTTATTGAACATTTTAAATTTATGACATATATTTGTCACATTTAGGCAGAACTCTCACCCTCGGGGACTTAACGTTCTAAACATTTCCTTCTTTGTGTGTCTTTTTCTCTCTTCCTTATTTTCTATTTCTAGTGCTCAGAAGGCACTTTTAGCTATTTGGAGTTACGAATATTCTGCCCAGTCACAGGCATATAATCCCCCTGGAACTGTGCATCTTTCTGAACTGTCTGTCTTAGTGATACACACAGTGATGGCTAGTGATTGTGTAGACCCTCTGAGATAACCGCAAGACACCAAATGAGGTTTTTAAACTAATCCAAAGAGTGCTCTATCAGCGCTAACCTTGAAAACCCAGAAATGACTGTCCATTTTGTACCCTCAGGAATAATATCCTTCCATTGACAGGGGAGCATGGGGCCATTCACTTAGCTACGAGAACGCCCAAACATGTGTGGAGCATTAAGGTTTAGAGAAAAAAGTGACACTGAAAACTCTAGAAAAGATCCAAAAGTAAATCCTCAATAAAGCTGGTAATAAGTCGTTGCTAAAGTTCTTTGTTTAGGAATTTGGAGAATTTGTGCTTCTCGTTGGAGGGATTATAGAGATATGAGATGGCTTCACAGATGCTGTGAATCCAAAGTTAGGCTTTGGATCGTTACCTGTATTTTTCTTCAGAACTTGAATTGTAACTTCCTTATACTATATAATATGAAATGTACCTGTACCTTATTGCACTCTTAATCTTGTCAGTAAACATTTTCCATGGTAGTATTCTGTATTATTTTTGATGTAGTTTTTCTTTGAGTGTGAGTACAGATTATTGTTGATAAAGTCCTTCCTCAGCTCTGATTGCCCAATCCAAGAAAAAATGTGCCAGTTACCCTTCTAAATCTGAACCAGGCCACCTGTGGAGCACCCTAGTTTTTGCTCAGTGACTGAGCTCCTCGTTGGAAGGCCAAGAGTCTTTATCTCCCATTTCTCTACTGCAAATTCTCTTTCACTAAGCAAACCACTCCTCCATCTATTTCTCCATTTGCTGCTCTGGCCCTTCTTTTTCCTGGTCTCTGAATTCATACCCCAAATTTTCACTACCTTTTTCTTTCAAAATGTTCTTTAAGTTGATTTGTTCCACAAAACCTCTCCTAGCTCACCAGAGCAGTGACAATCCATTTCCCCAACTAAGGTGCCCAAATCCCACGAGACACAACTCAGAAATGCCCAAAGATGATGCTTAATATAAATATTTGCTTCCTGTACTATTTGCTTTTACCTCATGTCTCATCTCTATTTTGCTGGATGATTGTGCTTTGGGATGTGTCCTTTCACATATGTGCTCAGCTACAAAATGGGATACCCATCAGTAGTTCCTACCCATGTCTTCCCATTGGAGTCACTGGGGAAGCTTTGTAAAAATACCTATGCCCAGACTCACCCCAGACCAATTAAATCAGAAGATGTGATTGAAAACAACTGATCTTTGATGGTTGTGAAACAGAGTAGAATGTTAGTCTAATTTCTTTTTTGTTCCCATCCTGGGATGCAGAGGGAAAATTCTGACCAGTTTGAAAGTATAATGGGAAAAATAATTTTAAGTAGCCTACTGAATCATATGACTAGAAAATTAAAGGTAGGCAAGAGCTTATCTTTTTCCAGGTCACTGCCATGTCAGTTCAGAGAAATAAAACATTTGCTTTCAATGACAGTCCACTCCTTCTACTCCAATCTTCCATGACCCTCACCCCACCCTGCCCAACCCCTGCTGATGAATAGTTTTCTGAAGACTGATCCTATGATTCTGTGAAGTCTGTTGACCTCAAGAAGTATATATTCTAATAAATCAAACATATGATAAGCTATTCTGAGGGCTGTATCCAGGTAGCTTCATCTTAGTTGTACAGATCAGTGTTCCCCAACCAATGTGCTGTGAATGGGTTTCCAGTGTGCTGAGATGTTGATCACCCTCAGTCCCTGGGGTATCCAGGCAAGCCTGGGGCAGCCAAGATCCCAGTTCTGAAGGCTCTCAACTTGAGCAACCAGATACATTCAACCCAGTGGGAATCAAATGTTACGTTCTATGTATGATATGAAGTGAAAAAGCAGGGAAGTCCTGGAGAAATACAGATGGTAGAATCTCGAGTGTCTAAAGGGAGAAGCAATACAGAGCACCAAGTTTCACTCAGTGCGGAAGGAATTACATACTGTGCCAAAATCCATCCATCAGTTACAATCATACTAAGAGTAAAGCCATAAGCAGCAGCATATCAGATATGAAAAAGTAAGCAATTAATACTAAAAGACTTGTCCCCCAATATCACTTGAGGGGAACATTATATTATATTGCTCACAAATTCCTAATATAATAATACACGAGTACAACAGATTAATAATTGGTAGTCAGTGAACATTGATTGAAAACAAATATTACTGTTTATTCATTTATCATCTCCAAAAGAATGAGTTCATATATTTGGATCTGTTTTTCAGTTCCAGTTCTCAAATTCAAACAGATTAAAATCACATAATTGGGTTTGGACATGAAGAACTGTTTCTCTGGGTTTAATTATCACAAGAGGAAAACGACGTAGTGAAAGGAATTCGGGACATTGTTAGCCTTTAATTTCATAAAGGGAAATGTATATTGCCATCAAAATAGATTCTAAAAGGCTGTAAGACTTGATAAGGACAGAAAAATCTAAAATACAAACTTATTAGAATGTGTATGTATTCATTTAATTCAGGCATAATTTTCCCAGTGATAGCTAAGATGTATTCTCGGACTTCTGGGCTTGTAGGAAAGAAACGTAGAAATCACATTATATCGAGATCACAAGGTATCTCAGTAAGCAAGAATAGAGAGATTTACCTGAAGAAGTCAATGAAGGTGTATAAAAAGTTCTCTGATGAGTTCAAATATTTTTTAAACTATTAATAACATGCACAAAAGACAGAGGAAGATTCATGTAACCAAAGGCAAACACAAATGCATGATGCAAACCAATGAGAAAGGATTTTTTAAAGAAGTTCTTAAAATGCTTTTTAAAGAACAAGGATGGAAAAGAACCAGCCTATGGTTTTCTTTCTTTTTGTCCAAAAGAATGAGTTCAAAGTAGAAAAGGTATAGCTTTGTTTTAAACAGGGTCAGTGTAGAGGGTTGGAATGGAAGCCCAAGAAAGCAAAAAAACAAAGGGCCAATAGACAAAAACAAGGGCCATTTTGCAAAAATTCAAGTTTCTGGGTCTAGTGAATTATAAGCCCAACTATTCGCAGATATATTTGCTAAACTCCTGTCAATAATCCTGGTGGAATTATGGAGAGTTGGAAAGTGTCAGAAAACGAGAAAAAAGGCAAAAGCTGTCTGAATATTATTTGGTTAAAAAAAAAATCAAACGATCTCTGTTTATAAAGAGAGCTTAGTCGCCAAGGGTAACTATGATGGCTGTGTAAGCAAGCAAGGGAGCAGAGTCCTGAGTGGGCGAATTAATGTATGTTCCAATCAACCCTATCGTAAGTAAAGTCCAGGCACAGAAGGGCAGGTTTCAGGGACCGTTTCTAGAGGAGCCAGTGTTTCTTGAGTTTTATATTTTATCTGCTTCTTAAATAGTTCTTATTCCAAGTCAGTATGCTGCAAGGTCTTTCTTCCAAGTATATATTCTGCTAGGACCAGTTTAATTAATTTTACAGGTAATAAAATATTCTAAAATACACCTCTCCCTTAAATAGATGTATTTGTATCCTACATACTTATAAGTTTGATGGGAACTTGTATGAATGAAGTAGCCACATGATCATGTGACTTGACCAATTTCCTGCCTTTTCCACGATGCCAGAAGAATGTTGATTGGGCCTTAGGCCCCTTTCCTAGAGAGGGCCCTGCATATAGAGGCTTTACTAGAGCGCCTACCCTGCTAAGTGGTAAGACCAACTCTGGGGGTTGGGGAGCGGCACACAGTAACAGGCCTTGGTGGCTGACTGGACTTGTCATAACTAGGACACGAGACAGCACCTGGGTTATAGGAAAAGATACCACATTTGTTTGGGAATCTACTAAATGTATGAACTCCCCAACGGTCTATTCCCAATGAGGCAGGAGATAGATGGGCCCCTGGCTGAGCAGCTGGAGTTTGTCCCCTGTGGACAGATATTCCAAAATAGCAGGAGGGAGAGAAGAGCTGAGCCCCGCCCAGGTAAGAGATAGAGACCACATATTTCTCATTCTCAAGCTCAAGGAGACCTTCCCGACTACACACGCACAGAAGGGCTCCTTGGAGATCAAAAAGGGAGTGATGTCAACCTACCCGAAGCCCTCTTCGCTAAAATCCATCTTGGCTAAGAGATGCGCACACCAACATAGGAGGACCCTGAGATAAACCAAATACGGACTCAGAACCAGGCAAAGAAAGATGACTGGCCAAAGGAAACCGCAAGAAATGGCCCCATATAAGTGATTCAAACTACCACAAGTGACTCCTTCTCTGAGTCCGCCCGTGTGTCTGTCCACACATACCCTTTTATTCCTCCTAATAAACACTTTACTTGATTCACTTCTTTCCGTCTCTTTGTGGAAATTTATTTCTACAAAGCTGATGGGCCAGGGCCTTGTCACTGGCCACTGGCCATCATAGTCTAGTGGCTAAGATTCAGCGCTCTCACTGCTACGGCCTGACTTCAATGTCTGGCCTCTGGCCGGGAACCGAAATCCTGCTTCAAGCCACTGCAGACAGAGGCCACCCGAGATCAGCAACAGAGCTGCCAGGGCCATCCTTTAAAAACATTAGTCAGATCATGTCACTCTCTATTCAAAACCTTCTTGTGTCTCCGTTTCTCTCTGAGTCTCTAAGCTACTGATATTTCTGACTCCCCTCCTTGCCCACCCCTCCCCACTTGTCATCTCTCTGCCCTTATCTCCTCCCCACACTCTCTCTGCTCCAGCATGCTGGCCTCCTTGCTATTTCTAGAACATATCAGGCTTGTACTTGCTCTTCCCTGAGCCTGAAATGCTCCTCCCAGATGGCCCCATGGCTCCTCTCACATTTCATTCAGGTCTTTGCTCCAAGGCACCTCCGAGCAGCCCTCCCACACCCTCCTCTATTTAAACCTCAGTCCCACCTCCCACCCGGCCCACCCAGAACTCCCTCACGCCTTCCCTGCTTTATTCACCCCAGAGCACTTACATCAGGTCCCATCAGCAATGTATTTGTTAATTTTGTCTATTATCTGTCTTGCCTCCACTGGAACCTGAGCAGGCATGTTGTCTGTTCTCTTCACTGCCATATTCTCAGAGTCTAGAATAGGGCCTGGCACATAGTAGGCACTCAAAACAATTTGAGGAATAAATGAATAAATATCCAGTTGGTCTGTACCCCAAAAAAGCAGTTAGAACCAGATGTGTAGACTTAGTCATACAGGACAAGAATGCAAAGAGTGATGGTACCAGAGAAGGGCACCAGGGGACCTCTAAGCTCCTTCCAGTGCTGAGATTTTGACCTAAGTATTACACACACACACACACACACGCACACACACACGCTCCATGTAGAACAGTATATACCCAATTATTTTCCTCAAAATAGTCATCTTAGAAGATACTTGAAAAACATGTTTTGTGGACAAAGGTGTTTGAGAAATTCTGTATGATCTCACCTTCACAGTGAAGCTCAATAATTGGAAGAATCCAAAAAATCTCACACGTATTAGTCAGGGTTCTTCAGAGAAATAAACCCTGACTAATAACAGATTTTGGTAACAAGAGTGGTTCGAGAGGAACAGAATCTTAAGGATGGGTTTTCTCAATTGGTCTGGGCTGTCTGGGATTGGCTGTCTAATATGATTAGATTTAAGAATGCTAATTATTCCCATTAGT
Source organism: Phocoena sinus (assembly GCF_008692025.1). Taxonomy (NCBI): domain Eukaryota; kingdom Metazoa; phylum Chordata; class Mammalia; order Artiodactyla; family Phocoenidae; genus Phocoena; species Phocoena sinus. The sequence goes on along the minus strand of NC_045774.1, from coordinate 27,420,822 downwards.
AAAGGGAACACTGATGAGTTCATAGTGTGATGTGGCAATAGAGATATGCAAAATATCAACAATAGATTCTCTTAGCGAAACATGTATAAGAGGCAAGTTTCTGGGTACGCATGTATGTAACCCCTTCAAATTTTTTGTCAAACTAACAAGAATAATGAGATTGGCTGGTTACTCCTAACGTTGCTGGACAAAGTGGGTAAAGAAAAGAATGACTTCAGGGATTCAAATTTCCAGCTCAGGTGCTGTATAAATGACCCTGAAAGCTTCTATGTCTGCCTTGAAAGAGACTCATTTCCTGTAGCTGCAAAGCTGAGATTCCTGAAAGCCAAGCCCAGAATCTCATCCGGCTAATGGCTGAATTACAAAACAAATTGAATTTCCAACATTGGAGGGTGTTTACTATTAAAGTGAGGGCCTTGAGTGGGAAGGAACGGGACCCTGAAAATTGGAATGGAGACATATGAGAAGGCCCTGATGAAGCTGGGGACATTGAACCCCCAAATTCCGATGAGTCTTCTTTGACAGTAGAAGCAGCCTCTCTACCTAGCAAAATACCATAGACTGAGTGTCTTAAATATCAGAAATTTGTTTTCTCACAGTTCTAGAGGTTAGTCCAAGATCAAGGTATCAACATGTCTGGTTTCTTCTGAAGCCTCTGTCCTTGGCTTTCGGATGGCCACCTTCTCGCTATGTCCCCACATGGCCTTTTCTCTGGGCTCACACAAAACTGGTGTCTCCTTGTGTGTCTAATGTCCTCTTTTTATAAAAACACAAGTCAGATTGGATTAGGACCCATCATAATGGCCTCGTTTTAACGTAATCACCTCTTTAAAGGCCCGATCACAAAATATAGTCACATTCTGAGGTACTAAGGGGGTTACACGTTCAATATATGAATGGAGGACACAATTTAGCCCATAATACTGCAACTTTTAAAAGTTTAATTTTATTAAACCTCTACATTTCACAAGCACATTTGACTACAGCACCCTTAATTCACATTTTTTTTTTAGATGTTGTGGGTAGGAGTTTATTAATTAATTAATTTATTTTTGCTGTGTTGGCTCAGTAGTTGTGGCTCATGGGCCTAGTTGCTCCGCGGCATGTGGGAATCCTCCCAAACCAGGGCTCGAACCCGTGTCCCCTGCATTAGCAGGCAGATTCTCAACCGCTGCGCCACCAGGGAAGCCCCAATTCACATTTAATTATATATCAAACAGTAATGTTACTCTGTTTGAATCTATTTTAACAATGACCTAGATTTATATAGCAATATCAATAATATTATTTATACAATATATAAAATATAATTCAATATAGAATTTATATAATGTGTAGTATATTATGTATGTTTAACTTTTATATAGCAATATCAATAAGAATATTCTTAATAATAAACTTTATTACAAGACGATTGACAAAGCACTTTTATCCACATGATTTGATTCCTACCTTCTATGAGGTATACAGAGCAGATATTATTATCCCTATTTAACAAAACAGAAGACTGAATGAAACCCAGAATGGCTAATAGTTACCCAAGTTCATAGAGGTAGTAAATAGCTTCTCATATTATTGGTTTCTTCTTTGTGATAGTTTTTCAATACTACATAATACCCACCCTCCCTTAACAATATACCACGGCTCTCACTTCAGATCAAGACATATTTGAACAGACATATTGTAACATATTAGTTGAAAACACAGGCTGTGGAGCCAGTCATCCTGGTTGCAAATCTGCCTTCACACTCACTGACTACATCATCTTGGAAAAGTAATTTAACACCTCTGTCTTCCAGGTACGACATAGACAACAGTACTTATTTAAGGGGGCTACTGAGAGGATGAAATGAGTTAATTCATGAAAAGTACTTCAAACATTACCTAGCACATACTATATGCTCAATAAATGTTAGCAATTACTATAGAAATATAAGTGACAGGTTTTAATAGCAAGATAACATCCTATAACATGGATGTAACATAATAGATTCAACCATTTCCCAACTCAGTCCAGTTTTTGCCATCTGTTTCCCTTCTGAAAAACAAAAAATGAACAACACTTGGAGTTTAAAAGAATCTCCAGTGCCATGTTGGCACGGATGCCTGGAATGAAGAACTCCCAAACACCTCCTAACCCTGAGCAGGCTCCAGCAGTGACTGTGGTGGCCTGATGGTCCTTCTGAGGTCAGCAGACTTCATGTGGAAGTCTCCTAAGAACAGGCTATCTCGTGGGACTTTGAGTATTTCCTGCCCGTGATCAGCAACATCTTTTCTTGCAGTATTTTGGCAGGTCTGTCCTTGTTCCCGGCCAGAATCAGGAAGTTCAGAAGCACATGAAAACAAACAATACATTGAAACACTTCTCTCAAATTATTCAAAGTTCAAGAAAACAAGAAATTATTCAACAATATTAGGACTTGGTATTTTATCTTATTAATTATATTTCTTCTCGTTAATGTGCCCATCCTTTTCTTCCCAACAAATACTCTCCTTGACACTGATTTCCAGGAGACTATTTATTTTTTCTTGAAGTATATTTAGGTATAGGAAGTGATTAGACGGGGTATCACTATATTTTGCAAAAATCTGCAGGCATTTTCATGACCAGGGCTGTTTTATCCTCTGTGCAATTTTCAAATTATATTTTGTTATTAATATCAATCTTATGGATTACCAACGTTCTTAAGATCAGCATGATTTTTTCCTTAAAATCTCTTCCTTTCATTTCAATCATCAGAGCTGGATCAACTGCAAGTCAACACTGTAAAATTTCAAAATTTTACATATCTTTTAAGATCATCTAAATATTGGCTCCTTAATAAAACCTTCCCAATTTCCCAACTCCATGTGATGCCCAAAGGACTCTGCTTCTATTTCACACTACTGTCACTCAGCTAAACACAATGGACTTTTTTCAATCCTCCTTTCACTTACGCTTTCAGCAAGATCTATCTGAAAGCCATTCCCTCCCTCTTGAATTACTCTCTTCCATGACAAAATGAGCTTCTGGATTTCTTCCTATCTTATGGCTGCCTCTTCTCCTTTACAGACTCCTCCTCCAGCAAGATATTAAATGTTAGAGTTGCTTAACCCTGGATGCCAGGCCCTATTCACTTATCACTTCATTTCCTAGGCAAATTTATACATGCCTGTAGTTTTATTTGATTTATAAATTTATATATTCATCCCAGACATTCCCTATGGGTCCAGACCCATATGTCCAACCGCCTACTTGACATTTTTGCTTTGAAATAACAGTAACACTCAAACTCAGTGTAGCCAAAGTTGATCACATGAACTTCTCCCATATCTGGTCCTTTTAAAATTCCCTTTTTCTGTGGTTAGCATAATCAATCATCCAGTTACAAAAAGCCAGAAATCTAGGAATTATCCTTGATATTTCCCTCTCCCTCAGACCTCCCAGGCAATTCCACATGTCATTTCTACCTACTAAATATGTCTAAAGTCTATTCACTTCTCTGCCAGGACCACTACCATACTCCAAGCCACCACTTTTTCTCACCTGGACTACTGTCAATACAATGATCCCCTAACTAGTCCTTCTTGCCCCTTCCAATCCTTCTCTATTGTGCACCCAAAGTTGTTTTTTTCAACATGCGAATCCAGTTACATCATCTCCCCCTTAACACCATCACATGGCTTCCTAGTTCTTTTGGAATAAGGTCAAACTCCTCAGCCTGTCCTGCAAATCCCTGACACCTGTCCAGCCTCATCGTGCATCATGCCCCACCACATCACTTTGTTCTTCCCTATGATACACGGTAGGTCTTATTACGGGAGCTCAGACACACCATCCTTCTGCAATAAGGATGCAATAAAACCTTCGGACATGCACGCCTGTCTGCCTGGATTGCCGCACTCGGGGTAATCATGTAATGTATGATCCAATCAGAATACTTCCAAGTGTGAAAGGGGCACTATTACTAATTACACCAGGAGAGACAATAGGCCTAAATCAAGACTTTCCAGGGCAAATCGGGACATATGTTCACCTTAAATTAACTCCTGTTCATTCCCAAGCTCTCAGATCAAATGTCACCTTCTCGGGGAGGCTCACAACAACCTCCCTAGCAAAGTGAAGTTCATTGTAACTTTCTTAACATCAATAGACCTCTCTTTTGTTCCAGTACCCGAAGTTGCAACTTCACATTTATGCATATAATTCTTCTATGCTGTCCCCTCCAAGAGAATGTAAACTCCATGAGGCAAAGACTGTTCCCAAGGTTCTTCACCATTGTATTGCCTGCCAAAAATATCATGTCTCATAAATATCATTTATATTAATTATCATTTATCAAATGAAGGACATGAAATGACTCCTCTTTGAGAATTTCCTTTTTCTGTGATGGCTACAACCAACCATCCAGTTATGCAAGACAAAAATCTACAAATTATCTCTGATGCCTCCCTTTCCCTCAGCCGCAGGATTCGGTCCCTCCCTGTGTCCATTTCCTTTGTAGCCTCTTCTCTCTCTCCTCCTCTTCATTCTGTGCTTCTTCCTCCCCCACCTCTTCTGCTGTATGTATATTTTTTTTCCAGAAAGCTAACATACTCATGAAATCCAAAGGACGTCTCTTCCTAGTGACAAGTGGTTTCAGAAAGAGTGTTCTAATTCAAATTATTTGCCTGTACCCACAGAAATTTGCTTACTGAAGACCTGGTATGAGAGTCTAAATCACACCTTCAATCATTGTTCTAAAATGTGAAGTCCTTTTAAATGTAAAATTATATTGAATTGTTTAATTGAACGTTAAATGATTCTCTTTCAGTTCTACTAACTGCAACAGTTTTGTAGATTACTAGGAAGTTATTTTAGACCCAGAAATGTCCAAGTTATTTATCCATATAAAATCATAAAACCTCACAGCACTTCTGAGACAGGGATCCAAACCCAAATATCCCAGTACCACTAAAAGTTAGATTCCTTCTGGCTTTATACCATATTTACTCATTTCTGTGAATCTCTTCTAGATTATTAATGATCTTAGTGCCAAGATGACATCTTCTGTTCATTTGTGTTTCCCTTTCCCCACCTACTTTCCAACACTTTGTATAATGTTTTGCATGACAATTTATCAAAATGAACTGAATTAGTCTAGGGCCTCCTCAGAGCCTGCTCTAGAATTGGCCCCTTTGCTGACACACTTACCCAAAAGTTCTACTTCCCTACAAGACACCTAGCTCTCCAGTGGAGTCTAGACTCCCTGTAGTCTAACCTGCATCATCTGAGACTCGTGGCTTCTAGTGTCATGAGCTGTGGCACCCCCTGTGGTCCTGGGCTTATAGTACTGACATGAAGCATCAAGATTTCCTCAGGACATAGCTTTGGTACTGACTTTCATTAACCCTGACCTGCCCAGCAGAGGGAGGAAAAACACAGCCTTGGAAGGTCAAGAAAGCCATGAAAAACGTCATGGGTGATCTGACTGGTCACTGTTGTAAAGAATGGAGACATTGGCTCTGCATAGCAGTGGTTTAGAGAGCAGTGGCTCCCGAGGCCACCTGGTTTCTGATCCCAATTCAGTGACTTACAAACTCTGTGTTCCTCAGCACAACACGGATGTTACACATACCTACCTCAGGCGGATGGTTATGAGGACTAAACCAGCTCATACATGTACAGTCCTTAAAACAGTTCCTGACTTTGAAATTCTCCTAAATAATACCTACTGTGGTGGGGGAGGGCACAGGAATCTCAGAACAGCAACAAAATAATAATAATAGCTACTGGTTTTTTGTAGTTTTTTTTGAGTGCCTATGACGTGCCAGGTATTGTGTGTGTGTATTATACATTTATTAAAAAATAGCAAGCTTTGCTTCGGTGAGATTCTGGAGGTAAAAAGCATTATCCCAGAAATAAGTGAATGATGTGCAAGCTTACACTGGTGTTTTCATTACTTAAGGCAGATCCAGATCACGTATTCCCTAAACTGACTCCTCAGATTATTCCCCTTATTCTCAAATCTTTGCAAGAAGACATGTGCTTGGTGTCCTTTTAAGTTCTTTTACAGCTTCTTGGAATTCTCTTTAGGCATTCCTGCTGCTTCTTGTTCAATATCTTTTTTTATTAGTCTTCTGTGTTCCTAGTGATTGTAACTTTTTTTCTCATTTCCCCCTGTAAAACCATCAAGCTAAAGAATGTCTAGTCTGAGTTAAAACATACCATACCCGCCTTAAAAAATAAAATCACTGCTATTTATATATTCACTTTTGCAGCATTTAAGTCCCAAAATGTGCATTTGTCACAAAGTATTTAATAATTCTAAAGTTGCAAGGTAATACAGTATAGGCAATACAATATTAACTCTAACTTGGTGAAATTTCCCTTTCTCTGATTTTGACAGAAAGTGCAAGGTTTTTTCAAAGAGAAGAAAAAAAAGGACTTTTTGCACATGCAAGGAAAACTTTCTATTGTTCCTTTTGCCAAAAGCATGGTTTCTGGACAAATAACTCCTGGTTCCTCTCTTTCCAACACACAGAGCTCTCTTAGCGACAGCCCAGAAAGACACAATTAGGGCAACAGACCACTGGAGAGGTTCTTAGTAACGAGACAGGCCCAGCCCCACTCAGGAAAGTAAAGCAGAAGACTGAACCTCTGGGTGGGAAGCTGGGGTCCCATCAGCCATCTTGGATCTCATGTGGGCTCACGGTCCTCAGAACAGCCCTCTCTGCCTGACTCATCTACACTGGCTGCCCGTCCTATCCCATAAATCTGTGGAGTGGTTAAATTGCACAAACCTCCTCCTTTTTATTTGGCTAGATAAACGTCTTAGGAGAAATAATTCACTTTGCTAACTGAGAGTAGTCATCTGAAATATTCACAGCCGCCAGCTCGGGGGCAGTGCAGCCTGTTGAAAGTTCCAGTGTGAGATTTGGGGATCTGACTTCTCCCTGCCTTCATTTTGCAAGTTTGTGGCAGTGACATGAATTAGAAATGTCTAAGGAAGCTCAAAGGAATACCTTTCACAGGAGCGTCTTCTCTCCTGCCAGAATGGTGGCTCAATAGCACCTTTCTGACTCTACGACCATCTTCCTCGTTCATTGTGGTGCCCTATGAATGTCTATCCCGTGGTCCCTGCAGCTGTTCTCGTTATCTTCTTCCTTCGTCTCAGAGGCGATCAGAGCACAGTAGCTACTGCTCTGTTCCTTTTCTGCTTCTTTTCCCCACCCTGAAATGACCTTGACACCATGACTGGGGCCAAAGTCTGGTTCTCGTCATGTGGCCCGTGTTTCAGCCACTGTAAGTTGTCATCGCTGTCAGCGTCTCCACCCTCTTTGCCAGTTACATAAGAGGCCACATAATGTCTGCTCCCTCCCAAGCTTTTATTAAGCAGAGACGGCCTGAGAGGCCAAGTGGGCAAGAGGTCCATCCTGGAACCTCGTCCCCCGGGAGGGTGAGTGGCTGTCTCAGCTCTCTGCCTGTGTTGGCAGCTTTAAATACCCGAGGACGACATGTTATGTTTTCGGCCTGGAAGGGCAAAAGAGAAGCAGCCCTTTCAAAATAAGAATTCCCCCGCTGTTTGTTTCCTTTTGGCACACAATAAGAACAGAGCGAGGACACGATTCTGAGCTGTCAACGCTTCCTCCCTGCTTCCACTGCACCTTCCGTTTGCCAGAAAAAAATTTGCTTCAGTTATACAAGGGTCTAATGAATAGTCAAAGTAATTGTTTAGCTTGGATATAAGGCCTTAGGTAAACAGATGATTGCTTGAGACCGTGGGCCAGTAAAAGCAGTGCAGTAGGACGCCACTCGTTCTGTTCTTCGGACCAGTGGCCTCTGCTCCTCCAGGGACCATGGTTACTGAATGATTTCTCTCTCTTCCCACGAGCATATTGAAGCAATTTAATATCAGAAGGGGCTCATGAAAGCAGGGAGAAGGAGCAAGAACTTTCTATATGAGAAATATATACTGAAAACATTCGTTTTACCCCATTCAAGCTTTGATTCAATAGAACACTGAAGATACGGAATCTTTGGTTTGTTTGTATTTAACTTTTCATGTTGAAGAATTTCTAAAATGCATTGTTAGCCCACTTACAGTTGTCCTGCCTCCTGCCTCATTAGTATTTTTAATATGATTTCATCCTTCTTCAAAGCAATTAGCTGCCACACCTAAAGGCCATCGTTAGGTTTATGAGTGTCTGCTTCCAAGACGATAATAATAGTTACAGAAAGAATAAACACTGCAATGGAACCTTTCGGGTTTTGTAGTTTGTTGTTGTTGCTGTTGATTTGTTTTGCTTGTTTGTTTAGGTATCTTTTCTATCAACATGCTTCACTGTTAACTTGTCTCTTTTTCTCAAAAGTGGGCTGGCATCATAAAAAAATTATCTTAATTAAGAGCTTCAGTAAATAAGGTGCCAGGTCGTTTGAGTTCTGCTGAATAATATTTTTAATAATCGCTTTCCATTTCTCACTTGAAAATAAGAGATGCCTTGTTGATCCAGAGCAGGATTTGGTTGTCTTATTCATGCAGCCCATTTCCACTGAACTGCTGTTTGAATAAACAGCATCTATCTGATTGAATCTCAAATTCATCAAGGGGGTAGATTCCCCTGGTATTTAGTTTCCTGGAATCATGATGAATATATATTTGGTTTATGGGCAACTAGCAATCAGAGCATACATTATGCAATAAAAAGTTAATGCTTAACTGTTTATACAGTTTTTTTATCCTGATGCTATAGGAGAATGGTTGGTTAAGAACATGGGGTTTGGAGCCAGTTCTGAGTTTGAGCACGAGCTCCCCACTCATTAGCTCTGAGCACAGACAAAATATCAAATTTCCATTAGCTTCAGTTTCCTCATCTGTGAATGGTATAATAATACCTCCTTCATTGGGTTGTTGGGTAGATGATATGAGATAACACATGTAAAACGCTCAGCACAGCATAAGTATTCAATAATGTTAATCATCATGTTATTTTTCAGGCACCTGATAATTTCCTCACAACAATCCTGTGGGGAGGCGGCGGGGGGGAATGCTATATAATGCAAATTTAAATATTAGAAAACTGGACCTCGAAGTAGTTATTGATTTGCCCAAGGTCACCAAGGTGGCAAAATTCTGATCCTCTCAGTAACAAGAGTTTCCTGACTCTCAGCGTATCACCACCGCCCCCGCCCCCTTTACCCGTTCCGCCACCTGGTGCTGTCTCCTCACGATTTCTCTAAATCTGAAGTCTAAATCTAAAGTCATGATGACGGGCCAACCTCTGCCTTAGACCCTCAGATGGATAAATGGAATAAACTCTGGAAGAGGCTTTAAAACTCACATTGATATTAGACAGAAATTTTCTGGGAAAATAGTATCTTCAGAACTACAAAGTCAGGATGAACTCTTTGGTAACACTGAGAAGCAAATACTAGTGAGGAAGTGAGTTCCAATTAGTGAGCTTGAAACCCATAGGAGAAGCCCAAAGGGATGACACAACAGGTGAACAAATCCACAAGCCGAGCCAGCTTTAGACCAAATGAAGACAGTCTCATCTCTGCATAGGTTTTCTTTTATTATTATTTATTTATTTATATGGTTGAGCCAGGTCTTAGTTGCAGCAGGCTGGCTCTTTAGCTGTGGCTTGCTGGCTCCCTAGTTGTGGCATGCAAACTCTTAGTTGTGGCATGCATGTGGGATCTATTTTCCTGACCAGAGATCGAACCCGGGCCCCCTGCATTGGGAGTGTGGAGTCTTAACTGCTACACCACCAGGGAAGTCCCAGTCTGCCTAGGTTTTCAAGTGTGTGTCTATCTTACTGTCACTCATAAAATATAAATTCATTCAAAGGCAGTGCTGCATTTGTTGTATCATTTTTAACATGCTGTATTTTCTTGATAAATACTAAAAGCACAGCTTCTATCATGTGGAGGTCTATGACTTTTTTTAACTTTAAAAACCAGGTGCGCACACTTCATAGCCAAAAATCAATGGTATTGAGAGGAGAGATCTTTGCCTATGAAGTTTAACAACCTAGATTTAAGGACTGGCCCTGCTAATTATAAGCTTAAAGCACCATAAACTCAGGCAGTCAATTAAAGTCAATAGACAAATGTATAAAGAAGATATGGTATAGATACACAATGGAATATTACTCAGTCATAAAAAAGAATGAAATTCTGCCACTGCAGCAACGTGCGTGGGCCTAGAGAATACTATGCTTAGTGACATTAGTCAGACAGAAAAAGACAAAAACTGTATAATATTATATGTGGAATCTAAAAATTAATACAAATGAATGTATATAGCAAAACAGAAAGAGACAGATACAGAAAACAAATCAGTGGTTACCAGAGGGGAGAAAGAAGAGGGGAGGGGAAAGATAGGGTTATCAGATTAAGAGATGCAAAATACTATGTATAAAATAGATAAGCAACAAGGATATACTGTATAGCACTAGGAATTGCTGTCATTATCTTGTAATAACATTTAAAAGAATATAATCTGTAAAAACACTGAATCACTATGCTATACACCTGAAACTAATAAAATATTGTAAATCAACAATACTTCAATAAAAAATTTAAAAAGTTTAAACATACATAAAGTCAGTCTACTGAGTGCCTTTAAGGGGTCTGAGTCCTGAGCTGGGGCCAGTAGGGTGAATAGCAATCGTTCACCCTCTTTTCCGAGCCTCTATTTCTCACCTATAAAGTAAGGGTAATAATATGACTCTCCTCACAAGGCTATTGTGAAGATCCAGTGAGAAAAACAAGAAAATAAATATACAGTGATGTTTGTGAAAGTGCTTTGTAAACTCTTTAGAGAGTTATAAACATAAGGTGTTGAAGACAACTCGAGGAGAGGAAAACTCTACAGCTTTTTCTGGTGGCTTTCCTATAACTATTGACCATCCAGCCCCACGAATTTATCAAATACTAACATTCTCTTCTTAAATGTTAGATTATATTCATATTTTTATATTCATGTTTTTAAATGTACTTTTCCGTCTCTTCTCTCCTCCTCCCACTTTACTGTGTTCCATAAATTATAATGTTCTTTAATATCAATATGGCACTACAGTATCAGATTATACAAAACATTAAATAAAGCATCAGTGTAAAATTCAAAGCAAAGAATAGCCCAAGGGCTCACAGCTTACAGTTTACAAGCCCATGTGTACACAAGGCCCATCTGTGAGGGGTATTTTAAACACTGTCAATTGCATGGGTTATAGCTGATGGAGATCTCATCCAGGCTCTGGTTAACTCCAGGAGTTAATGAGAGAAGACTGTTCCTGCTCTGTACTCGTAGGCTGAGGCCCTAGTGCCACCTTTTGTCTGGAAAAGAGTGGTTTATAGAAGTGGAGGCATCACTCTTGGAACTGAAACCTTCCCCAATTCAAGTCTTCTGGAAATATATTAGGTCTACTATATTTTTACCTCTCCTCTGATTCCGTATTATATGTACTAATTGGTGAATTTGGTCATTATATCTATTCTTGTTAATAGAAGACATTCACTTAGAGTTTGCTAAGTACCAGACAACACACAAAGCACTACAGAGAAATGCAAAACACATAATATGCATGATCCCTGCCTTGCAGGATTGTAGAAGGAAGTAAAACCAGCATTTATGTCCAGGCAGCAAGTGTTATTTTAGATTCTCCAACCAATGACACCTTGAAGTGAAGCAACTGAGGCCCAGAGAAATACATTTTCTAAGATCACACAGCTAGCAAGGGTCTGAGCCAGGTTTATCCAAGGTCTACCTTGTTCTGAAGTCCACGTGAAACCTTTCCACTCAACTTCACTACTTTCCTTAATCAGGGAAAGTGAACACAGACATTAAAGGAAACCTACAAATGAATAAGGACTAGAAATTCTACAGACTCATAAGTGCAAGGGAGACTGAGGGTCTAAAGTACCCGGAGCTAGACTGGCCCTGATCTGAGCAGATTCTCAAGCAGGTCAATGAATGATACAACCTGAGAAACAAGTAAGGTGGATGCCAGCCAGGAAAAAAAAAAAAACAACTGTGCTGGAACCAAGAAAAATAGCACTGTGGGCAATTAAAACTTCTAATTAGAATAAAAACTATAATCCCAGCACACCCTCCAGATTAAGATGCTTCATCTTTATGGCACTAGGAAGAATAAAAAGGACTATGGAAACCTTGTAAGTTACCAAAATGTTCACAGACCTATCTTCCCGGCAAATATAAAGGAGTGCTGCTTCATTTGTTAGAATATTGCCAAGTTCATTACACTCAGCATTCATTAAATATCCCTTCCCACACAGCGCTCCCTTAAACAAGGTGAATGGAATCATTTTTCCCCTGTTATTTGGTGTAGGTTCCAGTGACATAAGTTGGTAAGAGGATTTACAGAGGAAAAGTGAATACACTTGGCAACGTTTTCAAACATTTGCTTGGATTTTGTTTTCTAGGAGATGTACGACTGAGGGGTCAGACGGGGGTTCCTGCTGAACGCCGCGGCTCCTACCCATTCATTGACTTCCGCCTCCTTAACAGTGAGTAATCAAGTGTACCTGGAAAGGAACAAATGTTTCCTTGAAAAAAAAAAATTCTCATTTCCCTCTGAACTTCAAAACCCTTGGAGGTCCGCCTTCCTTCCTCCATCTCTCCCTGCCCAGTTGCAAATTAACCCTTGGTCTTTAGATTTCCTTAGTAGTGAAGTCATTCGGGCCCTGCCCTACCTCACAGAGCTTCAATGAGGGTCCAGTGAAATCACGCCAGCTTTAGAAATGACACGAGGAAGCTATTCCTTTCATTATCCAGGACATTCTCTCCACCTTCAGCCGGGACTAGACTAGAGGAGATTCTATTTTATTTTTAAAACCCCACAGGGTAACCTATTGTACAGCTGCCCTTAGTAACCATCCATTATCTAATTTTACTTTCTTTGTCTAATCTAAGTCCTGAGGTGTGTTCTTGCATCCCTGGTAAAACGCTTCACCATGGCGACGTCCTTTCAGTCTGCACGTGCCGCTGCTTCCTCCAGCATGACTGCTTCAGAAGCTCATTTATTTCTAACTTTCCCCTTCATATACTATTCCTCCTTTGGAGATCTGCTCAACCTCTGGTTCATAATTCTCTTAATTTCAGGTTCCTTTGGACACCCAAACCAGTACCAGTCACCCCTCCAGATTTCATGTCTTCTAACTATCACAATCATCCTTCACTTGGGACTTGGGGGTGGGGAATGAAGAAAATGGATAAATTTCACAACTTGCTCCAAGGTTTTCGGTATGTGGTTCTCATAGCACTTCCCATCCATAAATTTCAAAATGCTGGGTTGTACCCACAAAATATTACATTCCTTTGGCATAAATGAGTTCAACTCAAGAGGTAATTTGATTTACCTTGACCCCTGAAAATTACTAGGAGAAATTGGAACTTGCTATTTCTGATCCTTAGATCTGCCAAAGGCCAGTGAAAGATGGACGTGTGTATTTCTCCTGGTTTGTCCACTTCCCATATCACTGTGCGGTATCTGTTTTTTCAGCTCTTTCAGAGACACAGGGATTCGGAGTAACTCTTTTCATACTAGAGACAACTTCCCCCACCCAGACCCAAAAAAATGCATTTTAGAGGATACAGTCGAGTTCCTAGACTAATGCAATATTGGTTACAGCCTATGGGGAGCTCTGATGGTGTCTCTTACCCCGCCTTATAACCCTGAACGCGTTGTTCCAGCTACCCATGGAAGTTATCCTTTTGACAGCCCCTAGCCTGTATGGATTTCCAGGTCCCAGCCATATGGTCCCACCAAGCAGTGCGGGGATAAGCAAGGGTCCAATTCACTGTCTCATATAGACCAGGACTCTCAACGGCATCACATACCTAGGGTCAGAGGCAGAAAGTAACCAAAAAGCCTCTTTTCAATAGTAAATGAGATGTTATATCATGGGTCCTAATATACGCCATGAACAAATTAGGAAAATAGGAGACATTTCTCCTTAAAATTCCAAGGTTCCAAATGATAAACTTTTTTTGTCTATCTTAGTGTTAATGAGCAACATCAACCACTAATGATAGTTATCCTTGCAGGTGGGATCATGGAATATTTAACTGTCTACATCTTAGGTTTCTGTAACACTTGGATTTTTTTTTAATACTTTGTTTCACTTTTTAAGCTGAAAAAAGCTGGAAATTATAAAAATTTGAAGAGAAACTCAATGCAGATAATACTTCGCTGTTATATTATTCACAGCATAATATCAGACCATCTGTAAGCAGGTGCCATCCTGTCATCCCTCTGCCGTAGGTCCTCCAGGAACTTCCTGGTACCTGGACTCAACCCTAGCCTCCTTCCCCTGACTCTCTGCCCTCCATCCCCATTTCACCTTGCCTGTTGCTCATGACCTCCCACCCACCAAGTGACAGTGTTGGCCATCCATCCTGCAATTCCCTTTCTCCTCTGCTCAGCTCTCCACTCTGGATAACTCTTTCACTCGTATTTCTTTATCAGTAACATATGCTAAGGCAATAATAATTTGCCTTCACTGTACTTTGTTTTCTAAGTGGTCTCAATTTTTTTTCCTCTATACAGAAAACCACATCCCAAGATAGACTACAAGATCTGAAAGGATATTCTCTTTAGAGTTATTGACATCTTAGTAACTCCTGTTAACTGACCAATTAAAAGGTCCCCTTGAAAAGATTATATTAAATAATTATAAATGTCAATCATCCTCTTCATTTAACCAAACAAATCAGATAGAACTGAAGCCCTCTGAGATTTTTCCTTATTTGTGATACTACCCGTTCCATATTCTAGAACCAATGACATTACTGTGGTCACTCTCCACAGTTTCCTTAGTCTACAGTTAAAGCAGATTGTCACCAAGTGGCAGCAGATGTGTGCATATCTATGTTATATAGAGTCACATAAGATATAATACATGTGTCACATCTCCTACTGCCTTATCATATACAGTCTACTTAATTCTCTTTGATCTCTTTCACTTCCTTGCTGTGGTTTGCCTGAGTTGTTAGTGTGTGCTTTCTGCCTAAAGGGAAACATTTTAAATATAACTTTATAAAAAATTTGAAATAAACCGCTGAGAATATTTTGAGACTTCCTCCTAAAGCTTTTAGTTGTACCAGCTGATTCCAATTCAACGTGATAAGTGCCAAACTAAAGTGATTTTTAAATGTAATTTACCTTAATTTTGAGTCAGTTTTTCCCAAGAATAGGCACAGACACATTTTCCTCAGGTGCTTGCAGTTCTGCACACTCTCCCAAGGTAGAATCTCATCTAGGACTTTTTTAAAAAAACGTTTGTACGAAAAACTGAATCACCGTAGCCTCTCTTCCCTGTGTCTGCATCCCTACAGCATTCTTCCTAAAAGGCTTTTTGAAACCTGCATGGCTGCCATTCCCTGTCCAAAGTGTCCCTGATGGCTTACCCTCTACCACCCACCTCAGCTATGCCTTGAATGGCTGAAACATGCCTGAGCAAAAATGTACACTAAGTAGTAAGACCCATTGTACTTCTCCGCGGGCCCCATTAGCCACAGCCCCCAACCTGTCACAACAGGACAGGAGACATCAGAATTCATATCTCAAATAACTTTCCTTCTATCAGAACAGTCTCTAGATATTCAAACAGAGAACTAGAACAAGGATGGGCAAACGACAGCTAATGCACCACATCTGTGTCCCTACCCTGCCTGTTTTTGTCAACAAGATTTTATTGGAATACAGCCATGCCTATCCATTTATATATTGTCTACAGCTACTTTCACCCTACAACAGCAGAGTAGTTGCAACAAAGACCATATGGCCCACAAAGCCCCAAATACTTAGTATATGGCCCTTTACAGAAAAAAGTTACCAACGTTTAAGTTAGATTTTTAATCAGGGTAAAAGAGTTTATGACATCAATATAGGCACATTTAGTCCAGTCTGTTTTCCTTTGTTAATGTCATATTATTTTTCTTTTCAATTCCCAGTGCCATCACGTTACATTTAGAATGGTCTCACATTAACAAAATTTACATGCAGTAGAAGTATAAACAAAAAGGGAAACTCTTGCTGATCCAGATTTTAAACTCCGCAAGTATAATTTCTAAATGCACAAATTTTTCTTGCAAGAGGTGCTCCTTTCCCATATTCTGTGAGGGCATAGTACTACCATGCCCATGTACCTGTCATCTACATTTAAGGTGACAATATATACCTGGTTTGCCGGAGATAGTCCTAATTTACACCTGTTGTCTAGGCATACCTATTAATAATGCCACTTTTCAACTCCCAAAACATCCTTATTTGGACAATAAATTACAAGGCCAATGGATTGTATGGTTTTTCCCCCAAAAAGTACTCTGAGACAACACCCCTCCTATGTCACATGCAATCTGAGAATAAAGATCAGAAAATCCTCCTCATAAGAAATTCATCCAGATCAATAGAAACATGTGGGATAAAATTACTTGTTAATAGCCAGTTTCATGTCCTATTGATATTTCATACAATTTAGAAAAGAGGCATCTGTGTGAATTTCTAGAAGCTTCTCTGGATAAGTAGCAGGAAACTGTGACTTCAGCACCATTGTGTGGGGCATAGGAATTATAGACTTTTAAAGAAGAGAGTCATCTTTATCTCTAAGCATGGAGGGGCAGAACAGAATGTGAAAAAAGGGTGACAGTTATTTTTAATCCACATGAGGTTCTAAAACAGAGAACTGGAGGAGGGCAGGAGGGATGGGAATGTAATGGCTCATCTTATCCCCATGCTGATTTCCTACATACTGACTTCATTTACTGACTTTCTTTGGGGGGAAACAAGAGAGGGGAAAATGTAGAGGAGTGTTCGGAGAGACGGGTGGCCAGAGATGAACGTCGCAGAAGCAATTACAGTTTGTGCAGAACAGGTGGCTCCAGTGACCCCTGCTACATCTCTGTCTCCTGGCTTAATGTAATCAGGAGCCTGAGTAGATAATGACTAGGTGGAGATGTTCCCGTGGCAACCACTTCAGAGCAACACGATGTGATTTCCACACTGGCTCAGCGAAGGAAGTGACATACAAATCAAACATGCCCAGTGACTGTGGAGCTTGAGAGAAAGAAGGAGCATCAGCTGAGGTTTTAGGGCACCAGATATCAGCTGCCACAGAGAGCCTGGAGCTCGAGACCAGCCCCCGGGGCTGTGCAATAGTAGGTTAATTGGCTATTTGGCTTTTCCTGTCAGTTAATTTGCTAATCTTGATGTTTAAAGTTCTATTCCTCCAGATCTGCCTCTCCAGGCAGGGCCATTTTAGCTGCACAAGCATGAGGTAATTTTAGTGGCACTACCAAAATATTTTCCTTTGATCGTTATTTCCAACATAGAATATGTGCAAACATATATATATTGACCTTTTTATGAAGAATTGACCCAGAGACTCAAATGCTTTTTTTTTTGTTAATGCTTTTTGAAAAGCTTTCATCTAAACACATTACACCCTGCAGAAATATAAAATACATTCACAAAATGATAGTCACCCACAAGCCACCCTGCATGTTACAAACCATCTGGTGCTAAGTGATATCCCCATCTTAAAGAGGGAGGGGCGGCAATTTGATCATAAACTCCATTTTCTAAGAGAGAATTTGTAGCAGATGGTAACAGCCTTTCGGTAATCTTCTAAAAGATAACTTTTTTTAAATTGAAGTATAGTTGATTTACAACGTCATGTTAGTTTCAGGTGTATAGCACAGCGATTCAGATATAGATATAAATATAAATATACATATTATCTTCAGATTCTCTTCCATTATAGGTTATTACAAAATTCTGAGTATAGTTCCCTGTGCTACACAGAAGGTTCTGGTTGGTTATCTATTTTATATATAGTCGTGTGTATATGTTAATCCCAACCTCCTAATTTATCCCTTGAATGAAAACTTCTAATGTTACCTGTGAGAGCCACACAAAATGTAAAGAACCTAAACTAAAATGTGACAGCTGAGATATTGTTTAGGGTGCAAACTTGCAAGTAATAGATGCATACGTTCTGAAGATCTAATGCACAGCATAGTGATTTTAGTCAACAGTACTGTATTATATACTTCAAAGTTGCCAAGAGCTCTTAACTGTTCTCACCACAAAAAAGAAATCATAACTATGTGAAGGAATAGAGGTGTTAACTATCGCTACAGTGGTAATCATATTGTAATACATAAAGGTATCAAATCAACACGTTTGTACACCTTAGACTTACACAATGTTCTGTGTCGTTATATCTCAAATTGTTGTGAAAAATAAAAATTTAAAAACAGAAAATAGACACTTCCCTGGCGGCCCAGTGGTTAAGACTCTGTGCTTCCATTGCAGGGGGCACGGGTTCGCTCCCAGGTCGGGGAACTAAGATCCCACATGCTGCGCAGCACAGCCAAAAATATATCTATATTAAAAACAGAAAATAAAATACAAACATCCTTTAAAAAATGTTACTGCGATTTGAAAGGCGTCATGCTCAGAGGATGATATCCCACCAGCCACAAACCCCGGCCCCCAGCCCTGTGCTCCCCAAACAGAGAAGGGAGGTGCTGGCTGGGATCAGCTCAGACTTCTCCAAGGTTAACGCCCCACAATTTCAAAGTTCAATATTTGCCTTCCTCTGGGAGAAAGGCAAGGCATTGGTTGTGGTTGTGGTTGTGATGCCTTCTGACTCACCTGGAACGTACTCCGTGATGGGCACTCAGGGTTTCTGGCTGCAGGCTCCCCAGCACTTCAGATGCGGAAGTGCCAGACCAGTAGGATGGTTAGCCACCGAAATGCCACTGCACTGCAGAAGACAGGCTTGATGGTGTCTGCACTGTTTCCCTCGTTCCCTGTCACTGTTTATCGCTGGCCATCAGCGGACTACTTCTCAGGATAAGCAGTATGCCAGGCCCCAAAGACACGAATATACGTGAGACATAACCACTGCCTTCAAGGAATTTACAGAGACATGAGCAAATACGTTTTGATATGACTGATACATCTAATACTACATGTGTCTAGAATAAGAGTACACATAATACGAGAAACATGTGTAAACAAGGTTCGGAGGAGAGAGTGATCAACTTGGGGGAAGTTAAAGAAAGGAAGAGTTAACTCTATCTTGGGAAATGAGAGAAGGCTTTCTGGAGGAACTAAAACATGAGCAGCTCTGAAACAATGATGATGTGAAGGAGGGCTGCACACAGAGGCCAGTGTTTAGGGCTTCAGGACCTAAGGAACCAGGAAAGAGTCGTCCACCCTTCTACTCAACTAGCTGTAAATGTTATTGGGGGATGCAATATTCAAGGAGGAGCTAGAGAAGGCAGGAGAGATCATGCCGTAGCCCTGACTGTCTGAGGAAAACCATATTCAAAAAGGAAGAGTTTTCACCCTCTAAAGCCAGAACTGAAAATAGCCCTTGCCTTCTATTAACCTGGCTGACATCATTTAACAAATTGATTTTTTTTTTGCGGTACGCGGGCCTCTCACTGTTGTGGCCTCTCTCGTTGCGGAGCACAGGCTACGGACGCGCAGGCCCAGCGGCCATGGCTCACGGGCCCAGCCGCTCCGCGGCATGTGGGATCCTCCCGGACCGGGGCACGAACCCGCATCCCCTGCATCGGCAGGCGGACTCTCAACCACTGCGCCACCAGGGAAGCCCCAACAAATTGATTTTTTATCTGAGTGATGAAAAACAGAAAATTGAATCCGTGAGCCCAGTATTTCCTCTGGGCTGTTATCCACTCATTCAACAAACATTCGCTCTATGCCCAGCAGGCCGTGAGGCCAAGGTGCCATGGGCCACACCAATAACCACCGGGCTGAGACAGCGTTTTACATGATGGCTAGCTCCTGTCTCCGATGACAATGGACTGGAGTCTGCCAGATGCACCAAACACAAATATCCAAATAATTCCTTTCCAGGCAACAAGGACTGGGGGGTGGGTGGGATGGCACCTACTACATCCCTGGGCTGAAGATTCCGAGTGCTTAAAAGGAAACTTTGAGATATTCCTCTACCCTCAAAGAACTAACAACCTTATTAGATGGATAAGACAAATACACATTATACCAAGGACCATACAAGAGCATAAATGAACTAGTTCTTAAGTAAATGATACTGGACAGTAAATCAGAGACAAGAGAAGGCAGAGATTACTGAATTGCCCTGAGCAGGAGAACAGGACTTTATGGTCTCATGCTGAAATCTAGAAGATAAGGCAGAGTGTTGGCTGGTTCAGGAGTTGCCTAGAAGCGAGGCTGAGCTGACATATGGGAGATATTAAGCACTGAGTAGGAAGAAGGTCCAAAAAGTAGTAAAATACGTTGACTAGAGAGAAAATGAAAAGGCTTGGAATGCCAAGATAAAGGATTTGAACTTGATTCATAAAGCAAAGAGGATCGCTAGAGAATTTTAAGAAAAACGTGAATTAAGTAGTGTTTCAGAAAATTAAGTCACATCCGTATGTTAGGGGAACAGACCCAATGAATCAAAAGGAATATAGTCAGGTGGCAGACTATGATGGCAGTAGAAATAAAGTATAAATCCAGACATGATGTGGAGAAAAGGAGATAACATGCTGATACTGAAGACTGGGCGTTCCAGGGGTTGGTCTGGTCATCTGAATATCCGGAGGTGAGGTCAGCGGTGAGGAAAGTGGAGGGTGGTGGGGAAAGTATAGTGAGCTCAGTCAGGACAAGTTGTTTGCCGGAGAGTCAAGTGGAAATGTCCAGGAGAAAGCTGGAAATACGGGATTGCAGTGCAGGGCAGAGAGGCCTGTTTTGGAAGTGCCACTTGGGAGTCACATCCATCCATGAGCCATATGGCCAGAATAGGTATCACAAAATCAACGACTACTTTGTTCAAATGCTCCTAGAGTATTAGTTTAGAATAAGCTTGATTTAGCAAAGCACAAGACAGCTGACAAGAAAGCCCACAAGGAAGGAAGTTTCACCAGCAATTTCTTTTCCTCTGTGAGAAATAATTTAGACATCACAGTTCAGACACCTCTCCCCAACCCTCCCCTCATGGATTCTATTTGGTACAAACGTGGCTGCTTATATCAGAGCCCAGAGGGTTTGCTAACTCACCTGAACACAGCACACAGAAATGGCAATTTTCTACTGCGGCATTTCCTTGAATAAAACCCTAACCCACCTAGAGTATTTCTGGCATAGTGGTGTCTTTGGATTTCTGGAGACAGTAAAATATAGAGGGAAGCAAGAGTAAGTCGAGTTTTTTTGACTGAAGTTTCCCTCTGAGTCACTGAGCTAGAATGACTTATTTGTTAAATAAAATTAAATTCAACCTACCCAGAAGCAGTCACAGCCGATCTCTTGTGGCTTCATTAAATAAACAAAATGAGGGGTTAT
Organism: Phocoena sinus; assembly: GCF_008692025.1. Taxonomy (NCBI): domain Eukaryota; kingdom Metazoa; phylum Chordata; class Mammalia; order Artiodactyla; family Phocoenidae; genus Phocoena; species Phocoena sinus. The sequence continues at coordinate 27,399,498 of NC_045774.1, read as the reverse complement.
GTCCTCTGATTGCCACCCTACTCTCAAAGTTTCAGAAGATCTAAAAGACTCACCATGGTCCCCATTGAACTATATATGGAAAAATACAGTGTTTCCATCCTTAAAATCTTTTGTGTGTTTCCAAACTGAGATCTCACAGGTAACACACAAGATCAAGATCTTGATTTCTTTCTAACTAGCAAACCAGATTGCCTTGGGACACCTGGGTGGTTTATTACTGATAAGTAACCTTAGGAGGGAGGGCATAGAACACATGCGGAGGAAAGTGGCAGCAATTACAGAGGAAAATCCCAAGGGAAGGTGGCCAGTGTCACTGCACCTAACAACGGTCACCACAACAGCCTTAACCTAGGAGGTGCTTAACCCCAGGTCCAGGATGCAGGTGGCTGGCGGTGGAGCCCTCTCAGGCAAGGCTCCCCAAGGCCAAGAAGCACAGGAGGGCTGCTGCGAGCACTAGAAATAAGAGGCCTTCACACCCCCGCAGGCTGCTTCTCTGCCGGGTCCACCATGGCTGCCCACCTAGATCCCTGCACCCACTGAACCGCAGTCAGCAAAGGAGACTGGCAAAAAGACGATGAACTTGCAAGTCAGACCTGAGTTTCAATCTTACATCTTTTGTGAGTGTGGGAAAGATGCTCAAACTACTTAATGTCCACACATATGGAAGGACATTGTAACATCAGACTCATTGGGTCACGGTAAGAGGTAAATGAGATCAGTGTCCAGCAGCCCGTCTGGCTCCTAATAGGTCCTCAATAGATGTAGTTTAACTTTGGATGTACCTACTGCCTCTGCTGAGTATACGCCTACCTGGCCACCTCCTCCTAGGAGACATCTACATTCGTCCCTCCGTATCCACAAGGGATTGGTTTCAGGAGCCCTGGGCCACGCGGATACCAAAATCGGCGAATGATCAAATCCCTTACAATCCGTCCTCCTCATCCGCGGATGCGGAACTCGCGGATACGAAACCTGCGGATAGGGAGAGCTGTCTGTCTGTCTTCACCGCTCGAGCTCTGGCCCAGCATTATGACCTTTATGAAGACTCCCTCAACCCTCCCAGCTAACTAATTATTCCCGCTTCTGTGCTCCCACCATATCTCCAAGAAAGTATCCATCACACTGTAACTGCAAACTCTTTGAACCTGAATCTCCAGATAGTATATTCTCAAAACATCCTGAGGTGATCTGATGCAGCAAACCTGGACCTTCTATGAGTATTTGGAAACCACTGACATAGGTCAGTTATGCCACACACATATCATATCAAATGATAATAATAATAGCTAAGATGTGTGGAGCCTTTAGGTTCCAGACATTGTATTACACACTTTGCACAGATCGACTCATTTAATCCCCACACGATCCCTATGAAGTAGGCACTGCTATTTAAAATGAGGAAACTGAAGCCCAAAGAGGAGAAATAACTCTCCCAGGAAATAACTTGTTAGTCAGAATTCAGACCTCAAAAATACAATGCCAGAGCACAAGTTCTTAACCATCCTGGACTATAATTCTTCTCTATATATAGATTTTAATATTCAAAGGCAATACATGTATGCCATACATTCCTTTTAAGTGCCAGTTACTCATATGAAGTATTTTTCTTACATTATACTCATTATTTTCTTTTTATAGTACATTTAGACAATTCCCTTTTTGGTATGAAATGCTTCAATATCATTGAACAAATGTTTCTATAACTTAACAAGAAATGTGTAATTATACACCTAAATATGAGATTTTGCAACTTTTCAACTCTGTTTTTCAAAATTCCTACTGTTCTGGCAGACGGTGCCGAGTGACAAATTGCTCATTTCATCACCTGACCTTGTGTTCTTTGATAAGAAAGAGAAGGGTGTGGTGGTGACAGCTGAGGACACTTGTCAACTGTCCCCAAGAAGAAGGAAATGGAATCACTATTGTGACAAATTTAAGTCAGATTTGAGGCTGCCACTGGTTGCTTTAATTTTTCTCCAGGGGGAGTTGGTTATTTCCTGTCATGCAAACTGCATCGTTGAAAGACAGTTTCTCAAAATGTTTATAATACATGAAGTAAAAAGAAGCAGGATACAAATCGCGTAACTTAAAAGAAGATCTCAGTTATGTTTTTAAAAATACACCAGAATTTTAACAGGGATTATTTCTAGATGATTATTATTTCCCTCTTTTCTTTTTTTCTATTTGTTATATCATAAGCATTTATTCCTCTTATATTCAGAAAAAAAATGAAATTTTATTGAAAAGAAAAAAACTCAATGTTGACCAGAAATAGAATCTTTACCTTTTTTCCTAAATAAAGTAATATCAGCACACAGAAAATGAAGTTGCAGCCATGGTCCAGAAAACATTATTTACTGGGCTATCTTGGAAAACTGATTGGAAGTTGTGAGGTTGGGTAGTTATCGAAGCCACGTATGGTACTTCACAATGATGGCTTGTCCTTTGAAGATGAAGTTTATTCCAAAGAACATGAAACCAAACTCCTAATTCACATTTAAACAGCACTTTACATTTGACAAAGCTTTTAAATGAAGGCACTCGAGATGTTTCAGCCCTGTTTTTCAGTTTTACAAGCAAAAAAAACAACCAGCAAAACAACAGAGAGGCCAAGTGACTCACTGCAAGGTAATGAAAGAGTAAGGATTCAGGCCTTCTGACATTGTTTTTCCACACAGTCACACGGCCTTCCTTATTTAAACGTCAACTTAAAGATATAAAATAACTTTTACCACTTGTGATGAGAGGAAAGATAAAACAAGGATTCTCCCTGAAGCTGGTGGGAGCCAGCTGCCTGGGTTTTGATTCTGGCAGCAGCGGCTGCCCAGACCTCTCTGTGCTCCAACTTCCTGGGCCGGAAAAGGATTGAAGAGTACAGACCTCATAGGCTTATTGTGAAAAGTAATGGGTAAATATGTGTAAAGTGCTAGTGCAGTAGCCATCCCAGTACAGGTCCTCAATAACTGTGAGCTTTTATTATTACGGTTATTCATATTTCTATTTCTCTATGACCGTATGTAGAAGTGCTTTGTGGGAAGAGTATACAATACATAACACATTTGACTTATACTGAAGGCAGTGATTCATTAACCCTTTTCAGTTTTTCATTCTTTCACTTATTCGTTCTTTCAACAAATATTTATGGAGCTTCCCCCTGCAATGCCAGACACATCTCTTTCCCAAGTCCGTTTCTAAATAAAGTGGTAGAGAGAAAATGGTAGCTGGAAACATGGGATTGGAAGTATTTTGGTTTTGTTTTTGCAAGACATTTAAGCATGCTGAAATTATGGTGAGAAAGATCTAGTTGAGAAAAAACAATGGAATATATGAGAGAGAAAAGTCATAACTGGGAGTTGTTAGGGAGGGGGAAATTCCCCCTCTACCCCTCTTGAGTTCTTGTGGAGAGACAAATAGTAACATGGACACAAGACAGATGAAAAGGAGAAAAAGAAACAAATTTTAATTCATGTGCATGAAGGACTCATAGAAATGGAACCTAAGAAGTGGCCAAAGCAGGCTACTTTTATACTTTTTTACACAAAATAAATTTGTGAAGAATTGACAGGATGAAGAAACTTAGGTTTGAGGTGCCCAGTTAGTGAAGAAACTAAACAGAGTTTGGGCTTGTAAATTAGAAGAAGAAATAAGGTTTGTTTATGCAAGCATCTCAGCCCAAATTCCCAGTCGTCCATGATCAGGGTGTCCTTCTACCTCCAGATACAAGGAGTGCACCTTTCACGTGAGAGGTTGATTTCCTGCTTTCAGGGTGACAGAGAGGAAAATCAGAGCATCCCTCTTACATTGGCCGTTTCTTAAGTAATTTTAATTCAAAATAATCAATATGCCATTGAGGCATATTTTGGGGTGACCTGCCTGGGGCCCCAACAGAGCAAAATGTCCTGGAAACATAGTAGGGGGACTGGCCTTAGAAAAGGAAGCAGCTCATCTAATAGAATGGATAGAACGAAGACAAGAATGTCTGCAGAGTAGGAGGTTTTACAGGTTTTGTAGCAAAATGGTAAGGAATGTCCCACCTAGTGACTTTCAATCTCTCCATGAAGTAGGAAGCAAGGTGGAGGGTGGTAGAGACAGGGCACTGGAGGACCCTCTGAGCTTGACGGCCATGCATTTGTGGCCCAGAGAGAGAGTTCTGTGCTCCACCTGGCCACCAGCACTCAGCGTCTGTTGGACCACAGCTGTGGTGCCACTAAAAGGAAAATTCCAGCAACAACATGGTGGCCTGGCCCCACCTGGGACAGCTAAGTCTGTGTCATTGCTTTCCCGTTTTCTCACAGTGTGGACCATTATAGATAAGCTTGTCACAGTATAGATAAGCTTGTCACCATTCCTGCCCCGCCCTGCTCTCCCACATCTCCCACAGTGCAAAACTGAAAACAAAGAAAATGATAACCTCCTGTCAAAGACTCCTCTCTTCTTTCTTGGGCTTACTTGTGCTCTGTGGGTAATATAATCTGTAAGGAATGTCCAGCGATGAAAATAAGTTTTACTTCTGTCTCCAGTGTCTCTGCCCTGCACACCCACCCCGTGACCACCCCCAGGAGCCAATTCATCACATGAAGACAGCTGTGGCAGCAGCTAGTTTATGTCTAGGCGGGGGTTGGGAGACGTTTCCTCCTTGCTCTTCTTCCCCCAGTGGCTATGCATTCTGTGGCAATGTGAAGATTTCTAGCACCTTCTCTCCCAAGAGTCACCAAGAATCAGTCAAGTAGAACAAACTTAACCTTAGTGTAGATTGTAAGCCCTAGTACCCCCCTTCCCTCTCCCACCTACCATTTTCTGACAATCCTTGCCAAGTGAAAAAGCAAAGTCCCCCCATCTCCTCTCTTCTTCTTTTCTCATTCTTTCCTTTTGTGCCTTAGCAGATTCGCTTTGCTTTCTATTTTGGAGACAATTCTTGGTAAAGACCAGGAAACTAAAAATCCACCCAAAACACCTTCTCCTTGGAAGACCTGGAGTAAATCTCTCTCTCTCTCTCTTTTTTTTTTTAAGAAGAAAAGGTAAACTAAACAATTCATATTTATCGAGAATATACTGAGTGCCAGGATATGAGCTACAGGAGATAAAAGATAGAAAGTTTGGGGAAAGGCTGGTACACAACTCAGACAAACACCAGCAAAATTAACACCAGATAAACTGACAGGTGCCAAGGAGGTTCCCATGGAGAGAGCATTGGTCATTCTAGTGAAGGACCTCGTGGAGGGGTTGGCACTGGTACTTGGACAGCAGTTGGATTTTTATAAGTAGAAATTCTTTAAAGTGCATTCAAAAGAAAGACCAGAGGTGGGGAAAAGCTGGGTTCATTCAAAAGCTGAGTGCCTTCAAATCCTAGAGTGAATGTGCAGTGTTGAAGGGAGAGAGCTGCACAGTTGGAGAGAATGTAATCAGAATTGATGTAAAATTAGGCTGAACTTTTACTAAACCATGGGGATTGTTTAGAACTATACCAGGGGCTGTCTTGAATATCAGTTTTGTCATTTACTCTGTAAAAAATAAAATGGAGACTCACTGAAGGCTTGTGTGTAAAGAAAAATACGTTTTCTCCTCCCTTGTTCCTTGCACAGCAAGTGGTTGCTTCTTTTTAATATTAAAACTAAGTTACAAAGGAATGGCCAGTGATTCCTGGCTGTACAATGAAAGTGCATTCTGTACCACTTCAACACCTTTAGTCCAATCTCCTATACCTAAGAGCAAGACTCCTTTAATGACATGCTTTATAAAAACCCCATATACTGCTCTTGATGTCCAATTCTATTTCAAATTGTTACATAGAAAGTCTAGGATCTCAATCCGATATCAATATAAAATGTATCATTATAACTCAAATTAGCTGATATTTATTGAGAGGGTTCAATGTGCTAAGCACTTTTTTTTTTTTTTTGTGGTACGCGGGCCTCTCACTGTTGTGGCCTCTCCCGTTGCGGAGCACAGGCTCCAGACGCGCAGGCTCAGCGGCCATGGCTCACGGGCCCAGCCGCTCCACGGCATGTGGGATCTTCCCGGACCGGGGCACGAACCCGTGTCCCCTGCATCGGCAGGCGGACTCTCAACCACTGTGCCACCAGGGAAGCCCCCAAACACTTTTTATGTATAACCTTATTTATCCCTCTTAACAATGTGGTAGGTTCTGTTAATTATTATTATCTTCAATTGACACGAGGCAGTGGAGGCACCAAGAAGATGCAGAAGTCCACATAGCTGTATGGGACACAGGTTGCAAATCCACACAGTAGATTCTAGGGATCATCCCCCATAACCCTCTGCTGGAAGGCTCCCCACCACGCGCCCTGATGACGATGGCATCCTCCTTAGGCAGGTCTCCAGACACACTAAGGCTGCTGGGATCCTCTTTTTCACTGATTTATTCACTAAATAGATATGTATTGAGCACCTACTCTGTCAGGCAGTGTTCTAAGGGCTTAGCTCTGACAGTGGAAAGGAAACAAACTTCCTTCTTTTAAAGGACCTCTTCTCTTAGAGTATTTTCTCTACCACATTTGTCCCTCTTGATTATAGCAACAATTATTTAAGGGGAAATATTAGGTCTCCAAAATGTAAACACTATTCTTGATACCACTGCCAAAGCATCTTAATCTTCATGTAAAAAATTAGTTTCAAAGACAAATAAATGATAATACCTCAGAGGGAAATGTCTTAAAAGATAAGTGTTGATCAATATATTGAAAGACAAGCATGTTCTAGTCAGTTGAATATTCTCTAAATTGGGAATTGCCAAACACAAATAACCTGTTTTGAAAGAATTATAATAGAACCAAAAATTCCTAAAACAAAAGCTATTTGAGACGTAACTTTTAGTTTTTCTTCAGTGACTCATGACTTCTCAGAATCTTAGAATTCTTCAGAGTCAATTATTTTTAATAGCAATTATTACCTGGAACTTCAAAACAATCTTTGTGAAGACTTTAGCTTTCTTATGTGTAAACTTCCCATTTGCTGAACTTGCACAGGCCAGTGGTACTACCTGAGACTTTGAAAATAATCTAAAGCAGTGGGTTTTTATTTCAGCTGTTTGGAAATGACTAACAGAGTAATACAATGGATGAATTTCATCTAACATTAATAGTTGGGTAAGTAAAAAGCACCCACTATATGGAAATTAGTAAGACATGTCACTATAGTCTTATGACAGGAATGTTCTCTTAGAGTATTTTTGAGCTACCTATTTAACAGCTCTTACCACCTTAAATCACCCATTGGTATTATGTTTTAAGTGTTTTAAATAGAGAAGATGAAGAGAAGGCACATTATACTCCTTTAAATGATAATTAAGAGGCTCTGATAACCATTTACCAATGATATTAATGGCATGAATATTAAGGAAGGGTGACTCAAGGTGATTTAAGGACAATTTAAATTGCATATGAAAGATGAAAACTTGAGCTGAAGTATTAAGGAATTCTTAAATTCTACTTCTTACATTGTGGAGTGGAATTTTAAATCAGGATGAGACATGTGCAAAGCATCAACAAAATAATATATATATTTTTTAATTAAAGTATAGTTGATTTACAATGTCACGTTAATTTCAGGTATATAGCACAGTAATTCAGATATATATATATATATATATTCTTTTTCAGATTTTCTCCTTAAAGGTTATTACAAATTATCAAGTATAGTTCCTTGTGCTATACAGTAGATCCTTGTTGGTTACCTCTTTTCTATATAGTAGTGTGTGTATGTTAATTCCAAACTCCTAATTTATCCCTCCCCCACTTTCCCCTTTGGTAACCATAAGTTTGTTTTCTATGTCTGTGGGTCTATTTTTGTTTTGTAAATAAGTTCATTTGTATCTTTTTTTTAGATTCCACATATAAGCAGTATCATATGACATTTGTCTTTCTCTGTCTGGTTTACTTCACTTAATATGATAATCTCTAGGTCCATCCATGTTTCTGCAAATGGCATTATTTCATTCTTTTTTATGGCTGAGTAATATTCCAGTGTGTGTGTGTGTGTGTGTGTGTGTGTGTGTGTGTGTGTGTGTGTGTACCACATCTTCTTTATCCATTCATCTGTTGATGGACATTTAGGTTGCTTTTATGTCTTGGCTGTTGTAAATAGTGCTGCAGTGAACATTGGGGTGCATGTATTTTTTCAAATTATCGTTTTCTCTGGATATATGACCAGAAGTGGGATTGCAGGGTCATATGGTAACTCTATTTTTAGTTTTTTAAGGAACCTCCATACTGTTCTCCATAGTGACTGCGCCAACTTACATTCCCACCAACAGTGCAAGAGGGTTCCTTTTTCTCCACACCCTCTCCAGCATTTATTGTTTGTAGACTTTTTGCTGATGGCCAATCTGACCATCATCAAAAAGCGATACTTCCTTGTAGTTTGGATTTGCATTTCTCTAATAATTAGCGAGGTTGAGCATTTTTTCATGTGCCTATTGGCCATCTGTATGTCTTCTTTGGAGAAATGTCTACTTAGATCTTTTGCCCATGTTTTGATTGGGTTGTTTGTTTTTTTGGTACTGAACTGTATGAGTTCAACAAAATAGTATATTGTTAAAAGAACATTAAACATTAAACAAAAGAACATTAAAATCACTTTGCTGTATAAAATTAAATGCCAAATGACAGTATCATGTGTGCACATCCCCTGATGCCAAACTTAGTCTTCCTTCTCGGAACTAATGAAAATCAATTTTGCTTTTATTCCCATCTTATGTCAATAAAATATAAGCTACACAAGGAAAGAAACTTTATCTTGTTCACTGCTGTATCCTAGTGCCCAGAACAATGCTTTGCACCTGGTAGGGGCTTGACAAATATTTGTTGAATGAATAAATATATTATTTAAAGTGTTTACTCAAAAAGACTTGTTACTATGGATGGCATATTCTATTTTTACTAAAGTTAATTTGTACATAATATGCTGACAACAGTGGCCGAAGGTTTGCCTTGTTACAAGAAGTTTTTCAAATAAGAGTTCAGTAAAGAGTATTTACGTGAAGACTAGCAACATTATGTGGTACAGCTACCATATTACATATATTCCATTCTAAAGTATTCGTATTTGTGACACAGCATTAATACTTGAAATGCAATATATAGGATATATTTTAGCAAAAGGAACATATGTTCTTTGTAAGGAATAAAGAAAATTAAAACATATGACTGGGGCTTCCCTGGTGGCGCAGTGGTTGAGAGTCCGCCTGCCGATGCAGGGGACACGGGTTCGTGCCCCGGTCCGGGAGGATCCCACATGCCACGGAGCGGCTGGGCCCGTGAGCCATGGCCGCTGAGCCTGCGCGTCCGGAGCCTGTGCTCCGCAATGAGAGAGGCCACAACAGTGAGAGGCCTGCGCACCACAAAAAACCCACAAACATATGACTGCATCATCCTTTGCCCTTAAGCTGTATTTTCGAGCCTATAGCCTTCATTAGTATGTATCATTTATAGCACCATTTCCCAAAGTGTGATGTACATACCAAAGGATACACAAGAAGATCTTGTTACAGGAAGATCTTTTCCTTTAATAGTTACATATTTATTTTAATGTACTAGGGAAAATGTAACTAGCACATCAAATCTATTTTTTATTGATACCAAATTAATACAAGATACACTTAAGTAAAAATGAACTCACTTGATTTAAAGAAAGGTACTAGGTACACAGCGGTGTAAGTAGATATGGTAAAGACCATAATAATGGCTGGTGGATGAATGAAACTGGGGGAGACTCTGACTTTAGTTCTTGCTTGGAGCAAGACACATCCTACATCCTTATGAGGACCGTCTTACAAGACTGAAGTCTGTTGCTTTACCACCTTCACCAGCTAAGTTTTTGTATGGCAGAATGGCTTTTAACCTTCTCAGACTCAGTGCTTCCATTTTATAGCACATAATTTATAATGTCCTCCTATACTATCTTGAAACGAAATCTGTAACCTACTTGTTCACGTAAGTTCGAAAAAAAATCAATCTAAGGTCCTGGCTGTATTAGAAAGCAAAAATACAATACAGGCAACGTGTGACTTAAATAATGTTTTCAATATGTAAATCCTTGGGGATAACCACCTTAGAAGGCACAATGATATAGTCAAATACTGCATCTCCATGCAGAATCGCTGTGAATGACAGCTACTACTACAGACTGGTGCAAGGGTGTTACGTAGGTAACGCAATCCAACATCATAAGCAGTTTTGCCACTGGTGATTTCCCAAGATGGAGAACAACTTCTGATAAAGTCCTGCCCACCACCCCTCCCTGCCAAAATTACATTCCTCCCTTAATTTGCATAGTAGTTGCATTCCTGAAAAAGGAATATTAAACTTTGCAAAAGAATATTTTGTGCTTATATGTAAAACAAGGAAACAGGAGTAGGTTCCAGGTTCAGATAATTATAAACAGACTTTTCACCTACATGAATACCTGAGTGGCCGTTGAAAAGCTGGAACAAGATACAGGACAACTCTTTGATGTGTGGAACTATCCCACACCCTTCAGCACATCCAATGTTCCTGGCTCCCTTCCACTGAATTCCGTTCAGGCTCTTTCTGTCGTTGTGGTGACCAAAAATGCCCCCAACATTTCCCAAGTGCCTCCCACGCTGATCTCATAAATCCAGTAGCACTCCTGGGTTTCGTTGTTTAAGCTCTTCACTGCTAACTAATGGGTAGTCATTAATCCACTTTGAGCTTTCTATTTATCAGTGATAGCATTTGGTTCTAAAGTATCTTAAATATAAAACATTAGCTCTATGGCTTCTAAAGCAACTATAAAAATATTCTATTTTGTTATTATTACAGGAGTTTTATTGTTTACAGCTTGTTAACTGTAAAGTTTGTTGGCTTACAGTTGGTAAAGAATAAGTACTCTTAACGTAAATTTCAGAGAGTTTGGTTGCTTTTACGAAAAATATTTCAGAGTTGGGGCTCCTGAAAGAATCTGAAATTCAATATAGCTAGAAATCTGGTTACTGAAAATCGGATACTTTCTGAATTATCTAAGCCTCCTAGGGCTGCAAATTTTGACAGCATAGCTTTAAAAGCAGATTCTTGGCATAATTTTGAGTGGGTTTTGACCAAGTCATGCTGAGAAATTTGCAACTGCAGCATTCATTGGGATGTACAAGAAGGAGAAAAAAAAAATTAATGAAAACTTTCCAGGGTGAGGGACCTTAAACTTAACTGAACTTCTGAACTTTACGCCCTGTTGTGATCTTTCTGACACTTTGAAGAATCGTTCTGGAGAGTCTCCAGAGAGCACACTCCTCACTCTTCATTCTTAAACAGTGTGAAATCTGTCAACCCAACCAGGTCATCAAGAGGGCAGACTGTGACTTGTCATACAGAGAGAGATGTTCTCTAGGACACTGAAGAAGCTGGGCAGATTTTGCTTTTTACCAAGAGCGAGACCCTGGCTTTTTGAGAAAGGGACTGATTTCTATACAGTGGGAAAGCTGGCTTAGCACGTACACTTGAATCAAACACAAGCTACCAAAGTGACATTTGACATCCATCCTCTTAATTCTTATCAGAAAGCTGATCATTGAAAACAACTAACAGAGCTTTATTTGCAGAAAATGGAAAGTTTAAAACACCTCAGCTGAAGCAGAACCTGATTTTTTAAAATTATTAATTCTATTGTGGGAGACAAAGAAACAATATCAGTTACTGAGAGGTGGGAACTCTTGATGCCTCTTCTTCTACTTGTTCTAGGTTTTTGTTGTTTTGGTTTTTTTTAACTGAGTTCTTTAACCTTTCGGTACTCTGTTTCTCTGCTTATAAACTTGGAATGAGGATAGCTATTATTAGTTCAGGGTTTTGTTGTTGTTGTTGGAGAACTGGGAACTCTGGGCAAAATTACCAAATCGATGAAGTTTTTCTTCGACTTTCACACCTTAACTCATTCCATTGTGCTAAATGCTGGGGATTAAAAGGTCATTAAGGCATAGCTCCTGCCCTCAAGGAACTAACATTTTAGTGGCTGAGAAAACAAGTAAATATGACAATTCTGCCTTGCGTGAATAACTGCTTTGCTGAACATAGAGGTGGGGTTGCTATGGGAACCCAGTGCAGAACACCAGCCACCACTGGGAAGGATGGAGAAGACTTTCCAACATCCTCTATCTCCTCTCTCAGCCTCTCCACCCCAACTTCCAGCTCTCCCCAAAGCAGAGGCTGCCCTTCTGAGATAGAACCCCAAGCTTGAGACTGTTCCTTCTGCCCCTTCCATCAGAATCTATCTGTTTGATGTTGCCTATCTAATTGTGAACTAAGTCAAGCTAAGGTATTCATTGATTGGTTAAGTGACTCTTCCCAGCTGATCGTTGCATTCTGACTAGGGCTGTCCTTACCCATTCCGCTAATCTTTATTGTGCATGCACTGTGTGGATTAATTTCAATTCTTTTACCCAGAAGACTGATGAATGGGAAAACCAGGGCTTGAGCCTGGTAAGCTCACTATAGACCAAAGGCTCTTTCCTTGGAATTACACTCTTTTATCACAGTCTCTTGGCTCTGCCTAGCTAGATAGCCCCACTGGCTGAGACTCCAAGTAGAGCGGTAGGACCGTGCTAACACGGCTCATCTACGTGAAGAAGGGACAAACGCTGGCACAAGCACCATCATGGCGTCACAGCCGCTCCTGGAGACCCAGACACCCTGAGGGCACTGCTTAGTTATCCAGCGACACTAGCTGCCTGCTAGAAGGGCAGTTGGAGGTCCCAAGAGAGTAGAGATATCACCCTCCAAAGCCAGGATTCCGGTTTTCGACTATTACTGCCGTGGAGGGACAGGAGTGGGCTCCCCTCTTGACAGGGAACTCTCTGAGGGAAGAGGCCATGTCATCATCATCCCTCACCCCCAACACCACCCAGCGTCTGGACCAAAGCAAACCCTTATTTAATGTTTGGAGAAGGAAAGGAAGGAAGAAAGAAGGAAAGGGAAAGGAAGGGGAGGGAAGGAAAAGGAGAGATGAGCTTTTGAGACAATCACGGACAGTCCTCCTCTGGGTCTCTCCACAAGTCCTTTAGCTGAACTGATTCCACAGCTGTCATGTCTCTGCCTTCCCTCCCTCTCTGCCCTTCCTTCAGGCGCATAATTAAACTCTTTGCTCTGAGCAATCCACTGCTAATGAGCGACGATAGGGAAGGCAAGAGAAACCTCAGCACAGACACTTCATATACTTCTTCGTGCATTTCTTTGTCACCACTTTCACTCCTTGCCATTTGCATCTCCACAGCTCCTACTTGAGTGGGTTTTTCTACAGCTTTACCAGGTTGTACGTATATTCACTTTTTTTTAAACACAGGCTGCTATAAGCTTGTTTTTAGAGCTCTATGGACTCTATAGTCCTAAGAATAAGAACATATTTCTTACTGACTACTCTACCCCTGCAGTTAGGCTTCACCTCATCTGGAAGAACATGCAAGACCCAGTCCATTGCCAGGAAAAACATGACCTCATTGGTAGGAAATCGCAAATCCATGTGGGACTCAGAGGGTGCTACAACAAATTCCTTACATTTCTTCTCAGATTGGCTTTCGTTAGTACAGAGACCACCTCCAACAGGTGCTTGTATGTCCCTCCTCTTTTTTTTTTTTTTGCGCTACGCGGGCCCCTCACCGCTGTGGCCTCTCCCGCCGCGGAGCACAGGCTCCGGACGCGCAGCCCCAGCGGCCACGGCTCACGGGCCCAGCCGCTCCGCGGCATGTGGGATCTTCCCGGACCGGGTCACGAACCTGCGCACCGGCCGGCGGACTCTCAACCACTGCGCCACCAGGGAAGCCCTGTCCCTCCTCTTTTGACCTCCCTTCCTCGTTCCTTTTCTCCTGCTCTGTCCTCTCACCCTCTCCACCCTGCCACGTCCCCTACGTACATCCCAGGCACCATCTAGCCTCTATCCCTTGTGGAAAGATAGGCTTCTGACTCCATCCAGGGCAAGGGGCAAAGTGAATCATCGTATTCTTGAGCGTAGAGCCCACTAGACGAATAATCTTTCTCTTGCTCGTATTTTCCACTTTATATGATAATTTCGAGGCATTTTTATATTGAAGTACCCCTTACCCACCACAGCTGAAGTAGAAACAAAGTAATGAAGGTGATGACGAGGCATCCCACCGCCTTCCTCTGAGTAGTTGAGGGCAGAAACACTGTCTTGAAAATTCTGTGGATTCAAGTGCACAGTGGCTTGCACAGAGTAAGTGCTCAATGAATATGTGTGGGTGGAGCTTTCCCAGTGTTTGCCACACTGCTTAGATCTAAGCACCAAGAGAGACTCAGAAAAAACCAGCCAATTCATGCCTAAAGGCTTCATTTTCATTCACTGACACCTACCAAAGGATATTAGGTATTTATTAAATAACCATTCCTGGTTAGAATATTATTTAACGTTATAGAGGTAATCAGAAATATTTAGAAAACACATAAAAGATAGATGTGTCTTCTAGAGGGAAGAAGACAGGAGAAAAGGAGAGAAAGCCCACGGGCCATGTGAAACAAGTGTAAGATTACACTCTCAGACCACGTCGGAATCAGCAGACGCCCTTCAGGTAAAAATCCTAGGAGACTTTAAGGCCCGGCTCAGAAATGGTTAAACACGAGGCCTGTGTGCATCCTGTCACAGTTTTATTTTGAGCAGCCTGTTTGCCCAAGTACCTCCCACTCTTTCCCTTCCCCAGAAACTGCCGCTCTGTTCTATGTACACAACAAAAATGTTTGTCTTTTCCAAAGCTTGAGGTACTAACCAATGTCTGTGAATTTCTTTGTGTAATAACATAATAATCAAATCACATTTAAGTCAGTGTCAGTAATACATGTGTTTTCAATTTTAAAACCCACAAGTGATTTATTATTTACCTCCCAATATTCCATTTGTACATTTAGTGAGAGAAACAGGGAAGTTACATATAAAGAATCACTTCCAAGTTTTGCTGTGAATTTATTTCTCTGGTTGTTCTCTAGTTATTTTACAGGTTGTCTTTCAGTATTAGCCCTACAGTATTTCTCACTCTGACATTCCTGTTCAATGATACCGATTTTAATCTTCAACGTTTAAATCTTTGTTTTTAAAACACTTGTATTTATGAATTACATTGAAATGTCCGTCTTTTGCTTTTGTTTTACTATGTTTTTAAAAAAGGAAGGAAATCTGAGATTCCTTGAGTATTGATGCATCACTGTGCCTCAGGGAAACTATGATCCCGTGCTGGACTGCCACATGTCCCCTGTCCTTTGTCCTTTCCTATAAAGAGCAGAATATAATGAACAGAGCATCTTGAAAGGTCAGATAGACCAGGGTTCCAGTCCCTGCTCTGCTACTTATCAGTTGTGCAACTTTGGATAAATTAGTAAACTTTTCCAAGTCCATTGCTTCATCTGTAGAATATACCTAGTAATACCAACTTCACAATACCCACTTTTCTGAAAATTAAGTAGGATGACATATGTAAACTAACTAGTAGGTGCTCAATATTTCTTAGTCCCATCACCCCCTTTCCCCAAGCCCTGTTTTTGCTTGGAATAGGAGGCCAGGGGTGCTTGTTCTAGATTAAGTATATCAGTTATACCTTTGGGGACAGTTCAGGTACCCATGCAAGTGGACACTGGAATAACCATCTAAAACAATTCCTTCTTCTCTCTGATCTAACTCAATATGAAAATCTATAGCTTTCCATGGCCTGTTAATGGTGTGAGTCTTAGTGGGAGTGTTTCCTTAACAGTGTCCTACACCAAGAGCTGCCGATGTGATTACAACTAAGATCCACTGTAACCCATAGACAGCCATGTGCCATAAGAGACAAATCTCGATGTACAAGTAAAAATCTCAAGCTCTACTAAACCAGAGTGGATGTTTGCATTTAAAGAGTTATATTCCACCTTCATATAATACCCACTTGATTCAATCCATTAAATCAGAGGATCCACTCAAGTGAACTATAATTCAAGCAGCTATCGTAACCCATAAAGAGAAAGGAATTCACTTAGATGAACTTCCTTTCCAAAGAATAAAATATAAATGATCCTTTTCTGAAAGCTTTTGGAGATCCAGGCCTCTACTGATGGATACACTTAGTGCTAATCTACCACTATTCTAAAGATATACTTAACATCATTTCAGAAAACCCAACAAATTCAGAAAAGAAATAGAAGTTCAGGTTCTTCTGCACAGGAGATCACCCTGTTATTTGTCGTGTAAGATGAATGAACCTTCCCTGCTCTGGACAATTCATTCAATTCAACAACTCTGTGGTGGTATCTATCATGAGAAAGATAATGTGCCACAGGAGAAAAGAAAAATAAAAAGTTTATATCTCAACCAGTAATCACCTTATTCCATAAAGAATATGTGAGATATATATAGAGATAGACAGATATGCACAATGGAATATTACTCAGCCATAAAAAAGGATGAAACAATGCCATTTGCAGCAACATGGATAGACCTAGAGATTGTCATGTTAAGTGAAGTAAATCAGAAAGAGAAAGACAAATGCCATATGATATCACTTATATGTGGAATCTTAAAAAAATGATACAAATGAACTTGTTTACAAAACAGAAATAGACTCACAGATACAGAAAGAAAATTTATGGTTACCAACAGGGATGGGGTGGAAGGGGACAGATAAATTAGGAGTTTGGGATTAACATATACACACTACTATATATAAAATAGATAAACAGCAAGTACCGACTGTATAGCACAGGGAGCTATATCCAGTATCTTGTAATAATCTATAATGGAAAAGATTCTGAAAAAAGAATAGATGTATATATGTGTATAACTAAATCACTTTGCTGTACACCTGAAACTAACACAACATTGTAGATCAACTATACTTCCATTTTTTTTGATGGTTAAAAATTAATAATAAATAATCACCTATTCCTTCATCCCCTCATCCAATGAACACCTTTTAAGCCAGCCACCATACTGTACAAGACATGAGCCTAGCCTGACAGGGCTCACAGTAGTGTATGCAGCAGCTGCTACATAGCAGGAGAGCTAAGAACGCAGGTTACTCCAATACAAACTGTAAAGCATTAGGGGGACTCACAGAGGATCTGAATGCATCTGACTGGGAAGTGAGAAGGAATTACTTGAGGTGGGCTATCGAAAGGCTGATGGCATTTCAATAGATGGAGATAGTATTCAACTGAGAAGGAGTATGGGAATCATACAGAAGTTTGAGGGACCTGGCAGGGGAAAAAACAGCAAAAACAGAGACCTATCTATCTGCAAGGGGACTGGTGGGAGACAAAAATGGAAAACTAAGTTGGCATCACATCGTGGAGGACCATGAATACCAGAATAAATATTATAAATATAACTAAGTAGACATTGGGGAGCCAGTGAAGAATTTGGAGTGGGGTGGGGGGTGCTGACATGGTAGGAGTTGAGCTTGGGGAATAAATCTGTCAGTGGTAGGTGAGAGAGATTGGAGGGGACAACTGGAGACAATCAGAGGGTTAGTCTACTCTCCTGGGGCGGGGAGTGTAGAACCGGCAGACAGAGTGAAAGGCGAGGAGCAGACGTACATTACAACACACACCTGGAATTTCTGTAGTGAAATACAACAATCCAAACACATATCACCAGATAAAAGACCACGCTTACTTTAAATATATGCTGAGAACTAGGGAGTTAATGCAGCAGTTTTTAACCTCTGGAGACTTAGAATCAACTGAAAGTTTGGTCACCTCAATTTGCTCACCACAAACCATCGCCCTCAAAATTTGGGATTTGCTAAACATTTCAAACGCTGAGAAGCAGAGGGTTCAATAAAACCACATTGTGCCTGGCACATATTTCTCCTTTAAAACTGAGGAAATTTGATCTGCTTACTAATTCATTTAAATTTCATTCAAACTGGGATTTTGAAAAACCTCTCTATTGCCCAGAGAAATCTTAAGAGCTTATTTTTAAAGACTTTTTCCCTCCTTACAAAAAGGAAATAATAGTTTTCCAACTATCCCTGAACCCCAGAAGTTAGAGATTCGTAATCCATGGGTTGGAATGGAATTTTTGGTAGGCAAAACAATAGACTAAAACCAGCACATTTTGCCAAAACCCAGTGCATTGGATGGTTGAGGAGGACAAGGATTTTGACCCTCTTGAATACTTTCTGAGCACGTTTTCTAGAAATGAAGCAGCAGGTGTGGGTACAGTGAACTGGGGGAGTTTATTCTATGACTCATATCAGCCATATTGGTCTTCTCTTCACTGTCAAGAACATAAAAGAGAAATGGCAATATTTTTTTAATCTTAAAACAACAATTTATTATTGCTTATGAGTCTGAGGGCCAGCTGGGTGATTTGGTCCTGGCTGGACATCTGCAGTTGACCCTTCACTTTTGTTCATTAAAAAAGCTTTTTAAGTGAAAATATAATACACACACAGAAAAGTGCACATACCATGAGACTGCAGCCTGATAAATTTCCACAAGCCGATCACACCAGTGCAACGAGCACACGGATAAGCTACAGCACCCAAGACTCCCCTAGTGTCTCCTTTCAGGTATTTACCTTCCAAAAATAACCACTGTTCTCAACCTGTCACCATAGCTTGGTTTGAGAAATGGCAGTTTTAAAAAATAAACATGGGAAATATAGATCAATGACACAGGATAGAGCCCAGAGATAAACCCACGCACATATGGTCACCTTATCTTCGATAAAGGAGGCAAGAATATACAGTGCAGAAAAGACAGCCTCTTCTATAAATGGTGCTGGGAAAACTGGACAGCTACATGTAAAAGTATGAGATTAGATCACTCCCTAACACCGTACACAAAAATAAACTCAAAATGGATTAAAGACCTAAATGTAAGGCCAGACACTCTCAAACTCTTAGAGGAAAACATAGGCAGAACACTCTATGACATAAACCACAGCAAGATCCTTTTGACCCACCTCCTAGAGAAATGGAAATAAAAACAAAAATAAACAAATGGGACCTAATGAAACTTAAAAGCTTTTGGACAGCAAAGGAAACCATAAAGAGGAAAAGACAACCCTCAGAATGGGAGAAAATACTTGCAAATGCAGCAACTGACAATCTCCAAAATTTACAAGCAGCTCATGCAGCTCAATATCAAAAAAACAAACAACCCAATCCAAAAATGGGCAGAAGACCTAAATAGACATTTCTCCAAAGAAGATATCCAGATTGCCAACAAACACATGAAAGGATGCTCAACATCATTAATCATTAGAGAAATGCAAATCAAAACTACAATGAGATATCATCTCACACCGGTCAGAATGGCCATCATCAAAAAATCTAGAGACAATAAATGCTGGAGAGGGTGTGGAGAAAAGGGAACACTCTTGCACTGTTGGTGGGAAGGTAAATTGATACAGCCACTATGGAGAACAGTATGGAGGTTCCTTAAAAAACTAAAAATAGAACTACCATACGACCCAGCAATCCCACTACTGGGCGTATACCCTGAGAAAACCATAATTCAAAAAGAGTCATGTACCACAATGTTCACTGCAGCTCTATTTACAATAGGCAGGACATGGAAGCAACCTAAGTGTCCATCGACAGATGAATGGATAAAGAAGATGTGGCACATATATACAATGGAATGTTACTCAGCCATGAAAAGAAACGAAATTGAGTTATTTGTAGTGAGGTGGATGGACCTAGAGTCTGTCATACAGTGTGAAGTAAGTCAGAAAGAGAAAAACAAATATGGTATGCTAACATGTATATGTGGAATCTAAGGAAAAAAAAAAAAAGGTCATGAAGAACCTAGGGGCAAGACGGGAATAAAGACACAGACCTACTAGAGAATGGACTTGAAGATATGGGGAGGGGGAAGGGTAAGCTGTGACAAAGTGAGAGAGTGGCATGGACATATATACACTACTAAATGTAAAATAGATAGCTAGTGGGAAGCAGCCGCATAGCACAGGGAGATCAGCTTGGTGTTTTGTGACCACCTAGAGGGGTGAGACAGGGAGGGTGAGAGGGAGGGAGATGCAAGAGGTAAGAGATATGGGAACATATGTATATGTACAACTGATTCACTTTGTTATAAAGCAGAAACTAACACACCATTGTAAAGCAATTATACCCCAATAAAATTTTTTAAAAATAAAATAAATAAACAAGTTAGAAAGTAGAGCTAGAGAAACAATTCTCCTTTTGCCTTAAAGAAGACTCCTCTTCCTCCACCTCTTCCCACTCTGTGGCAGTGTTGAAGCAAAACTCTTCTTCTAGTGACAGCCATCAAGAAGTCGTGAGTATTTGTCATACGTAGAAGAGCTAATGACGTGCGGCTTTAATACATCTCTGTTCAAGACCTGAGTTTAGAAAACTTAAAATAACTTAGCTCCTTTTAACCCAAATTGATTTTCCAACTTCAAGTTAAATTTTAAGGTAATGATGAGTTTTCTTTTGGTTTGGGTTTGTTTTCCTTTCGTTTCTTTCCTTTTGTGTGTGTGTGTGTGTGTGTGTTTATTATTGTTAATGTTACGGTTTTGTGTATTTTTGTTTGTTTTTTGATATCACAACTGATTTTCTTACTTTTCTATTAAAGACCTTAGAAAATGCTCCAGATTAAATTCTCCAGAAGGAATTTAATTTACATTTTATCTCAATCCAATTACTCCAGGATCTCAAAGGTCACTTGTACTGACTTTGTCTTAAATATATGTTGACCCACGTGAGAACAGTCTCCACACTTGATGTTACAGGACAAATAATATCTTTGGTCATTATTAGTTTCTATGCACCATTTTCTGACTGCTGGCAATATGTACAGGAAAAATAAACAAATATGGTCATTTATGAGCACTGATGATTTTTGAAAGATCGGGCTAGACATAGTATTTTCTTTTCTTTTCTTTTTAACATTTAATACCCCCTTCACCCATTTCTCTCACCCCCACCCACCACCTCTGGCAACCACCAATCTGTTCCTTATATTTATGAGCTTGATTTTTTTTTGGATTCCACATATAAGGGAGATTATACGGCTTTGTCTTTCTCTGACTGATTTGTTCCACTTAGCATAATGCCCCCGAGGTCCATCCATACTGTCACAAATGGCAACACCATTTATTGAAGAGAATCTTTTCCCCATTGTATAACTTTGGCTCCTTTGTCATAAATTAATTGACCATATATGTTAAGGGTTTATTTCTAGGTTCTCTGTTATGTTCCATTGATCTATTTGTCTGTTTTTATGCCAATACCATACTGTGTAATTACTATAGCTTTGTAAAATAGTTTGAAATCAGCAAGTGTGATGCCCCCAGCTTTGTTCTTCTTTCTCAAGGTTGTTTTTTCCTATCCAGGATCTTTTATGGTTTTCAGATTGTTTGTTCTATTTCTGTGAAGGATGTCATTAGAATTTTGACAGGAATTGCATTGAATCTGTAGGATGCTTTAGGTAGTATGTAAATTGTAACACTATTAATTCTTCCAGTTGATGAGCACAGAATATCCTTCCATTTATTTGTCTCCAAATTTTTTTATTAACGTCTTGCAATTTTTAGTATACAGATTTTTCACCTCCCTCGTTAAATCTATTGCTCGGCATTTTATTCTTTTTAATGCAATTGTATATGGGATTGTTTCCTTAATTTCTCATTCTGATAGTTTGTTATTAGCGTACAGAATGGCAACAGATCTCTGTGTATTGATTTTTTATCTGGCAACTTTACTGAATTCAATTATTCTAAGAGTTTTCTGATGGAGTCTTTAGGGCTTTCTATATATATCATGTATCAAAATCATAATATCATTTCTATATTTTAAAGCATCTGGTTATTTTAGGAAGAAATGGAGACTTTATTGTCTAGAGATACTAATCTGTGAAAGCTGGGATTTGACTGAAGCACATGAAACTGAAGTCTTTAATACATGTTGAAATGAGCACTAGTCTCATTCAGCGCCTCGTCAAAAAAACTAGAAGTCCACACTATACACCTTTGCAATCCACTGATGTTGTTTTCTACACATAACCTCTTTACTAGGTTTTTTTTCATTTTTTTTAAAGTAGTCTACTTAAAAATTATATCTACAGGGAAACTGCATCTTAGCATGTGGTTGTTTCAATCTTAAAACCCTCATGAATGTTTTCAAGAAAACTGCCATCCTGGATAACTCCACTAACCTTCCAACTTTGCAGGAATCCTGAATCCTAAACTAGTAGAATTGGCAATAAAAGAGAAAGAGCTATACTGTAAATCTGCTATTTGTGCTTCAGGGCCCCTAAAATCACACTAACTAACTTTTTTCATCTTTTTTTAAAACTACGTATTTAAAACTAGAATCTCAACCTGATTTCTCCAAGACTCATCATTCTTGAACTTAAAACTGGAGCACAGACACAGGAAAGTTATTTAATTCCATCATCATATATTTAACACCTATGTCTTGCAGTATGTTGTGGAAATTCAAAGAAAACTAGCAGGAATCTGGCCTCTGAGAGCTTACAGCCTAATAAGAAAGTAAGATGTGTAAATAAGAGTAAATTTGCAGTCACACGGGGCACAATGTTATAGTGGAGGTCACTCACAGGAAATGGCAGTAGCAGGAGGACATGGTCCCTGGAACTCCGTTAGGGGGATTGAGAAAATGATTTTAAAAGCTAAGGTACAGGGACTTCCCTGGTGTCACAGTGGTTGAGAATCTGCCTGCCAATGCAGGGAACACGGGTTTGAGCCCTGGTCAGGGAAGATCCCACATGCCGCGGAGCAACTAAACCCGTGTGCCACAACTATTGAGCCTGCGCTCTAAAGCCCTCGAGCCACAACTACTGAAGCCCACGCACCCAGAGCCCAAGCTCTGCAACAAGAGAAGCCACCGCAATTAGAAGCCCGCGCACTGCCCCCGCTCGCGGCAGCTAGAGAAAATCCGCGCACAGCAACTAAGCAACTAAGACCCAACAATGAAGACCCAATGCAGCCAAAAATAAATAAATAAATAAATTTATCCAAAAAAATCTAACGTACAAGTGTAAGTTTTAGAATCACACTTTACAAATTGGCTTATTATTTTAAAATGACATTCAATAATGATTTTTCTATAAACTAATTAAGAGAACTGATTCAGATTAAAGAAACAAATTTTGTATGGAGCTTCCATTATGAGCAAGATTATGCACTAGATACAAAGGGTTACAAAGTTTGATAAGATGGTTTCTGACCTAGAGGAGTAATAAGTTATTTATACCAGTATCTCTATAGTACGACATATTTAAAATCCTGTAAGAATATAGAAAGCATATGAATAGCCACTAACCCAGCAAGGAATTTCATTATAATTATTATGATATAATAATTATATATAATTATATAATACATAATATATAAGTATTATAATTATTAGTACAATAATTATCAGATTAGGGCATTTATTTATTTATTTTGCGGTACGCGGGCCTCTCACTGTTGTGGTCTCTCCCGTTGCGGAGCACAGGCTCCGGACGCGCAGGCTCAGCGGCCATGGCTCACAGGCCTAGCCGCTCCGCGGCATGTGGGACCTTCCCGGACCGGGGCACGAACCCGTGTCCCCTGCATCGGCAGGCGGACTCTCAACCACTGCGCCACCAGGGAAGCCCTGGGGCATTTATTAATAACATTATTTTAAGTATTCAGTAGAATTAATGCTCTGAAAGTATTGATATTAGGTTTGTGGAGTTGGGTCTCCATGTTTGCTTGAAGCAAATTCTGCTCATTTCAACCTAAAAGCGCTTTTTGTTCTTACTATCACCTGAGCTACTTCTGCACCAATTACTAACTATTCAAATTCTGGGAACAGTAGATACAGACATTGCTGGAGAACTATGTATACAGTCGACAGAAACAGCCTCATCATATAAGTGTGCTTATAACTTTTTTTATCCCAGATACTTATTCTAGGTTTAAGATTTCTCCAAGTACCAAAATTTATCAGCCCCCCGTATAGAGAATATGCCATAGAGAAGATACTCAAAATGAAAATAATTTTTATTAACATTTTTTGCATTTAAGCCGACCCCAACTTGTGAAATTTAAAACTTACCATATCAGCAGTGCCAATATAAACTTCATAACCCTAAAATTAGTTTCTAAATAGTGCAGAAATGTGTTAGTATGCACAATTTGTGAAATCTGTAAAAGAACAAGTAAACAGAAAATGAATTTCACAATCAGGATCCATGTGCATATAGATTAGGCAATGAAACATTCTGGAGCACCATTTTATAACTGTTCCAAATGAGACTATGGAGACCCATAGCCTATAAAACAACAAAATCCAAACAAAAAACACCATTAAGATAGCTGTGAATGCCTTCAAATAATAAGTTTTTAATTATATAAAAGTATTAAATAAACCCAGTATTTTATTATTACGCACACTGTTAAGATTCTTTAAATTTTTGCAAGCTGATTTTAACTGAGCTATCTGCAAAATTTAGCTTAGCTAATCGTTTAAATTTCTTTCCAGAAATGCCTATCACTTACCCCTAATAATAAAAGCAAAAATATGCTAGTTATTCACTGAAAGTCCTTTTGGAAACAAATGTGTCAGGTCTTATTCAATAACTGTATAAAACATTTTGGCACTTCGAAAAGTAATACTTAGGATTATTATACAGCATGGTGATTTATTCATAATTTGTTCTTTATATGGATTTTTTCTCCCAACTATACCTTCACTTTATATCCTACTTTTCCGTTATCTCACAGCACAAAATGCTCCCTAAATGACAGTTGATAAATTAGTTATCAGTATTGTTTTCAAACGAATTTATTTTTCTTTCATTATGGAATGCTCTTCTTCTTTAGAGAGCTACCCTTGAGGATTTTATTTTTCATTTAGCTTTATGAACGTCCTCACATAAGAAAATTAAGCCCTATTGTTTTTATAAATGGTCACCCAGCATCACTTCTGAATTATTTTCTTGTGTATTAAGGAATAACCCAGATAGCAGGACTAAATGGCATAGTCATGACTTGCCTTGGTATTTTAGAAAATATTGGCCACCAGTGAATACTGTAACTTGGCAGATATCTACCTGCTCATCTCAGACAATAAGTTTGAAATTGCACAAATAACAATACACATCATTACAGCTAATTGGTTCCAAAACTTTGAAACTCTCACGGTGAATGACATTATATGCTACATTTTTTTAACCTACACACTACCATAAAAAATTAAGTATGAGAAGTTTTTATAAATAAATCTATCTATACATAGATTTATTTCAATATTAAATATATTTTACATTATCTGAGCTTCTGCTGCAAAGATGCAAGACAGGGCCAAAACTAGGTTGGGAGAAGTGAGGCACTTATCTCAGGCTCAAAATTTTAGAAGGTACCAAATAATTCAGTAATTAAAATATTTCATTTTTTAACATAATATTTTAAAAATAAAAATTAGGACAAAAAATATCAAAAAATGAAATAAAGATTGAAAGAGATGTACATTATCATGTTGGTAGACTATCATCTATTTGACAAGGTGAAAATAATAAGTAGGGAAGGAGAGAATCTTGCTGTTTTCCTCTTTGATTAAGGAAAAAAAATGGCTCTCAACTTGATATCTCCAGCTCACAGCATCATTAGATTAGCAATATTTGAGTCAAAATGATAATTTTAGTGGCTAAAAGCCATTGTTTCCTATCAGCTATACTTACTGTATATGACAAGTGTCATTATCTTAACTATGACTCTGCTTAAAATATTATACCACCTGCAAAGCTGAATGGAAGTTGACAAAGAAATAATCCATAATTTCAATTTGCTATGTTCGTGGCATATTTCCATAATCCAGTCTTAAGTTGCTTGCTTTACATTCTATTATGTAAACACAGCATGCTCTCAGCCACATAGGAGATTCTCTTTTAGTATTTTAAAATTGGGCGATTTTCATAGACTATAAAAAAAAAAGGAATAAATCATTGTATGGATATTTCCTTTTAGGTTTACATAACACAGGAATAATTAATTTCATTTCTTTACTGACACACTTGATTTCATTCTATATAGTTCTATACAGAAATATCGCCAAGTTTCTTTGCTCCCCTACGTAGCAAAACTCCTTGAGAGCTGAATATACTCCATGTCATTGCCTCAGATTTCTCCCTTCCCATTCCCTCTCTTCTTAGACTCTTTATTACAAAATAACTTCAGATTTATAGAAAATTTGCAAAAACGGAGCGAAGAACATTCATATACCCTTTACCCAGATGCACCAATTATTGTATTTTGCCCAATTTGCCTTGCTGCTACTTTCTTCGTAACCACTTGAGAGTTTGTTGTACACAGCATGCCCCTTTATCCCTAAATATTTCAGCATGTATTTTCTAAGAACAAGGGATTCTTTCATGTAACCACAGTTCAGCTATCCAATTCAAGACATTTATAGATAGGATATTATTATCTCATACACAAGTCCATATCCAAATTTTACAAATTGTCCTAATAATGTCATTTATGGAAATTTTTTTCTGATCCAGGATCCAGTTTGGAGCCGTGCATTGCATTTAGTGCACTATATCTGGTATCCATTATTATGAAACAATACCTGAGGTTCTCTTTGCCTTTTATGACATTGACTTTTTTTTAAGAGTACAGGCCGATTGTTTACTTACAGAGTATGCTTCAGCTTGGGTTTTTCTAATGTCTTCTCTTTTGGGGGATGGGATGTGCATTTGGGGCAGGAACACTTAACAGGTGATGTTGTGTCCTCAGTGAATTACATCAGGAAGAGTAAGATGCCAGATTTTCCTATGACCGGTGATGTTAACTTTGAATAGTTAGTGAAGATGGTGCCCCCTCTATATTTGTCCATTTTTTTCTTTTCCGATTAATAAGTTATCTGTGAAGAGATACTTTGATGCTATGTAATTATCCTGTTGCTTTTTAAGCTTTCACTTAACAATTTTATTGTCCATTAATGATCTTGGCCTGAATCAGTTATTACTATAAAGGTTGCAAAATGGTAACTAACTCTTATTGTTTCTTCTACCTTATTGGTCAGCACTCACTGCAAGGAAGAGCTTTCCCTTATTTATTTACTCGCTTGCTTACTAACAGTATGGACTGCTGGAGTCTTTCAGTCGATGGTTTATAATCCACTCTTCTATTATCCATGTTGAGTTTCAGCTTTTCCCATATTTGTTCAGAGGGACCCCCTTCACATTGTCTCCTCTGTCATTTTTCTATGAGCCCACCATTTTTTGAGCTCTCCCTTATTTTCTGGCATTACAAGAAGTTACAGTTCATCTTGATTCTGCCTGCCCGAGTCCTAGACTTGGCCATTTCTCCAAGGTTATCTGGTTCATTTTAGTGATAACTTGTATTTAAATAACAAAATTTGAGTGCTAGATGTGCCTGTAGCTACTGGGTGTCGTTGCTTCTAAACATACAATAAAACGTGCTCTTTTAAGGGCATAGTTCAATGAATTTTGACAGATGTGTACACCCATGGTCAATTCTCAGTCTTCATTATACTTGCTCTATTAGGAGCATTTGAAACTGAGGATCAAATATTGCCTCCTTGCAATATTGTCTTCACTAGGCCTCCAGGAAATGATACTCTTGGTTTTCATCCATCCCCGCAGGATAACTTCTTCTCAATCTCCTTTGGTTCTCTCTACTCTTCTCCACACCCTTTTAAGTTGAAGTACTCCAGAACTCAGATTCTGATGCTTTTCTCATCTGTAGTTACACTCCTTCCCTAGGTTAATCTCATCTGACAACTCCCAAATTTGTATCTCAAACCCAGTCTTCTCCCCCAAGCCCTGGATTTTTATATCCACTTATTTCTACTTGACATCTTCAACTGAATCTCCAATTGACATCCAAATGCAACATGTACAAAACTGAAATCCACCCCACACCTGCTCCACCCGTAGCCTTCCCCATCTCAGATGATGGTAGCTCCATTCCCCCAGTTATTTAGGCCAAAAACTTGAAGGCACTCAAAGTATATTCAGAATCCCTCCACTTCTACTCTCCACTGTTCCCCCCATGATCTAACCAGCCGTTGTTTCTTGCCTGGATTATTCCAATAGCTTCATAACAGATCTCACTGCGTCAAAGCTTGCTGCTACAATCTCTTCTCAACACAGAAACCCCACAGTGACCCTTTTTAAATGTTAAGTGTTTCCATATTACTCTTCCTCTCAAAACTTTGTGGTGGTTTCACATTTCACTGACAGTAGAGCCCAAGCCATCACAATAGCTTTCAGGGCATAATCCTCACACACACACCCACTTTGCTCTATGACCACATCTCTTCCTCCTTCCTTTTCCTTTCCTCGCCATCCACACTGAACTGCTGTTCACCCCACATGCCAGCCAACCAAGCACGTTCCCACTCTAGGGGTATTCGAGCTGGTCCCTCTGTAAGGAAGGCATTTCCCCAGATATCTGCTCGGCCAGCTCCTTCATCTCCTTCAATTTTGATCAAATCGTAGCCTCTAATGAGGCCAACCCTGACTACCCTAACACAGAACCCTGGATCCCTCATTCCCTGCGTTTCTTCCTTCACCCTTTGCACATACCAGCTTCTAATACGTTTTTATACATTACTTCTTTTTTGTTGTTTATTGTTTATTGTCTATCTCTCTATGTTAGAATGCAGGCTTCTTGAGGACAGGGATCTTTGTTTTGCTCACTGGAGGATCTAGAACTGAGGGATCTCACCAAGCATCAGAACAGTGCCTGTTCCTTAGTAGCACTCAAAACTTTTTTTTTTTTTTTTTTTTTGGCCATGGCATGCAGCTTGCAGGATCTTAGTTCCCCGACAAGGGTTTAAACCTGGGCCCCAGCAGTGAAAGTGCCGAGTCCTAACCACTGGACCATCAGGGAATTCCCTCAAACATTTTTTTTTTGGCTGCATTGGGTCTTCCTTTCTGTGCACGGGCTTTCTCTCCTTGCAGCGAGCGGGGGCTAGTCTTCGTTGTCATGCACGGGCTTCTCATTGTGGTGGCTTCTCTTGTTGCGGAGCATGGGCTCTAGGCACGCGGGCTTCAGTAGTTGTGGCTCAGGGGCTCTAGAACACAGGCTCAGTAGTTGTGGCGCACGGGCTTAGTTGCTCTGTGGCCTGTGGGATCTTCCTGGACCAGAGATCAAACCCGTGTCCCCTGCATTGGCAGGCAGATTCTTAACCACTGCACCACCAGGGAAGTCCCCCCTCAGAACATTTTTTTAATGAATGAACCACTTTATCCTGTACCTTAACTTGATAAACAAATAGAAATGAGTGAGAATCCATCAGTAGAATTGAGTCTATATATGCCATTTTTAATATTGATGTGAGCCTAAGCACCCAACTTCAGTTTACACCTCTTATCTCCTTATGTTTTTGTTTACATCTCCCCACACATGAAATCTAGAACCATTTTAAAATAAAAAGAATTTTAATCAGGTGGCATTTTCAGAAAGTAGTAGGTGTTGTCTGCCCTGAATTAAGTCCTTGCGTGCATAATTAATCCAAGTAACGAACTGAGTTTTGTCATTCCCTGCCCTTGGGGAGTGCCACATTGCTAAGGAGACCCTTGCCCATTGATTCCTGGGCTTCTAATATCCACTGTGATTTTGAGTTCTATAAGGGAAAAGGGGACATGGGAGGAGGCACGAGACAACCCCAAATTTCTTTGTATATGAACTGTACGTTTTCCTACTAGGACTGTTCAGTTGACTCCAGATCTAAAATTGGCAGCAGACGTCACTTATGTGGCTGAGTGATTCATAGAATTTCAGCTGAGATGAGACATACCTTGACAGACATTCAAATAATGTGCTTGGGGTATTTCTGGACAATCAACAGTCAAGTTTTAAAAGGCACATGTGACAGGAGTATTAAAATATCTGTACTGACAGGATCAGATTTTTATGGCCACCAGTAAAAGAGAATATACTCCATCAAGAAATAAACACCCACTCTGCTTCATGTCATGGCAATCTAGGTCACTCTTGGGCTGAGATTTTTAATTCCTTTACCGCTGATGTTCCTGGGACATTAGGAAACATCTCCTCATGTCTTAGCTACTGTATTCTCAACTCTTCTAATTCAGGTGAAGGATTTCATCAGACTAGAGAGAGGATAGGATGAGAACGTGTTCTAAATTTTGGAACCTCAGCTCCAGTATAGCAGAAAAAAAGCATAACTGTTCCCTAAATGCATGCAGAAGTATGTGAATTCACTCACTAAGTTTACCAGCATCATTAACAAGAAAATGAAGTTTTTAATTCATGTATTTCATGTCTTGCAAAATTAGTCAGAAATATCTCATTTTAATGACTGTAACATATCCGAAATATCATTTTTTCTAGAAAAATTGCAAATGCAGAGTTAAATGGTCTGTATTAAGAAAGCACTGTGAGAGCATCTCTTGGATTTCTCTCCTTTATATAGTACATTGTAGTTTTACATAGTGGAGAAAAATGGGGCTTTTTAAATATATAACCTCTGGATTTGATTACTTTCCACAGATACAACACACTCAGGGGAAATTGGCACCAAGAAAAAGGTGAAAAGACTGTTAAGCTTTCAAAGATACTTCCATGCATCAAGGCTGCTCCGTGGAATTATACCGCAAGCCCCGCTCCACCTGCTGGATGAAGACTACCTTGGACAAGCAAGGGTGAGCTAGTTACCCCTCTGTCGCCTCATACCAGGCCAGTGGCTGAGAGCATGCCCCCCTCTACTCCCCATCCCTCCCACCCCTACCCCCCAATAGCACCTAGGTTTGAGTCTTTACTTCTGTCACTGAAGAGCTCCGTGCCTCTGGACAGTTATTCAACACATCTGGACTTTTTCCTTAAGTATAAAGTGAAGTAATAGAAACGCTCACCTCATAGGGTGGTACAAGGATTAAACAAGGTAAAGCATGTTTGCATGCTTAATATACTCATGCCTAGCACATGCTAGCTATTTTGATTTTTATAAATGTGCAAAACACATTTGCACGACACTAAATAAAACGAAGTTTTGGACTGGCCGATTACCAGTGAAGGAATACATTTTTTAACCCGTTGAATTATCTCACCATAACAGCTACCCTGAGATTAACCCAGTAATTGCCAGCTCTTAATTCCACTTTAGGCTATCAATACAGTGCACTGTCCTTTTTATAATTTTTCATTTATTCAAAGAAATTTTACTAATTTGACAACTATTTTTGCAAAGCATTGATCCAACAGAGGGTAGAAATCTAATGTGTGACAATCTAAAAAAAGTTCAGAGGTTATCGCTAGCCCAAACTCCCAAAGGAATTTAAATTTCAGGAATAAACCACCTCAGTTTAAACAGAAGTCAAAGGTAATATCTTATAGTTCCTATGATAAGGAATATTACGCTGTCTATATGCAATTAAGAAATACATTCTAACGGTATATACTATTAAGAAATAAGCAGCAAGTAATGTTAGAAGAACTAATTCCCCACATTAGGTCTACAAAAAGGAAGCAAATATCACTCCTCCTAACAGCCCAAGGTCTGAGATTGAGTGAACGGTTGGTTGGTTGGTTGTTTCATTTGGTGAGAGGAGGAGAAAGCAAGGCTAAGCTCCCAGTGCTGGAGCATCCATGACAGAGCACTCTCTGTGGGGACCTCTCAAGAAAGACAACGGTGAGATGTAGAAAGAACAACAGACCAGGAGGTCAGGATATCAGAGATCAAATTTGGGCTCCGCCTTTAGAATTGTGTGACTTTTGGATAAAAACTCACTCAAACTAGACTTCACCAAAACCCTACTATCCCTTCATTTTTCTGATGCTGCTCTGAAGGCCTTTGTGTGCCATGATGAGGCCGTTGGATTTTATCAAAAGACACAGGGAGGCCATTCAAGGGCAGGTAGAGGAGAGTGAGCTGGTCCTTGCGGGAAGCAGGGCCTGTGAGAGGAGAGGAAAGCAGTCGCAGGAGCTACAGTGAGGATAGAATCAGCAACTGCAACTTTGTGTCCGAGAGTTAACACCATCTAATTCCAATCAGGGGGCATTACTAAAAAGAAAAATAGCACAGTAAGTCTACATTGAACAGTAGGTCTTTAAAGTACCCAGTATTTTCAATTGCCCACACTTCAGTTTCCTGTCTGTTACAGGGGTTAATTTCACATTTCGTCCACATGGAGCAGAGTGGTGTGCTCATCATCGTCTAGGTTTCTTTTTTTTTAAGTTCACTGTAAACCGCCTCCCCTAAGTGCATTGTAGTTTGTGATGTAGAGACTTAATGGAACTACAATTTTAAAAGGTATCTATCGTGTGCTTACTATGTACTCGCACCGCTCTAGGCACTTTTACGTGTTTTACCTTATTTAATCTTCACGACAACCCTCTGAAGCAATAGCATTATCAGCTACATTTTTCAAATTAGGAAACCGAGGTACAGAGAGTTAAGGAACTTGCCCAAGGTATCACAGCCAGTAAGCGATGCAGCCGACATAGGATGTGGCGGTCTGATTCCGGAGCCTGTCCCTTTAACACTGTTGTTATTAGGCTGCAGAGTAAGATCTGTCTTACTACAAACCAGTTGTACATAGATAGTAGTATGCTATTTTCAACTGTTTAATTGTTTAATTCACGACGTCTCAAAGTAAATATTTGAGTCTCCGATATGATTCATGAGAGTGCTGGCTTTTGTTTGTCTTTTCAGCATATGCTCTCCAAAGTGGGAATGTGGGATTTTGACATTTTCTTGTTTGATCGCTTGACGAATGGTAAGTCACCCAAAAGAATTCTCACTAAAGTACACACCATTAAAGTGGGATTAATTTTGTGAAAAACAAAATATATTTTTAAACACTGTTATTCTTTTTTCTTTCTTTTCCCACATTAATAAATCTACAGCCACTCAAGAAGGACCAGGGCAAGGGAAAATTAGTTCAAATGAAGAAGAAGTGTTGAATTTGGACCTCAAATCTTAAGACAGTTTCCTTCTGGTCTTGCTGTTTCCAAAGCAATTTAGAAACCACAGATTAGATTCCTTCCTTGCAGAATACTTTGGCCACATGCAAAAGGAAGGAGTTTGTTGTGAGTCAATGAAAACTAGAAACATAAAAACACATCTGATCAGTCCTGACTCTTACTGGGCCAATGGTTTATTAAGTGAGCGAGTCTGCCCCATTACAGGTATTGTTCAGATATGTTTGGCATCATGAGAAGAAAACAACTCCTGAGGATAGAGTGTCAACACTTAGGCTGCAGCTGAAGGGAAAAGTAGACCTTCTTATTGTTTCCACTTTTTAAATTTTTGTGCCTATAGAGGCTTCCCTTAAGAAAACAACAAAATCCTATAATATTTTCATCTGCCCATTAAACGAATGCTGCTAATAGGGAGCCAATGAAAGACGTCACGTTTAATGCTGACCGTCACATGTCCTATCATCTACAGGCTTGTGTTTTAAGTCATTACAGATGGTTTTCTCACCATTCTGTTTCTTGACAAACAACACACAGTGGAGATATGGCCTAAGACCATGAAACTGGGCTTTACACTGTGGAAAGATAACTAGACCATATAGGGCTGTATCTCATAATCTTGCATTTCACTTTGCTCAAATCAGTTGAGAGATGGGGACCAGTATATGAAATTAACCATGAACAAAAGAATTTGTTCAACGGTATTTGTTAAAAAGAGAGTATAATCACGACTCTCATAAAGATATGAAGTGATCACATCAATGCTTTTATTAAACTCAATTAATTAGAGATCCAGTAAAATGTTACAGCTAGTCCAAAGGAATATTCAAAGAGCCATACATATAAAAGCAGTAAGAAATGCCAAAATGAATTTGTAAATAGGTGAGAAACTGGGAGGGGGAAATCAATTGTATTTCCACCTCACTAATTTCATTTGCATGTATACAGCCAAGAATCATCTGCAATAATATAAGTTATCTACAACTTTGATTGTTGTGAAATAGCTCAAAGATGATGAAAGCTACAGAAACACATAGAACCAGGTACCCTGGAAGAGTGTGCTTGGGCAACACCTAGTTTTCCAATTGAGACAGCCAGTCATCTTCTTGGTACATTTCAAAGTCTTTCATAAACTTTGTAATGCTTTTAATATTTAAAATCCTTATCTCTAATGAACAGTATTTCTTGAATGCTTACAAGTTATTGTAGCTTCAATTTTGTGCCTCTGTTGGCTTGAGTTATAAAATATCTCACAGTCAAATTTCATCTTGGGTGATTTTCCAAAAGAAGAATAGGCACTGTGGTGGCTTAGATACCCCTGTAAATGTAAGAGTCAATTGGAAGCAACTTAAGACACATTTCAAGTGACCATTAAACTATGTCTTTAAAAAAATAACCATACACACATACACACACACACACACACACACACACACACACACACACACACACGTGTACGTGTCCCTGATACTGCAGTAGGCAGACTCCTTTTAACTCTTAATGTTTTCATTGCCTTTGGTATAGGGAGAAGGTCTGAGTTAATTTTACTTGTACAGTAAGAGAAAATATGGGACCAGATCATAGTAATAGTATCTTTATACTTGAATAATTTTAAATCTAAAGGGGAAAAGAAATGATCCTATCAGAGAACTTTCATTACAGAAACTTTGGCTCCTATTGCTAGTCTTGATATTTTAATGGTGATGAAAATGGATTAAAACAGGTGGCTGTTCCCCTATAGGAAACAGCCTGGTAACACTGCTGTGCCACCTCTTCAACGCGCATGGGCTCATTCACCACTTCAAGTTAGATATGGTGACCTTACACAGGTTTTTAGGTAAGTCCGTTTTTCCTTATTTCTACCCCCTTGCCCCTGAAAAATGGCAGTCTACAATATTCTTTAACATAAATTGGCAAGAGCCATAGCCTGGTAGATGAAGACCTCATATTAGTCTTAAATTATCTCATCTTAATTTTAAAATAAGTTTACTTATTTAAATCACTGGAAAAAATGCTTACCTGATTAGTTATGTTTAAAAGAGATAAAGGCTATGTAAAGACAACCTTCAAGAGCAAATAACTGTCACAGAAGTTACTGATCTGCTCACGTATGAACAAAATCCCGGAAAATATTCCTCAAATAATGCCACTCTGGATATGAGTTGTTGAAATATTCAACAGGCTTTTTTTTAATGATAAGAACTACCACGTGTGTAGCACCCACTGTATGCAGGGGGCTTTTGGTATGTTATTTCTAACAGCGTCAACAACCCTGCAAGTTGGCCATTATCACCATTTGGCCCGTAAGTAAGGAGAAGTACAAAGAGGTTTTGTAACTTGCTCAATGTCAACAACATATAATTGGCAGAGCTGCAGTCCAAGCCCAGGTCTGTCTGATTTGAAAGCCTACCGTCTTCCCACTCAACTCCACCATCTCTCTGCATCAAGCAGCAGCCCCAGATCTCATCTGACTTCATGCGTATTCTTATTTATCTTCCAGTGAATTATCCAGGGCACATTTCTAGTCACCAAATGACTTTCCTCTGCCTCTTAGTGTGTTCCTGGCTTCTTTGACTTGGCACATGGCAGTGCTTTGCATTTGGAAGCTGACTTCATGCATCAAGGATAAAATAATGGTGATGGTGATAACAACAGTAGCAGCAACCACCAGGCTTATATAGTGTTTACATATGCTGGAAAGTCTTCTAAGAACTTGCATATATTAACACATCTAATCCTTACAGCACCTCTTTGAGATCAGAGCTGTTGTTATCCCTATTTTATAGAGAAGGAAAGGGAGGAATCTTTCGGTTAAGTAACTTGCCCAATACAGATAAGTAATAGAGCCAGGGTTCATATAATAGTCAAATAAACCTGCTGATTAAAAGGTACATGTGGCACAACAGAAATACTGGAAACAAGCCAGAGCATGGCTCATTCCAGAAACACAGATAACCTCAAGCTAATTGTGTTCAGATTGATTGAGCAAAGTAATGGCCGTGAATAGAGCCAAATAATCTTGATTTGTCTAAAGAGGGAGAGCACAGATACTTTGGACGTGTGTATGCACCCAGAGTACATGGGGGAAAGGCAAAGATTCAGTGACAGAAATAACACTGGAATCCAGAGCCAGAGTCATAGCTGGGCTGAGAGAACAAAGCCACACTTGAAAGCCAGGACATCTATACACACTGAATATATTGCATCCTAGACATTGCCTTAGTTATTAGCTGAAGCAGGCAGGTAGCGTCTGTAAATAGCAAATTCAAATTGCCTTCCTTGTGTCTCTATTTGGTTCCAAGAACACTCTGGTCCCTAGATTGGAAGGGCAAGAAAGATGATCATTTAATCTGAATAAGATAGAAATAAATCCAAGGATTCCTCAGCTGGATCTATGAATTTCTGCCTGAAGAATCCCCAGATTTGCTTTGGTCAGTATTTGTTACTTAAGTGATAAAGCAACCTTTGGATGAGAGTAGGTCTCTTTAAAAGGAAACCTCTTTTATTGGCACATTATTCTTAAATGGCAGCAAACTTAAATAATTAAATAAAGTTGCCCTTTTCCTACATATTTATTTTTCCAATGAATGAGAGCCTTCATGAATGCCAGAGAGGGGTGATTTATGAAGGTGGTGAGGAATCCCAAGGGCCTCACAAATCCTTTTAGCCTTTCTTCCCTCTTCCCTCCCCCTCCTTCTCCACTGAAATCAACCCAGTAGAACTGCCAAGCTGGCAAATCGTGTCCATTTCTAAAGCATCCCCCGGCTGCACATTTTGGAGACACTGATTTTTAAGCGAAAGGGACCCTCAATAAGTCTGAGCTAGTATGTCCTTTGTGTTTTGTTTTTAGCTGATAGTTATCTGTTTACCTCCTAGTCATGGTTCAAGAAGATTACCACAGCCAAAACCCTTATCACAATGCTGTTCACGCGGCCGACGTCACCCAGGCCATGCACTGCTACCTAAAGGAGTCAAAGGTAAGGCAAGGGCTTCCCTGGTGGCGCAGTGGTTGAGAGTCCGCCTGCCGATGCGGGGGACGCGGGTTCGTGCCCCGGTCTGGGAGGATCCCACATGCCGCGGAGCGGCTGGGCCCGTGAGCCATGGCCGCTGAGCCTGCGCGTCCGGAGCCTGTCCTCCGCGGCGGGAGAGGCCACAGCAGTGAGAGGCCCGTGTAACGCATAAAAAAAAAAAAAAAAAAAAAAAAAAAAAGGTAAGGCAAGACCCGCTGCCTCCTCGGCCATCTGGAAATGCCATGTAAACTACCTGCCGGGTCCCAAATCACCTGACATATCAGAGCGACTGGGTTATGGGCCAATTTGTAGCATGAATACAAATTGCTTATATTAAGGTTTCAGTATCAGCTCTGAAAACTGTATAATAGTCATGAAAGAGGATGTAAGTTTTCAGAGGTTCTGTTTCATAATTTATATATTTTCAAGGCTGCATTAGGATGAAAACAACCCTCTCTATGACAATCTACGTCCTAGATATCTTCAACCATCACAAAAGTTAGCTGCTTTTGCCTTGAACCTTTGCCACAAACAGTACCAGAACTGAACTTTTCTAGGAAGTCTCCCACCTCGTGGTTTTTGATCAACAAATAGAATTAAAACTCCTCAAGACTCAGCTGCATTTCCTACTGAGGCAACTAGGCATCCTGATTCGGGCCCAAGAGAAATTGTGAACATCAAAAGCCTCTTTAAAAATATGCCTAGATGCAATGTATTAATCCAAAATTTAAAACATGATAGTAATGCTCGCTACTCAAAACCTAGGCCTCTCTTAGCCGTATAAAACCTAGCTCTTAAAACATACAGGATGAGGTTTTCTTAGGGTTATCCAACCCTGGATATCCAAGGAAAATGATATCTCAGTCCAAGACTCTGTTTAGCTCAATCAGTTTTAACATCAACCACTAAATATACAGATGCCAGATAGGCATTCCCAAGACAAAACTGGTATGCCTCATCCTTATAAAATATCCCAAAGACATTAAAGGTTTTGTTATTTAATCCCTAAGTAATTTGAACATTGTATAGATTGCACAGTTGTATATTTAAAGCTAACACTAGATTCCCATTTTCCTGCTTGTTTTCCTAGCTAGCCAAAAAAAAAAAAGACAGATTCTCACACATTCCCCCACTATATTTATTACACATTGAAGAAATATGCAAATTTTGCAATTCAGCCCACTGTGGATTTCATATTCGAAGAAGTGGCAATGATATATTGGATGGTTGAAATACACAAGAGATTTTTTCCATCGCTTTGGCTTCAGCTTTTTCCTTCACTTACAGCTTTCCTAGGAGCAAGGCTGATTTTAGACTCTGCCTTCTCCCCGCCCACTATAGAGCAGTGTTGCCAACAGGTAATACTACTACAACAACAAAACAAGACAGTAGCAGCAGGAAGGGGAGGCCCCCTGGATGAGCTACACAATTTGAGTTGCTTAATTCCTTTCCTCACAGCCCTTTCTTTATTCCTGCGATTCCATGGGTTTATTACCTTATTGACAGCTTCAGAAGGTTAAGGTCTGGATGAAAGGCCTGAACGATACTATGATGATTCATTCAGTGCGATTTAGCCAAAACAAATGCTAACCTATTTTTGGAAACACACCAGTCAATCTCCCCATTCAACTCTTTAACAGCTCGCCAGCTCCCTCACACCTCTGGACATCATGCTTGGACTGCTGGCTGCCGCAGCCCACGATGTTGACCATCCAGGGGTAAACCAGCCATTTTTGATCAAAACAAACCACCACCTTGCCAACCTATATCAGGTAAGGGAGCCAACATGATACAGTATGGTTAACTGCTTTAGGCCCAGTGCTGTAGCCTGAATCTCACCCTTGGAGATAGCCTTCATTCAGGGTCAGCCTCAATGATGACCACAGCCAAAGAGCATGGGTTTGAAATAGGTTCAGAGTGTCCCCCAGGGAAGATTAAATTGGTTTACAAGGATATCCAAGGAATTCAATTTGCTCTGAAGCAGGTCTGAAATTGTTCTAAGTCAAACAGGATTCCTGAGTCTACTGTCTCATGGTCTGAGACTATCTGTCTCCATAGGAACCATCTGGTATACAATGGCCAGTTGAAGCCAGTCCTTGTAGAACTTCTATAAATGATACTACCAGGTGCAATCCTAATTCAGATTTACGTCTCTAGGGCCATTTCTTTTTTTAATCATGTTTTTATTTTTTTATTGAAGTATAGTTGACTTACAATATTATGCTAGTCTCAGGTATACAATATAGTGATTCAGAGATTTTACAGATTATACTTCATTTATAGTTATTATAAAATATTGGCTATATTGTCCAGGGCCATTTCTGAACATTTTGGCCTCTGAGTCAGAGGTATGTTATCGAAGACAATAGGCATACTTTGTTGTTATAAAATTGTTCAACAGCACGAGTAGATTGGCCCAAAGAACTCTTATCTATGATATTACTTCAGATATTATAACCCTATATCATAAATGAATTATTCCCAGAATTTTCAACATGGTTTGGGGGAGACCTTTGGTTGTCATTAACAAAATCATTGCATTCAAAGGAGTCATTGATCTCAATTTTAGTGCATCTTTTGAAAAAATTCAGTATGGGAAGAATTTCTAAAGGATTCCCGTAAAACAGTTGCGTTATACAAAACAGTGCAGCTTGAGGATAAAGTACAACTGAAACATGAAACAGAGCTTTTTTCCATCCAGTTGATTAGCTTTTGGTCCAGGTAGGAATTGTCATTCCAAGGTTTATGGATCCCCTGGGACATAATTCAGCACTCGGCTCTCTTGGTCTGTCAGCCAGCACCTGGAGCTGGGATAGAAATGACCATAATGAGGGGACAGGGTGACATAATTTAGAAAAACTTTTGATGATGAGCTGAAAACTAAACAAATAAAATGAAAACTAAACTTTCTAAACAGTCTCAGAAGCTAAATTTATTGCTTGGGGAAAACATTAAAAATTTGACCAGGGGAAAAAAAATGAATGACTGAACTGAGAGCTCCCAAATAGATTTTCTATTCCTGTCA
Source organism: Phocoena sinus (assembly GCF_008692025.1). Classification (NCBI taxonomy): domain Eukaryota; kingdom Metazoa; phylum Chordata; class Mammalia; order Artiodactyla; family Phocoenidae; genus Phocoena; species Phocoena sinus. The sequence continues at coordinate 27,359,586 of NC_045774.1, read as the reverse complement.
TATTTTAATTCTGACTTTTCAAATGTCTTTAATTAAATAAAGAAAATCAAGCAACAAGACTGGCTACTTGATCTGCTTCCATATAATGTAAATGCTTACCTAATTCTAATTTCTTATCATCAAATAGATCACATCAATGGAGTTTAAGAGAGTATGTACTGCTACTGACTGATTTGTACATGAAAATAAGGATCATAAAGCTGTGCTTTGACATGTAGTGTATATAAAACACGTAATGACTGCACATTTAGACAGAAAGTCAGAAAGAAATATGCCAGATGTTAAAGATGTAAAAACGAAGAATGTAGAATTTCATTAACTACTCACTGCTAATTAACAAAAATTGATTCTCAAAAGAAAGATACTGCAATTACTTGTTCATATACTAAAAATGTTCTCAAATAAATGGATTCCTTACTCAAACTTTTGAAGTACAGATAATTTTTGATAATATTTAATCTCTTTGTTAAAAGTAAACATTCCTATACAACCAAATTCTGCAGCCTTTTCAACACAACATACAGTCTTGTATATTTTGAACTAGCAACTATTGATTGCATGCATCAGATGATATACTAGGATCTAGGAGTACAAAGATAAATAAAATATAATCCCAGCCCTTGGACATTGGTTCAAACTCAGATGCTCAAAATGTGCAAAATCCAAGAAAACTTAATCCCAGTTTAAAAAAGTTTAGAGGAGTTAGCCAAAGATATGCATGTGTATCTCTGTATACATACCTAGAAACAACTTTTCTTTAAAGCCTCTGAAGACAAAATTTACCCATGCTGTTCTTTGTATCCAAAGATGTTACAACAATAAAGTGAGCTATTATTTTTTTTCTAGCAGTGACTTTATCCATCCGAATTGTCTGGCCTGATGCTCGATAGGAAAGAGAAGGATCCTCTTGATAATGACTAGACAGAAGTTGGCATATAGGACTCAAAACCGCATTGAAGAGACTATCTTCATCAGTCCCCTGCTCAAATGGTCTTAGGCTCTCTTGGAGGCTAGAGATCCATGTCTCTAAGTTTTAGGAACAGTGTTGAGGGCAAACCAGTATCACTTAATGTCATAAAGATACTTCTAATATCCTAGAGCTGGCTAGTATAAAAGATGAAATTTTATCAGCCAACTTGGGACTTTACATATTAAAGTAAAAATTGTTAAGAGGACCTAAAAATAATATGAGATTTTAATTTTGTCCAAAAATATATATATGATGGCTTTTACATTTGGCTATATACCGTTCTTATTAACTATATGAAGGAGCTCCAAAAAGATAAAGAAAATTCCCTTTAAAATTCAGTTCAATGAATTGTATAACTAACCTTTATTCAACACTTAACTATGATTTAAACACTGGGCTAAGTGATTTTATCTATTATATTATTTAATCTTCACAATAGCCCAGTTAGGTGGGTACTATCATCATACCTATTTTCCAGAAAGAGGAAAATTGTTATTAGGAAATCCAAGTGGGTTTTCCTGAAAATAAACAGCTAATTAATGGCAGAGGTGGAATTAGAACTCAAGACTTTTATCTCCAGAGCCAAATGTGCCTAAGCACCGTACAAACTGCCTCTAAAATTCATATTGATCACCTGTGATGTGCAGGAAAGTAAGAGCTCTCCTCCAGGTTCTCCTATCGCAGTGAGGGAGACAGGAGGGTTATAGACATGTATCAATAGCTTAAGGTGGGAGAGCCTTTGCTAAGTGCTCTACGGTAGTTAGCTACAAACAAAATGTGATGGGAAGACAGAGCCGAAAGAGAAATTGATTCTGCAGATGGTTTCTGGAAATAAAAAAAATTAAAACAAAAATAAACCTCATGGAGGGAGAGTAATATAAACTGGGCCTTGAAGTGTGAGTAACATTTTGAGTAGCAGGGCAGAGAGTGTGACACCAAAGGCAGCATAAACTGGTGTACTTTGGGGATGAAAACCCACAACTCCAGAGTAACTGCAAATGGACTGTTTCTGTGTCCTTGAGCTGAATATAGTCCTGTCATGAATGGCCCCTGCTCTCTGTTCAATGACTTGGGCATGTTATGATGAAGTGTATATTCTCCCTTTTGTAGACACTGTAGATTAGCTGTACAGAATGTGATCTGGGTCAGAAAATCATTTCGCATTGTCACTGAAGAACTGGCATAACTCTTTAGGTTTTCAATTTCAAGAAAAAAAAATCGTGTTACATAAAATATCAACTCAGCAAGATCACTAACAACACATGATGCTTTAAAATCTTTGGAAATACAGCCTTTTAGCCTACCAAGGGCCTGTTGGTTGAGACATAAATAAGCTTTCAGGAAACTATATGCAGATTTTCAGACGACGTACCTTTACACATCTTTCTAGGGAGAGGATCCATGACTTATATTTTAAAATGAGTTATAGATCCAGAATATATTAAGAACTGTGATAATGAGTGAAAAAATATATATACATCATATATATACATATATATTACACAATACATATACATATATTGTGTAATATATGTGTGTGTGTATATACACAAAAACTGTACATGCACATGAACACACATTTGGTCGAGAATAGCCAAGAAGATGTGCCAGGAATTATGGGGCTTTGAGAACACCCTGTGCGTGACTTTGTACAATCCAGACTTACTCTAAATGAGATAAAATGGAAGAGGGCTTCCTCTCCCTCCTTTTGTTGGCTGTGCTCTTTTAGTTCTAATAAATAAGAAGATCATTGCATAAGACCCAGCCTGTGCTTCTGCCCTGAGATAAAGAGAGAGCCAGGGCAGCTGAAGTGAAGGCCAAGTTAAAGGGCTCTCTCCCATTGTCCTCTGTCTGGGCCAGACTCACTAGCTGAACTGCCAACCCAAGTTCAACATGAAGACCATAAAGGCATTTCCACCTGGCACCACTCTCATCAGACTGGAAGCAGTCCAGGTGTCCGTGGTGGACTGAGTGTACCTAACAGGATGTGAGAGATACAGCTGAGAATTTATTTTCTGTCCCTCCACCCTCCAATCCTCCAACATGTGGGTTCAGCAGTTTTGCAAAGTAACCGTTAAATCAGACATGATATTGCTTATTACAATTGCAAAAGGAATTGCTTTCAGTTCAATTTAAAATCTAGAATATGACACAAATGAACTTATTTACAAAACAGAAACAGACTCACAGACATAGAAAACAAACTTATGGTTACCAAAGAGGAACCGGGTGGAACGGATAAATTAGGAGTTTGGGATTAGCAGATACAAACTATTATATATAAAACAGATAAACAACAAGGACCTACTGTATAGCACAGGGAACTATATTCAATATCTTGTAATAAACCATATAAAAAAGTTAATTCCTTTTGATAGAGTCCAACTACATATTAACTAGTGACAGAACAACCTAATGAATAAAATAATTAATAATTAGTTGTTCCATGAAACATTGTATTTATTACATTCTCTATTTGTCTTGCAGAAGTTTATAATCATTTTTCTTGGTCACTTATCACAAGCACTTAGAAGAGGCCAGCATTTTAAACCACTTTTTATTCTTAATGACTCTGCACCATAAATATGAAGTTAGAGCCAGAAGACATGTTCCTTCCATATGGTCCTATAACCTCTACTCAAACAAGCAATTGCAAAGATTATATGTAACCTCATGATTTCTGTCTCATGAAAGGTGTTTTTGGCAAGTGGAGTGAAAATTGTAAAAAGGAGGTTCAAATTTGATTTTCTGTTTCATAAAGTTTCCACTGTTCATAGTGAGGTAGCTGGCATGTGGCACATCCATGGCCCTGATCTGAACACAGGCCCACTCCGTGGACAGCAATCAGTGTTCGGGCTCCCTGTGAGAGCAGTGTCTTCGGCAGATGCAGATCAAACAAGAGAAAGACATCTTCCAACAGGCAGGAAACATGGCAGTGCTATAGTTTCTTCAAGGGCCAAGCTCTTGTTTAGGACTCAAGGAGCTTCTGTTCCTCTGAGACCTCCTGGGCTGGGGCCCTTGCAGCGTTACCAAGGAGACCACTGGGCTTGTTAGGGAAGAACTCAGTGACTTCATTATCTTCTGGAGTCTTGCCTCCCGGTTTCGTGAGCAATTAAAAATGAAAACACAGACTATGTTCCTGTTGTTGTTTTTCTTCCTGCCTCCACTGGTTTAAAAGGTATAATTGACTCTGAGTCTTGTTGTACCCCAGACTCAGTTTATCAACGTCATTCTATGTATTTTAATCAAAGAAAGTGTCCAGTAAATAGGAGAAAAAAACAACAACAGTTTAAAGCTGCTCTGTATGATAGCAGATCTGCTCTGCCAGATTCTCTTTGACAAAGAGACTCTCGGTTTAACTTGAAAACCTGTGTTGGTGGTTTCTTAAATGCCACATGTGTTGTTATTCTAGAACAAAGAGATTGTTTTTTTCTTAGGGTGGATAATACTTGATTATTCAGATAAAAGGGGAAATAAAGGTTTTGCAGTAGCGATTTGAAGAGTTTTATTTTGTTCAATATAAATTCTGGTAGGTTTTGTTGCTACAAAGGTGGATGCTTACTCTCTCAACTTTACAGTGAAGATTGTTCTTATTAATAAAACTACAGGTATGGAGAGTTTGTGACACTAGAACACATTCTCATTGGAATGATGTGAGATTGCTGAGCTGCTGCTTCTGAAGGTAGAGGGATGTTGTACCTACTGTGGGATTCCAAAACAGTGCTGGGATTTAAATGGCTATTAAAGCAATATCATCTCATCCTATGTTCAGATCTCCATGAGCATTTCTGATGAGCATCTTCTTTTTTTCAATCTACCTTTTGCTGACATTGGTCTTTGAGCTGCTGTGAAAGCCAGTGAGTCTGTAGGAGCAGAGCCACCTCCCTCTTAAGAAAGACAAAGATAATCTGGCCATTGCCTATGAAATACCAGTACCTCCCAGCCTGCTCATGCCAGATCCTCCCCTAGAGCAGGGCACCAACATCTTTCATCCTGTCACCTACACTCAGCCTTGCCTGTCTCCAACCCTTCCGCCACTGTGCAGCCAGAATGAGTTTCCTGAAACTCAACTGTGACACTTAGATGCCCGCTTAAAATCCCATTGCCCTCAGGGTTAAGTCCAAATATCTTAACCCAGTTTACAAGCCTCATTATGATCTGACCCTCACTACGCTTTCCAGTTCCACTTCCCACCGTTACTCTCCCAGGCTCTATGCATCATCCAGTCTGAACCGCTTTCAGAATCCCAGAGCCGACATATGTGCCAAGTGCTGGCAGTACAGAAGATAAACAAAACAAATAGAAATCCCTGCTTTCTACTAGGGGAATCAGAAAATAAGTGAAATATGTAGTATGTTTGAAAGTGATCATTTCTGATGATTAAAAAATAAATAAAACAGGGAGGGAAGGTATAAAGTGTCCCTCACGCTCCAGGTCTTCACATACGTGCTCTTCTTCCTTCCGCCTGTTTTAATGAAATGTAACCATGGCAGTGCTATAGTTTCTGTACTGCCTGCATTCTCGGACTCCTCTCTAACTTACTCATCCTTCTGATCCCAACTTGGACAGATCTTCCTCCTGAAAGCCCTCTTTTCCTTTAAAAATCCATCTTCCACGCCCCTGCTATATGATTTCACAGCCCTCTCTTACTTCCCCTATCACGGCGTTTATCTCTCTAAACTGCCATTTCCTGATTAGACGTCCATATCCCCCATAGCCTGCAAGCTTCTAGGCATCTACCTCGTCCGCTGCTGTATCCTCAGCATCTGGCACAGTCCTCGCGTTTAGTGAATATTCGTTGGGTGGTGCGACGTTTGCTGGATGAGTAAGTGGATGGATAGATGGATGGAGAGACGGATGGATGCACAGTTTGGACCCATGCAGCAAGAAAGACAGAACCTGAGTAACACTGAAAAATGAGGAATATTGGCCACAGTGAGCACACACAGGGACCCAGAGGGGAAATCTGAGAGACAGCAGCACACAGACGAGAAAGCATATCCCCGTACTGTCCACTTAGTAGGTACTTGTGCTAATTATTGCATTATTACTTCCCTACATCAAGAGTACACCATGCAGACTGAGAACCATCGTGGAAAATTCTTTATAATGATCTTCCTATTTGTTTATCTTGCAATTGACAAATGCTATCTGATATATGTTATTTCTGGAGTCGTTTACCTGATCCTGGTCATCTGTGAGCGAATAGTGAGAGAGCCCATTGCTATAATAGTTGTAAAAGCTCTTTGACTTTTACCTGAGTCTAAGGATTTCACAGCAGAAGATTCCAAATCTGGCTATTATCAGCTGTTGACCAAAAAATTAACAGGACTCTGTTACTTATACAATTACTTAAACTTTTGCATGCAGTTACGGAACTTTGGGGGTTTGGAGGTTAATGACTTAGTATCCATTCAACAAATATTTATTTAGATGGCACTGTGCCACATACTGGTGCACAAAGATGAATAAGATATGCTCCTTGTTCTCAGTGGCAATCATGTATGGCAGCAGCTTCAAACCAGGCATGTGTGCCCATGAGGATACGCGAAGACTTTCCCAGGAGTACACAGGCATGAATAGTGCTAACAGAATTCATTTTCAGCTCCTCAAACTGAACTACCTGGAATGTGCTTGCAGGACAGTCAAGCCAGTTCTACTTTCCACTCCTCTTTCACAGTTACCCTGTTCCCACCATACAAAAGAAAGACATATCTCTTATCCATTCTGCGTATTGCATCTTGCTCCAATTGCACTAATATTGTATATTGCCCCAGTGTGAAAAAATATCAAAGGAACAACTAAAAATATTCAAGGAAATCTCCTATAACTGAGGTACTATAATGCTCCCAGCCATCTCATGAATAAATGCATTGTCAGAACATTTTTATTCTTTTTATTTATTTATTTATTTCTGACTACTGTTCGTTGCAGTGTGCATTACGGTGGCTTCTCTTGTTGTGGAGCACGGGTTCTAGGCACACGGGCTTCAGTAGTTGTGGTGGGCGGGCTCTAGAGCTCAGGCTCAGTAGTTGTGGCACACAGGCTTAGTTGCTCTGCGGCATGTGGGATCTTCCCAAACCTGGGCTTGAACCCGTGTCTCCTGCATTGGCAGGCAGATTCTTAACCACTGCGCCGCCAGGGAAGTCCCAAAACATTTTTATTCTTAAGCATAATGTTTTCCAAATTTGCAGTATACGTGTATTTTCATCAATTAGTTACCAATAGCAATTGCATTGTAAACCCAAGCTGGAAAAATATTTACTACTTAGAGCCTGATGTTAAGTAAATTTGTTAAAGATTCAATTTATATATCAATACTTATTTTTGTTTCGGAGAGATATGATAGGGTGATGATGAAAGAATTTCACACATCAAAATATATTACATTAAAATAAAATTCTATGGGGAAATAGAATGGAAATGTAAGTTCTAGAGGGGAAAAAAATCAATTTAAAATTTTTGACTTAAAAAATAAATTATTCATGTGTTTTCTTAAACATGTGATTAATAGGTATTAAATGCCATTGGTATTTTGATTCCCTTAGATACATTTAATGCATAAAAGAGTTACATAATGATTTTATATTAAAACACTGATATTCACAAAAATGCAAGACATTATTACATCTTTTGTTACCATAGAAATTTGGGATTTCAGATATCAATTTTTAAAAGCATAGGGAAACCATAAATTTTCAAGACTATTTTAAGAGTAAATGAACAAAACATGTGAAAATTACTTGTATGTAGGAGCAAGGCCAGTGAACAAAGTTGTTATAAGGTGTTTTGGACAGTAGGATAGAAGCTTGGGTTGGGAATGGGGAGCTAGAAGAGGGAGCTGTCGGTTCTGTTTGGAGAACCAGGAAAGTCTTTCCTAGTAGATGGCAATGTTTGATCTCAGAAATAAGAAGTGTGTGTTTGTGTGCGTGTGCCCTTGCGCAGACGCGCGTGAGCCCACGCGTGCGTTTCAGACTTTACTAAGGTGATTTCACCTCACTCTTTTTTAGAGTTATAAAATTCTTTATTAAGATTCTTATGCAAAAACCAAGCATTATTCTAGATTAAGACCTTGAAAAGGTCTTTTTATCAACTCTTTTGGGATGATATGGAAGATAATAAAGCAACTTTAAATAATTTGGTGTGTTAGTGACTTAAACAAGGGTAGAAGTTTGTTTCTATCCTTTATAAAAGAAGTTTGGATACTGGCAGTCCAGGGCAGGCGTGGTGGCTTCACAAAATTAAGAATGAGTGACCCAAGATCCTTTCAGTTCTTCAATCTGCTATCACTGGGGTATGACACTTGTCCTCATTGCCCAGCTAGCTGCTGGAGCTCTAGCCATTCCTGCTGCATTCCAGACAGTGAGAAGGAAGGAAGGGATAAAGCAAAAGAAGCCTCTCCCAGATGAAACAGTTCCCTTTAAACAACTTTCCTTAAAATCCCACACAACATTTCTGCTTACATTTAATAGGTCAGAATTTAGCCTGATGATTCCACTTAGCTGTAAAGGAGATTGGGAAATGTTATCTTTATTCTGGACAATGATAAGACTCCTCTAAACACTGAGCCATCCTAGCAGATCCAGAAATCAACCATCTCACCACCTCCACTTTCCTCGTCCAAGCCTTTATCAGCTTTTGCCTGGATAACTGCCCTCCCCCGACCTTCTACACCTATTTCTACCCTTATCCCCTACCAAAGTCTATTTTCAACATAGCAACCAAAGTGATCTTACTTACGGTTAAGTCATATAATTTCATTCCTCCCAAACTTCTGCAGTGGATCCTTATTTCTCTCAGAGTAAATATCAGAATCCTTACAATGGCCGGAAGACCTCACATGATCTGGTATCGAATTACCTCTCTAACTCCTTGTACCGATACTTCTCTTCCCTCGCTGCACATGGACCTCACAGCTGTTTGGTCCCCTTTGGGGGCCTTTACTTCAGCTGTTTTCTCTGGAACAGTCTTCCCTCATCAGCATGGTGAGCTTCCTCCTACCTTCAAGTTTTCGCTCTAATCTCACCTCTTACCCTGACTACTTTACCTTCCCCATCCCACCCCTCCAAAGACTCTCAAATCCCCATTATTCTGCTCTACTTTTCCTTCTTTCCATGCATTTGCTGTCTTCTGGATGCTATACTTTTTTTCCCAAAGTATTTCTTGTGCTTATTGTTTACTATCTATCTCTCTCTATCCCTGCTACCTCTAGTTCTCTGTCTCTTTTGTTCACTGATATATTCCAAGCACATATTACAGTGCCTGGAACATAGTAAGTGTTCAATATGTTTGCCGAATGAAATCAAGTAATTTGTTCAGTTATATACTTAGCAAATTAATAGAAAGCACTTTCTCCATGGAAGGCACACAGTTGAGTGGATACAAAAGGAACGAGGCAGGGTTCCTGCTCACATACAGTTTATAATCTAGTAAGAAGAACAGGAAGTACATACACAACTGACACACACATCAACGGGACTGAGACCAACTGGCCTCAGGACTTGAGGAATGCCGAGAAAAAGAGCTATAGGACTCAGAGGAGAGCAAGTTCGCCTCTAACTGGACTCATTCCAGGTGGCTTTGTGGATGGAGTGTTTGAATTGGACTTTGGAAGACAGGTTTTAGTTTGATAAGGAAACATAGAGGAGTTTGAGGAACATAAACTACCTTGAAAGGCATGAAAGTGGCAAAAGGAAAGGACATTTTCATGTATTAATAATTTAATAATGTCAATAATAAGTTATAGTTTTATTAATATGGTGTCATTTATTTGGACTATAAGACCTTTGTAGGAAAGGAAAGGTAAAGGTATTCAATTATCTCAAACATATAGGAGCAGAATGATAGTTGGGACAATTTTTAGGGAGCATTGAATGCCGAGCTAAGGAGTTAAGCTTAATTTATCTGATAGGACACCAAGGTAGAGTTTGGAGCAGGGCATGGGAGAAGGCAGATGGCACAATCATATTGAATTTAGGGGAGCTCCTTGAGGGCTGCAATTTTGTCTTACTCACCTTTAGACCCCCAGTGCCTGCCATGGCACCTGGCATATTAGGAGGTGTTCAAAAAAATATTAGTTTACATTCCAACCAATGATTAGGGAGATGGTAAAAAATTTTGTCAAATAAACAAGTCACATTCTGGAAGTTGTAGGGAGGATGAATAGAAGGAAGGATAATTAAGGATAATAAAGCACTAAAATATGGTCACTTCAGTGAAAGGAAGGGATGGGTATAAGAGACGCCATGAAGGAAGAACTAACAGAACTCGGAGACTGGTCAGATGTGAGGGTCGAGAGTGGCTGAAGGAGGAAATCTCCCCCAAGACAATCTAAATCTCCTCAACTCATAACACACACAAACTACAAGATTTTTTGAAGTGACACCAAATTTGGAGGTATGTGCAAAGATTCCAGTGTGGAGTTAGAAACTAACATCTAATTAAAACAATCAACCATTGACTTTTAAAGCAGCAACTATAGATGATTTGGGGAAAAATTAAGTATAACTGTAGGCATTCATCAGTTTATAAATGTCAGGCCTCTGAATGCTTGGATGTGGGTGAACAGAGGTAATTCTTAGGAGACAGCAAGTGGAGGTGTGCAAAGCTTAGGTCTTGATGCCTGGCAGACCTGGGTTGAAGGCCTTTCTCAGTTACTGACTAAGCTATGTGGCCTGTCAGAGAAACCTGGGGTTTCATTTGCTGTGAGTTAATGATTAAAACAGTAGACAGTTATGTGAGAATTCAATGAGATCATGTAAAGGGCCTGGCACACAGTGGGTGCTTCAGAAATGTTAATCCCCCCTCCCTAAACTTCTCTTCTTTTCTTCTTCTGCATCCAGTGGAGTACCCCTACCTCCAACACAATTCTGGCCAAAACATACTTTATTTATAATGACAGCTCCATGAAAGGTTGTGTTTGTAATATGTATGCTATTTTCTTTTATTCTGTGCCAGCGTCCAGGCCCCCTCCATTTCCTCCCATTTTTCTGGTGCTAACCTCCAAATATGGTTTCACCGGCAAATTTCCCAAGTATCCGTTTATTCTGTCTTCAGGAAGATTATTAATGAAGATGTTAAGTCAGGCTGGCATAAATAACAGTGCTTAAGGCAATTCTCCAGACGCTTTTGTTCCACTCAACAGGGATATGGCGTCATTTATCATTAAGTCTTGTTACAGTTTTCCGGCCCCTTGAAAAACTCACGTGAGGGCACTCATATCACATCCACTTGAATTAGTCTTGCAAGTGAATGCTCATGAGTGACTGAATTAAAGGTCACAGCAGGGATAGAACATCTGTTACATCACACTAACCTATCACTCTCTGCTCTCATAAATCTTTACAATCAAAACAAATTAGTCTAGTATGTTATTTCTCATAAACATTGTCTTTTGCTGTGTGTAGCTCATGCCCAAAAGGAGATGATAGACTGGTTGATAAAAGTAACAAAATCTCATCACAGGTTCAAACCTGGTCAAGTGGTGCGTAAGGAATAATGACTCCTTGGCAAAGAGAAATGAATGGCAATAGAGCAGCCTGTACAGAGAGTTGGAATAAGACTCCACCTCGTGAAACTCATTCTACAAAGTCCTGGGGAGAAATCATAACCTGGTTTTAGAACCAAGAATAGTTGCAGTTTTCTTGAACTTCTTTTTTCCTAATAGACCCTAGCTTGTGTCACTCCTGGGGGATTCTCTTTTCCCATTTGCTGAAGAAGTTGAGCATTACACAGATGGCACAGATATAGTGGCAAGAAGAGTGGGGTTGCATAATGATGGAGTAGTTTTCAGTGTCTGTCCTGGCTCCATCAGTCTCCGTATTATTTTCCTTGCTTCTTTCCCCTCACTTTTTTTTTTTTAATTTTTTTGCGGTACGTGGGCCTCTCACTGTTGTTGCCTCTCCCGTTGCGGAGCACAGGCTCCGGCCGCACAGGCTCAGTGGCCATGGCTCACGGGCCCAGCCGCTCCACGGCATGTGGGATCTTTCCGGACCGGGGCACGAACCCGTGTCCCCTGCATCGGCACGCGGACTCTCAACCACTGCTCCACCAGGGAAGCCCCCTCACTTTTTTTTAATTGTGGCAAAATACACATAATATAAAATTTACCATCTTAACCCTTTTTCAGTGTACAATTCAGTGTACTAAGTACATTCGCACTGTTGTGCAATCATCACCCCAATCAAGCTCTAGAATTCATCTTGCAAAGCGGAAACTCTGTACCCACAAAACAATGTTGTGTTGGCCAAAATATTCGTTCGGGTTTGTCCGGAAGATGGTGTGGAACAACCCGAACAAACCTTTTGGCCAACCCAATAACTCCCTATTCACTCAGCTCCCCTGGGAACTTCCATTGTTTCTGTCTACATGAATCTGAATCTGACTATTTCAGGTACCTCATATAAGCAGAATCCCACAATTGCCCCCTACTTTTTTCAACTTAAGTATAGTTGATATACAATATTGTATGTTACAGGTGTACACTATAGTGATTCACAGTTTTTAAAGGTTATACTCCAGTATAGCCAATTACTAAATATTGGCTATATTCCCTGTGCTGTACAATATATCTTGTAGCTTATTTTAGACATAACAGTTTGTACCTCTTAATCCCTTTCCCTTACATTTCCCCTCCCTGCTTCCCTCTCCCCATTGGTAACCACTAGTTTATTCTCTACATCTGTGAGTCTGTTTCTTTTTCGTTTTATTCACGTTTGTTGTATTTTTTTTTAGATTCCACATAAAAGTGATATCTCTGTCCTTGTCTTTCTCTGTCTGACTAATTTCACTTAGCATAATGCCCTCCAAGTCCATCCATGTTGCTGAAAATGGCACAATTTCATTATTTTCTGTGGCTGAGTAGTATTCCATTGTGTGTGTGTGTGTGTGTGTGTGTGTGTATACACCACATATATATGTACGTATATACACCACATCTTCTTTGTCCATTCATCTGTCGATGGAAACTTAGGCTGCTTCCATGCCTTGACAATTTAGCCTCACTTTTAATAAATGCTATCTTCCCGTATTTTTTGTAAGTTTATAACACCTCTTGAAACAAAATGGAGAGTGAATAAATAAATAAGAAAATAAAGGGAAAAGATTTCTTGGGGACTAGAAGAGTTCTATTCTCTGTAAATGAAGTCAGTGGTAAGGCCATAATGTTTGCTAATATAGAACAAAACACAATAGGTTGTAAGAAATATTCATTATTTAAATGGTTAGCTAATGTTCAGACAGGCAGCATACTTAAGGTCAAAGGAGAGATTGGATGTAGTAGAGGTTTCCACAAAGGAAGAAATATCAAGACAGTTGAACAAGGAAGCAACTGTAGATTCAAACCCAGACCTAATGGGCTAAGTGCCGATATACTGATCACGAAGATTATTGACAGTAGTTCTCAGACTTTAGTGTCCACAATAATAAATCACCACAAAGCCACCAAAACAAGACTGCATTGACTGGGGCACATATCACACCAGAGGTTGTGAGGCCTGCCTCTGTTCTGTCGAGTAGTGTGATTTTGGATTATATTATGCACATAGCCCTACGGTATCCATTACTACCTACTTTTACTGCCTCACTTTCTTTCTTCTACACTGTTACCTGAATAAGCTTTCAAAACCAGACAGAGACAGGACTGCGGCTGCTAGAAATAGACCCGCATTCAGCCCTCTGGTGGAAGGTCAGCGGGGCCTTGACCCACACACACACTATTATTATAGCCTTGAGAATAGGCCTGCGGTTGTTTTATTTTGTATTTCTGCTCTGCCTCTATGTCATCAGGTACCAACTGGCCAGAGGGAAAATACTGGCCTCCACGGAGCTGTGTTCAGTGAGAGAGATCGGTATCTGGCTTCTCCCCCATTTATAGTTTTAATTTTCTTTCCTTCTAGAATATGTCTGTGCTGGAGAATCACCACTGGCGATCTACGATCGGCATGCTTCGAGAATCAAGACTTCTGGCTCACTTGCCAAAGGAAATGACGTAAGTGGCGTAGAGATGAAACATACCGATGTCCACACATTAGAGATAAGCCACTTTCTCTTGGGCTTGAGACCGCCAGGGTTAATGGCAGGGAGCCAGCCCGCTGTGCTTCCGGCCCGTGCTGCCTTGGTTGCCTATCAGAGGAGATGCAGTGTCAGTTACAGCAACCCAGAAACCAGAATCCCTCTGTGAACTCTGAAAGGGCCTGGAGAGTGTAGGACCTAACGTCAGGAAAAGAGATAATAAACAGCTCTCAGCTTTCACACTCTTCAGCATCAACGCTGTGCTTTGCCAAATTCCTGTCTTTTATGTTAGCAAAATTGTCCTCCTGTGTAGATCCAAATAATAAATATTTATCAAGAAGGAACACAGGAGTTCCCAAGCTAGATTGAAGCCTAGTTCAATAAAGCGTGTTTTGTTATTGCCAGTCTTAGCAAAAGGAGAAGTCAGGAATTCTTTTCTAAAATGTCTTTTGTTAAGTAACTGAATTGGCCCCAGCAATTTTTTTCACCAGGAATTTACCTATGTCTCTTGCATTTTAAACAGAAAGGGAAATACTAGTTTCCTGGTCCACTGTTCGTTAGCCTGGGTATTTAGGTCGAGTCCTACTAAATCCAAGACCATGGCCTCATTTCCACCTGGCCTCAGTTTAGCTGCTGTACCATATTGGCCTTAATTTAGCTGCTGCAGTGTCTTCCAAGGTCACCGCTAATTCCTATCTGTTTAATTCAAATGCACAGAACCCAGGGTAGCTAGGAGGGAAAAAGTAAATAGATCCCTGTACCATCTTTCTGAAGGGCACACAACTTAAGGTCAAGGACCACGTGGGGTCTCTCGGTAAAGCAGGCAGGATGCTCTGGGCTCGCACGTTTACCCCTGGCACGCTGATTCTATCTCAGGCTGTTCCCTAGCACCCAGAAGAAAGTGGAATTTGTGGAAGGAACTTCAATTCTGATAAAATTTTACCCCCAAAACCAAATAAAACCAATCCTCACACATGGAATAAAAACCCGTGCCTCTTACTGAAACAATACATTGCAAAGATCGAAAGAATTAAGTGCAAAAAGAACTAAAAACTAGAGCAAAAAATCAAGTAAGAAGGAGGAGGAAGGAAGAGGTGAATGGTAAGGAAGCCAAAGAAAGAGAGAAGAAGGGAAGGAAGAAGGAGACAGGAAGGAATAAAACAACAGGAAAAAGGGAGGAGGAACCTGGGACCAGATTTGTCCCTGTAACGCCCTCCTTAATCCTGCTCGTTGCTCAATTAATATTCATTTCCTAAGATACTTCTACTCATCCCTATGGATTCCAAATAAAAATACTATATTTTTATATGTTTTGTGGAACATAGTGTTATAAATTGCTTTTGCTAGAAGAAAAACTGTATGCAATAATATACGTGAAAGGACTTTATAATGAAATTTACGGTCATCCTACTCATAGTGAGTATCCTATCCTCATGTAAATGCCTTCAAATCATTTTTCTGATTCTGAAAGACAGGTTAATCATACACACTAAGGAAAAAACCAGAAAAGTATTAGTTTGCACCATATGAAGTTGCTGTTTTTGAGAGCCCAGAACAGTAGAATATTGGCAGTTTCATATGATTCAACCTAACAGGAAGAAGAAAAATGAGATTACTGGTAATCCGGCAGTCCAGGAATAGCAAATGTTAACCTGGCTGGTTTGTTTCCTTTTAGTCTTTTTTTCAGTACAACTATATTTTAAAGAAATGGGGAAGTTATCTCATACAGTGTATGTCCTGCTATTTTTCACTTACTGTAAAGGTCTTTTTCCATATCATTAAACCTGCTGCTAAAATAAAGTACTGCATTCCATTGCATCAAATTGTATTGACTATTGCCTATTGTTGGGAATTTAGATGATTTCCAAATTTATGTCATTACAAATAATGCTTAACAAGCATCCTTAAACATATATTTTTATCCCAAACTACGATATTCTATTTTCTCAGAAACTGTTTGTGGTTAGGAGTTATTGATCAGAAAGAAAGGTGTGAATTTTTAAGGTTCTTGTTGTATACTATCAAATTGCTTTTACAAAAAGCTGCATCCACCTGTATTCCCACTGGTAGATTATGAGAAAATCTACCAATGTACCATCACCAAAATTGAGTTTTATCTCCATTACCTTTTTAAAATATTTGCAGATTTGACAGAGAGAGAGAGAGAAAGAAAGAGAAGGAGAGAGAGAGAGAGATTCATTGATAACAAATGAAACTAAAAATTTTTCATGCATTTACTGGCCACTGTTATTTCTTTAGAGAACAAAATTTTGCATTTGTTCTTTTCTTATTTTCTTATGAGTGTTGTTATTCATTTGTAAGAAGTTTTTGTATTTTAACTACAGTAACCATTTGTTATATGTTGTAAATATTATTTGAAGCTTTTAGTTTGCCTTTTAACCTGGTTCATGAAACATTTCACCTAACTAAAATAGTTATGTTTCCTGGTTATAAATTTAATTCATATTTTAAAAGAATTCATACAATATTGAAAACTATTTTTTAAGTGAAAATCATTCATAATTCCCCTATTATATGTCTTTCCAAATTCTTCTCTATGACCATAGAGATCATGTCTTACATACTTTGTATCCTGTTTTTTAACATAACAATAAAACATGGTATTTTTCCATGTCAATAAATATAGCTATACATCATCATATGAAATAACTGCATAGTATGCCTGTAACATGGTTCATTTAACCAATCTCCTATTTATGAATTCTTGTGATATTTTTCTCCCTAGAATGTTTCATTATTTTAAACAATAGGATAAACATTCTTATAACATATATATTTACTAACTGTATCTTTACTAACATGTTCATAGTAAATTTGTAGATGAACTGTTGGTCAAATTATTTATATTTATTGCTTTTAACACTAATTCCTAAACTACCCTTCAGGAACACTGCACCAGTTTACACTCTGGCTAACAGAGAATAAGAAGGAAGATTTCCCCATATCGTCAACAGCATTAAGTATCACAATCATTAATTAATTCATCATATTATTTAGCAGTTACTTTTAATCCGCGCCAATAAAAGTGTGGGAAATAGTATCACATCGCTGTTTTAATATTTTTTGTTATACTAAGAATATTTAATATCTTTTCATATTTTGGGAACATTTTAAATTTCTTTTGTGAATTGCCTGTTTTCTGAGATTATTTCTAATGTCCAGGAGTAGATTAAAGATGTGTATGTGGCTTAAAAACAAAAATGTTAATGATGAAACTATAAAGCTTTTAGAATATAATGTAGGGGATCATCAGAGGTAGGAAGGATTTCTTAAATAGGAGAAAAATATTAACCTAAATTAAAATATTTATAGGTTAAGCTATATTAAAAATTAAGACTTCCTTTCATCAAAAGACATCATAAATAAAACAGAAAGACCAGCCACAGAGTGAGAGAAGATATTTGCAACACATAAGTGACAAAAGACCATTATTGAAAATATATTAAAAACTCTTAGAAGCAATAAACAAAACAGAAACCACCCTATAGAATAGTAGGTAACGACTAGAATAGAAACTTCACCAAAAAAATAGAAATGGCCAATAAACACATGAAAATATGTCCAACCTCATTAGTTATCAAGGAAATTCATAGTAAGATTATAATGAGTTGCGCGACATTGGTAAATGGGCAAAAAAAATGTAAAGTGTAAGACTATAAAGCAATGAGAACCTCATCTATTACTGTGGAGTGTAAATTTATACAACTGTTTTGGAAATAATCAGCAATATCTAAGAAATTGAAGATGAACATCTCTGTGATCCAATAATTTTATTCCTGGATATAGTCCCTAGAGAAACTTTGCACATGTGTAACTGGAGGTACATGAGGGTGTTTATTGTGTCATTTTTTCCATAGTAGTCAAAAGCTAGAAACTACTCCAGTTACCATCAAAAGTAGAACAGATAAATACATTGAAGTATAGTCCTACAATAGGATACAATATAATCAAGAAAATGGATGAACGACAGCTCACACATCAACTTAGGTGACTTTCAAAAATATGTCAGGCTAAAGAAGCAAGTCACAAACTGATACTTATCACATAACTTAACGTGCAAAAGCAGTTAAAGTTAAACCGTATTATTTAAACATGCATACACAGGTGGTAAAATTGTTATAAGTAGCAAGGAAATTATTAAAACAAAGGTCAAGAGAGTGGTTACTTCAGGGGTTGAGGGGAGGTGGGGTTGGATGAGAGACACAATGAGGACCTTCTGGGGTACTGGCAGGCAACGATCTTGACCTGGATGGTGATTGTAAGATGTTTATTTGATATTTATTCATTAAATTGTATATGTGTACTCTATGCTCTCTACTTAAGTATACTTCACTTTTAAAGGTGAATTTTAAAAATAGGTACGGATATTCCTCCCATTGATTACTTTCCATATGTGAGGATAAGCTCTGATTTGTTTTATTTTTCCAAAATATCCCATTTTCCATATATCATCTGTTGACCAATATATTGCTTGACCACTGCTTTTTAATGGTGCCTTAATTAACTGTGATTCTTTTTTAAGTTCCAGTATCTCTTTCCAACCTATCAGTTTTGTTCCCTTGATGGGTCTTTCCATTCCACAGAATCAGTCACTATTATTGTCTTCATTACTGTTACTATCATCATGCCCATTTCTCTCCCCATGCAAATCTTAAAGTTTGAGTTGGTTTGAACTCTATAAAAAGCACAATTCAAATGCCTGTGATTCTGTGAGTCTTTCTGGGTCCTCCTTAAAGCATACATTTCTCGTTGGCTTTCGATCTTCCCACCCATAGGAACCATGGGAATGTATAAACTGCCACAACTCTGTTCACCCATGGTTTCAATCTCTTGTCCAGTCCTTGACATACATCCCATCCAAGGACAGAAATGATGGTGGGTGAAAGAATCACTCTCGGGCTGCAAGGACTGGGATTCTGTGTAATAAACAGAATCAGAGGCAGAAATGAGAGTACAAGCCACCTGATGATGACAGAGTCCATCACCCTCCTCAAAGGAATTTGCTTTGTGTGTGTGTTTTCTCTTTCATTCTTGTGGATGCAGACAGGATATTGAACAGCAGCTGGGCTCCTTGATCTTGGCAACGGACATCAACAGACAGAATGAATTTTTGACCAGATTGAAAGCTCACCTCCACAATAAAGACTTAAGCCTGGAGGATGTACACGACAGGCACTTTATGCTTCAGGTAAACAACAACAACAAAAAGAAGTCATTACCCTCACTGGGAATAACACTTAAGGACACGATCCATCATTTTAACGCATCTGAGAAGAAATGTCTCCCATGGTATAAGCTAGAGCGGTGACCTACTTTATTAAAAACTTTGAGACATGAAATTTTTAAGTGGTTTCCAAGCAAGTAAAATCTGGGTTTCACGTCAGTAAGTTGATAATATCTCATTTTTCCTTGTTTGGTAACTGCTTCACCACAACGTAGCCCTGCTGTGTAGTTGCATGCAGTAAGAATCTACCACATTTTCTGCCTTGATATAAAGCTGATCACTATCATACCTGTGCAATGTAGAAAACTGTTTCTTTAATACAAAAGTATATTATGTTAACTATAGTACTAATGAAAATTGAAAAACGAGTATCCTTCCTTTACCTAAAGCCTATTTAATTAAACCCTGCTTTCCTTCCTTTTACTACCTTAACTCATATTTTCATCTGAGGCTCAGACGTGTTTACCTAGTCTTACCATTTTTAGGCACCAATAAATAAATGATTTTAAGTTCAATTGAATGAATTGAATCATATCAAGCCCAACCCTTTCTGCTTCCTTCCATGGCAAAAAGCCATTTGTGAAAGTTAAGAAAGAACAAGATGGGAAGTGGACCTTGGAAGCAGAAGTCTGACCTGCTGTATCCAAACCAGAGCCTTTTGCTTGATCTTCCATTTTCTCTCATTTTCCTTCTTTCCTTCTGGCACAAAAGACTGAATGGGTGAATCCTGGATGCATCTAGATAGGCCAGCTTTAACCACGTACGTGGACCTGCACGTGGGAGACTGAACCATACTGTTTCTTCCCTTCCATGCCTTCAGGCTGCCTTCGGAAGCTGTCCAACTGCTCCATCCTTTTAAGGAAATACCCTCCTCCCAGCTGTAAAACTGTATCTCCCTCCTTCTTTCTTCCCAAACTAGTCTTCTCGTCCCTGAGTGCCACAGACGCCTGATTTTAGAGACTCAAGCCTAGTTGTGACTAGCTGAAAGATTTGGCCTGTACACTTGCACTTCAAAAGGAAAACTTGCTAACACACACGAATCCCTCAAGGGCGGAACCTGGAGAGGAATTCTGCCCCTGACCTACTCCAACATGTACTGGTGTCCCCATTCACCAGGAAATAAAGAACCAACCAAGTTTGCAACTTAATATGATTCAGGCTCTCCCAGACCCCAGCGCTGCTAGCAGTTCTATGATCCCAAAGAACTTGGTCCAAACCAACAGACCTTGCTGATGGGCGGGCATGCCACCAAAAGCCCATCTGGGCAGTGGGCTCTTGGCAGTTGGTAGTTAAGGGGGAGAACTTATTTCTCTGGAAATCCAAGGAAACCCTCCTAGGGTCAGCATCTCTGACAAAAGCTGGTATCCCAGATGCAGAACAGTGTGAGCAAAGCCAAGAAGGCCCAGATTTATCTCTGCAAACCAAACACTCCTAGGCTTGATATGACTCAGCTCCCTGGCTGGCAGTCTGAGCTTGTTCACACAGACACGGGCATATAAATGCAAACACAGATAATTTAATGTATGGAGTCGGTCATTGTGGCCACTGTGAGAGTGAGTGAGGTCCCAGTGATCTCACTTGAGCCTGGCTGGGGCCCCTGCGGCCTCCCTGCCCACAAGGAGTGGAGCAGCAGGAACAGGGCAGGCCACGGCTTTCCTTGGCCTGCCTGCCCCAAGTCTCCTCCAGGTAGCTCCGTGTCCTTGGACGATGGCTCTTCTCTCCTTCTCACTGCTATAAAGTGGGAGTTCTGAATGAAGGTTTTGTGCCGTGATGAATAAGTGCTGTTTTCCTGAAGAGGCACGTCAGGGAAGCCTCTATAAATACAGGCCTGGTACCATGAGGCCGACTGGCAGGTCTGATGGCCCCTTGGGCTTGGGGTGCATTTGCTGCTCAAAGATCATCCTCTGACCCTCTCTCCCTGCCCTGTCATTTCTCAGATTGCCTTGAAGTGTGCTGACATTTGCAATCCTTGTAGAATCTGGGAGATGAGCAAGCAATGGAGTGAAAGGGTCTGTGAAGAATTCTACAGGCAAGGTTAGTAGTGACCCGACAGCTGACTTTTCATTGCCCCTTCTCCTTTCAGGCATTTATCCTAAGAAAACAGGGAATGGATCATCTATCATGACATTTGTTCTTTCATCAACTCGTATTATCCCAGCCTTTCTCTTTTAACCCTCTTGCGAACCATCCAGCCCTTTTCTGGAAATAATTTGAAAATATTAATAAATAACACTGATTTACCATGGAAACAGGTAATAATGAGGTACAGTAAAAATGAGCAAAAGGGGGATACATATATATATATAAAATTTGTTAATGGTTTTTCTCTGTGGATATAAGAATGTGCAGGACTGTTTGATTTTTACTCTGACCTCCATTTTTATGAGCTGAGCACAGCCTAAAGGCTAAATGCCATTTGGGATCAATGTTTTCCACTCTGACAGAAGGACTTAGACTTTTTTTTTGTATTCCTTTCCCTCACTTTCTTAAATAAAGTGAATAATGAAATAGAGCACAGCTGGCCAGTGTTCGTCCTCTCAAATATATACAGTGAAAAGACACGTGGCCCCAAGTTAGGGTATAAATTTTAAGAGATTAACCTCATTCAGAAGTAAAGCAGTGAATTAACAGCAGGATCTTGATGTCGGGTGGGATCTTGGCCTTTAAACACAGCTTGTTTCTTCAGGCCCGGTTTCAGTGCTCGGGATGTTTTTTCAGGCACAACAGTGCCCTGATGTTAGTGACAGGATCAGGCCTGAGAGGCTGAGAACAAATAAAGCCTGAAGTGTCCCACATACCAGTTCTGTGGGGAGGTCAAGTAGCAACAGTGAGCCTTTTGGAGAAACCTCCGTAGAAAGATGTGTCAGTGACACTGAGATGGTCCCAAAGACAGAAGACAAAGCAGAACGGATAGGGTTCATGTGGGACCAGCAGGCTGTGCTCTGCATCTCTTTCCTTTGAGTAAAAAGCACGCATGGAGCTCCCTCTCTGTGTACTTTCACTTCAAATGAGTGTGAGTGGTTAGAAAACAAAAGGCCAGTTCTACTTGCCCATGATATAAAATCTCCACTGAGAGAAAAACAAAAGGAAATATGATGAACTTAGAGCAAGGAGGTTTCAGGTTAGATAAGAAAAATACTTTCTTTACTATAAGATACAGAAAATATGGAAATAGCATAGCGAGAAAAGGGCTGGGATCTTCATCCCTGATCAAGCAGTGATTCTACTCTGTCCCTCTTGGTTTTGACTCGGTCATGCGTTCTTGTTGGCATTGATTGGAGTTTAACCCTTTCATTTGCTTATCTTGAGCCCTATTTGGATTATGAGCAGTTTGGGGCCTGGACCATGTCCCCTGGGCAGTTGTTAACTAAGTGGAATCGGTGGGGTCTACCAATAAAGGTAATCTGTAAGACGTCTTGGCAAAAACTTGTCCTCATAATAATATGCATGTGCAGCATCATAAGACAGAACAACCTAGAATATCTGTAACTCTGATCACTAAAGGTGAGCTTTCAAACACTGCTGTGGCATGTTTCCTAGCAGAGAAAGGAGAATTCAGAGGGTATGTCGAGTCCTTTTTATTTAATAGCCTTATGGTCTAGCAGAAGTTCAGCTTATTTAAGAGGAGACCAGACTCTCGGGTTATCCAAACTTCTTGTCCTCCATACTGAATTATTTTTTTAGAAATTCTGTAATCACTTTGATTAATCTTCTTCTGGCTTTCAGTTTAGGATTTGGGCTTCCACAGACTGCTAACAGTCCCAGCCAAAGTATCTTTAATGATTTGTGATGTTGAGCAAAGGAAAAACCCTAAAATCAAGGTCAGGGACAGAAGGGGAAAGGAAGATGAGATCCCATGAATTAGGAAGACAGTGTTAAATTCTCAGAACAGACATTAGGATTCAAACATCATTCACCCTCGTCCCCTCAGTGCCTTAAAAAAGTAGAATTTCTGTCCTATTGTAACTGCAGATTGGTATTTCTCAATGAACCAAGATTCCCAGAAGTTTTCATCGAACATCTGCTTCCAGCCTTGTCTAATCCTCAGCAAAGCTGTGATTTTCCTATGTGCAAAGACCCACTGGGGGTGTCATGAAGGAGGCAAAGAATTATAGTTAATGTTTCATAAGCTCAAAATACTAACCAGTAGAGTTCCTAGAGGAGAGAAACTCCAATCTTCCTCTTTGTATTCTCTACATTGATTAACAAAGTGTCTGAAATGTGCAGTGCTTTGTAAATATATGTTGAAATAAGTGAATGACTAAATGGTCCAATTGGAAGACCAATTGTGGTAGAGGTCACAGGAGAAGACCTAGTGCTGAGGATGGCAGAATCTGAGCTGGGTATTCAAGGATGTGTAGTGACTGCACTTTCCAACAGGATAAACATGAGGCACATGTAGCTAGTTAAATTTAAATTAATTAGGTTAAATAAAATGGAAAATTTAGTTCCTCAGTTTTCTTGATCTGATTTCAAGGGGCTACTATAGTGGGCAGTGCAGAGAACATTTCCATCATTGCAGACAGTCCCAGTGGTCTAGATAGAGAGGAGCAGAAATGGACAGAAGCACTGCAGACCATCCCCCTGCCTCATAGACCAGCTTGATCCCATAGAAGGTGAGAATATGAGGATCTGTTGAGGCCCCTGTACACCATGCTAAAAGTAGAGAACATGGCAGTGGGAGTCATCTTAGAAAGTACAATTAGGGCAACATGTATAACTGAAGCAGAAGAAATACGAAAGAAACTAGCTAAGAAGCAAAAATTGGAATGAGTTATAAAGAAACCAGATAAAGAAAATGTGGTGTATGTGTACAATGGAATACTACTCAGCCATAAAAAAGAATGAAATTTTGGGCTTCCTGGTGGCGCAGGTGGTTGAGAGTCCGCCTGCCGATGCAGGGGACACGGGTTCGTGCCCCTGTCTGGGAGGATCCCGCATGCCGCGGCGCGTGTGGGCCATGGCCGCTGAGCCTGTGGGCCATGGCTGCTGAGCCTGCGTGTCCGGAGCCTGTGCTCTGCAACGGGAGAGACCACAGCAGTGAGAGGCCCACGTACCACAAAAAAAAAAAAAAAAGAATGAAATTTTGCCATTTGCAACAACATGGATAGACCTGGAGGGTGTTATTCTTAGTGAAATAAGTCAGACAGAGAGAGACAAACACTGTATGTTTTCACTTATCTGTAGAATCTAAAAAGTAAAACAAATGAATGAATATAACAAAACAGACTCACAGGTACAGAGAACAAACTAGAGGCTACTAGCGGGGAGAGGGAAGGGGGAGGGGCAAGATAGGGATAGGGGATTAAGAGGTACAAACTTCTAGGTATAAAATAAATAAGGTACAAGGATGTGGGACTTCCCTGGTGGTCCAGTGGTTAAGACTCCGTGCTTCCACTGCAGGGGGCGCAGGTTTGATCCCTGGTCAGGGAACTGAGATCCCACATGCCATGCAGCCAAAAAAAAACAATAAAATAAAGATAAATATTAAATTTTTTAAAAAAGGTACAAGGATGTAATGTACAGCACAGGGAATATAGCCAATATTTTATAATAACTTTAAATGGAATATAATCTATAAAAATATTGAATCACTGTGTTGTACACCTAAAATGAATATAATATTGTAAATCAACTATTTTTCAATTAAAAAAAAGAAAGAAAGAAAGAAAGAAACCAGACTAGAGTCAGGCAGAGTGAAAGTAGGGAAAATAGATGTTTCAACAGAGGAGTAAACAGGATTTGCTTCCTCAATACAGAGGGTAGAGGGAAGGGAAAAATCAAAGACAACTCCTCCAAAGTGTCAGACTTAACTGAAAAATCACTATTAACAGAACTATGGAGGTGAGGAGTAAAACCAACTTTAGGAGAATTCATTTTAATATTAAATGGTGTCATGCTCTGTCCTCAGAAGGCTATTATCATCTGACTTCCCTGAACTCCTCAGTTAAGCCAAAGTGATTTCCTCACATCAGTTTTGAGAATCACGAGGGCCCGAGAGACCATGGGAGCCATGGCTAAAGTCTTAGGGAAAATGACAGACATGTGGCATCTCAAAAGATCCTAGCTTAATGGTTAAGTGCAGACCCTCTGAAGCCAGACTTTCTGGGTTGGAATCCAGGCTCCCCTCTTCACTGGCAGAAGGACCTCAGGTCAACATATTTCCCTACGCTTCATCTCAATTTCCGCATCTGTAAAATGGGGGTTATAGTGAGGTTGTTATGAGGATTAAATTAATTAAATAGGTAAAATGCTTAGAACGTGCCTGACACACAGTAAGCATGATATAAATGTTATGTGTTTCTCTCCTCTAGTTTCGAGGAGTGCACTCACAACTGAACTCAGCTAAGTGTTTCTGAGACCCAGCTTCTGTACTGATTAACCAGATTGTTTTTCCCAATGAAGTAATTATGCACAATTTTTCACCTTCAGGAAGAATTGATAAAATACTCTGATAAAGCTTTGCATGATGTATTTCTTTTTTGCTCTAGCTGATGGAGACATTAAAAAGAAAGATCATCCTGAGCTTTATACTTTCTTTAACCTTCATTTACACTAAGTAAAACTCTAAGGAGTAAGAATGAAAGATACCAGACCCTTATTTTGGATTCATTTTGTAGCTACAGAGATGCTCTTCAAATGAGATCTTTCTACTTCCTCTTCCTGATTTCCTGCCTACTAATTATTCCCGGTTGTTCGGGTGAAACCAGATGAGGGTCAGGCAGAGTGAAAGGAGAGAAGAAGCATAAAACCTGTTTTCTTAATCTGCAACTTAAAACCAGAACTTCCATCTCATATTAGGAAACTGGCCATTCGTTTTCTGTTTTATAGATTTTTGTTCAAAAGCTTATTCTAATCCCAGAGCATACCTATTTACAATGAGCCTATTGTAAATGATCGTCGATACTCTGATATTTTAAATTTTCGCAGAAGCTACCAGAGCAGGGCAGAGCCAGTTGTTGCTAAAGGGTTCCTAGTGATAAGGCAGGGAACAGTAATTCCCAGATAACTTCTTCCAACTAGATCATTAAAACTATCAACACTCATTCTTATAGGTTCTCGATTACCAATGTGTTTCTTCTTTTTTCTTCTTAGGTGACCTTGAACAGAAATTTGAACTGGAAATCAGTCCTCTTTGCAATCAACAGAAAGATTCAATCCCTAGTATACAAATTGGTGAGTCGAATTCAATTTTAATTTTAAATCAACAGTTTCAGCACCTCTGCTAAGAGTCACTGAGAAGATCTACACACAGCTTTCTCAAGATCCAAACGAGAGGTTTAATCAATGGCCCTTTGAATGGCTGAGTCCAAATGAACACTCTAGTCATGACTAATTACCAACTGAGATGAAAAATAGAGTAAAGGCTTTGTTACAGACCCTTAATAACTAACCTGTATTAACTTTGTAGTTCAGAATTGAATCAAAACCAAATGAGTAGAGGAAAGTAACAAGAATCAACTATTGGCTGCTGAAGATTGGATTAGCTCGCACTCTGCTTTAGGACATGAAGGGTGGGAAATCTGCAGTTCAGGATCCTTCCAATTTGGTCATTACCCTTCATCCTCAATGCTCAATACTAGGGGCTTGGTCCCCAGGCCCAGGCCCCACCAGCCATGTGACATGGGATCCCATGCTTCTCTAGTCTTTCACTTCAAATGGGATTTTTCAGTCTCATTCTCTTAGCACCACACTCTCAAGTGTCAATTGCACTAAAATGTTAAACGGTGATGTAATGCCTCTAAAGTAATTGTTTGTTTCTATCACTCCTTGAAACACTCTACCAATTCCATCTACGTTTTAAAGCAAGTGTTTCTGTTCCTTGCAGTTCCCTCCAATTAAAACCAAACTCAGTTGATGGACACTTAGGGTTGCTTCCATGTCCTGGCTATTGTAAATAGAGCTGCAATGAACATTGTGGTACATGACTCTTTTTGAATTATGGTTTTCTCAGGGTATATGCCCAGTAGTGGGATTGCTGGGTCATATGGTAGTTCTATTTTTAGTTTTTGAAGGAACCTCCATACTGTTTTCCATAGTGGTTGTATCAATTTACATTCCCACCAACAATGCAAGAGGGTTCCCTTTTCTCCACACCCTCTCCAACATTTATTGTTTGTAGATTTTTGACGATGGCCATTCTGACCAGTGTGAGGTAATACCTCATTGTAGTTCTGATTTGCATTTCTCTAATGATTAGTGATGTTGAGCATCCTTTCATGTGTTTGTTGGCAATCTGTATATCTTCTTTGGAGAAACGTCTGTTTAGGTATTATGCCCATTTTTGGATTGGGTTGTTTTTTGACACTGAGCTGCATGAGCTGCTTGTATATTTTGGAGATTAATCCTTTATCAGTTGCTTCATTTACAAACATTTTCTCCCATTCTGAGGGTTGTCTTTTCGTCTTGTTTGTAGTTTCCTTTGCTGTGCAAAAGTTTTTAAGTTTCATTAGGTCCCATTTGTTTTTTTTTTTGTTTTTATTTCCATTTCTCTAGGAGGTGGGTCAGAAAGATCTTGCTGTGATTTATGTCATAGAGTGTTCTGCCTATGTTTTCCTCTAAGAGTTTTATAGTGTCTGGCCTTACATTTAGGTCTTTAATCCATTTTGAGTTTATTTTTGTGTATGGTGTTAGGGAGTGTTCTAATTTCATTCTTTTACATGTAGCTATCCAGTTTTCCCAGCACCACTTATTGAAGAGGCTGTCTTTTCTCCGTTGTACATTCTTGCCTCCTTTATCAAAGATAAGGTGGCCATATGTGTGTGGGTTTATCTCTGGGCTTTCTATCCTATTCCATTGATCTATATTTCTGTTTTTGTGCCAGTACCATACTGTCTTGATTACTGTATCTTTGTAGTATAGTCTTAAGTCCAGGATCCTGATTCCTCCAGCTCCGTTTTTCTTTCTCAAGATTGCTTTGGCTATTCGGGGTCTTTTGTGTTTGCATACAAATTGTAAAATTTTTTGTTATAGTTCTGTGAAAAATACCATTGATAGTTTGACAGGGATTCCATTGAATCTATAGATTGCTTTGGGTAATGTAAAAAAATAAATAAATGAAATAGATAACTAATAAGAACCTGCTGTATAAAAAATAAATAAATAAAATTTTAAAAATAAAAACATGTTGCCACATAAGTGAAATATAGCAGTTAAAGGCTGCATGTTAATTTCAAGATTTGTTAGAGCAGAGATAATAAACTTACAAAAAAAAAAAAACTCAGAACTTTAACTCTTTACTTATAAACTATGGCCCTGACATGTACCATTTCATGTTTTTCACCAGTTCCCATAGACCTCAGACAGCTTAACACATTCACAGTGTTGCAAACCTCTGCAAGCTCAAGGCTTAATGCCTGGAGATTGGGAGTGAAAGGGTCACCTGAAAACATCAGTTGAAAACTGAGAAAACCAGAGCCAGTTAGAAAGATATGCTTCCAATTACTGAGGGTCAAGTTGAACCCACAGTCCCACAAAAGAGTCACAAAGTCAACCTAAGGAAATAGGAATAAAATTTATCTAGTTTAAAAAATTTGAAGGGAATATACAAATGTTAAAATAGATGTGTTGGAACTCTGAGATTACTGGTGATTTTTTTTTTCCAAAATGCCCTTAATATCGTTACGTTCTTTTTACAATTAAACCGATTCATCCACCTGAAAAAGGGAGAGGGGTGTTGTTATAAAAAATAGAACCCTGCAAGAATCCAGAGCAGATGAAGCTACAGAATTGAAGGGGAGGGGGAAGGGCATCAACATCAACAGAAATGCAGCCTCAGCCTCTTTGGATCCAATGCCCTATCAAGTAGGAAATTCTGCAGATGCAATTCAAAAGGAATAGGCCCCCAACCAAAATCCTAATCCTGGGACCCAGCTTGCTAAATTCTGGCTAGAAAGAAATTTGCCAGGCACCTGTTAAAGACATTTTGAGCCCCCAGAGAAAAGCGTTCACATTATTAAGCACACAACCTAGATTTGCAAGACAGACTTGATTTCGGAGATTCTATTCTCTTGTTGTCATGAGAACACACTTATTTTGTCAGATCATATGTCCTGATTTTCAGCTCAGGAAAATGTGGTTACCATAGATACCTGTTTTTAAAATGGGATGGGGATTGAATGAAAAGGAAAATCCCATGGATGCTACACCAGCACACCAATAAGAGAAAGAGGGTGATTATAAAACAACCCTTAGTAGATAATTCTTTCTGTCTCTGTTCTACATCTCCCAGCTCTGTAGGTTCAAGGCTGGGAGGTGTGGTGTGCATAGGTAGATCAGACTAAACTGGAAAAACCCAACCAGATCAACAGAATCTAATGGGAACTGTGGGCTCCAGGCTCCCAGACAAGGATTTTTCCAGTGGGTGCTAAATAATGCAGCTAGTTCCTCCGTTCTGATTACCCTGGGATTGAAAATGTCCCCTCTCTTTTTCCTTTCCCAATCCACAGTGAGGATTTCCTGAGAGCCATCTCAGGCTTAGACCTGATTTTCTGTTTAAGTAATTCATATTTACCCAAGTGAGACAGCGATTTAATATCCACCCCCCACACACACCCATATTCCTCCCCTCTCCCCATCAAACTCTACATTTTAAAAAGAAGGCATTAAATCAGGGCGCAGTGGTTGGAAGTCCGCCTGCCGATGCAGGGGGCGCGGGTCTGTGCCCCGGTCCGGGAAGATCGCACACGCCGCGGAGCGGCTGGGCCCGTGAGCCATGGCCGCTGAGCCTGCGCGTCCGGAGCCTGTACTCCGCAACGGGAGAGGCCACAGCAGTGAGAGGCCCGCGTACCGCAAAAAAAAAGAGAAGGCATTAAATCAAATGAATCTCTAATTGGTGCAGCCTATAGAAAGATGAGGAGAAAGAGGCTTTCCTTCAATCCCTGTGTACTCTGAAGCCATCATTTCTCCCCTGCCCCACTCCCACCACTCCAGGAAGACAATATCCCGGCAAAGTCAGGCTCTACATCACTTGAATAGAAGAGGGAGGTTTGCACAAATACACAAGGAACCTATGGGGCAGGCTCCCAAGTGCAGAAGCCTTTCTTCATGTGAAAAACTGCCTCATGGTGTTTCTTCAGACTTTAAAATCACTCTTCTATCTCCTATAAGAGGTCTTTATATCTGACGAGTAGAAACACAGAGGTGTAATTCCAGAGTAATTTCAGGAAGAAAATGAGTTGATTTTTAAGTACTGGATTTTTAAATGTGGGATTTGTAACTTTTTTTATACTTAAGGTAAACCTGATAAATATTCACAACTTAAACTTTAGAATAGTATAATATTGCACACTGTCTTTTTAGATACCTAATATCTAATCTCTCTTAAGATGAAAGGTATCAAAATTAGATATGGAGATTGTGAAGGAGGTGAAGAAAATTCAAGAATAGCAAGCAAGGACATTCCAAAATGAAATCCTTTCTTGCTGATTCCCTGTATGACCTTATCAAGATGTAGACAGTAAGTCACTGGCTTAACCTTCCTCCTCAGGTTCAGGTAATCTAAAATAATCTTATACTATTCAAATCATATTTCACATCTGATGAGATGATGCAGGCATGTACAATAACATTTTGCTTTGCTGCATTCTTTTTTCATCTCTATAGCATCCTCAAAGGCCAAGTATCTGCTGTTCGTCCAATAAAAGGATAATCAAATCAAGCCTTATAATTCACATGCCTGTAAACATACAGGGTTAGTTGTTGGAAGATTTCATTAGCTGAAAAACACTTGCCTTTTCTCCCTATACCTACATTTCAGGAAAATACAATAAAACCTAAATATATCCAAATTTGTGATGAGTCCAGTTATTCCAGCCTAGACTGGAAGTTATCTTTGCTTTTAATAAATCATGTTTAATATGGAAGGCACATTAACAGTGAAACATGGTTAGAAAGCAACAAGGCTAAAATAATTAAGAGAACAGACATGCAAACAAAGAAGTCTCATATCAATCCATCTTATCTAGTCATTCAAGCAGAACATTTATGCAGGTAAAAATCTGTAGTGAAGACGAATGAACTTCTGTTACCTACACCTAGTTGTTTAACATAACTGAAAGTAAGACAAAACTGTGAAATGATAATCCTGAAAAAATACCCTACGGAGCAGATGTATCAATTCTTCAGATGGTCTAAATCAACGAGGTGCCCCTTCCTGGTATCATTTGATCTTTCCTCCCATCCCCCACCCACCCTCCTTAGTTCTAGCACAAACTTTTTTTTACTTTTTTCTTTATATGTCTTCTCCCTTCTTCAAATAATAATAGCCAATATTTATTGAGTGTTTATTATGTGCCAGGAGCTTTCTAAGCATCTTCACATGTGTTAAGTCATTTGATTGTCATAACAACCCTATGGGTCTGGTACCCTTCTTAACGCCTTTTTACAACTGCAGAAACTGAGGCACTGAGAGGTTAGATGCCAAGCCCAAGGTGACATATCTTATGCTTCGACACTGAGGGCAAGGACTGCATCTTGGTGGCCTTCTTACGCACGGGCCCAGCACATCGTGGGCCCAGTCATATTTGTTAGGGAGGAAGAAGTAGGTCTTACTGCCCTGCTGGTGATGAGCTTGGCCTTTCCTGTTCCAGGTTTCATGACCTACATCGTGGAGCCCCTCTTCCGTGAATGGGCCCGTTTCACGGGACACAGCGCCCTGTCTGAGAGCATGCTAAGCCACCTGGCGCACAACAAAGCCCAGTGGAAGAGGCTGTTGCCCAACCAGCGCAGAAGCAGCAGCAGTGGCGGTGGCAGCGGCGGCCCAGACCACACCGGCCCAGGGACCGAGGCTGAGGGGCAGACCGTGACCGAAGGCGACGCCCTGTAGTGCCAGCCAGGCCTGCCCCCTGCTCTGCACACTGAGAGTGCCAGCCTCCTCGCGCAGAGGCCTCTGGGAGGGTAGATGCTCTGAGGGGCTCTTGCCGGTAAACCCAGCCCCTCTCTGGGTGTCGTCCTGGGGCTCTTTGGAACGCCACCCTCCTCCCGCTCACCTGCCTCCCTCCTTTTTCCAAGTGTACAGAAGCCATCCGTCACCTCAGCATTAGCTGCCGAAATAAGCAGCTCCATTCCGCCATGAGGGAGCTGATTCCAGGGGCCGGCTTGGCCCTCGAGGTGAAGACTGGGGAGTAAGAAAGAGGTGCTCCTGCCGTGGGCCCCTCGGGGTCACACTGAGACAGGCGGCACTTCCTAAGTCCAGAGCATTTTTAGCGTTGGCCCTCGGACTGCTGATCTGCATGACAAAAACACCAGCATATTTGGAACTCCAAGGATATTGGTTTCAGGTGCAAGAGCACAAATGAGAGCGTGAGAGAAAGTACCTTCTATTTTAATAATAATTATTATTATAAAAATAATAATAAATCTTTTTAACTTTTCTATTTTATGCACTAGACAATGGATCTAAGACTATGGGCAAACATTACTCAATGTACCCAAACTCGAACAGGGGGTTCACTGTTTTCTTACGGACTTTATGCCACTTTGGGTCAGAGATTTGGCATCTTCTCAATTAAGAAACCACGTTTCCTATCCGATCCAAGGGGAAGGTGCTGTACAGTTCATTCCTTTGCACCATTTGCCAATCTGTCTTTTATCGATAACTCAGATTCAGTGACATGTTTATATTCACACCTGTACATTCTCTGTAAATATCAAGCGCTACTGATTCCCATGCCAAAATACATGAGTATTATGGGATTGCTACCTGTATAAACAATGGCACTGTGAACAGAATACTGTTAGTTTTAATACAAGAGAATGCATTTGTAAATATGGTATAGAGTTTATTAATATACTATTGTTTGCAGATAAAGGCCTTAACTTTAAACATCTTTCATCTTCTGAAAGCTGCCCAACTTAAATCCTCACAGATGTCCTTCTGAACTGCCTTCCCATGTCCATCTTTATGCTTTCCACCTAAGGTCACAAAGCAAAACTGAATAAAGTCTTTGAGGAAATATTTTGGAAACTTCACATGCATTCCGCTTGAGACCATAGTGTTTAATCTGTGGCACCAAGCATTGTTTCCTCAGATGAACGAGACCCTTCAGCAAGCCTGAAGTCACTTTCAACACAGCGATGTTGCACTCTGTTTTAACAAGCCAGCTGATGAGCTTGTGTTTATACGACTCTTGTCATGGACATGGCAGTGTGTCAGCCTCGCGGGACACATAGCAGGTCTCACAAACCTTCCGTGACCCCGTCATCTATCCATCAGGGACTTCCCTGCTCCCCTAGCATGCTGTCGTCTGTTCTGGCTACAGTACCAAAGCATCTCTGGTTTATGGTTGGCGTGCATTTCTTTGGTTTATGGTTGGCGTGCATTTCTTTGGTGTCAATAGTAACTGGATTTTCCTTTTTCCTTCATTTCATGTGAACAACTACACAACTGTTTAGCAGACGTTAACATAACTTAAGGAAAGAAAATATTTCAGTTGTCTGATAGAATTTACCTTCCTGGGTAGGTTTTTGTTGCCATTTTTTCTGCATATACTTGGACGGAAAATCAATTTATTACAGCATTCTTCTCTAGTCAGCTAAACTCTGTGCATTGAACATTTTCTTTATAAGTTCTAGCATAACTAATGTTAGATGAAAATTGGCAATGCCCCCTTTCTTTTTACCTTAAACAATGTGGTAGTGGGAGAATGATACTATGATTGTTTCTGCCACTATCAAGGTGTTTCGCAAGCTGATAGAATGTCAGCTAACTCTCATTTCCTAAGTGCAACTCTTTTTTTTTTTCTTTCCTCCTAACGTACAAATGAAATGTGAGAAACTTGACTGGATTGCATTAAGTTCCTGCAGAAAGACTGAGGCTTGCAGAATAAAGGTTTAGAGGAAATTTGGAAAGTTAGTCGTACTTTCATTAAAGCAGAAGAGATTGTCAGATGGTACTAAAGAAAGTGTGAAAACTTCATGAAATGGGTGGATGATAAGTTGAAATGGGTAAGAAAGGAAGTTGTGAAAACTTAACACTAACTTTGGGTTTTTTCCTGTAATAACTATGAACTGACACCTGATTTTTTATTGCTTTAATACTCTGAAGCTCTCAGCTTGGTGAAGCCCCAGAAGAGAATGTATTGAATGTATTTCTGCTTCCAAACCTCTCTTATTTTGGTTTGGTTTGGGCTTTTGAGTAGTCTATTTTTAATGTACATGAGATCAAATCAAGGAAAGCAATTACTGGGGAAGATACAGTAGAGATAAGAAAGAAGATGCTATTTTAGCTAATGGAGCCTCTACTTTGAGTTTAGGAAATGGACTTTGTTTAAACTATATTTATATAATAATTTAAATAAATAAGACTGGACGTGGTTTTAGTAGTTCCAAATTTATAGGACAAAAGTGTATTAGGTCTTGAAGAAGAGCTCACAGAGAAAACTACCAAATATCTAACAGTTGAGCCTATGAAGCAGCTACTAGTACAATACAAATTTGAAGTAAAATGAGGTGTGATGCATAAACTAGATACATTTGTCTCCTTCTTTCAACCATCTGGAGATTTCTTGAGTTTCTCACTTTTTGACCAAAAAAAAAAAAAAAAAGGAAAAGAATATGAAAACTCTTTTTTTTCCTGCCTACTGGTGGCTCTCTAGCAATATTTCAATAGAAGGTGTCCAGTTTCCAATTACTAGTTAAGACACAGCTGTTGGATTATCCGTGGGCTTTATCTTCACATTCTTTTTCTCTTAGTCCCTGGACCATTACGAGCTGAATTTCCGAGTTTAATTCCTTCAATGCTTGAGAAGAAAGGAATCAAAAAGCTATTTTTAGTAAGTGAAAGCTAAAGTTAAAATCAAATTAAGAGAGAGAGAACAGATATCACTGCCAGGCCTGATAGGCAAAGCCTTTTTCTTTTTACAGCACCTGTGAACAGTCAGAACCTTGTTCCTGGAACGCTGACCTCCCCATAACTCCCTGCTAGGCTGAGTGAAAATCCTGCTCTGTTTCTACCTGCCTAAGGCTTCCCGCAATGGGATGTGGAGCGTGTCCTGCAAAGCTGTCACCAGGTAGTGCTTCCTACAAGCCACAGACTTGTTTTGTAACCTTTTCTCATGTTGAATCAGATCTGCTCACTGATTTGAACATTGGTTATGAGCTTGTATCTCACTGTATTTCTTATGCTTTGTTCTTTTACGCAAACCCTTACAATTGTGTTGTTTTGTGTACACACGTGAGGTTTGGGGAAAAAAAACACACCTTGTGAATTTTTGCTCAAAATGTGGCCGAAATATCCATTGGCATGTCTAGATAAACAATTAAAAATAAAGATAATTTCTTAAAAATACTGCAATATGAAAATATTCTGATTCTCACCAGGTAACATGTTACCAGCCAACCAATCAGATTCAAGGTCAAGGTCAAGAGCACAGATGCAGCCATGATCCACGGGACTCATTCCACCAGGGGCTGCAGAAACAGCCATGTCCGTGAAGCCATCATTTGCCAGTTAGTACCAAGATAGGGAAAAAGGGCCACCATTCAGCTCTGCATTTCCCCTGAGTTCTGATATTTTTCTGATCCACATTTGTCAAATTCATATATGAATGAGAATGAGGTACAATGTTTTAGGTTGTGGAAACATAGTGGACTTACTTGTGAAAACTATGGTCTTGCATTTCAGGATTGAAAGCCAGCAAGAACAATAGAATAGTTTAGGCAGGACAACTGAGTGTCTAAATCTATCTGGAAATAGAGGAGAAAAAAAAAAAAACCACCACCCATGGTTCCCAGGAACAGTCTTATATCTTCACATAGTCTCCTCATGTTCATTTTGTTAAGATTTGTATTCAGAATCTCACTGATACCCTAATGCTTCTCCATGTCTGAATGCAAAGTCACTTTTTTCATTTGTCCACACTCCATATCATCCAATCAAAATCAAAAGTGGGACCCCAGGGCTTCCCTGGTGGCTCAGTGGTTGAGGTCGCCTGCCGATGCGGGAGACACGGGTTCGTGCCCCGGTCCGGGAGGATCCCACATGCCCGCGGAGCGGCTGGGCCCGTGAGCCATGGCCACTGAACCTGCGCGTCCGGAGCCCGTGCTCCGCAACGGGAGAAGCCACAGCAGTGAGAGGCCCGCGTCCTGCAAAAAAAAAAAAAAAAAAAAAAAAAAGTGGGACCCCCCCCAGTGGTTTCCCAAGTAAAGGTCAGACATGACTTTCAAATGTACCCAGGAACCTAGCAGACACATCGTCAAATAGGCCAAGCCTATGTAAGCAACTGAATTTAAATCAATGAATTTTTTTTAAAGAAAAATCTTTTATTGCAATATAGTATATGCTGTTTCATACCAAAGAGGCAAAATAGAGCTATTTATTCGTATTTATATTTAAAGTATATTTTTAAAGAATAGTTCAATTGGCAAATTTTTATTATCTAATCAAATATTAATATTAAAAATGACAGAAAATGTCTTAAGTGTGAAAATCTACGTGGTGCCAATAAGCAAAATATTTTGTAGTGTCCTTTAATCTGTTTTGTGTGTATGTATGTGTGTGTGTGTGTGTGAATTTCCATAATACAGAAAAACACTGGCATTCGTTCTTCCCTTTGGTAATGTATGTTCATTTGTGTAAAACTATAAATTTCAACAAACAATATTTGTTGCTCTCAGTCTCTCACAAAATACCTTTTTATTTACATGTAGAAACGTAAGCAAGTAAGTGTATTTGTACAAGCTGTTTTGCTACGTCACACAGTCAAAAATTTGGAAAACAGAATTCACTAAAAAATTTCTGTTTGACAATTGTTAACTCCTGTAGACTCTTATGAGACCATGGTCTTTCAAGTCAAGAGTCTATATTCCTTTCAGCTTACTGCAACATTGCTTGATTTAAACTTTGTCATGATTGCAATATTGGTCACTGCCATAAAGTAGGAAATTCAAGGGAAAAAAGAATCTATTTATTGTGTAAAAGGTGTTGACCTAGGATTGTAACACACACATGAACTATACAGGGATAAGTAAAAGCAAATGCCATCTGGGCAGTCAGAGTGATTCCATAACTGTGTAGCCTTACCCCAATGAAAACAGGATTGGAAAAATTAGGACTATCACAACCAAAGTCAGTAACCTTGTGAGATCAGCAAGCCACAATTGCCTTTTCCGCATTGGAAATTGGAATAATGTAAATCAACAAATACTGATTGAGGATCTACTATGTGCCAGAGGTTGGGCTAGATACTTGGGATATAAAAAGACCCAATCCCTCCAGAGCGTTCAGACTTGTGTCAGAGATTGGCACTACCAGTGAACTCTTCTTAGAGATTTCATGAGGACATCTGTGAGGGCTTACCTCCTGGAGAACAATGTAATATAGTGCAGATAAGATGTGGAGACAAAAGTGGTCCCAGTCTTGGTTCTGTCACTAATATATTCTGTGACTTCAGGCAAGTTACTGAACCTCTACAAAATTATTTCTAGACAGCAATGGTTTTGTTATGGTTTTGGTGTTGTTTCTGGTTTTGTTACGGCAGTTAAAGGAGATTGCATACAAAAAGCACCTAGCACTCTGTCCGGTACATGGTAGGCTTTTCAGAGACACAAGTTCCCTCCTGGTAAATTATAAGATGCTTTACAAATAGCCATTCACACGTGGTAAGAATGTGGAGAATATATGGAGAATAATGTAGTAAAGAGATGCTAGTGATCTTACACTGGGAAGACAAACTCAGTTCTATATATTTTTTTAAAACAGATTGATTAGTTTATGTACTCATTTATTGGCAAGACTGGGTAAAAAGATTACTCAATGAAAACTCTTGCCTCAACTACAGCCTACTTTTCTGTTTAGTCCTCTATATTTTAGAGTAGAAGATAGTGTATCTTTTGTTATCAGTTTTGTCAGAAATTTCTGTGAAGGAAACAGCTCCTAAGAACAAAATATGAGGCATTTATCTCCCTTTCATCTATGCCACCAAAGCCCCAAATCCAGCTGGTGATAGCTCTGGTCCTCTGCGTCAGTCCCCAAAAAGTTTGCTGGGCTTTCACAGGCTCTGCAGGAGCAGGCATGGGCTGGTGCTTCCAGGATACACTTGGTTCACTCATTCACACATCTCCAAATGTGTTCTCAGCTAAAGCTTACTGCCTGCCCTAGAGCAGGACGGAATGCAGAGGCATTTCCTAACAACGTGTCCGAGGAG
The DNA here is from genome assembly GCF_008692025.1 of Phocoena sinus. Classification (NCBI taxonomy): domain Eukaryota; kingdom Metazoa; phylum Chordata; class Mammalia; order Artiodactyla; family Phocoenidae; genus Phocoena; species Phocoena sinus. The sequence continues at coordinate 27,321,215 of NC_045774.1, read as the reverse complement.
GGAGAAGACTCCGTCCTGCCTCTGTGGGAATGTAATAGACAAACATTTGAATAATGACTAAATGGGGAGCTTTTAGCTGTGAAACAGTCCATGATTTTTTTTTAAGTAAACCAGAGAGATTATTAGACAGATTTTAAGTTTTAGCTGATATGGTTTGCAGATGCGTGATTGCCTTGCTTAGTCATCTAAGCAACAGTGTATTTTTGATTCAATTGCCTGAAATACTTTAAATTCTAGTATTGCAAGTGCTGATTTAATCTCCAATAATTTTTTCCTTTTAAGGAAGTGGTACGGTAGAGTTTCAAAAGTGAAGGCTTTGGAGTCAGACAGACCAGAATTCAAATCCCTCATTATCACATGCTGTTTAACCCCAGGCAGTCAGTTTAACTTCTCTGTGCCTCCATTTCCAAATGTATAAATCGAGAGGAACACCTACCTCCCAGGGCAGTGTGAGGTCAAAATTAGAGGACATAGATAAACATATAGCCTGGGTTCTAGCAGAAAGAGGGTACTCAGCAAATATAAATTCTTACATCATTTAAAGAACAAAAATCTACAAAGTGGGAGTTGGGATATGACTTTTGCTTTCTCTAGGTTGTACTTTTTTGTGCAAAAGAAAACACAAGACCCATTACGAGACATTGAGCATGATTATATATACAGCTGACCAGTTTGACTATAAAACAATCCTTCAAAAAAAAACAATCCTTATAATATGGACAAAATATTGTAAAAAATGATTATAGAGGAAGACAGTGTCCCTTGGGTACTAAGGATACACTAATAAGACCAGGGACAAATAAGGAACTGTCTTTTCTGACTGTAAAGTAAGTACTCCTCAGCCCAACCAGAGAGAAACAGTCTGTCAAGCCTTTCCTAGAGGTAATGATAATACAACCCGGTTATTTAGTTAACAAACAAAACTTGATACACTGTCAAGTTTTTCATGAATTCCATTTATATCCTATAAATTCTATCCATAGAAATTTCCAGTGGCCCTTCCTCTTGTAGTATTAGATTCTGGCCACTGACAGCAGAGGTGGAGAATCCAGGGGAGTCTCTGTAAATAGATGATCCTAAAATAGATTCTCTTCTCCCAAACTATGCTTGATAATGCATACGCTAAAAGATGCTAAGTATTCCTTGAAAAAAAATGGCTTCATAGCCAAAGATATTTGAGAAACAATGGATTAAACACCCAGGCTCCTCTCCAGCATGCTTCTCTGAACCTCCCATATGCTAATGCACAGTTCCAAGAAGACAATACAAATGATATTGTTTGGATCTAATTTCGGTTTCATATCATGAAGGATTCCTTGACCACAACCCACAATGATCTCCCTGTTTATCATTTGCTTTAGTTTTGTCAGTGATTATTAGTTATTTATTATTGATATGTGTGTGTATTTTCTGCCCAACTTGAGATTTAATATAACATTGTGGTTAACTTGCTTGAGTTTGTGGCTTGAATTTACCACTTACTAGGTGTCTGACCTTGGGCAAGCTTCCAAACTTTTTGTGCCTCAGTTTCTTTATCAGTAAAATGATGATAAAAAATAATACCTATTTCATAGAGTTTCTGAAGATTGAAAGATTTCATGCATATAAAGCACTTGGAACAGTGCCTGGCACACAGAAAGCACTCAATTAAGTATTAGCAAAACCCAACATCTCCCTCGCCCCCTGATCTACAAGTTCCTTGATAACAGGAATAACTATCCTTTTTAATATATTCGCCACAGTGTAGTACAGAAAGTACAAATGTTTCTTAAATGAAAAAACACATTTTTGACTGATAAATTGAAAATCATATCAGAAAAATATGTTAACATTTAAATCCAAACAAACAAGCTCCTATTGGAACTATAAATGTCCCGATAATTTGAATGCAGATGTTGTTTTTTGATTTTGCTGATTTCTATCCAGTAGACTTGCTTTGTTTCTAGAAACATGATTTAGGAAGACAACAGGTTTTCTCCTCCCAGTTTATGAGCCTACTCTTCTGAGTGGTGAGGGCAAAGATAATTCCCCTGAAAAAACTTGATGCCCAAAGATTTCTAGTTTTTTCCCATCCAAATAGAAAAAAACCTACAGAAGGACCACTAAATTACTTCCTTTGCAGAGCTAATAAGCTTTGCAGAGCTAATAAAAGTAATACACAATCCAAGAAAAGACAGAGATAAATCCCAACCCTCATTTTTACAAAGGAACATGAGAGCAGCAGATGAATCTCCTATTTTATCTTTGTTTCAAGCACTTGCAATCAACATAACTGACTCCCTGCTTTTTTTTTTCCCCAGGAAGCAACTACATGTGCATTTTTTAAGTTGTCAGCAAAGTATGCCTAAGGGATCAAAATGAAGGGTCAGTTCTTGGGGTTATTTATCCCTTTCCACTTCCCACTGTTACATGTTTGTTTGGACCTTTCTAACCAGAGAGTCAGACTTAACATATCAATGGACTTTCATCCACACTTGAAGAAAAATAACTTATAAATGCAAACAAAATACCAACGGTATCACATACTAGCATAAGTGAGAAATATATTCTAGAATTACAGACGAATTTTCAAGTGTTAACCTGACTGACTTGGGGAAGAACAAAAAGTTCTGATAGCTCTTTCAATTCTCAGGTTATGTAACATGATGTGAAATAGTTCTTAGATGCTTCTACTGACTTTAGTTACTAAAAATGTATCAATCATCCACTAAAAGTTTACCAAAAAATAACTTTTTGCAACTGAAGCTTTCTTGATCTTAAACTCTAATGGGAAGGCTGAGATTTTTTTTTCACTCTGGTCAACTTTCACTTTAACAGCAGGTTTCCAGTTCTTAGCATGATTGAGGGAACATTTAACTCTACCAACCACCTACATAAGAGCCAGGCAGACAGCCAAAGGCCATTGCCCTGATGGTGATCGCAGTCTCTACACAGTGAATCCCGGAGGCCCCAGTACCAGCCTCTGAGCAAGATGAGATGAGAAGAGCCTCCAATGGGGGAAGCAGCCCACAGAGCAAGGGCTGTGTGCCGGCCTCAGTCTGCGGAGAGTTTGGGTCTGTGCGAGTGTCATGGAAAATTGCCTTGGGATTAAGGGGGAAGGGGAGGACACCTGACTTGAATATGTTAATAAAGTTTTATTGGGGCCAGATAACAAAGCACGGAGCAAGCAATGACTGGACATAGTCCTTGTTTCTTCCTTGTTATATTTAGAGCTGTTTTAGGGACACAAATTTTTTACACATGGTTGGCAAAGGCTCTGACCAGATGGCAAGTATATCATTCAACTTTGTCCATATAAAACAAATCACTTGTAAAAAGTGATCTTTGAGGCTTAATTTCGCTTCAGAAACAATAAAAATAGAGCCTATTTTGCAGCTTTGGAGAATTTTGCAGCTTTGGAGAATTAGGGCTAATGTACTCGGAGTGCTTTGCACACTATTTTGTATACTATTGCCACTTAGTAGCTTTTATCAACTAAAAACACTGGTGGAGCTATGCTCCGTTTGCTGCAAGAGGTTATTCAATTCTTTTAACTCAAATGAGGCTGTCGATGGAGACAGGAGGCAAGGAGGAGAAATGGCAAGGTGAGTGAGCTTGTATTGACTGTTCTTTAACATGTGAAGGAAAATAAGCATTTAAGGAAGAATAACCAAGCAGAAACAAAATTACTACTCCCCTGCTGTATCAGTGTCCTAGGGCTGCTGTAGCAAATTACCACAAGCCGGGTGGCTTAATACAACAGAAATTTATTCTCTCACAGATCTGGAGGCCGAAGCCTGAAACCAAGGTGTTGTCGGAGCCTGCGTGCTCTAAAGGCTCCAGAAAAGAATCCTTTCTTGTCTCTTCTAGCTTCTGGTGGTTTCCAGGTGTTCCTTGGGAAACCAGTCATGGGATCAGGATCCACCCTAATCTAGTCTGACCTCATCTTAACCAATTACATCTACAAGCCCTTATTTCCAAGGAAGGTCACATTCTGAGGTTCTAGGTGGACATGAATGTTGTGGGGAAGGGGGCTGCTGCTCAGCCTTGACACTCCTCACCCATCCACCCTGTGCTTTACCTCCCATGGCATCGTCCCCAACACACACACAGCACCTACACGTCTTCCAGATTTCCCCTGAGTGAGGCTACTGGGACAGATTGCTTCAGGTTTGAGATATGGTTGTTTTTGCATATTTGGGGGGAAAGTCTGGAGAAGTCTTACAGGAAGGAAGATCGAAAGCACATCTTTGTTTCTTTCTCCTATATTCTTCCCTTACTAATTCAGATCTGTCTTAGAAAAAAAAAAAAGTCTTGAAAATCCCTCTAGCGTCTGCCATCTGGAGATGACAATGTTATTCTTATTCCACATTTCAGCTTCTTCACTCTCAACATCATTAATGTTCCAGATACTCCAATCTATTTATTCATTTATTCTTTTGGAAGCAAAGCAATTAGATGTAAGGCCAGATCCAGGAGCGTTGGCCACAGGAGTGGGTAGCTTCAGGACATGGAGGAGAAAGTTAATGTAGATAAGAAAAAAAAGGACCTGGTGGCAGATGAGTTATCGACTTGGTAATAAAATCGTGACACACAGGATGATGGCAGGACTTGGGGTGAGAAGCCTGGGACCTCTCCAGTAACTGAAATAGAGAATATGGAACATCAGTGATGGCAGAGACAAGGGGGTGGTACTGCTACATGTCAAGAACCCCAGGAGGAAGAGTTTTAGAGTTTTTGATCCCTTGATGAGGGTAGAGAACTAATGGTCGAGAAGTGGCAGTAAGATGTAAGGGGGAACTGATCCTATTTCCCAACACTGACATGAAGGACAGTTGGCAACGAATGGCCTCCATTTGAGAGGCATCTTGAAAGCAGAGCCTTGGGGGTGGGACAGTTTTCCCATTGAAGCATAAAGGATAAAGGAATGTCAGGTGCAGAGATAGAGTGCATAATTGTGTGTTTATCCTATTCTGGGAGCTCCAGAGAACATAATATAAGGGTCAGGAAGGAGGACTCTGGTAAAAGAAGGTTAGATCAGAATAACATGGGGTATGAGGCAATGGAAGAAGATAATGAATGGAGGAAGCATTATTCTTAGGTGGTCAAACAGGTGGGGGGAGGGTGGGTTAAGCCGGACATTCAACTGCCCAGAGAACTGGTCCGAACATTCCCTCTGTGGCTGAAAGGAGACCCTCAGGGATTTACAGAGTCCTCCTAGATCCACTTCCAAGCCTTAGGGGAAAGGGGAGCCCGGAGCTCTTGGACGAGGTGACTTATGGTCTGGATTGACTGTGATGGTCCCAGGGAGGTTCTGGGCATCAGCAATTTACATGCAGTTACCCAGAGAGTGGTTAGGGGCTCCAAACCCAGAGAACCTAGGCTAGGCAGGGGTGGTGGGATCAGGCTCTTTAAGAAACAGCAATGACCTGGAGATCTTGGCATACAACCAGCTCTGCTTCTTCTCTGGGGACTCCAAGCCCAGCAATACTACTGTTATAGATTCTGTGTGTAATCTGGAGGCAGAGATAGGGTCTGTAGCTAACACTTTTTAAGTCTCCTTTGTACTGTGTCTCCAGAGATCAACTGTGAGCCCAGGCAGCTTGCTGTAATAGGAAGGGTCATCAGACCTGCCAGTTTTCTGGATGAAATGGAAAGGTATAGTAAGTCTGAAAAATTGAAAGAAATTTACCCCTGACCAAGCAAGTGGGCCACTCTTTAATGATGGAGAACATCATGTAGCAGCAAAGACTAAAAGAGGATACTAATAAGTAAATGATTTTTGATAAATACTTACATTGGAAATGCATGTAATCCCTTTGTAAAGTATAAATCAAGCAACATCCATATTTTAATCTAAGTTCAGGGTCCTGTGCCCGGCCACATTCAGTTCAGGGAGAAAAAGAGCCCCAGCTCATAGCTAGGAAAAAATGGCTCCACCCAAGCCCTCTTACGTTTAATCAGAGTTGGCTCTCAAAAAGCAATGGAGAACATGAAGAGAAAGAGATTGCTTAGACAGCAACCCCGTGTACAGTGATTTCTTATTAACATTTAATTTAAGAAAGAGGCCATTCTTGAAATTTGAGAACTTGCTAGAAAATATCTCTTTTTCCCTGGAAGTGATCTTGCTGCCCAGAAGCCTTCAAGCCTTCAAGCCTTCCTGGAATTTTTATTTAGAATCCCAGAGAGTTCAGTCAAGATTTTCCAATGCAACCACATCTTCTGCTAACATTATGTGCAGAGGCCCTCTTCCTCCTAGAATCACAGGGTCTATAATCCAATATTCTCTAGAAATGAAAAGGTTATATGGTAATTCTACTACCAACAACAAGCACCAATTTCAACTACAGTGTAATTTCCAAATCAAGACCCAAGTCGGTAATCATTACACTGAAATACAATGTATTGAAGTTATACTAGGACATTGGATTAGTCCAAAAAAGTGTTGGTAGAAAAATAGAGGATGGCTTTAGATGGCTACTACCGTTTCTCACGCACCCAAAGAATGCAACATTTGAGATGTAACTCTTCCCTTCCCCCATCCCCCCATGATTAATGATTAATGAGCAGTTGTGTACCACTCCAGTGATTTCTAGTGGTGATCAGTGGAGACGCAGCATAGAGGAGGGGTTACAGGCAGATTGCCTGAACTGGAATTCTGGCTCAGCCACTTACTAGCTGTTTACCCCTTGAAGGGTTTCTTAATCCCTCTGTGTCCCTGTTACATCAATGGGGTAATAACAGTACCACACATGGGTTTGTTACAAGGATCAAGGGAGTGTGGATCACATACCAGCAGCTTAATAAGTTTTTTCATTGTTAAATGGTCATATGAACAGGAAACATGAAAACATGCTCTCCTGACCTTCTCACCTTGCTCGGAGCTTAAGGAGGGAGGGTTACTGTATGCAATGTTTTCAGTATATATTTCAGTTTTTGCTTCCATGGTAGATGTTGCAAGATTACTGTCTTAACTTTGGGGTCGATGCTTCCAGATACCTGTCTTCCCTGAAACTGTCTGATTGATCTCTTCAAACCCAGAATAGATCAAAATGTCTAGCAGATAATAGGTCCTCCAAGAATGATTGTTCAGCTAAATGGAACCTCAGACAAAATAGTCATAGAAGACTTAGGCTATCAAAAGGAGAAAGGGTGCAAAAAAAAAAAAAAAAAAAAAGGAAATATCCAGGAGCGGCCAACCAAGGAGTGGGCAGAGCAACCTGTAAACCAACACTTGGGAGCAGAATTGTAACTCCAGCTCCTTTTTCAAGTATCTCCTACCCGATCATGTTCCCTTCATCATCGTTTGCCCATGCTGGTAAAGCATAATCACTAAGCTGCTTAGAACAGAGCCATAAAAGTTACTAGGAATAAATGAGGCAAACTTCCAACGTCTTGGTGAGATGGGAGCAAAAGCACAACATTTGGAAGAGTCCCAAACAAGACACAGACAGCAACTGCCAAGGAGAATGGAGCCCTCTCTGTCTTAATGAGGACTCTATGCTTCCAGTGGCAGAGGTACTCTTCACAAAGCTCCAAGCAGAATTCCTTCATCTCTTCTCCAGTTCTCACCTCGTGCTCTTCTCTGATTTTTCCTCCATTTCCTAAAATTTTTGGTTGTGGTCATATTTCAGATTTTTTTTTAACTGAAGTATAGTCGATTTAAATGTTGTGTTAGTTTCAGGCATGTCCTAAGATGTTTAAAGGCCTTTTTTTTTTCATCTTAAGAACTCTAATATCTCAATACTGCACGTATTCATTTTCCAGTCATGTAGGAAACATGTAAAGGAAAAATAACCATCAGAGGCTTGCACAATTTATGGAAAGGAGAATGAGAAAGGACAACTTCCTAAGCCAGATTCAATGGGATTCAAGGGCCAGGTCGTCCACAGTCTTGGCTCAAATAAAATATGTTCACTTAGGGAATCATAAGAGCTTATCAAAACATAACCAGATATAATTTAGGCATAGAAACAGTAGAAAACTTACCTTTCCCTCACCCAGGAACCTGAGATCATTTTCACTTCTTGTGTACATTCTACAATAGTTGGCACAGAATAACCAAGATTGCAAAAAGACTAGAATCTTGTTATTTAAAAAGCTCTGCAAAAGATCCTATAGCTCTGTCTGCACTTCTCATGAACTCTTATCTTCTATCTTAAAAGTACCCATTTCCAATAAAAATTTAAAAAATAAAATAAAAATACCTACATCTCAACCAAAAGGAAACCAACCTTATTTTTAAGTGAGAAAAGAACTTTAAGAGAACGTTCTCTAAACATGTACAAATGGCAAGCAAGAGCACGAAAAAAGTGATCATCACTCTTCATTACAGAAATGCAAATAAAAACCACAGCAAGATACCACTTGCCAGGCATTCAGATAACTAATATGAAAAAAAAAAAGACAAGTGTTGATGAGGATGTGAAGAAATTGGAAACTGAGGCATTGTTGGTGGGAACATAACATGGTGGAGCCACTTTGGAAAATATTGTGGCAATTCCTCAAGAATTAAATATAGAATTACCATATAATTCAGCAAGTCTATTTCTGAGCGTATATCAAAAGGATTAAAAACAGGGACTTGAAATAATATTTGTAAACCCATGATTGTAGCAGCAATATTCACAATAACCAACAGATCAAAGCAACCCTCGTTTCCACTGGAGGATGAATGGATAAATGAAGTGTCGTACAAACGTACAATGGAATATTATTCAGCTTTAAAAATGAAGAAAAATTTTTCCAAGTCCTACTGTATAGCACAGAGAGCTATATTCGGTATCCTGTGATAAACCATAATGGAAGAGAATATGAAAAAGAATATATATATCATAACTGAGTCACTTTGCTATACAGCAGAAATTAAACACAACATTGTAAATCAATTATACTTCAATAAATTTTTTAAAAAAGAAAAGAGTGCTCCTGAAACTTCTCATCTTTCCAAATTCAGAGGGCGTTTCTATGCTTACCTGACATGCTCCCTACATTGTCATTTGGGGCCCACTCTTTCTTCCTTTGAACACTCTTGTTCACATCATATTCTCCAGATTGTTCTCCCTACATTTTCTAGCCATTCCTTTCTGGGGCGACCATCCCAGTTCGTCTGAGACCATCCCAGTTTGAGCACTGAAAGTGCCTCATCCCGAAAAACCCCTTACTCCAGAGCAAAGTGGGGCAGTTGGTCACCCTAGTCTTAAGTCTCCTTTGAAGTCTCTGTGTCTTCCACTTACTACTAAAATGTCAGTGTCCCAAGGGTACCATCCTTGGCCCTCTGACCCTTTCACCCTATAAAGTCTCGTTGGTGACCTCATTCAACTCAAGACTTTAAAAACTATTGATATATTTCGATGATGGTTACCAATCTACATCTTCTCCAAACCCAAACTGCCAATATAGCCTAATGTATCAAAACAGAACACATCTTCTCCACAAAAGAAGCTTCTTATTTTCTATCTTGGTGAATGATCAAGGTGTCCATCCACCTAGTCAGCCAAACCAAAACAAATCTGGAAGTCTTTTATAATTCCTCCTTCTCTCTCACCCTCTTGATTCTACCTTTTAGATATTCATCCCTCGCCCCTCTCCATTTCGCACATACAGCTTTTGTTCAGGCTTCATAATTCCCCATCTGAAATATATCACAGTCATTCTGCCAATCCAGTAGTCTTTCTAGAATGCTAAGCTAATTAACCTTTCTGCAACCATTTAATGGTCCCCCCTGTGGCTTTTCATGGAAAAATTCAACTCTTTGGAACACTAAGGTCCATACTCTGAACGCTTGCCAATCTCTCCAGCCTTCTCGCAAGCACTATCCCACCCACCCTCCCTCTTGCCTCCCTAGCTCCCCCCAGTCTTGAGTCCAGTCAACGCTTGCTGATTTCTGAAGCTCCCGTGTTATTTCCCATCTATGAGCCCTCCCACCCGCAGTTTTCTCCAATGGGAATGCTCATTCTTCAACTCACCCTTTCTGGACCAATTCAAACAATTCTGTTTGATTTGGCGGCCCTCCATTGGACAGCTATTGCACCCTTTACCATAGCACTTACTATTCAGTATTCTCACCATTGGTTATGTGTATGTCTCACTGACTGGACTTCGAGCAATTTGAGAATATAATCTGTGTACTATTTGCTGTTAGAAACCCAACACCTAAGACAACAGTGCTCAAGAAAAGTTTGTCAAAATGAAAAAATGAATGAATGAGCAAATGATTTAATACCTGGAAACCAGATTGGCTGGCTGTAAGTGGCTTCATGAGCTTTATTCCTTTAATTTGATGCTTCCATATTTTTCCACATTTCAGAAGTCAAAAAAGATTCTGGAGTTGTAAGAATGAAAGCAAGTTTCCCACTGACGAGAAAAGATATGTGCGTGAACTTAGTTAAAAGTATCTATGAATTTATAAATGGGTTGTGAGAAGGATTTTTACAAGAACTTGTTCAATAAATAGTAAAACAACAAAGCAATCATTTTACAACTGTAGGCCCAGCGAAAAAGCCACAACAGGCCCAGCTTGAAGGTGTAACCATGGTCAAAGGAAAAAGGTCCTGCTGGAGTGCTCAGGACGTGGGGGAAATGGTGTTGACTAAGTGATTAGCCCCCAAGATAAAGCATGAAAGATAAAGCAGAGAGAGAGAACGTAGGAACGTAAGAACTGACAGGGGGAATTTGGAATGCTTCATCTTCTAGGAGCCCTCATTGGCTGGGAGCTCTCAGAAGTTGGTGGAAGGAAGGTGGCCATGGGATGAGGTATCGCCAAGGTACAAATCTGAGAATTCAAAACAGAGAGCAGCGGGCCAGAGGATGGGACAGCAGAGCAGAGGAAATCTAAATTCTCTGTGAAGGAAATCTGTATTTACGGAACACATTTTGTAAAAGAGATAATGCATTATCATATAATCAAGAAAATTAGGCCCAGTTAGTAATAATAATAAGACTATAGAAACTACAGAAGTTTCCAGGTAGTAGTAAAGGGGGACTTTGATAATCTACCAAGACAAATGTAGAGCTGAGCTTTCCAAATAGAACAAATGACTGCTTCACGGTCACTTCTGAAACTAACAGACAACTAGTCACTGGGGCAAGGCTAGTTCCCAGGGTATCTGGCAAATGGGAAAGGCCTGAAGGTAAAAAAGGCAAATCCACAGAGAGAGATGAGACTAGAAAGCTTAGTCAGGTGCCCTAAGTTTAATCATGCAGAAATTTTATTCCAAAGTGCAAAATGAGCAAGTTTGTATTTCTTCATGTTTGCTTTCACATACATTATTTCAGCAGAATCTCAAAAGGGCCCTGTCGTGTAGATAGAGTAGGACTTATGATCCCCATTTTGTAACCAAGTAAACTGGGACTTGACATTAATAAGTTACTTGCCCAAGGTCCCACAGAGAGTAAAATGTGGAGCTGGGACTAGACGTCTGGTTTTGAGTTCAGCTCCCTTTCTCCTATAATGGGGGCCCTCTCTGATTTAAGCCCTGCCCTAGAAAAATAGAAGATAAGAGCTGGTGAGGGGATGGGAGGCAGGCCTGGCAGGGACCCCCATATGAGAAGGTAGGGTCAGTAAGGGGCAGTGTGATGAATGGAGAGCCCTGAAAGAAGAGCAGCAACCTCGTTCACAGGTGTCTGTTGGGGTGACAGAGAGTGGCAGGGTGACCAATACCTCTGCTTTGTCCAGGTCTGTCTCCATTTTAAAATGGAAAGGCCCACATCCTGGGAACCCCCTAAGTCTCAGGCAAACCCAGTGATTAGTAGCCCTCAAGAGAGCAGAAGCTCTGGCATCAGAAGCAAGGCCTGGGGTTCGGACTAGGTTCTGTCACTTAGCTTGCATGGCCACCTTTTCTGTTTAGTAGAGTCTTTTAAAATTGCCTTTTTTTTGGAAGGGGTCAAAAAGGGTCACAGATAATTATTATGCTTCTACCTCATACTTCATAGCACAGTTTGGAGGACAAATAAGATTGCATCCACGAGAGTACTCAGTAGACAGTAGAGAGTTTACAAATAGAATCATCATCATTATTGTAAATGACCCTTTATTGTCAATAGCAAAGTGGACACAGGGCTGGAGTGAACAAAGGCCTCGCTCAATGTGGAACCCTGATTTTGTAATATTTTGACAACTTCCAAGAAAATGATGACTCCTTTCAATTTTCTCATGTAAAATCCTGCCCCGGATTAACAGTCATTCTGACATCTACCAGAGAATCGAACAGCAAACCAACAAAACCAAAGGGCTTTGACATCTGGTTTGCTCTTTAAAACAAGAACATGTTTCTAAAATTGCATTTTACGTACGATCACAATGAAAATAAATAAACACATTCACCAAAAGACTAGTGAAACCAGAAGCAAGCCACAGAAATGACCCTGCTGAGATCACTGGGAAATATTTGGGGGACATAGAAAGAAATGAGACCATATTAACTTTGCACCCACCCAGAAATACTTGTGTAATTAATTGGGTGGGAAATGTAATGACACAGCTTCAGTCCCATACACACCTCATAGACAGGCAGAAACAAAGGAGACAGAGCCCCATTCCTTAAAAGAAGAAGAAAAAAGGAAGGAGTAAAAAATGAAGGCTCTACAGAAAGGGCACAATCTGTCTTCAGCGCCAGACATGAATGAGCTCAGACGGCGAGAGTGATTTAGAGCTATTGAAACAGGCCCCTTTGGCCAAAGGCAGCTCTGTGAACCTTCGTGGAATGCTCACAGGCAATCTGTAACAAGTACATAGCCTCTAGGAAACCTGAGTGCTTCAAACACTCGCATTGATTTTGCAAAAATGACATAAACAAGAACTACCAACAGAAGCCCCAGGCCCCGAGTGGGTACTGCCAGCCACACCATAATGAGAAGGCAACTCACACACCCACCATCTCCATGTGGAGAAGAGGACTGACCATACTCCCATGCCTTGTTTCTGCTATTTGAATTATATCTACACGTACTCATGTACGTGTAAATATAATTTGCAAATATTGCCTTTGTTCCCTTTGCAACGCTGAAAATCGTCATGGCCTTTAGGAAAAGCAATTTTTCAACCTCTGATGGAGCACAAGCTGTTTTATACACATGCAGCATTCAGCTAACTTTGGCAGTTGGTACTACTGCCGAAACCCTTTCGGAACATGGAAAACTGAGGTCAAGAGCCAGGCCAATTAGTCAGTTAGTGGGGACACCTGCTCCTCCTTGCCCACTGCTTATTTGCCTGTGGCAGTACACTGGCAAGGTCCCTGCAACTGGGACCTTGGCTAGGGACAGTCCAGAGAACGAGGCCGACAACTGCAATCACCCCATGCCCCAACCTCACGTGTGCACTCACGCACGCACACACTCACACACACTGCTAGAACTATGCACACTGCTGCGGTCTTACTAAGAGGCAGAGAAGAACTTCCACCCTGCAGAGAGGACACAGCATAAGCCCAAGAGAGTCTCAAATTTTGACAGCTAACCCAGTGGCAAGTTATACAGGGAATCAGAGGGAGAACTCGTCACAAATGTCGACCCTAACTGAAATCCAGTGACCTGAGATGCTACTCAAATCAAAAGGATCTAAAATGTGAAAGCGTCGCAGGCCTCACTGAGGTTCTCAGAGAGCCTGCCCAGAATTCCAGGAATAGGCCGACGATCACGATAATGATAATGGTTAACATTTATTAAGCACTTTTCAACGTATTGTTTTAAGAGCTTTGAATGAATTAACTCACAACAGCCCTGTGAAGTTGGTCCTCTGGTTTCTTCTAGTGTGAGAAAACTGAGGACCAAAGGGTTAAATCACTGTCTGCGGCACTGAGACCAGGCCACCTGGCTCCAGAGCCTGACAGGGTTGGACGGCCCTTCAGACTCTCCCCGAAGAGTGCCCTTGCTTGAAGTCTCCGAAGCAGGCAAGTCTTTACATCACCAGCCAGCTCTGGTCATGAACTTCCTCAGTGTGAACTGGGGTACCGTTACATATGCCTTTTTTGTCAGCAACTGCACTTCCAAGAATTTAATCCACAAATATGCATGCAGACATTTTTTGGTACAAGGTTGTAGTTTGTACAGGAAATAACCCAAATTTCCATCAGGAGCTAACTAGTTAAATATGGGATTAGCCACCCAGGGCTCTAGTCTCTAAAGCTGAATCCTCTGCTCTGCCCCTCTGCCCCCTGCAGACGCGCGGCTTAGAGAATGGATAGCCTCTGGTGGAAGTAAACCATGCCCTATTTTCTAAGTGGAAGCAGCCTCAGGGCAGGGTCCTTGCACAAACCACACATTGCACGCAGCAGCCCTATAGCCTCATAGCAGTAAAACAGAAAGAGGCGCACATACATCCACGAATAGAGTGAGCCTAGACTGCTTCTGGAAGGACCTGATGACCACAGTTGCCTCTGAAGAGGGGACCTGGAGAGCTGGGGGCTGGGGAATGTGTTTCGATTTGTAAATCTTTTGGTCATGTTTACATTTTTACATATATGTGTGAACCAAGCATACCTTAAAAAAACTAAAATTTAAAATGTTTAAATAAGTAACCCAATGAAAATAAAATATTCATTATTGATCAATCGGAAACAAAAGAAAAGAAAAAAGCAATCTAAGTGTCTAACAATTGGGGGAATGGATAAGTACATAAGAGGATACGTCTTCAGTGGAATACTGTACAATCACTAAAAGTTGGGGAGGTAGAAGCTGGGTAGGGAAAGGGGAAAATGTTTAGATGATAATGTTAATGAAAGAGCAAAATACTGTATATGCAGTGTGATTGCAATCGCAGTAACATGAACACTGTCTTTTCTTAGCAGCTGGCATGAGCATTTCTTCTGAAGGTGGGATTGGGGACCTACCTTGGCTGGGAAGTGGTTCAATAAGCCCTTTGGGGCAGAAGCTGAACCTATAGAGCTTCTCCTCCAAATTCCCAGGGAAAATGTCAGTAATTTCTACTTTACTCCCAATGACTAAGTTGAATGGATTCTTTTCACAAAGACGGCATAGAAAGACAAGAAGCAACCAAGCCTAGGTTTTCCCACAATGTACAAAAAAGGAAAGGGGGCCGAAATAAATTATGGTAAATTGTTAAGTAGTCATATTAGCAAGGGATTCCTCAAATTTGCTTTATTTCCTGATTTGGGATAATATGACTTTATTACCTCTATACTTCTAAAGAAAATCAGTGTGTAGCCGTCTGTATAAAGAAGCAACTCTGTTCCAACTGCAGAAGGCAGTTGGAGGTACCGCAGAAGAGATTCATAGGAAGGCTTAGTAACGAACCCTCCATCTTTCTCAGATCCTCAAGGGTTTTCGTTCTTTCTGCCCTCGTGTTTGGAAGAAAGTCTGAGCTGCGGGAGTAGAAGGAAAGGTTGGGGAGCAGGAGAGGGAAAGAGCACCTCAGATGCAGAAACAACTGATATTTTTCCCTACGTTTTTGAAAACATCTAACCCCAGGAAGGCATCTCAGATGGATAACCAATGCTCATAGAGAAAATATGGTTCAGTCCAGGGGAAACGAGGATTCCCCGGTTATATCTGTTCAATAGCATATATAACTAGATAGTCTTGAGGCTGATGTCCCTAACAAGCTCCCCCTTGGCAACCACAAGTCTGTTCTCTTTATCTGTGAGTCTGTTTCTGTTTCGTAGATAAGTTCGTGTCATAGTTTAGATTCCACATATAAATGATATCATATAGTATTTAAGACTTAGCTAATATCATTTGATACATTTGAGTCACTGCAATGACTAGCTCCCCAGTCTCCCAATGTCCAGTCTGTGGTCTTTCAATTCATCACAACTGCCCCCGTCACATCAGGACAGAGGGAAAGGAGACGGACCACTGTAACAGAATGCACAGGAGCCCATTTTAATATGCTTTCTTAAAACTCTAGTTCTGAAATTACGTGGAAAAAGGCTAAAGCTGGAATTCTTACAAAATAAAGTTTGCACTAAAAACTATGAAACTGGGAATTCCCTGGTGATCCAGTGATTAGGACTCCGCACTTCCGCTGCAGGGGGCCCGGGTTCAATCCCTGGTCAGGGAAGGAAAATCCCACAAGCTGCGAGCCAAAACAAATTCAAAAATAAAAACTATGAAACTAATACTTAACACAGCACGTAGTAGGTGAAATGTACAAAGACTGGTAGAATTCAAGAAAATAGTTTTTTTCACGTTCAATTGATTATCACCAGTGTCAACAATTTATGAGTTTAGGGATTCCTGACCACAGGCAGATTTCATTAAAGGAAAAGAAATCAACATCTGTGATGTTTCACCTTCCATCTACTTTCTTAATGACTAAATTTGGTCAAAATATTCAGTTTGAGTAGAAAATAACAGATAGGTATGAAAGTCCCACGTATATCTTTAAAAATATAGGAAAACAGATGTATTTATGACATAATACTTCAGTAGCTTTTATCAAAACTAACGTGCTTTTGACCCAAGTAGACAAGAATATTTTATGTTCATCCAAAATTTTACTCTATCATCTGTTAAAACTAACATTTTAAATCTTGGACCAAACACCTATCCAAGCAATACCAATCACAGAACACATGGATGATTTTAAAGTCCTATGACTGATGCACTGACACTTCTATCAGAAATTCTATATTTAAAATACTTTAAATGAGTATTTTGCTTCCAAAAGTCATCCCGGATAATGTGCCCAATGTAGCCATTGCTCAAAAATATTTTTGGAACCAGCCTTCAGGAAATGCCTTCAGGGCAGATTACAACAGTCCTTGCAAGAAAAATCACTTGAATTACTTGCAAGTCGTAGGTCACTTGTGACCAGTCATGACATCATCCAGCTTGATCATCCATCCACTCATTCATCAGATTTGGCACTTGTCTATTTCCAGAAATCAAATTCATCCTCAGAGGAGAAAAAGATACTCTTGCTGAAGTAGTTTTCCAAAGACTCTGAGGCAATTTTTGAGCAGGCTCTTCTGTTATACATCCTGGGACACAGACCTAGCAGAAAGTGGGAGGGAATCTAGGCGGGGCAGACCTGCTCACCAGGGTCTACGCATGGTCAGGGGTGTTAACCAGGGGCCCAAGGCTGGTGGTCCTGTGAGGGCCGAAGGCCTCACCATCCCGTGGGTGGTTCAGGTAGTCAGTGGTTCCAGCCTGACCTACCAGCCGAGAAAGCCTGGCCTGAGCAAGCTCTTTCCCTCCAAACACGTGCCACAAAGACTGAGGGCAACAGCCCTGGCCTCAGCAGCCCTGGTTTAAACCTCAGCTCTGAAATCTTCTGGCTTCTTGAATTTGAGCAATTAACTTGCATTATTTTTTATACTTTTGGATAAAGTCTGTTACTAAATAACAGATGCAGTTTTAACTAAATACGTTTAGGTCAAGTCATTTTCTATCACATTTGTCAACAAAAGACACAGAGTCTAGTAGCTACATGCACAGGCTCTCAGGTCAGACAAACCTGGGTTCAAGCCCAGCTCTTCCAGTTGGTAGCAGTTCTCTGAGCTCCATTCTTGTCTGTAAAATGAGGATAAAAATCTCTCTCTTGAAGAGTTGTGATTAAATGAGATAACATATCCTAAGCATCGTTCTTAACACATCGAAGTGCTCACTAATTGCTGCTATGATTGCACTTGGATGTAGAAGGAAATGAGATAAGTAAGACCCAGTTTCTACCTTCAAGTTGTTCAAAAGCACCCAGTGGAGTTGGGACAAGCCAGACCCAGAAGCAATTAGAGAGAAGAGCCCGGTTGATGGTAAGTGGTAACATCTGCTGGAGGGTTTAGAGGAGAGGGAGAGTCAGAAAAGTCTTCCAAGAGGACTTCCCTGGTGGTCCCGTGGTTGACTCCGCACTTCCACTGCAGGGGGCACGGATTCGATCCCTGGTCAGGGAACTAAGATCCCACATGCATGGCCAAAAAAAAAAAAAAGGCTTCTGAGAAAAATGCTGTCTAAACTGGGTTTTAAATGAGTAGGAATCCTCACATTGCAAATGCCATAGCAGAGTTAGGCTAGCATGGCGCTTTGGGGACCAATATTACTTGTTGCCTTTGGAGGTTAGATGAGGTAGTGGTTGGTATCTGTTGAAAGGGGCTGGTTTATCATGCAAGAACTCAGACTCTGCAACCCAAGTTTGAACCCTAGCTTAGTGGCTTACTAGTAAAATGAACGTGGGTAAAGTACTTAACCTCTTTGCTCTTCAGTTTCCTCATCTGTAAAAAAGGGAATATGACTTAACAAGTTAATACTTGTAAAGTGTCTAGTGCAGAGACCAGCACAAATTACATTTTCAATGAATTTAGCTACCATGATTGATTATCATCATCACTGACCATAGGCAGCAGAACCATGGAGGGCAGAAGACTTGGTCTGGTTTCCACAGAAGAAGGGTTGGCTAGAGCAGACACAATACAGGCTCCCTGGGTACCAGCTGTTTAGGGCAAGGCTGAAAACCTGACCATGAGGGGGGAACTCAAGTGTCCTTAGTTGGGGGAACTAGGCAGAGACCTAGTCAAAGCCTGAAACCACATGGGACAGAGTGCCATCCCACTCAGGGGACCCTCCGGTACCACACCATTCTTCCATGCCCCAGCAGGTGGATCTGAAATCACTGATACCCCTCTCCGGATTAGCTTTTGACAAGGCTTATCTCAACTGCAGGAAGATGCCGGGCTAACACAAAAGTGGGGGAGGAATGAAGGGAGGGTGATCTTCTAAACAATTATAATGTCTTTGCAACACATATTTGCAAGTGTAAGTTATGGTATACCTAATAAAAATTCCACCACTTTAATGTACTAATTATTACTGGAATAAAAGTAAAAACTATAATCCTATTATTCATAATAAGCCTTGTGCTTTTCTCTAGTAGTGAAATAATAGCTGTACTCATACTGAAGAACTTAGGAGAATCTCACTGCAATCTTTAAGTTTAGCAATTAAGTAATGCTATCTCCTGCTTTTATCTTTGAATTATAGAATATTTATTTTTTGTTGGGAAAAGAGCTGAATTACAAAAACATACATGCACCTCAATGTTCATCTCAGCGCTATTTACAACAGCCAAGATGTGGAAGTAACCTAAATGTCCATCAACAGATGAATGGATAAAGAAAATGTGGTAAATATATACACTGGAATATTACTCAGCCATAAAAAAAGATTGAAATAATGCCATTTGCAGCAACATGGATGGACCTAGAGATTATCATTCTAAGTGAAGTAAGTCAAAGACATATGTGATATCACTTATATGTGGAATCTTTAAAACATGATAAAAATGAACTTATTTACAAAACAGAAATAGAAAACAAACTTGTGGTTACCAAAGGAGAAAGGAGAGGGGGAAGGGATAAATTGGGTATTTGGGATTAACAGATACACACTACTACATATAAACAATATGAACCTGCTGTATAACACAGAGAACTAAGTTCAATATCTTATAATGACATACAATGGAAAAGAATCTGACAAAGAATCTGATTCTGTTATGTACAACTGAATCACCTTGCTGCACACCTGAAATTTTTTAGATGAACTATACTTCGATTTTTTAAAAAGTTGAATTAGCTTGATAACATATGTAATCTCAGATTGATAAAGGCCATGGTCATTTGTAATTCATTATTATGCTTTAAAATAAGATGCTTTTGCACATTATACTAAATCCAACCCCATTTTGTTTATAACTTCTAAAAATTTGACATTCAAATGTTATAACTAGTTAGTAGCTTTAACATCAGCCTAGGTGCTCTCTAATGCTATACTTCCCTCTTGTGGCAAATACAGAAAACTGCAGTATATAGGTTTTTTCCCTCTTTTAGTTTATTTTGCCAGGTTTTATCCAGCCTTAAATACTTTCAAGAAAAAGGCAAACTCTAAACACCCAAATAAACAAATTTACAAGATGGGCAGTGTTTCCCAGGGGTTAAAAATATGTGTTTGAAAATATATGTGTGTGTGTGTGTGTGTGTGTGTGTGTGTGTGTGTGTGTTTGAAAACCCACCTGCCTGTGTTCAAATCCCACCTCGGCCACGTACCAGCTGTGGAAATCTGGGGGAGTTCCTTTGGCTCCCCACGTCTAAATCCTCATCTGTGAAATGAGAATAGCAATAGTACCTTGTCTTGTTATGAGGATTAAATGAGTCAATATATGTTAAGCACTAAGAGAACAGGAGCTGACACATCAGTGCCATTCAAAATGACAGCTATTTGCTATCACCTGAAACATAAATTACAGCCCACTCCCAAGTAACAGAAGTTTTCAGGGACGCACAGACAATTTCCCCGCAGTGTCCAGCCCAAGACCACGTCTCCTTGGTAAGACTATTTGGCACAGAGTACAGAAACTGAAATGGCAACCATTTCTTTTTCTTTTGTTTAAAATATCTTTATTGGAGTATAATTGCTCTACAATGTTGTGTTAGTTTCTGCTGTATAACAAAGTGAATCAGGTATATGTATACATATACCTCCATATCCCCTCCCTCTTGTGTCTCCCTCCCACCCTCCCTGTCCCACCCCTCTAGGTGGTCACAAAGCACCAAGCTGATCTCCCTGTGCTATGCAGGTGCTTCCCACTAGCTATCTATTTTATCTACATTGGGTAGAGTATATATGTCTATGCCACTCTTTCACTTCGTCCCAGCTTACCCTCCCCCCGCCCCGTGTCCTCAAGTCCATTCTCTACGTCTGCAGCTTTATTCCTGTCCTGCCCTTTTTTTTTTTTTAGATTCCTCATATATGTGTCAGCATATGGTATTTGTTTATCTTTTTCTGACTTACTTCACTCTGTGTGACAGACTCTAGGTCCATCCACCTCACTACAAATAATTCAATTTCGTTCCTTTTTATGGCTGAGTAATATTCCATTGTATATATGTGCCACATCTTCTTTATCCATTCATCTGTCGATGGACACCTCGGTTGCTTCCATCTCCTGGCTATTGTAAACAGAGCTGCAGTGAACATTGTGGTACATGACTCTTTTTGAATTATGGTTTTCTCAGGGTATGTACCCAGTAGTGGGATTGCTGGGTAGTATGGTAGTTCTATTTTTAGTTCTTTAAGGAAGCTCCATACTGTTCTCCATAGTGGCTGTATCAATTTACATTCCCACCAACAGTGCAGGAGGGTTCCCTTTTCTCCACACCCTCTCCAGCATTTATTGTTTGTAGATTTTTTGATGATGGCCACTCTGACTGGTGTGAGGTGATACCCCACTGTAGTTTTGTTTTGCATTTCTCTAATTAGTGATGTTGAGCATTCTTTCATGTGTTTGTTGGCAATCTGTATATTTTCTTTGGAGAAATATCTATTTAGGTCTTCTGCCCATTTTTGGATTGGGTTGTTTGTTTTTTTGATATTGAGCTGCATGAGCTGCTTGTATATTTTGGAGATTAATCCTTTGTCAGTTGCTTCATTTGCAACTATTTTCTCCCATTCTGAGGGTTGTCTTTTCATCTTGTTTATGGTTTTCTTTGCTGTGCAAAAGCTTTGAAGTTTCATTAGGTCCCATTTGTTTCTTTTTGTTTTTATTTCCATTTCTCTAGGAGGTGGGTCATAAAGGATCTTGCTGTGATTTATGTCATAGAGTGTTCTGCCTATGTTTTCCTCTAAGAGTTGGAGAGTTTCTGGCCTTACATTGAGGTCTTTAATCCATTTTGAGTTTATTTTTGTGTATGGTGTTAGGGAGTGTTCTTATTTCATTCTTTTATATGTAGCTGTCCAGTTTTCCCAGCACCACTTATTGAAGAGGCTGTCTTTTCTCCATTGTATGTTCTTGCCTCCTTTATCAAAGATAAGGTGACCATATGTGTGTGGGTTTATCTCTGGGCTTTCTATCCTGTTCCATTGATCTATATTTCTGTTTTTCTGCCAGTACCATACTGTCTTGATTACTGTAGCTTTGTAGTATAGTCTGAAGTCCAGGAGCCTGATTCCTCCAGCTCCATTTCTCTTCCTCAGGATTGCTTTGGCAATCCAGGGTCTTTTGTGTTTCCATACAAATTGTGAAGCTTTTTGTTCTAGTTCTGAGAAAACTGGCATTGGTAGTTTGATAGGAATTACATTGAATCTGTAGATTGCTTTGGGTAGTATAGTCATTTTCACAATGTTGATTCTTCCAATCCAAGAACATGGTATATCTTTCCATCTGTTTGCATCATCTTTAATTTCTTTCATCAGTGTCTTATAGTTTTCTGCATACAGGTCTTTTGTCTCCTTAGGTAGGTTTATTCCTAGGTATTTTATTCTTTTTGTTGCAATGGTAAATGGGAGTGTTTCCTTAATTTGTCTTTCAGATTTCTCATCATTAGTGTATAGGAATGCAAGAAATTTCTGTGCATTAATTTTGTATCCTGCTACTTTACCAAATTCGTTGATTAGCTCTAGTAGTTTTCTACTAGCATCTTTCTGATTCTCTATGTATAGCATCATGTCATCTGCAAACAGTGACTGCTTTACTTCTTCTTTTCCGATTTGGATTCCTTTTATTTCTTTTTCTTCTCTGATTGCTGTGGCTAAACCTTCCAAAACTATGTTGAAGAAGAGTGGTGAGAGTGGGCAACCTTGTCTTGTTCCCGATCTTAGAGGAAATGGTTTCAGTTTTTCACCACTAAGAAGGATGTTGGCTGTGGATTTGTCATATATGGCCTTTATTATGTTGAGGTAAGTTCCCTCTGTGCCTAATTTCTGGAGAGTTTTTATCATAAATGGGTGTTGAATTTTGTCGAAAGCTTTTTCTGCACCTATTGAGATGATCACATCGTTTTTATTCTTCAGTTAATATGGTTTATCACATTGATTGATTTGCATATATTGAAGAATCCTTGCATTCCTGGGATAAACCCCACTTGATCATGGTGTATGATCCTTTTAATGTGCTGTTGGATTCTGTTTGCTAGTATTTTGTTGAGGAATTTTGCATCTGTGTTCATCAGTGATATTGGCCTGTAGTTTTCTTTCTTTGTGACATCTTTGGTTTTGGTATCAGGGTGATGGTGGCCTCACAGAATTAGTTTGGGAGTGTTCCTCCCCCTGCTATATTTTGGAAGAGTTTGAGAAGGATAGGTGTTAGCTCTTCTCTAAATGTTTGATAGAATTCGCCTGTGAAGCATCTGGTCCTGGGCTTTTTTTTTCTTGGAAGATTTTTAATCACAGTCTCAATTTCAGTGTTTATGATTGGTCTGTTTATATTTTCTATTTCTTCCTGGTTCAGTCTCAGAAGGTTGTCCTTTTCTAAGAATTTGTCCATTTCTTCCAGGTTGTCCATTTTATTGGCATATAGCTGCTTGTAGTAATCTCTCATGATCCTTTGTATTTCTGCAGTGTCATTTGTTACTTCTCCTTACCTCATTTCTAATTCTATTGATTTGAGTCTTCTCCCTTTTCTTCTTGATGAGTCTGGCTAATGGTTTATCAATTTTGTTTATCTTCTCAAAGAACCAGGCTTTAGGGTTTTTTTTCCTTTTTTCTTTAAATAAATTTATTTATTTTTGGCTGCATTGGGTCTTCATTGCTGCACACAGGCTTTCTCTAGTTGAGGCGAGCGGGGGCTAATCTTCGTTGCGGTACACAGGCTTGTCATTGCGGTGGCTTCTCTTGTTGTGGAGCATGGGCTCTAGGCAGGCGGGCTTCAGTAGTTGTGGCACGCAGGCTTCAGTAGTTGTGGCTCACGGGCTGTAGAGCGCAGGCTCAGTAGTTGTGGCGCACGGGCTTAGTTGCTCCGCGGCACGTGGGATCTTCCTGGACCAGGGCTCGAACCTGTGTCCCCTGCATTGGCAGGCAGATTCTTAACCACTATGCCACCAGGGAAGTCCCCAGCTTTTAGTTTTATTGATCTTTGCTATTGTTTCCTTCATTTCTTTTTCATTTATTTCTGATCTGATCTTTATGAGTTCTTTCCTTCTGCTAACTTTGTTTTTTTTTTTTTTCTTTTTTCTCTAATTGCTTTAAGTGTAAGGTTAGGTTGTTTATGTGAGATGTTTCTTGTTTCTTGAGGTAGGGTTGTATTGCTATAAACTTCCCTCTTAGAACTGCTTTTGCTATATCCCATAGGTTTTGGGTCGTCGTGTTCTCATTGCCATTTGTTTCTAGGTAGTTCTTGATTTCCTCTTTGATTTCTTCAGTGATCTCTTGGTTATTTAGTAGTGTATTGTTTAGCCTCCATGTGTTTGTATTTTTTACAGATTTTTTTCTTGTAATTGATATCTAGTTCATAGCATTGTGGTTGGAAAACATACTTGATACAATTTCAATTTTCTTAAATTTACCAAGGCTTGATTTGTCACCCAAGATATGATCTATCCTGGAGAATGTTCCATGAGTGCTTGAGAAAAAAGTGTATTCTGTTGTTTTTGGATGGAATGTCCTATAAATATCAATTAAGTCCACCTTGTTTAATGTATCATTTAAAGCTTGTGTTTCCTTATTTATTTTCATTTTGGATGATCTGTCCATTGGTGAAAGTGGGGTGTTAAAGTCCCCTGTGATGACTGTGTTACTGTCAATTTCACCTTTTATGGCTGTTAGCATTTGCCTTATGTATTGAGAAGCTCCTATGTTGGGTGCATAAATATTTACAATTGTTATATCTTCTTCTCGGATTGATCCCTTGATCATTAGGTAGTGTCCTTCTTTGTCTCTTATAATAGTTTTTATTTTAAAGTCTATTTTGTCTGATATGAGAAGTGCTACTCCAGCTTTCTTTTGATTTCCATTTGCATGGAATATCTTTTTCCATCCCCTCATTTTCAATCTGTATGTGTCCCTAGGTCTGAAGTGGGTCTCTTGTAGACAGCATATATATGGGTCTTGTTTTTTAATCCATTCAGCCAGTATGTGTCTTTTGGTTGGAGCATTTAATCCATTTACATTTAAGGTAATTATCAATATGTATGTTCCCATTACCATTTTCTTAATTGTTTTGGGTTTATTATTGTCGGTCTTTTCCTTCTGTTGTGTTTCCTGCCTAGAGAAGTTCCTTTAGCATTTGTTGTAAAGCTGGTTTGGTGGTGCTGAATCCTCTTAGCTCTTGTTTGTATGTAATGGTTTTAATTTCTCTGTCAAATCTGAATGAGATCCTTGCTGGGTAGAGTAATCTTGTTTGTAGGGTTTTTCCCTTTCATCACTTTAAATATGTCCTGCTTCTCCCTTCTGGCTTGCAGAGCTTCTGCTGAAAGTTCAGCTGTTAACCTTATGGGGATTCCCTTGTGTGTTTGTTATTTGTTGTTTTTCCCTTGCTGCTTTTAATATTTTTTCTTTGTATTTAATTTTTGATAGCTTGATTAATATGTGTCTTGTCATGTTTCTCCTTGGATTTATCCTGTATGGGACTCTCTGTGCTTCTTGGACTTGACTATTTCCTTTCCCATATTAGGTAGGTTTTCAACTCTAATCTCTTCTAATATTTTCTCAGTCCCTTTCTTTTTCTCTTCTTCCTCTGGGACCCCTATAATTCAAATGTTGGTGCATTTAATGTTGTCCCAGAGGTCTCTGAGACTGTCCTCAATTCTTTTCATTCTTTGTTCTTTATTCTGCTCTGCAGTAGTTATTTCCACTATTTTATTTTCCAGGTCACTTATCTGTTCTTCCGCCTCAGTTATTCTGCTATTGATTCCTTCTAGAGAATTTTAAATTTCATTTATTGTGTTGTTCAACATTGTTTGTTTGCTCTTTAGTTCTTCTAGGTCCTTGTTAAATGTTTCTTGTATTTTCTCCATTCTGTTTCCAAGATTTCAGATCATCTTTATCATTACTCTGAATTCTTTTTCAGGTAGACTGCCCATTTCCTCTTCATTTGTTTGGTCCAGTGGGTTTTTGCCTTGCTCCTTCTTCTGCTGTGTGTTTTTCTGTCTTCTCATTTTGCTTAACTTACTGTGTTTGGGGTCTCCTTTTCGCAGGCTGCAGGTTCATAGTTCCCGTTGTTTTTGGTGTCTGCCCCCAGTGGCTAAGGTTGGTTCAGTGGGTTGTGTAGGCTTCCTGGTGGAGGGGACTAGTGCCCGTGTTCTGGTGGATGAGGCTGGATCTTGTCTTTCTGGCAGGCAGGACTGCCTCCAGTGGTGTGCTTTGGGGTGTCTGTGACCTTATTATGATTTTAGGCAGCCTCTCTGCTAATGGGTGGTGTTGTGTTCCTGTCTTGCTAGTTGTTTGGCATAGGGTGTCCAGCACTGTAACTTGCTGGTCATTGAGCGGAGCTGGGTCTTAGCATTGAGATGGAGATCTCTGGGAGAGCTTTCGCCGTTTGATAGTATGTGGCCATTTGATATTACGTGGAGCTGGGAGGTCTCTGGTGGACCAATGTCCTGAACTCGGCTCTCCCACATCAGAGGCAGAGGCCTGACACCCTGCCGAAGCACCAAAACCCTATCAGCCACACACAATGTGTTCTTTTAAGAGCACACTTAAGTAACATCATGATTGTGTGCGGTACAACTTTACTTTCAAACTGAGAGCTGCGGTGGATGGGATTTTTGCCTTCCCCTGATGGTTGAAAGTTACAATTTTTGTTTTTGGAAACCCCACCACTTCCTTATTTCTATTATTATTTTTGCAAGAAAAGTATAAAGAGAGTTGGAATGGAGGTGAGATTTGTGATCAGGAAAGCCCTGGATGCCCTCCTTCTCCATCTTCTGCCTCTCTCTCTGATTAGTTCCTATCCAGCAGTAGATTGAAGCAGGAGATGATTCTCCATTTCAATTGAGCTATGATTATGTCTCTTTTTACCCAAGCAAGTCATAGAATGTTAATATCACACATTGGACCCCAGGGCACACCCTGCTTGGCCTCTTCATTTTACAGTTGAGGAGCTTGGGGTCCAAAGAAGTAATAACTCAGTTCTCCCAGCACATTTCCAGCACTTCTTCCATTGGTTCCCAATGCCACACAATGAGATAACTGTTTAATGCTTCTGAGTCCTTGGAAACATTAGTAATTGCCATGAAGAGAAAAGGACAAAGCTGTGAAAGACCAACCATAGGTTACCCACACAGAAACCCTGGGGTGGGGGTTTGAAGGGGGATATTTGGAGACAGAAAGGCATTCTCACCTCTTTCGTCCCCAATTTTTAAACTGCAAAAATTTTAAAGAAAATAAGTATAAGAACTAGCCTGGGAGAAGGACGACAGGGTAATGGGTTCTGGTAATTCTGGACAGTCAATACTACTGAAGGCTAATGGCAGTGGAAGGCAGGCTGGGCCCTGCAACATTTTTGGAACCCATGTCTTCTGTGGATGGCTAATCTTCTAATGGACTGTGATGCACCACTATGATAAACCTCTTGTGGAAATGCCCTTGGCTGAAGGATGCCTTGCTCAAGGTCATGCCCCACTCCTCAATGTTTGGTCAATGTAAAGACAAAAAGACCCAGCACCCTCAGAGCAATGGGAGACTACTATGAGGGCTACCCCAGCTTCAGAGCACCCTCCAGGGTGTGCTGAGGCCCTTGCCGAGGCTGCATTACAGCCCAACTTCTCCCTCACCCAATCCTGCTTCCTTCCCTTGCAGAGGTGTGATCCTGAGAACACACCCAGATAGACTTCCTCACATTAATCGCCATCTCACAGTCTACCTCCCAGAGGACCCAACCTGCAGTAGCCCTTTTCCGACATAAAAATTTCACACCTCATTCCCACTGACCTGTTTTTCATTTTGTTTTATTGATTTTCAATTTATAAGAAATGCAACTGCATATGTAACTTCTCTAGTCTAAGGAGAGTCTGTGCTTAATATCCAGCAAAACACATTTAAAAGTCTTCTTTCCCCATTGCTCTCATCTGGATCATCCTCCAAGTAATTCTCTCCCAATCCAATTTTTATGTAAATTTCATAATTAAAGCACAAATGCATTCTCATTGTAAAAGCAAAGTCTTTTGATACTCCATCCCCAAAACAGTCCCATGCCAATATTTTCAATTTACAGGTGCCCTCCAGATGCTGCTACATCCTCCTAGGAAGTCCCATCTCCCCTCCCTGCCTTGACAATCACTGCTATCATCTGCACATCTCAACCAGTCACAATTTTAAACAGCTTTAACTTCCTGTGGTCTATATTACAAAACCAGTATTTTTTCCAATTTAAAATAGTGTTAGAATGTTTTGTCAAATGCCCTGATTCTTTTCTAGGGATTAACTAGCAGCCAATCAAGAAAGAGAATGCAAGTTAGTTTAAGGCATCCAAGGAAAAGGGAGGAGAGAGGAGGGACTCTTCTAGGGCAAGTGGGAGGATTAACGCTTTAGAGTCAGGAAAAGAAGTTGGCGTTTATATACCTTGTAAGAACATAAAGTGTCAGCACTCACTATATGTTCAGACAAGTTTAAAATAGAATAAAATGTTATAAATAACACTTAGGTATTAGATAATTTACAGATAGATTCATAATGAAAGCCTAAACCCTCACGAACTCTACAGTCAACATTAAGTCACCAGGAGCCCAAGTGTAGGCTATTCAGAAGGCCTCCCGAAGGGGAATTTCAGGGCATGGTCTCGTGTCCCCCAGGACATCGGAAGTGAGACTTCTAAATAGAGGTGAATCTAAAGTCAACTCAATCTTGATGCATCGTGGTGCTGACATGTGCTTTGGGCAAGCAGGAAATTCATTCTGAAGTAAAACAGAAAAGCCCCCCCAAAAAACTAACTTGAGGTTTCTTAAGAAATGGACTTCACTCAGCAGAAAATGGTATCTTCCAAAGGTTTCTGCTGGCTGTTGGGGAGGGGTTGTTCCTTAAACATTTCTAAATAAGGAAACTATAAAACTGAAAATGCAAGACTACCCTGGGGGATAAAAAGCAGTTATTTCAGAGGAAGAGGACTCTAATTACAAGGACAAGAGAGAAGAAAACGCAGGGTGGGAGCAATGTCTAGGAGGGGCAGGAACAACAGCAAGAACAAACTACTGACACAGGATAAGAAGTATCAGAAAACTACACAGGAGTAACAGGCAGGTATGGAAGTCACACTGCTGTACTTGCTGTATCATCATGAATGCTTCTGGCTGCAAGTAATAGAAAACCCACAATGCATATTTTTTTATTTCTCTTTCTCATGTAACAAGAAGTGTGGAGATGGCTCTTGCTGGTGTTAGTTCAGCAGCTCAGTGATGTCAGGGTTTACATCTCTGTGATTCAAGCCCGTTCCTCATGGCTATAAGATGGATGCTGCACAGCCACCCCTAACTGGAAGGTGCCAGGAGAATGGCGTCGGAAATAGGGGTTACCAGGCAGCCAACTCTCTACCACAATAACATGAAACCTGTGAGCAAACTGGGCTCTTCCGAAAGGGGAGAGCCTGTAAAATGGGTGGGTGCTGAGTTCCTCCAAATGGAACCTAAGCTCCATTTCTAGAGAAACATGTAAATTCCCACACCACATTAGTATTGGCAGAAGGACAAAACACCTATTCCAAACTTTTGTGTGTTTCATTGCATTGACCAAGAAACTAACTACAGAACCCTCTTTCCAAAAAAAGATCAGAAGTTCTAAATGTAGTGAGGAGAGAACGTGAATTGGAACTGCTATAAAACACAAACAAGTTCAAAAAATCGTATTTATTTACAAAGGAACAGAGGAAATAAAGTGGTAAGCGTACATATTTACATAGCAAGTGTAGGCAAAACTTATCAAGAAGATTCTTTAAATACTTCTACAATCTAGCATTTAACGGTCAAAATCAGCTTCTAATTCTTTTATCACCTCAGGAAGATTTTTCAGGAGGTTCAATCTATGATTCAAAGTATGACTATCTTAATGAACAAATTATAATTTTATATTCTTTGAAAATCTCCAAGTTGCTGGAGGCCAAGTGAACCAGATCACTACCAATTTTTTTTTTTTTTTTTTTGCGGTACGCAGGCCTCTCACCATTGCGGCCCCTCCCGCTGCGGAGCACAGGCTCCGGACGCGCAGGCCCAGCGGCCACAGCCCACGGGCCCAGCCGCTCCACAGCATGTGGGATCCTCCCAGACCGGGGCACGAACCCGCATCCCCTGCATCAGCAGACAGACTTCCAACCACTGCACCACCAGGGAAGCCCTGATCACTACCAATTTTTAAAAGATTCAAAGGCTCTTAAGTTAGAAAGTCATAACTGCTTTAAGAAATTGTTTTTAAAAATCCAAATGTACTATCATCTGTTGAGTAGTACAATACAGACTTAGTTTACATTTTCTTAATCCATTAAGTGGCATCGGTCACCTTATAATGAGACCTTACTGTTCTCTAATGAGAAACATTAAATCATTTACTATTTAGCTCTTAGGAGAATCACTCAAAGTATACATTCAGCTTTTAATAACATTAACATACATGGGAAAAAAAAAAAGATCCATTTCCCTAACTACCATCAGTAGCCAGTTAACTGCTGGATCTTCTAAAACCAGAGACAGGTATTCTTAAGAGTCAAGATCCTTCAGACCTTTGCACTAATATACCTCAGTGTATAGACTACATTTAACTTTCTTAACAGGAGGTGAGATCCTTTCACATGTAGGGATAAGCATGCTGGCATACTTCTGCAATCCTGCCTTGTAAGTGCAGACACAAGCCCTGTAGCTCGTGGCTTGGGCTATACCTGCTGTGTTTGTCAGTTCTTCCTTTAGTTCAATGTCCTTCTGACTGTGAAATATGGTGTCCAAACTGAAATGAAGCAAATATTTAACACAGAAACTATTCTGATGTTAAAAAAAAGAATGGCAACACAAACACCAAATAACCCTTTGAGGCTTAACTCATTCAACAGTAAGTAATTGTTTAAGAGCGGGTTACATGTCAGGCACTGTGCTCAGTCAGGGCTGAGGACATGAAAGTGAGCAGGACAGTCAAGCTGCACAGACTGAGCTCTCCGTAGACTACAGTTTGAGTCTCTATGTGCCCATCCCTAAGCAAGGTGCTATAAAATTTACAAAAAGAGATGGCTCTTTCTCTAAGATGCTTGCAGTTGGCTGGAAAGAAAATGTGAAAAGAACAGTGAACAGTGTAAGACAAACCAGTAATACCTCCTTGATCCACTATCACTGGGAAACTATGTGTTCCACCTAAGTGAATTTCTGAGATAACTGAAGGTTTTCAAATATCCTAGAATTTTAATAAACCAAGTTCTATTCATTGCTCTGCCACTTAGATGTCAGATGTCAGATGCAGATCACTTAACCACTTTCACGCTCATTTTCCTCATGTGCAAAACAGGGAATATTGGCAACCCAAGGACCATCAATGGATCATTGGATTGACAAGATGTGGTACGTACACACACACACACACACACACACCGGAATATTACTCAGCCATAAAAAAGAATGAGATATTGCCACTTGCAGCAACATGGATGGACCTATAGCATATTATGCCTAGCAAAATAAGCCAGACAGAGAAACACAAATACTGTATGATGTCACTTATATGTGGAATCTAAAAACAAAACAAAACAAAAAGAATGTATATGCAAGACAGAAGCAGACTCACAGATATAGAAAACAAACTTGTGGTTACCAAAGGAGAGGGGGAAGTGGGGAGGGACAAATAGGGGTATGGGATTAACAAACTATTATATATAAAATAGATAAGCAACAAGGATATACTGTATAGCACAGGGAATTATAGCCACTATCTTGTAATAACCTATAATAGAGCATAAACTGCAAAAATACTGAATCATTATGGTGTACACCTGAAACTAATACAATACTGTAAATCAGCTATACTTCGATAGAAAAAAATATTGCTGCAAAGGTCAAATGAGATGAGTAAATAAAGTACTTTGCCAGTTACAAATTTCTATGCAAATGTTGAACACTTAGACACATTTGTAATTTTAATTGTAACAGTTCTAAAGTAAACTATATACTTTTTTGCCTTCTTAGAGTTAAAAATATAATCTTCTGAGTCAACATGATAAGCATCAGCTATTGTACAGGCACAACGGTAACTGAGAAACCACACACGCACTGAAACTGAGTAGAACGATTTTCCCCTGCTCTGTTGTGCTCTTTGAGTTGCCATCTGCTTTTTAGTTTTTCCATCTCCTTTGCTGTCTGACTGATGTCCGCCACTCTAAAGCCACCCACTGGACTTTATATACTGTCCATCTTTCACTCTCCTCTCATTCCTAAGGCTTATTCTTATTTACTACCTCAACTAGTTTATGAGATGGAAAACCACCCCCCCAAATTTGGATTGTATCTAAACCAAAGAAAAGACACTTCAAGAAAGAAGAAATCTTAAGGGTTAAGGGTTGAAATATATTATGAGTTTTTTTAAGTATCCAATGAGCATGATCATTGAAGTAATTATGACCTCATCTGCTTTGTTAAAAGCACAGTTAATGTCCTATTTATCTAAATAATCCAATCTTCATATTTGACTGGAAAAAATATTGGGAATATTCACATTTAAATATGGTTAGGCTGAATCTATCACACCATTTTTCTCTGGTCCTCTCAAAGTTTCAGACACCCAGTTCATACTGCAGACAGCAATGTCAAGTTAGCACGTGCCCAGGATAAACCATTATAAACTTATGCTCAAGTACTTTTCAAATCAAGTGTCTCACCTCAAAAAAACTTCATAGTATGCTAAAAGCTAAAAATGAACGTGAAAGTCAACACAAACAGAAACATTAGCAGCACACAGCATCAACAATTTTAAGCCCATTCTGCATAATTACTTACTTCAAGGAACTTGAAGGCAAAGATACATCATGAACAATACGCATTAGAAAAACTGAAGATTTAAACTTATAATCTCACCCTTGAAGTTTCTGGACTAGAAAATGGAGAACACTCCCAGGAATTATTTTCTTTCTCAAAGGAATCTTCTTCTTGGAATGCAAATTTCTGCTTAAGTGCATGGGATATTAAAGACACTGGATCCCAAGGTGAGTCTTGTCTTTTCCTTTTATGAATGGGTCTGCCCCCAGGGGACCTTTAAAAAAAAATGGAATAAATTAAAACTTTGTGTAATTTAAGTTCCTTATTGACAAACACAGCAGAAATATAAGCATAATATATTACAATCTTCAAGAGATTGGAATGTTTTGCCTTGTAAAAAAACAAATCTGGAGGGCACAATGGATTAGTAATCAGAAAGCTGAGAGCCCATGTGAGGCTCTACCACAATCCGTTGCAACCTGGGATTTATCAAATATCATCTTTACTTTTTATTTTCTAATTTTCCAGTCGATAGAAAAATTTAAAGAAATATTTAAGAACTTTTAAAAGGACTATGGAGTTCAAGAAAAGAAAAACATCAGGCTAACTGTTCATTCATTCATTCAATCTTAATGCCCCCTATTTTACCAGGCTCTATGTTACGCTTCAGGGGTAGAGCAGTATCCTACTTCCACAGAACACTCTGGTGGCAGGACAGTGTTACACCAAAACAAGTAAGCAAGAACATTTTGGACAGCAATTATCCAGTGCTGTGGATAAAATAAAAGAGGGAAATGTGATAGTGGCTAGGATGAAAGCACTTTCAATGAGATGATGAGGAAAAGCCTCTTAAAGGAGGTGACATTCTCTTTAAGGAAATGACAGTCAATTTTAGTGTAAACATCCAGTGGATGCATCGCAAGGAGGTTGGCACCTGTGAGAAAAGAAAAAAGAAAAACAGGTACAGCTGGAGTGCAGTTAAGTAAGATGGGAAGTAGGACGTGAGGTCAGAGAGATAAGGGCTGAATCCTAGAGAGACTTCCAAGCCACAGCAAGGTGTCAAGATTTCATTCTAAGCGCAATGGAAAACCACCAAAGGATTTTAAGCAGGGGAATGGTATGATCTGACTTCAATTTTTAAAGGTCACTCTGGTTACTATATGAAGAACAGATAAGGAGGCAAGAATGAAAAGAGAGACCAGGTTGGAGGCAACTGCAAAAGTCCAAGCTATATAAGATAGAGGCAAGGGGCTTCCCTGGTGGCGCGGTGGTTGAGAGTCCGCCTGCCGATGCAGGGGACACGGGTTTGTGCCCCGGTCTGGGAGGATCCCACATGCCGCGGAGCGGCTGGGTCCGTGAGCCGTGGCCACTGAGCCTGCACATCCAGAGCCTGTGCTCCGCAGCGGGAGAGGCCACAACAGTGAGAGGCCCACGTACCGCAAAAAAAAAAGATAGTGGCAGGACTTCCATGGTGGTCCAGTGGTTAAGACTTCGCCTTCCAATGCAAGAGGTGTGGGTTCAATCCCTGGTCAGGGAGCTAAAATCCCACATGCCTCCTGGCCAATATACCAAATATAAAACAGAAGCAATATTGTAACAAATTCAATAAAGACTTTAAAAAAAAAAGGTCCACATCAAAAAAAAAAAAAAAGATAGTTGTTTAGATTGAAAGGTGGCAGTGAGGACCACTGAGGGTACATAAATTTGAGCTGTATGCTGATGGAAAGGATGTGGGATAGAAAGGAAATGAAAAAACAGGATGATTTCCAGATGTCTGGACTGAGGGTGATATTGTTGCCATTTGCTGAGAAGCAAAAGACTTGGGGGAAGAACAAGTTTTCAAGGTAGAGGACGGAACAGGTAAGAAGGAAGAGTTCTGTTTTGGACATGTGAAGCATGAGGTACCTGTGAGACAGGCAAATGAAGATGTGAAGTAGGCATGGGGCTCAGAGGAGAGGTCAGGGCTAGAAAAATAAATGTGGGCATCATTAGCATTTAGCTGGTATCTAAAGCCTAGGACTAGATGAGATCACCCAAGGAAACAATGTGGGTGGAGAGAAGAAGGGGGCTGAGGGCTGAGCCTTGAACATGCCAACATTCAGAGACCAGGCCCAGAAGAAAGAATCAGCAAAGAAATAAGAGGTGGACAATGAGGTAAGAGGAAAACCAAGCATGATTTCCTCAAGGCCAAGTGAAGAAAGTGTTCCAAGGAGGTGGGAACTGAGGACTGTATCAAACGCTGCTGAGAGGTCAAGTAAGAAGAGCAATGAGAATTGACCACTGGATTTAGCAACATGGAGTCACTGGAGACCTTGAAAGAACAGTTTTCAATGGAGTGATGGGAACAGACACCATATTACAGTGACTAGAAGGCAGTGAGAAATGGAAACAAACTATAAACAACAACAAGAATTTATACCAGAAAGGGAACAGAGAAACTATAATAGCTGAGGGTATACATGTTTTGAAGATGGGAAATGCTCAAGCGTGAAGAGAAGAATAAAGATGGAAAATTTGATGGCGCAGAAGACAGAAGAGAGAATTTTAAGTGAAATGCTTAGAGAGAAGGGGAACCAGCGACCAAGGGGAGAGCATGGACATGATCAAGGATGCTTCATTTGCAATAACAAGATGGAAGGCAGAGAACATGGGTAGTAAATTTGTAAATGTAAAGATGTGGGAAGTCTCGTCGGATTTAGCAATAACGTATGAAACAAGATCAGTTGTTAGAAAAATGAGAGAATAGAGGGGTGGAGGGTGGAGTCTACTGGCGTTTCAGTCATTTCTCCAGTGATGGTAACAGTCACAGAGTCACCATTTTACACTGACTGTGCCCGACAATACCAGTAAGAGATCTAGTTGGGACTAAACGGGTACCTACAACCTTAAGATTTTTCTCTGTACTAGCTGCCTCATACAAGGATCAATCATAACCTCACTGATAATGAAATGACTTATCTGTCCTAACACTATCACATAGAAAATACATTTATTTTCTATGCAAAACTTCATTGAGGAATTTCCAGGTGAACATATCAGATCTCTGTGAAAGCCTACTAAAGTGACAGCAAAGAAATGAAAAAGATGTACACCCACAAAGACAAAAAGATTACGAGAGGAGAGAGTAGATAAGAATTGCAGCAAAATGTTGAAAGCTGGAAAGCTGATGACAGTGAAGAGAATGGGAGGTAAGCTGCCTTCCTGAAAACAGACGGATTGAGGAAAAGTCCACATATGGAATGATACGCTCCTCCCTTGCCCTTTCCCCACTCAACTCTCAAACTACCTAGCTTGCACCACCTGTATAATCCCCAACTCTTCTGACCAAGAAGAATGAAGAACTTTCTAGAAAAACTCTCTAGTTCCAAAGAAAAGACATACAGCTACTGAAATATGGGATCTGGCTAACAAAATGGCAAGGTCCTCTCCTCAGTCACTAAATTGTGAAGCCCACCAGCTGGCAATCCTACCTCACACAAAGAAACTTCAATCAGCTTTTCCATACCTCACTTTTAAATATAAATGCATAGCTGCAAATCACCAGATACTTAAATAAGGCTCCAAAACTATAAATGGAGACCAAAATCAATAAGAGGAAAAGGAACTCAGGAAAAATGAACATAATTCAAGAGCAAAAGAAAACTTAGAATAAAACTGTAGTTAATATTTTCAGTAGCATAAGACACACAAAAGCAAGAAGACATAAAAAAGGAGCACTCAAAGAAAAAGAAATGGGTCTCGCAAATTAAAAATATGATGATGGGGGAAATTCCCTGGCAGTCCAGTGGTTAGAACTCCACACTTTCAGTGCCGAGGGCTTGATTCAATCCCTGGTCAGGGAACTAGAATCTCACAAGCTGCACAGTTCCCCACACCCCACCCCACACCCCCAAAAAACAAGTGATGACAGGAAAAACAATAGAAGAGTTAGAATTTTCTCAAAAAGTACAATAAAAAAAAGCAAAGAGAAGAAAACAGTAAAGGAAAGATATGAAGATAAGAGAAATAATTCTGGCATTCAAACTTCTAATAGGCTTTCCAAGAAAAGAGAACAGAAGGAAAGAATAGGAGAAAATTATCAGAGAAATGTTATAAGAAATTTCCAAAAATAAAGGACATAAAACTCTAAACTGATTGAGTTCAATCAATAAGTGAACTCAGCATAAGGAACTTAAAAAGAAGTAAATGCTCAGCATAAGAAACTTAAAAAGAACTCTCCAGGGCACATCACCATGAAATTTAAGAACACCAGGACCAAAGAGAAGATCTTAAATGCTTCAAGAATGAAGAAACAGGGGCTTCCCTGGTGGCGCAGTGGTTGAGAGTCCACCTGCTGATGCAGGGGACACGGGTTTGTGCCCCGGTCCGGGAATATCCCACATGCTGTGGAGCAGCTGGGCCCATAAGCCATGGCCACTGAGCTGTGCGTCCAGAGTCTGTGCTCCGCAATGGGAGAGGCCACAACAGTGAGAGGCCTGCATACCACAAGAAAAAAAAAAAAAAAAAAGAATGAAGAAACAGGTTTCATACATGGCATCAGGAATCAAAACGACATTAACCTCTCAACAGGAACACTGAGAGCTAGAAACCGATGGAAAAATGTCTTCAAAATTCTGAGGAAAAATGATTTTCTGTCAATTATATACCCAGCCAAATAGCAATTAAGTGTGAGAATAAAAGAAAAAGAAATTCAGATATACAAGGTCTTAAATCTACCTTTCATGCACTCCTCAGGAAGCTGCAGGAAGAAAATATGACACCCAGGAAATGGGTGATGCGACACAGGACAAAGAGAATGCCCATGATGACGAAGGAAATCCTTAGGATGACAATGCAGGAAGTTTAGAGCAACAGGTGAGATTAGAACAGGACAGAGGGCTCCGTGAGGGGATTTCCGGGGTGGGGGGGATTCAAGGAGGCAATTATTAACTGCAATAAAAAATAAAATTAGTAACAAACAAAATGTAGTCATAGTATATGAAATGGCTTACCTGTGAATGTTCACTGTTATAGTAAGGATATAAATTCTGAACACGGATTTAAGGAAAGACTGTGACTTAACCATATCGGGAAGATGTAATAAGAAGTGTGTGTGCATGTGTGTTAGGGGGTAGAATGTCTAAGAGAACGTATTCCAGATTTTTAACAATTGCAAGTAAATATAACTAAAATATCAAGAAATAGCAAAAGTGGTACGTTGTTTCAAAAATATGGAGATAGGACACTAGAACAAAGAGTCACAAAAAACTGAAAATCATTCTCTCTCGAGGGGTATTTGGGGTAAAGAGGAATCAGAGAAGACTTATCTATGTTTACTTTGATAAATATAATAATTTCTTTAAACACCATTGATAAGATTTGGGTTCATTTCTCAAATTATGACAACATACCTTTCAATAGCACGTAGCTTGACCTTATTCACATCCTTCAGAACATCCAACATGTTTGGAACATCTTTATTTTTCTGGTTTTTTGAATGATGACTAAAATTGGTTTTCCTAGTATCTGGGTGCTGTTTTTTCACTTCAGTTGCTGAATTATCTGATGCACAAATATTATTAGAGGCTGTTTGCACGAGAGGAGAACATGGAGACTGTAGAGAAGAAACCTGAGGAGGCGGTGGTGGAGGAGGAGGAGAGGGAAACACTGAACTTGAAAACGAATCTGGTTCGACACTCAGTTGAGTAGTCCCTGATGATGGCATGTGTCCCAAACCACTAGGCCTGTCGTTCTTCAAGTCCAAGGAGCCTAAAGAAAATATGGTCTGTTGAAAAACCATGCAAAATTTTCTCCAATATAACACGTAACACTAATTAGAATCAAAACAGGAACAATTCTGTAATGCTACTAAAATAATGATACTGTGGCCAGGAAGGTGAAGCAATCCCATCTGCTTAGTAATTTCTGAAAGAGTCAAGCAAACAGTAAATTCATTTTTAATCCAATTAGGATTCTCTGTGTAGGGGAAGGGGGAGAATGCATTTTAAAGAGAAAATTAAAAGTGCTTTTTTCACATACAGTCTGAATTTCATCCTCTATATACAAAAGCCAAAACACGATCAACAACTGTGGCTAGAAACATGCAAGCTGATATATTCACTCTAATGATGACATTGTAGAAACACCCAGGCATATATTTTCTAGGCAGGAGCCTAAGACGGGTACCAAATACTTAACTTTTTCACAACAGATTTGCTCCTAAAATCATGTGTAACACGACTGCTTTAAAAAAAGTGTATATATCATACCTCTTTTATTAGCCAGTAGTATATATAATATTTAATATAAATTATAAATATACAATACTATATAAGTATTATGTAATACATAAATTATATATGTGTTTATATGGATGTTTTCATATACATACAGATATTGTGTGTGTATGTATATTATTTAAAGCAAGTCACATCTCCAAAAATTTTAAAAAGAATCATCTGGAAAAAAGTATTCACCTAGATTTGGTGGAAGTATAGCAGCAATAACTTCAAACTACAAATATATATATATGAAGCCTTAAATCTACACTCTTGTCTCAAATTAATGCATCCCTCCGCTTAAATGTCCAACACTTTTCTACGGAGTTAGAAAAGCTTACAGTCAGCCCTCCATATCCTCAGGCTCTACATCTGCAGATTCAACCAACCGCAGATCAAAAATATGAATTAAAAAAACAAAAAAACTCCAGAAAAGCTCCAAAAAGCAAAACTTGATCCTCCATGCACTGACAACCATTTACAAAGCATTTCCATTATATTTATAACTACTTGCATTTTATTAGGTATTATAAGTAATCTAGAGATGATTTAAAGTATATGGGAGGATGGACAATGTGTATAGGTTATATGTAAATATGCCATTTTATATAAGGGACTTAAGCATCCTAAGATTTTGGTGTCCACAGGGGTCCTAGAACCAACACCCCACGGATGCCAAGGGACAACTGTACTTAGAAAACCGGCTTTTAAATACAAAACTACAATCTTCGGCAGCATAGCTAGCTCTTCTTTAAACCAAAGCCATCCCTGTCACTACAAATGCACCTTAATTTATTCTCAATAAACATCAGAGCTAACACATATATACACCCAACATCGTTTCATATTTAATGTCATTCATAAGATACATTAGCAGCAAACATTCTTTTCTTACTCAGAACCACACTGACTGAAATACTAAATGAGTATCATCCAACTGAAATAAAAATCCAACGTTACTCACCAGAATTTGTACTGTTTCTCAGTTCTTGCCTTCCCACAATTGCAGCAATCTGAGAGCGAAGAAAAGCTAGCTCATCTTCAAGGGCAGCTATTTTTTTAATTGCAGCTTCACTTTCAGGCCAATCACTTTTTGTTGGTTTGTTATGCCTTAGAGCAGGTGTCAATGGATCTTCAACTAGTTGCAAAGGATGGAAAGAAGCAATTTTCTCCTCTTCTTCATTTTTCCATATACTATTTCTGTAGGTGGAAGGAAAAAATGGAAAGAGAGAGAGAAGGAGGAAGAAAAATTTTCTAGAAATAAATCCTTTCGGTTAAAGAATAAAGATACCAAAACAAAACCAGAATAGCTCTCTTTACCCTATAATGGTCTCTAGACTCACTAAGGACAAACAACATCTTATGTAACTTTATATTCTCAGTACCCAGAACAAATGCTGACTTTAATAGGTGACCAATAAGTGGTCAGTGAATGAAGGAACACATCTTGCTTTCAGACTATAAACCAAAAATAATAATCCTGTCTATTAACTTCAAACACAGTACAAATTGATTTATTTAGAAATAAAGTTAATTTATTTAGAAATTCTACATATTCGGAATATAAGGTCCTACAGGAGTCCTTGTTATGTTGGGGTAAGTTTACCGTATTCTAATTTTCTGAAAATTTATAAACCAATTTGATATAGAATAAATTTAGCCAGTTTTTCTGAATAACTGACCCTTTTGTACTTCAGCCTGTATCTGAATACACTAACAGCTAAGTTAGTACTACCAAGCAAGAAAACATCCAAATGCTGAAATATATTTAACATCATTGCCTGGTAAACAGTAAACACTATATAAGTTTTGGCTAAATATATAAAATAAATATAGTATTTAGTATAGGAAAGAGCTTTCTCCAAAAATGAACATGGTGATTTTTATATCCTTTTAATATCATTCCTTCCTAGGCCTGGGGTGAGGATTAAATGTGCATTAAGAAAGACTAGCTAGGGGCTTCCCTGGCGGTGCAGTGGTTAAGAATCCGCCTGCCAGTGCAGGGGACGTGGGTTTGAACACCGGTCTGGGAAGATCCCACATGCCGCGGAGCAACTAAGCCCGTGCGCCACAACTACCAAGTCTGCACTCTAGAGCCCATGAGCCACAACTACTGAGCCCACACGCCACATCTACTGAAGCCCACACACTCTAGAGCCCGTGCTCCACAACAAGAGAAGCCACTGCAATAAGAAGCCCTCACACCACAACAAAGAGTAGCCCCAGCTCATCGCAACTAGAGAAAGTCCGCGCACAGCAACGAAGACTCAACACAGCCAAAAATAATAAATAAAAATACATTAAAAAAAAAGAAAAAACTGGCTAAAAATGAGAAAACACCAGTCATCCCTATTAGGAAGACATTAGCAGGACACAGCGCAATACAGAGGTAGACAAATAAAAAGGCTTGATCAGTCTGAACATACTTCACCATGTGGAAGAATTCAGATTATAGCCCACACCCCACTTTCCAAGATAAGTAGAAAAATTACCGAAATCTGAGATAACTGGCTTCTTCATCATTCGTCACACACAAAACGTCAGCAAAAGATGGAACTACAGATCCACAGTTAGCTGGGTCCACAGAGTTCAAGAGTGGGATCAGCTAAAGGAAAAAAGGAAAAAGAAAGTCAGGGAGTCGGGGAAAGACACATGCCCGTGGAAACTATTTGTGTAAATTAAAAATCCACAAGAGTGAAAAGGAAAAAGGATATGCAATAGAAAAACATACACCTATTAGTGAGAAAAAAAACTGAGGAAAATAATTATTCTAAAGTCTACACATGTGGCAATATTTTCTCCCCTAGTGAATGTCATCCAACATAAAACACAAACTAGAAGAATAAAATAAGCTACTCAGTGGTTGCTTCGCATCTGCCAATCTTTGGATATAATTACTTAAAAAAATAAAGACAAAGACACACGTGAAATGACTTGCTTCCAGGATAAACTAAAGGTTTTTGGCTTGCTGGAAACATTTCTTCTTTTGTTCAACCCTATGTCCCTAGGAGTACCTGGGATAATTTTACAGATGGTACTTAAATAATGCATGTTGACTGACTTACCTCAAAATTAGGCCTGGGACAAGGTTCTAAAGGAAGAATTTTCCCAATAATACGAACAATACTCCGAGCTGATCCATAGTCTTTATTTTCCCAAATCTGCAAAACCTATTTAAACATAAAGCATTGTTTAAAAAGTAGTACTCTATTGAGCATGTTTATATTGATATTATTTACGGAAAAAATGTAAAATATGCAATAACATTTATTTTTAAAAAGAAAATATAGAATGGCATACTTCTAAAGTATTTTCTTCAAAGAATTAAACTTTATTCATATCTGTCTTTAAACAAGTGGGAAGCAGGGGGATGGGAGTTAACATATACAGATTCCAGGAAGAAAGATCTTTTGAGAAAGCACCACAAATTCATTCTGTTTTATTTCTGATAATGGCCAAATATCTTGGGGAACTTTATTCAGAAAAATTGTCTCCCCTCCTCCCAGCTAAAAATCCCATCTTTGGGCCCAATGAAAAATGGACAATTTCAATTTTTCAAGCAGTGAAGTAATACAGAGTATATTCATGTAATTTCCTTTAAAGGAGGAATAAAAAGAGGAATAAATGAAGCGGGCCCTAAACAGTTTAAGGATGCTTTACTTACTGTTGTACTGGCACAAAAAGAGACATATAGATCAATGGAGCACAACAGAGAGCCCAGAAACAAACCCACGCATGTGCAGTCAATTAATCTACGACACAGGAGGCAAGAATACACGATGGAGAAAAGCAAGTGGTGTTGGGAAAGCTGCACAGTTACATGAAAATCAATGAAGTTAGAACACTCCCTCACACCATAAGCAAAAATAAACTCAAAATGGTTTGAAGACCTAAATGTAAGACATGACACCATAAAACTAGAAGAGAACATAGGCAAAACATGCTCAGACATAAACTGTAGCAATATTTCCTTAAATCAGTCTCCTAAGGCAAAAGAAATAAAAGCAAATATAAACAAATGGGACCTAATTAAACTTAAACGCTTTTGCACAGCAAAGGAAACCATCAATAAAATGAAAAAACCTACAGAATAGGAGAAAGTATTTGCAAACTATGCAACTGACAAATGGATAATCTCCAAAATATACAAACAGCTCATACAACTCAATATCAAAATAACAAACAACCCAATCACAAAATGGGCAGAAGACCTAAATAGACATTTCTGCAAAGACATACAGATGGCCAACAGGTACAAGAAAAGATGCTCAACAGCCCTAACTATTAGGGAAATGCAAATCAAAACAACGAGGTATCACCTCATGTGGGTCAGAATGACTATCATCAAAAAGTCTACAAATAATAAATACTGGAGAGGGTGTGGGGAAAAGGGAACCCTCCTACACTGATGGTGGGAATGTAAATTGGTGCAGCCACTATGGAGAACAGTATGGAGGTTCCTTAAAAAAATACAAGTAGAGCTATCATATGATCCAGCAATATCCCACTCCTGGGGAAAACTCTAATTCAAAAAGATACATGCACCTCAATGTCCACAGCAGCACTATTTACAATAGTCAA
The DNA here is from genome assembly GCF_008692025.1 of Phocoena sinus. Taxonomy (NCBI): domain Eukaryota; kingdom Metazoa; phylum Chordata; class Mammalia; order Artiodactyla; family Phocoenidae; genus Phocoena; species Phocoena sinus. Next base: position 27,277,801 of record NC_045774.1, on the reverse strand, counting down.
GACATGGAAACAACCCAAGTGCCCATCAACAGATGACTGGTTGAAGAAGATGTGGCAGATATAGATATAGATATACATACATACATACACACATACATACACACAATGGAATATTACTCAGCCATAAAAAAGAATAAAATATTGCCATTTGCAGCAACATGGATGGACCTAGAGAATATCATACTAAGTGAAATAAGTCAGACAGAGAAAGACAAATATTATCACTTATATGGGGACTCTAAAAAATACTACAAATGAATCTATAAACGAAACAGAGAAACAGACTCAACAGACATAGAAAACAAACCTATGGCTGCCAAAGGGGGAAGGGAAGGGGGGTTATATTAGGAGTATGAGACTAACAGATACAAACTACTGTGTGTAAGATAGAAAAGCAACAAGAATCTACTGCATAGCACAGGGAACTATATCAATATCTTGTAATAACCTATAATGGACAATAATCTGAAATATTATATAACTGATCACTTTGCTGTACAGCTAAAACTACACAATAGTGTAAATCAGCTATATTTCAATTTTTAAAAAGAGAAAAAAAAAGAATGCTTTACTTACAGTGGAATAAATTTTCTAGTAGTCAGTTCTTAAGAAGCTAACAGAAATGAAATGTGCTTCTATAACTCAAATAATAACTTTGTTCTTTGGCTTGGAGTTTCCCCTATTAGTGTAAACTATTCCCACAGGAACCTCCCCCAAAATATGACATAATGTTTGTTCTTTTGGAAGTGATTTCAACACAAAGGAGGCATTTTCTCTCTTTAAAAAGCATTAAAGGGCTTCCCTGGTGGCGCAGTGGTTGAGAGTCCGCCTGCCGATGCAGGGGACACGGGTTCGTGCCCTGGTCCGGGAAGATCCCACATGCCGCGGAGCGGCTGGGCCCGTGAGCCATGGCTGCTCAGCCTGCGCGTCTGGAGCCTGTGCTCCGCGGTGGGAGAGGCCACAACAGTGAGAGGCCTGCGTACCGCAAAAAAAAAAAAAAAAAAGCATTAAAAATTGGACTTTTCATTTTTCCTGAGATCCCATAAGGAAAACGAAGTTTATTATAAGCCACAGATATAGAGGTAGCATCCTATCAGCATCCTCATGGAAACATCCAGTAAGCAGATGGATACACAGTTCTAGAACTTAGGAGACAATCTGCATTAGAAAGATGGATTTGGGAATCACCAGCATACAGAATACATGCCAGGTAAAAATCGAAGCCATAGGACTTGTTGAGACAAACTGGGGCTAGAGAGAATGATTTGAAAGTCATCAGCACATAGAATCTTCTGCACAAAGTCATGCCATTCCTCTGCTTTTAAATGGCAAGGGTTCTGAATTTATCTGATCATATCCAAGCACCCGGCTCTAACCATTAAATACTGATTCCATCAGCCAGCCTCACAACCTTCCATCAATTCTGCCAGCTCAGTTGTCATAACATACTCCATGAATTGCGTATTCATTCTCCAATCACTCTCAAAGGTCCTCTGCCACTTGGCCCTATTCTATCTATCCAACTTAATTTCCCACTATTCATTAACAAGAACACATGCTCTTTTGGGTTAAGCAGTTTTCCTTCAGATTGATGGCCTCTCTCAATTTATTTTCACAAACTTTTCAAAAGAAGGTTGCTGATGCCACTTCCCTTCCTCAATCATTCTTCAAACTACTACAGTTCAGCTGCCACTCTCCACCTACAGAAATCCCTAAAGGCATCAGTAATCTACTGATAAGCAAATCTTCAACAATCACTCAGTCTTTGTTGTCTTTAAATCTCTCCAATTCTGAAATTCAAAATGCTTCAATAACATCCAGAGACATCCTCCATTACACATCATCAAAGTCAAATATCAAAAGAATGTCAATCACTCCAAATCTGAATCTCTTTTCTTTCCTACATTCCAGAACCATATACCCAATTATCTGCAGGACCTTTGTATTTATATATTCCAACAGCACATATGACTTATCTCCCTACTCAAAGTAGTTTCACGTATGGAACTGTCCATTTATATTAATGGCTCCATCATTTTTCAACTTTTGTTTAAAACATTTTAATTATCCTTGTCTATTCTAATTCACAACACCAAACAGCAACAATTTGCCCATTTTCTGTAAGCCCCCCTATTATTTTTGTGTCTCTCTTATATTCAGTCCTGTATTACAGTTATCTGTATACGTTTCTTATATCTCATATTATATTTTAAGCATCATGAATACAAGAACCATGTACTGCTACTCTGCATCACCTACAGAAACAAGCATATTGTGTTAGATGTCATAGCTACTCAGTAAGTAGACAAAATTTGATCTGCTTATGCTTCTCGCACCTAAGCCAACCTCTCCCCTTAATATTTATTCTGAATTTGCTGAGCTATAACTTGCCATTCTATATCCAAGTATCAAACTTAAATTACCTTAAATAAAGCCACTAGATATTTTTAAAATATTTTATCTATGAAGGTCATGTCTATCTTTTGCTTCGGTTGTATCTTTCGTTGGCATTTGACCTATCAAATAAACGGGTTCCTGATAATCTTATCCCTTTTTTAACTCAAACTATCAAAGCTATACTAAAGGAAACTCGCCTTTGTTACACCTATAGAAAAGTAACAATTTTGCCTTGAGTGTTGACATATAAATCATTTCTAAAATAAGACCTCAAACAAATACAACAGGTTCATTCAAATCCATTAAAAGATATTTACCTGGTTCACAGGAACACCAAAATATTCCAGCATCTCTCTTAAGATACTCAATATGAATGACATTGATGAGGCAAATACAGAAGCAAATTTAAGGAAACATTGTTTCTTGATACCTTAAGGGAAAAAAATTAGAAAACATTATTCTTGATAAATAACTGTAGCACAAAATTGTATTAAATAACTGGAAAACCCCTTTGGTTACACATTACACCATCAACTAATCTCTCTGGCCAGCATTATTTTAATGAGAGGAGAGAAAAAAAGGAACGGGGGAATGGGGAAGGGTTGGTAAAAGAAACTTAAATTTATCAGTTAAGTTGCATTAAAAAGTCATAGGATTTTTTTTTGAGCCTCTGAAGGGACCTGGTTAATAAATATCAATCAGCGAAATTGGAAACTTAGCAGGGAAGCCTTCAAGTTAGTTGCAACAGCGATGCGCCCTCTCTCCGAAAGCTTTGGGCTGAGACTCTTAGAAGGGATGAGTTCAACCCATCCTTGAAAGCAGTCAGGGGGCCGCCTCAAGGCTTTGACAAAAGGAACGGTAGCTCTTCCTCACTAACGTATCGGAGTACCACCCACTTCCTTGCTTATTTTAAAGAATATGAACCCCAGATAGGCGACGTGACTTAGTCACCTAACTACTAAATAACAGGCCGAGACTAGTGCCCAGTCACATCACTCGCTTTAGCCCCAAGCTCCCTCGGCGTCTCTCCTAACCCAGCATGGTCGCCTGGCTTACCTTCCTCCGAAGCCCAGCCTCTCGGCAATCACGGGAACTTCAAGCAGTCGTTAAGGAACCTTGCCGCGGAATCCGCAGAGGACTAGGCCCGGCGTGCACTCGTCCTGGTCCAAGAGCGTTCAGATGTCCATACGTGTCCGCCCGTGCGCCTCGGCTTGCCTGCCACGGGCGGTGACGACGCCTCCACTGGCCCAGGGCTTGGCACTGTAGCCCTCACTCGGCCGGGGTAACTCGGCTGGAAGCGTGGCCCTCCGCCCGTGCGCCACCGAGCCTGTCCCTTGCCTCCACAATGGGCTCACCATTTCCGGGTCCCCCGACTAAACTTAAACTCCGCGGGCCATGACCCGTGCCCGACCTCATTGGACAAGGCTGAAGATCGTTGCTTGTGACTGGTTACGTAATGACGTCAGGTTATTTACGGTTATTTAGACTGGCTACTGAGTGTCTTCCTCCTTCAAGAGGGCGGGCCTTCAGCGAGGCAGCCAATAGAAGCCTAGAGGCACAGGTGGGCGGGGCAGGCAGCGCAGGGACGATGACGCATGCTCAAGACTCGCCTTAGGTTTCCCGGGTGCTCCCATAATACCGGTGTCTACAGCCCAGAGTATGGAGCCATTATGGCCCTTGGATCAGGCCCACGATCCGGAGTTCGTGCCCCACACAGATCTTCGCAGGGAAAGTGTATCATCCTCTACATACAGACCCGAAGTGGGGCCGCTCTCCTAAGTCCGCTTGCCGTGGAATGTCGCGATTTGTTTAATAATTCATTCGTCTATTCAGCAAACATCTATTTTATGCTTATGCGACTAGCAGATGCTAAACGCTGTCATCGAGGAATCTGCAGCATTGCAGTACTTACAATGTTCGTTCATGAAACACTCCAGGTTATCCAGGCTGCCAATGCTGATCTGGCCTAGCCTACGATGGTAAAGTGACCACCAAGTCCTGGCAGGTGATATCCCAATTTTCAATTCTGATCTGAGGTTACTGGCTTCATAAGAAACAACAGCTACTGGGCTTCCGTGGTGGCGCAGTGGTTAAGAATCCGCCTGCCAACACAAGAGACACGGGTTCGGTCCCACATGCCGCAGAGCAGCTAAGCCCATGTGCCACAACTACTGAGCCCACGTGCCACAACTACTGAAGCCTATGCGCCTCGAGCCTATGCTCTGCAACAAGCCACAGCAATAAGCCCACGCACCACAACGAAGAGTAGCCCCCACTAGCCGCAACTAGAGAATATCCCACGTGCAGCAACAAAAACCCAATGCAGCCAAGAATAAATAAAATTAATTTATTAAAAAAAAACAGCTACTGCTTCTAGTATTTCAGTGAGAAATGCATTGGAGTGACATATAATTTAGGAGCAACTGTGTCTGCTGCTGCCCAACACAGACAAAAAATGGGAGAATTGGGACTTCCCTGGTGGTGCAGTGGTTGAGAGTCCGCCTGCCGATGCAGGGGACACGGGTTCGTGCCCCGGTCTGGGAAGATCCCACATGCCACGGAGTGGCTGGGCCCGTGAGCCATGGCCACTGAGGCTGCCCGTCCAGAGCCTGTGCTCCGCAACGGGAGAGGCCACAACAGTGAGAGGCCTCCATACAGCAAAAAAAAAAGGGAGAAATTTTCAACTAATTTCTGTGTGTCCATAACATTTATTCATTAAACTAACATTGAATGTACTATGTCCCAGGCATCATTCTAAGGCACAGGGAATGTAATGAGCAAGGCAGCTGAGGTCCTTGCCCTCCTGGAGCTTACATTCTAGTAGAAACCTCAAAGACGATTCCTCTGAGCAATATATATAAAGAACATCTCTCTCCACGATTTATTTTTCCTAGCACTTATACCGTGTATATTTATGCTCCACCTCCTGCCAAACAAAACTCCAGAATAGGAAATTTGTTTTGACCCATGCTGTATCTCCAGCACTTTAGAAGACTGCCTGGTATATTTGATGGGTGTTCAATAAAATAGTTGGATAAATTATTTGAATATTTGTTGAATAAAGTAATTGGATATGGGATGAGAGAAAACAGACACCAAGAATGATTTGAAAGGAAGAAACCGGCAGAACAGTGATTATAGTGACAGGCCCAGTAGTCTAGGCTAGATAAGGATTAAAGCAGGAGACGGGTGCTGGACAAATGTAAAAGAATGCAAATGAATCAGCGACCCTACATAGCATTTTCTCAAGTTCCTTGTCCTTCCCTTTTGCCTTCATAAATAATGATCTTATAACCTCCTCCCTTTCCAATCTGATATCAAACAGCACACAATAGGTGCAAAAGGAGAATATCCCTTGAGAGCATGAGAAGGGAAACCAGTGGTACTAAAGCCTCCTTCAGGGTGCATTATTATTACTATGTGTGTGTGTGTGTGTGTGTCTGTGTGTGTGTGTGTGTGGTATGCGGGCCTCTCACTGTTGTGGCCTCTGCCGTTGCGGAGCACAGGCTCCGGACGCGCAGGCTCAGTGGCCATGGCTCACGGGCCCAGCCACTCCGTGGCATGTGGGATCTTCCCAGATCGGGGCACGAACCCGTGTCCCCTGCATCGGCCGGCAGACTCTCAACCACTGCGCCACCAGGGAAGCCCCAGGGTGCATTATTAATAGAGCTCAATATTCAACTTCGATTTAGGTAACAACACGGTGGGCCCAGGTCAAATGCTACATCTCCATGAATGCTTTGCTGACAATTTCCCTCTAAAATTAATTCTCCAGTGATCCTTCCTCCATTTTGTTTACTAAAGCATTCATACATACATCTTGACAACCTTTTACGAGATTCGACATTAATATTTTTCTATTACTTTTAAGTGAAATTACTTTTGTGAACTTTTAGAATGATGCAGAATTTAAGTAAATCTGTTCTACCTTTTCTGTCATTTTTGAGTAGTGTTCAAATATTTGATGGCATGCTTTCTAAGATTTTCCTGGCTGTGTTCCCCTCCCACAGTTGAATCTAGGCCCTCTCAATCCACCGTGTCTACCCTGCGAATTAGGATTCCACTTTCAGTTCTTTCTCCTCAGTGTGGGGTCCCGTCCTTAAAAGGAGTCTTGCCTTGACAGGTCCATTTTGAGAGTTCACTGAGGTAAAGTATTCCAGTCTCTCTAATCCTTACTGTGGGTACCTTGTGCTCACTATTGGAGAGGAAAAACTCCCAGTTTTAGCAGGCTCACTTGAGATTCTCCTTTTCAAGCCTGTCAGATGCTACCCCAATTCTTAACTTCTACTCACATAGAAATCAGTACCAGGCAGGTTGGTCTTTTGTCCCCATCCCGATATTTGTGGGTTCGTGGGAAAAGCTCGTAACCTAGTTTAATTGTCAATGCTGTCCAAAAATAACTAGTTTTGTTATCTAGATGTATTTTTTCCATTTTCCCAGAACCGTTAATAATACCTTATAGTTAATCATCACAGTATGTACTGGATCCCCGAGATCAATAATTTATTCAACTTTACAGCCAATGCTAGGCATACTTTCCCAATGAACAAATGGAGGCTGAGGGCTGGCTTGAAAAGAGGCTAGAAAGATGTGTACTCAATCTTGCCAACTGCCCAGTTGAAACCCCATTAGCCTCTGACACAAGGCTAAGTTTTAGGTGATTAGCAGTACTCGAATTACTATAATTATCTTAATGGGGCAGGATACAATGTAACATTCTAACAAGTAGGCAATAGCCTCTCCAACCTTAACCATAGGATGTCATGAAAAGGTGATATCCAGATTGGGATGCACATGCCCAGCCCAGAAAGTTCACTTAGTTATACATTTCAAAAAAAATAACACTTAGGGCCTTTTTCCTTCTGTTCTGCTACCTATGCTTGAAACCTCTCAGGGGCAGTAGTAATGCAGTACACTTAAACCAACCAGCACTATTTAAAAGATTACATACTTCTTAAAGGTTCATTAAAACTTTACAATTGTTTATTCAAAACTTTTAAGTATTAGTTGACATTAATTAGGACCAAGATTTTCCTTGATATTAAAATCATGCTTCAAACTAAACTGTCCTGAAAATCTCCTCTGCTTTTTGTATTGACAATAAAAATGACTAAGTAACGTAAAACACAGTTGAGAACTACTACCTATGTATCTATACCTACTATATATTTATAAATTGCTATTTACTTGTGATATATTAAAATTACAAAATCTAAGTTAAATAAGTCTAAATGCAGGAATTATTTTATTTGAACCTTTAAATAACATATAAAAGCCTAGGTTATTGCAGTGTTTGAATCCAAAGGTCTTATGTGTTTATTGGCTACTCATACTATTTTTGAACAAAAATATTTAGACCTCTCTAAAAGCATAAAGGTGAATGGCAGCTTGATTTTTCTGGTTCCATTAGTTTTAGAAAATCCGTATGACTTAACAGATTCTATACTGTTTTCTGATACAATCGTATGTCCACAAAGAGATATGCCTTGACTTTCTCAAACACTTAAAAAGAGTTGATTAAAACTTAGAACACAGAAAACAGTTAAAGGATGTCCTGGTTTTACTCTGCTTCTGGATCATCCAGACAGTCCAGTTAAACATCTTTACTCCTAATACTTCCATTTAGTCCTTTTCATTTTTTAGCAATAATCAACTCATAATTTTCAAAACTCTCATGGTCCAAGTAACGGGAAAAAGAAAAAAACTCTACTTCATAAAAATTCCAAATAACTTATATTGTCTTACAGTAGCAAATAATTTGCTACTGTAAGAGAGTCATCATAAAATTTAAAAAAAGAATACAGCATGTCTTAAATATTGAAGTTCATTCCTATCACATTGAAAACTGTAGCAATAATACAGCATTTCTTTTTAATTATCACAGGTAATTTCAGTTGATAACACACAGTTTAATAAAGCAAGCACCTGAGAGTAAAATGTAGTTCTTAAGTAGTTCAGATGGCTAGAAAAAAGTTCAGCTTCAGGTAGCCCAGTATTCCTGCTAGGGAGATATCCAGATTCTCCATACTTCTATAAGCAGAAAACTATGATATTCACAAGCTGCCTACTCCTTTAATTTTACTTTTGATTGAAGTATAGTTGACTTACAATGTTGTATTTATTTCAGGTATACAGAAAAAGAATTTAGATTCTTTTCCCTTATAGGTTATTACAAAATATTGAGCATACTTCCCTGTGCTACAGTAGGTCCTTGTTGGTTATCTATTTTGTATAATGTGTATCTGCTAATCCCAAGCTCCTAATTTATCCCTCCCCCACCCTTTCCCCTTTGGTAACCATAAATTTGTTTTCTATGTCTGTGGGTCTATTTGTGTATTTACGTTCATTTGTATTTTTTTTTAAGATTCTACATATAAGCAATATCATATGATTCCTAGGTCCATCCATGTTGCTGCAAATGGCATTATTTCATTTTTTTATGACTGAAATATTCCATTGTGCATATATATCACATCTTCTTTATCCATACCTCTGTTGATGGACATTTAGGTTGCTTCCATGTCTTGGCTATTGTAAACAGTGATGCTATGAACACTGGGGTGCATGTATCTTTCAGAATGGTTTGCTCCATATATATGCCCAGGAGTGGGAGTCCAGGATCACATGGTAGGTCTATTTTTAGTTTTTCAAGGAGCCTCCATATTGTTCTCCGCAGTAGCTGCACCAATTTACATTTACATTCCCACCAACAGTGTAAATGCGTTACTTCTTCTCCACACCCTCTCCAGCATTATTACTAGACTTCTTGATGACAACCATTCTGACCCACATGAAGTGATAACTCGTAGTTTTGATTTGCATTTCTCTAATAATCAGCCATGTTGAGCATCTTTCCATGTGCCTTTTGGCCATCAACATTTAGGTCTTCTGCCCATTTTTCCTTTGGGTTGTTTTTTTGATATTGAGCTGTGTGAGCTGCTTGTATATTTTGGAGATTCTTGTTAATTGGCTTATACCAATCAAATCTCTTGTTGGTCACATTGTCTGCAAATATCTTCTCCCATTCTGTAGGGGTTTTGTTTTGTTTGTGGTTTCCTTGCTGTGCAAAAGCTTTTAAGTTTAATTAGGTCTCACTTGTTTATTTTTATTTCTATTACTATAGGAGATGGATCCAAAAAGATATTGCTGTGATTTATGTCAATGCCTACTCTTTTTAAATATCTGGTTATCAAAATTAATTCACTCAGTCAACAAGACTATATATCTATGATTTTAATCCACTGGCTCTGGTTCTGCCCTCCAAATATGGAACATGTTAAAATGATGAGGCTAGGCAAAGTGATATCAAATGCTCTTCCTGGTCCTATGTGATCCGAATTTTATTTCCTCTTCTAAGGGACAGCCCTTTAAGTATTTGAAGACTTCTATCAAGGACTCATCCAGGTCATCACCTTTCTATAGTAAATGTACCTTTTCCAATTATTCATATGACAATATTTCAGACCTCAAGCTTCTGGCTCTCCTTCCTTAAATATACTAAATGTTTTCCCTTAAAATCACAGTACTCCAAAACAACACACAAGAGGTAACTTGAGCCGTGTATAAAAAGATTAAGGTTCCAACTCTTCTATTCATAGCAATCTGAACTCTCTCCAGTTCAGCTCATTTTTAAGGTGGCTTAGACTGACTTAAGTTTTAGCAGGAGCCGTTAACTGACTCATACCAATCAAATTTCTATATATCCACACGCAGTTAACATGCTTTCTTTTATACACTCAAGGAGCATTTATTGCATACATATGGTATGTATGTCTTACACAATACACGATGCTAAGGACTAAACATTTATTCTAGCAAAGCATGACACATACACAGAATGAGTTGCCAGCCTAAAGGAATGAGGACAAAAGAGGAACTTTTAGGATTTTTGGTAGGGTGTAAGATTTTAGGATAGGTAAGTGAACAAGGAGTGGGAAAAGGAAAAAAAAAAAAGCTGCTCACAGGATGTTCCTATAGCTCATCCTAAGATTTAGGCAACGAGAAGTCATCGAAGAATTTTTAGCTTAAAAAAGACAACTTCCCGTTGAAAAACATCCCACAGATGGCAATTAAAAGGTCAAGGTGTCCAAATCAGAAGACTATACTGCAGCAACTGGGGCAAATGATGAGCATCTTTACCACAGTTATCACAGGGGTGAAAAACAGCCAACACGTTGATTTTGAAAGTTGAGTATCACCAAATGAAGGCATAAAAAAATAACTGTATACTGACATTAACCAGTTAAATTCTGTATTGTAAGTATCTTTTTATGTCTACATTTGGTGATACTCAATCTTTCAAAAATATTCCAAGTGTATTTAACATTACCCTCATGGCAGGCTTAGAAGTACCCTGGAAGCTTAAAGTTTCTAGGGAATTCCCTGGCGGTCCAGTGGATAGGATTTGGCGCTTTCACTGCCAGGGACCGGTTTCAACCCCTGGTCAGGGAACTGAGATCCCACAAGCTGCGTGGCGCGGCCAAAAAACAAAAGGCTTCTAGTTTTCCCCTTCCAGTACAAGAGAGAAAAAATTACGACCTCCCATACTCAAGGACTAGATTGGGTGAGAGTGGTATTCTTAATTTTAAGTGGCGCTTTACAAGCCATGGAATTTGCAATTACTATGACAATACCAAGAAGTTATCATTGCCAAATACAGAGGTCATGCTGTGAAAATACATCCTTTCGTCACCTAACTGTACGGTGTACTTAACTATCATCTACTTTTATTTTGCTCTTCCTAATTTATTTTTGCGGGTATTTTTTTGGGGGAGGGTTGTTTTATTTTATATTGGACTACAGTTGATTTACAATGTTGTGTTAGTTGCAGGTGTACAGCCAAGCAACTCAGTTATACATACACATCTATCTATTCTTTTTCAACTTCTTCTCCCATTTAGGTTATTACAGAATATTGAGCAGAGTTCCCTGTACAAATACAGTGGGACTTTGTTGGTTATCTATTTTAAATATATATCATCTACTTTCATTAAAAGAAGGACTCATTATTACTGAATCAGGAAGCTGGGCAACCCTAAGAGGTTACTAAGAAAAATCTGATCCCAATTCTTAGGAGAATACCATTAAAACCACTTACCCAACCCTTTTCTACTTGCAAGAATCAAGATTATCGTCTGCACTTTAAGAGCACTGTAAATCGGCTCACTGTTGTGAAATGCCTAAAACATCCTTGGGAAAAATCTTTATGTACAGATCGTTATAATTAAGACACATTGTTTGGAATTTTTCTCCTAGTAGTGGTGGTAAGTGGCATCCTAATGCCTGTTCTTTTTTAACCAGTGGGATCCATTTTTAAAAGCTAAAGTACTAGGAGGTAATACAACAATATAAAGAAAGCTAGCACACTTAATGTACAACTTTGGCTTCACTTGTGTACCTGACACACTGATCACTACTGAATGCTTCTAAAACATGAGTCCAGCTCATAAATTTACATAACCTCTACTAAAGCTCTCAAGTCAGACAATGGAATACAATAACTAATTTCAATATATTCTTGAATTCAAAGAAACTAATAACTTTTTCACTTAAAACTTCATTAACATAGACTCCAAATTTTTAACATCTACCTCAATAAACCGAACAATTAGACCCTTGACATTCAGATTTAACAATAATGGCTTCAACTATTTGAGAACCCTAAATATATGTAACAGATAATATTCTAAAATTTTGTTAAAGGATGTATCACAATCTACTACTCATAGACTGAGTCTAGTCAAATACAATCCCATGAAGGTGAAGTTTATTTCTCCATGTCCCTTCCCTTTTCAGCAACTTCATAAACTTAGGTCTCTGTACTTCTCTTTCTGAAAGTGAAAGAAATATTGTTCCATATGGAACAAAGTATTTTCCAAAGGGATTCCAGTTGAAAGCCAAAGAGAGGAATTCCCTAGCCGTCCGGTGGTTAGGGCACTGCGCTTCCACTACAGGGGGCAAGGACTGGATCCCTGGTCAGGGAACTAAGATGCCACATGCCGTGCCCAAAAAGAAAAAAGGAAGAAAAAAAAAAAAGCCAAAGAGAAAAGGAAAAAAGCAACTAACTCTCTTTAAAAATAAATGTCCCTAATAAATAAAATAGCACATTTTTATGTAGGTAACTGGTACAGTGTTAAAATTACCCGGTATAGTTCAGCATACATGTACAGAGTTCTTACTTCTTTAACAAAGTTTTGAAGGAATAACTTGTCATTTGTATTAGTCAAAATGTATGTCTTAGCACACAAATTTCTGTGAAAATGCGAGGGGCATGATTAAGAATCACACCAGATCTAAATCAAAGTGAACAAAGACTAAGTTAAAAAAACAAAAAAAAACACCACTTTTTAGTTATTAACTGACTACTATTTCTAGAAAGAAAGGGAAGTAATGCTGATTTCTCCATCATAACATTATGGCTGACAAGTTCCTGAACAGGAAGGCTAGACTAGAAGTCTGAAATTCCTGTATTAACAATGGCTTAGAATTACCCACTGTAAAATTTCCCATTTTCCCAGGAGAAAAAATAAAAAATGGGGATTTGAGCAGTTTTTTTTTTTTTCTTTTTTTGTTTTTTTTTTTTTTTTTGCGTTACGCGGGCCTCTCACTGCTGTGGCCTCTCCCGTTGTGGAGCACAGGCTCTGGACGCGCAGGCTCAGCGGCCATGGCTCACGGGCCCAGCCGCTCCGCGGCATATGGGATCCTCCCGGACCGGGGCACGAACCCGCGTCCCCTGCATCGGCAGGCGGACTCTCAACCACTGCGCCACCAGGGAAGCCCGAGCAGTTTTATAAAGTATTTATCAACCCTCAAAAAGCCACATCATCCTTGTTAGTAATTTTACTAACAGATAAGCTGGTATTCTAAAATGAGACATAAGCCATTGCCATCAGTTGTACAGAACACACACAGAAATAGTCTCAAAATCAGGTAAACAAACAACAGCTATTACCACTTATGACATTTTATTGGCATATGACAATTTACAAGGGTCCCTGTTGCATTATACATCACACTGAGTAAGAATCAGTTAGCCATCTACATTCATTCTTACTGGATATATTTTTACTCAAATTATAACTGAATTCCCAACACTTGATTTTAACTGTGACAAAAGGGGAAAAACAGTAATTCCTTGAAGTAGGCTACAACTGGAAAAACAAATTTTGCTTTTTTAATTAAAATTCCTAAGATGTTGAAAGGTGTACACACCTAAGGACTGAGTCATGGCCTTCTTAAAACAGCTTTCTTAATCCTTTCTGGAAATATCCTTTGGTTCATTTTTATTTTCCTTCTCTAAGCAAAAGGAAGTGTGTTAATGCAGGTTATCAAGGAGTTACTATTTTCTAGCACTTGTAAACAAATATCCTTACCAAGAGGAACCATTCAGCTTTTATAACATGTCATGAAGTAGGGTGTTAAATTGCGGTTTAAAAAAATTCACACAGGCTTTTTATATGCTTGGCTCTAAAAAAAGATAACATCCACAATGGCATTCTATTGCAGTGTTTTCACAATCACCCTTCCTACTATATTCTAATAGAATACTCCTTCCTCAATTTTATTTAATAAAAGTAACCAAATCATTAACATATTTGGGTTAAAGCAATGCATTTGCACTTAAAATATAACCTGCTGGTAGGACTTGGGTAGCTTTATTCCTACTTCCTATTAAGTAATTTCTCAGTAGGTTCCCCTTTCCTGTTGTCTTATATGGAAAAGCAAAACTGCACATTTATAGACATGCATAGAGATTCAGTATCTAACCAAATAATAACTGTTAAAATAAAAGCTAAATTTATTTGTATAAAATAAAATGGTCGTGAAAATTCTCCTATGTCAGAGATCAAATCCATGTTGCTTTTTAGCATGTAATTAATTATTATTCTGACTAGGAGAATATTAGTTATACCCTGATTAATGCAACACATAGTTGCTTTTACAGTATTTCCTCTGCTCAAACAATTTCAGAAAGACAAAATAAAAATAACCATGCAATACTTCAGGGTCTTAGGGCCATGAACATCACATATACTGAGTTTTGTTTTCCTGTTTTTCCCGCATACAGCTCTTAGCTAATGCCTCTGACTGCAGTTAAGGTGCTAGAAGAGCACCTGTAAACAAACCATCAGTGAGGATGAAAGAGCCATACACTTAAGATGTTTAAAAGTTTACACTAACAGAATAAGCATTATCTCCTTTTAATGCAAACATAAAAACTAATTCAGTTGCTGAATTAACAAGTGAAATTTGACTACTTTTATATATCTCTAAGAGCAGACAGACTTAAACACTGAAATTTACTATTTTGGATTTTCATTCCTTCTAAGAGGTATCATCATAAACATAAAAGGCAATTCACATTTGAAAGATTATCTTCCTGAACAATAGAACCCTTGGGAAGAAAAAGAAAACCCATTTTACAAACTGCAACTGAAATATGGAAAAAAATAAAAAACAAGTTAGATCAATGCTGTGACAAACTTCCTGTCAGATCTTTTTATTGGTGACATATGAAAAACAAGTTACTTAAAATACCACTAATGAGCAGCATATTCTGTTCGCCTATTATTCCTTATGGTTAGACTACAAACTAATGATTTGGCTGTCCAAAAGCTCAAATAAATATGTAAGGTATGACATCAGGTACACGTCTTTTTAATGTATCAAGTTACTCTGCAGAATAACCCTCTTCCATACCAATGCCAGGATTACAGGTTTTGTTCTGTTTTTTTTTTTTTTTTTTTTTAAGTCCAAGACGTTCAGTAGGAAGGGAGTTTTTATTTGTACTATTGCAAACCAGTTTCCTCTCTCAAACAATAGCTGATATCTAAGACCATGACTCAAACTTTCAGGGAAGAATAGAAAGAGAAAATTGAATTTTGAACTCAAATAGTAAAGGCTCCTAAGAATGGTTTGTATATAGGCCACTGCTTGCTTTCAGTTAAAAAAAAGAAAAAAGAAAAATATTCTCATACTTTTCAATCTAACTTTTAACAGCTTGTACTTTTTTCACGATTGGCAAAGTTTCTTTTTCCTTCTTAAACATTTGCTGAGGTGTTAAACTAGCTTAGTTTACCAAAATAACAACTTTTTCCATGGTACACTTCAAAAATTAGTCACCCTACAATGTAGTGTGTTTGAATTAAGGAGAATGTTAAACAGATGTATACAGTTAAAATAGTTAGTGTGGTTTCTATAAACAACTGCTATTCAGGGATTTGTATGTAGAGCTAACGTTTACTTCAGAATAAACATTAACAAACAGGGAGGGAAGAGAATCATAACTTTCACAGAGCTGTACTTGACCATATCTTATAGACAAAGCAGAATTACAATGCATGTAACAAAAACAGTAAAAGTATTTTTTTTAAAAGTTGATAGTTACAAATATGGTACGTAACAATTTTCTACTTTATTTCAGTACAATTTTCAACATACAGTCTACTATTTTTCAGGATATTTGAAGACTTAAAACAAAATTTCTCTAGACTACTACTTGCAAACAGTAAAATTTAAGTAAAATGCTTACATTCTTATTTGAAAACAAAAATCATGTAAAAAAATGGTGGGTGCAAGTTCTGTTCTCTGTTGCAATCTCACTTCAGATTTACTATTCCTAAAAAAGAGAGAGAGAGAGAGAGAGAGAAAGATTAGCAAAGATATGAAGAGTGAAAATGATCCAAAATAATCATTGTTCCTAAAAATTAATTAACTAACTGGCCCACCAAACCCACACATAAGAAAATATTAAGAATCACTAACAAGTTGGAAATTTCTACCTTTTCTTCTTTGCGTCTGTCCTTCTTTTCTTCATTATTTTCCATGGTCTCTTCTTCATCTTCAACAATCCCGTCCCCTTGATATTTGTCATGAGTCCATTTTGGACTGCTACCTGATTTTTTGAAGTTAAAGCGCCCTCTGCCACGTTGAAAAGTACCACGACCTCTTCCTCTTTTGGCCCAATAATCCACACCATCATCTCTGTCATCATGCTACAGAAAGGTTAAAAACAATCATCAATGAAACGTCTTTCTTGTAAGGAAGATAATTATATCCCCAATCGTAAGTCATGGTATAAATTGTCTGAAGATTGGGAAAATGAGATTGGTACTGTTCCAAAACACAAAACAAAACCAATAAAACTGAATTTTTCAACAAAAACGTACTCCATCATGAAAGCAAACAGTTACATCATTGCTTCGTAACCCAAGCATCTGAGAACTGTCCAATTTTTTTGGAGAATCTCAACTGCTAAATTACTGCCAATTTTCAAAATTTTTATTTTTGCTTTCCGTTTTTCAGTCTAAGTCCATTTATTATTAATAAGTATATTATACTGTGTATAAATGATAAAATAACCGATATTTTCCCCAAAAAAATTACCTCAGTCGTAAATATGCAACAAAGCATAAAAATATCATTACATTATCAGTAACATTTACTAAATAAAACAGGTGATAAGAATTATAGTTTACATATAGCAACAGATTATAAAAATCCTACTGAGATTTAAATCTAAATCAATGTGTATTACACATCAGTCTTCCTGGCAAGGAAATTTCACAAGCCAAATCATGATGGCGTGGTCCCTAGAGTAATATCTCAACTTCTTTCTTCTTCACTAACCTAAAATACTGCAGTTATTACAGCCCAACCTTAATTTTTCATTAGCTGCATCCAAAAACAGATGTTCCCCAAGTTACAAATTGTTCCTTTAATCAAAACATCTGCAAAACTGAAAAGTACTTGACTTTGTCGATAAGCAGAAGAGTATTACATCCCAACGTACAAAACAAAAAGCCAAAGTTCTCCTGTAATGTAATTTAACTGCTGCCCACCTCAAACTTACTTTTAAGTTTGTACCTACAAAAATGGGAGTGACACCCCTTTATGAGACAACAGGCATAATGCAAACAATGTTGCACACTGTACACAAGTACAATCTACATACATAAGTACAACTTATGGAGTACTGGTATTGATCAACTGTCCAAAAGTCACTAAAACTTTTCAAATACATAATATGAACAATTTTCAAAACATGCAATGTGCCTTTGTGCATATTCATGTAATACAGATCACCCTCCTGAATCACTTGAAAAGTTCACACATGTAATTAACAGACTATATGAAAGAGCCCTTACCCACTTCTAATAATCTAGCTTTATCAAACCAATAAAAGATGACTAGGCAGAGGTGTGCATGACTCAAAGAATGAACTTAGGAACTATCAAAAGTGTAAATTTCAGTATGTCAGAAAGTTCAATTGTAAACCCAAAATAAACTATTTTAAAATAGTCTGACACGCAAAATAATATGCACACACAATTACATAATTTCAGGCTCCCTTTTGGTATTAACACAACTAACTCTATATAGCCTTTATGCTTTCTTGTTTGTGGTGTTTACACAGTATTCCATGGATTTGTAGGAAGAAGCAAACAGCCATTGAAGCCAGAGGCATGGGTTTAAATCTTAACTGAAACTGTGTGACTTTACTTCCTCATTTAAAAAAACCAGAGATAGCCTTGAAGGAACATAAACGATCTGTTAAAAAGTGCCCAGCCCAGTGCCTGACAAGCAAGCAATCAACGGTGGTGATAATGTTTATATGGTGCTTATTACTCATCTAATTCTCACAACAACCCTGTAAAATACTGTTACTAACCCCATTTTAGATATAAAGGAATTGAGGCACAGAGAAATTGAGTAACTTGCCCAAGGCCACAGAGTCAATCTTTTCCACTGCCCCTTATGCCCATCATCCACAGAATACGCTTTCTAGGTATCTTGGTGACAGTAAATAGTTACCGTATGAGGTAGCTAAGAGCTGAAACAGAAAAAGCAGTGGCAAAGCCAGACACTACAGTTAAACTAGCAATTACTTTTAAATATACAATCATCTGAAATTAAAGAAAACAAAAGCTCCAAGATCACACTGTGTTTTTCAGAGGGTATCCCAGCAGCTACCTAAGTGACATTTTGATGCTAAGCACACTAACTTTTTTATTTTTCTTTTCGCCGCGCCAAGAGGCATGCAAGATCTTAGTTCCCTGACCAGGGATTGAACCCATGCTCCCTGCAGTAAAACCACGGAGTCCTAACCACTGGACCGCTAGGGAAGTCCCTAAGCATACTAACTCTTAATCCTCAAATTCTTACATCCAAGATTTTAGTCTTGTTACAGACTAATTAAAATTAATTACTTCATAGATGACAAAGAGGATGTTAGATAGTTATAATACACAGCCAACAATATGTTAACAAAGGAGGCCATATTAGAACCAAGACCTTCTGAATCCTCTGATCTCTTCTGTATAGAATGATCAAGTTTCAAAGAGTGAATTTATTAAAGCGCCTACCCAAACGTCCTTCCCCACAGGATTTTCTCTTCCTCACATGACTTCAACTCAACATGGGAGAACTTGCCCATTTTAGTACTTTCCCACTTGCTCCAACTCTTCACGTACTCTCACCTCTCCAGAGAATTTCAGGTTCTAAAGACTATTATCTTTCCTGGAATACTTATTATTGAAAACGTTACCTTATCTTTGCATAAATCAAACTTCTGAGAAGGAAAATTTCAGATTAGGAATGCAACAAATGTTACTATTACTCAGTACTGGAGGAAAAATGATACGAGCTGTAAGAACCTTTTGGAGCCCAAGGCATAGGTTCAAATCCTGACCCCACTCCTACTGGCCATGTACCTTTGGTCAAGCCGCTCAATCTCTGTACCTCTGCGTTTTTCATCTATACAAGTGGAATAATGGTCCTACCTCAAAAGGACTTCATAAGCATGAAAATAAATTCATATATGTGAAACACTTAGAATGGTGCCTACCATAGTATATGCTCAATAAATGCTATCCATTATTTTTACTAAGTATTCAATGTTTCATTACTCTGGACAAAATTTCCGTGTTTGTCAAAACCTAGGGGAATCTATAATTTTCAACTTCATTTAGTCTCAAATGTTTTTAAATATTTCTATTATCAACACTAGCTGTCTGAAAAGTCAGACCTATTCAGACTACGCAAAATATTTTAACTTTAAATTCCCAGGTAAAAACCAGAGTTGTCATTCCAAGAGCTCATTAATTAAGAACAAAAATAATTAATTTTGGAAACTGATTTATAAGAAAAAATGTGATGCGTTAAGTTTACTTCTAGTAAGCATTAGTCTGTGACAAATGCACGTGTATGCCTATGTTTATATAGAAATGGAGGTTTTAAAACATAACCCAGAATAGCAACATATAAAATGTTAAATAACACTTCTTAATTACTATAACGCCTAGCTATGTGACAATAAAAAATAATTATGTCCCAATTTAAGACAAAAACTATGATACTGGAGACTGAAAGAACACCATAGAAAAATGAAGGTCTGGCCTAAATTAAATATTCATAAAATGTTTAAGGGTGCTAAACAATTACTATCTACTTGTTTACCTCTCATTTCCCTCTTAACTTTTTGTCCTTTCACATTTGCTCTATTTGTCTGGCATTTTTACAATCACTCACTCCTCACCCCTCCTTTGCAAGGTTGGCCTTTTAATCTCTTCTGACTGGATGATCTTACTGTGGCTTTGTGACTGAATGATGGCTCCTAGACTTTTTTCTCTCTCGATCTGCATTAGCAACTGCCTACTGCACACTTCCACTTAATTTCTGCCTGGCACTTCAATAACAGAACTTAATCTTCACCTCAAATTAGCTGCTTTCCCCTTTATTCCCTATCTTTGAGAGATTCCATCTTCTCACTACCAACACCCGACTAGTGGCTCCCTGAATAAGCCTTCATAAATGTTCCTTAAACTTTTCTCAAACCTATAGCCCCTTAGTTCAAACAATTATTTCCCAGATATGTTTGTCACAACCATGATTTTCCAAACTCTGCTTAACATCCAAATTTATTAAAGTATTATGGCCTTCTAAAATTTGGCTCCCGCTTTTTCTTAATTTTCCCAAACTTACACCAATCATCTAGCCATCAGAGTACTGGAGTTCTCTATTTAAGGATGTTTCACTCCTGCTTTCTTACAGTACACCTGCTCATCTTTTAAGCTCAAGATTCAATCCAAAATCGTCTACAAAGTCTCTTCTAATCAGTATCTCCTTTGCAATAATCCACCATATGTATTTAGAATGTTCTCCATTACTAGGTCTCGTAAGCCAAGAATTGAAATATTTATCTTTCCATCTACAGCATAAACAGCAGTCTACTCATAAATTCTTAAATCGAAAAGGAGATAGGTCTTTTAAACTTTTCTGTAACTGAATAAAATGCCTTTCACTTTCCAGACTGTCAACTCAAGCATAAATTTCTCCTCACACGAGCATATGCTGTGCAAACATTATGCTTAACTTTTTCAGACTCTTGGTCACTAAAGTACCCCAAAAAGAGGCAAATGGAAATTAGTTTTTGAAACAGCTACAATGCCCATTCTTCAAACAAAATATAGATCTACTTCCCAATACAGCTCTATAACTCTAATTTAGCTGATGGCATGGACATTCAGGTTTATTCAAATATATTCATAAAAAGCCAAATGAAAGATACATTTCTATAAAATCCAGTACTATTTTCCTCCTTGCTTCGACAAAACAATTAGTCTTCAGAAATAGTCTCTAAAACATGACTTCCCTGAGAAGCTATGACAAAAATGAGTATTCTGGTAATAGTTTTTGGTGTTTTCTCAAGTTTCTATAATACAGGAAAAAACCCTCTTCTCCCATGCCAAAGTGCAGAAAATTTCCATCATTACCTAGAGAATCTTTCAGGACCCACCTCCTCTGGCTTCATCCCTTATAAAACTACTTCAGAGAGAAGAGCATCACAAGGAAGCACTAAATTAATGTGTATCTAGCAACTTTTCCATAATGTAATTTTTCATCTTCCTTTTACTCCAATAAAAGTTAACAGCCTCCTGAGAACCTTAATTACATATACTGTGAAAGAATTCTTCTCCTTGTCTTTCAATTAAACAAATAGCTGCGATGATGAAAAGTAAATCTTAATTAGAAGCTTCTACAACTTTTACCGTCTTATAGACAGATACGAAACAAGTTACTGTTCTTCTCTGAATGTGGCTATCAAATCAGGTATATTTTTACTTTACCCTGATCAGCCCATAGGTGATATCAATAAAGTATAAACAGGACTAAAGGGACCCACATTTTCAAAACTTCAAAATCATCTGGGTAATGATTTATTTTAAAAGTTTCCTATATGATGGTGAAATCTTCTCATAGTAGTGGATACCTGTACTCAAATGTATTCACCCAGTATGCTTTGAAAATTAATGCAAACCAAATAAACAGAGATTTCTAACACCCACCAAGAAGTACTTCTTGCTCTTTGGGGTATATTCTGGATCCCATTCCTCTTCCTTCGGTCTCTTTTGAAAAGTAGTATTTGAGTTGTTTGGACCAGTATTTGTCCCAGCAAAAACTCCTCTGGCTCTTCCTCTGCCTCTAATTCGAAACTGATTAACATTAACAAAGTTGTTTAGTAGTGAAATCAAGAGGTATTAAGTTACATGCAAACTCTAATTTTACTGCAGTAACAAAAAACATTCCCTAATTTCTTTCCTAAATCTCAACTTCATGGCCACTGAGGCCAGTAAGGAGGCAAAAAAATTCTGCCTACTGAAAGCTGAGTAGGTTAAGAAGAAATGCAGTCAACCTAATTAGTTAACAGTGCAGTCAGAATACTGCACTTTCAAGGCCTGAACTAAAAGTTTTAAATAATCAAGTTGGTTTGTTTCCCTTCTACTAGCCAAAAGAGTTGTCTAATTCCTAACACTAACATCCCAAGTGTTCAACTACACCTATCACCATACAGGCAAAGCTCTTCTCTTTCCCAAATGATCTAATTAGTGAACCCCACTAATAACAAACTGGATACTTGCTCAAGGTAGGAATCTGAATCTAGAAATTAAAGAGTCAAGAAGATGCACTACTATGAAGTCATTAAATTAACAATTGTAACAAATTTATGGAAACATGGGAATAATGCATACGCTATGTAGAACAAAAAGAAGATATAATTTCTGTGACTGATACACGGATAAACAAGAACTTGAAGATAATAGGCAAAAATGAAAATAGCTGTCAATACAGAGATGAACATATGGATTTTTTTGTTTGTTTCAATACTTTTTTCAAGGACTAAGTGATTAAAGAAATGGATCTCAATCACTAACTTTGCTTGACTCTTGGGTCTCTAAGCACTATGTCAATG
The DNA here is from genome assembly GCF_008692025.1 of Phocoena sinus. NCBI lineage: Eukaryota > Metazoa > Chordata > Mammalia > Artiodactyla > Phocoenidae > Phocoena > Phocoena sinus. The sequence continues at coordinate 27,255,153 of NC_045774.1, read as the reverse complement.
TTAAGAAAAGTTATCTAGTTTATATAGATGCTTCTAAATCTCAAAATGGCATTTTATTCTTTTTAAATCAGGCAAAACATTTATTTTTTACTTTATATACGAAGAAAGCATCATCCCAGCTCCAGCCCTTCCTCACTCCCCCTAAATGGCATTTCTTAGTGACGATGTATCAAATACCATTTTATTTTTCAAGCCTATACGAGTAATGACTCACTCAACAGACAATGTCTAAAACATATATTTTACTTTCCTTATGTATAGCACTCTTAAGTGAAGTTCTACCAAATGATCAAAGATAATTTTATTACTTACAAAGGTTCCTCGTGGTCGGCTAACTCCTCCAAAGCCTGAGTATTCTTTCAGTTCATGGTGAGTTTTAAATTCTTCTTCTCTTTCCTTCTTACTCTCCTTTTCTTCTCGAGAACTGGGAGAAGAAGGTGATGCTGAAGAGGATGAAGATCGAGAATGATCTTGCTCTCTACTTTTATGTTTACTGCAAAATAAAGCAAACAAAAAATGTGTGCTATTTTTTAAAAAGATAAAAAGACCCCCTGTTGAATCTTATAATAAGAGGGATATTTTTCAAGTCAAAAATACTATCCCCTATTAAAATTATTATGCAACTAAAATGATTGGGTGTTAAACTCTGACATAGTCTGTTTCCATTCTCCTTCAATATTTGTTTTACATGACTACTGAAAAACATGGTATGACATGCCAGTTAGAAACTAGCAGTCTGGCAACTTCAAGAATAAGGTTCAGTTCTTCAATATTTTTAACTTATTTTTATTTTAAGGAAAGGAAGAGAAGAGTAGGAAAAAGTAAGAATGGTCTTAAGGCCATGTTTCAAAATGAATGCAGTTTGTACACCCTGGGTGAGAACAGTTGATATCGTTTAGGCCATAACTCCGTTATTGAAATAAAAAGCATATGACATTACAAATACCAGTCATAAATTAAAAAACACAAGTAAAATGCACCATTTACCTAATGAATAGCAAGGAAAACAATTATCTATAATACTTCTTAGTATTCCTGTTGTTTATTTGACTCTATGATGATCAATTTTACATGATTCTAATCCAACACCCGAAAAGGTCATACCTGCGATAACTCTTACCACTTCTAACAGTATCCATGGAAACATTACTTTGAAAGACTAATACACATTGCTATTTCAAAAAAACTAGTCCTTCCTCCCCCCCATCTCTCCCATGTTAAACCACTAGACATGAGTTTAAAATTCTTGTACTCTGGGTGTTATGAGTTGAAAAAGTGCGGAATCAAGCATAACGAACCAAAGTTCTTACACAAACTGTTTCTAGAAATGCACTGCATTGAAGTCCAACCTCCTGATGTAGCCTGGATAATAGGACACATTAATTTGTCATTTTTTTTTTCAGTGTTAGCTTGCTATTCCAAAGTTTTTGTCCTCATCCACCATAAGCCGTGTAAAAGACAAATATATTTTTGCTGTAAAACAAATAATTTTAATTGTTTAAATTTAAACATTCGATTACACAGTCAAAATTGAAAGCAATTAAGCTGACAATTATTAAAGGCTAATTAGAAGCTAAAACCTAACTCAGACAGTTTTAACAGTTACCTGTCATCTTTGTAAGATTTGTATTCCTTGTAATCTTTTGGAGTTTTTTCCTGCTTTCTTGATCCACTGGATTCCCTGGAGCCCTTGGAATCCCCCCGTTCTTTACTTCTTTCTTTCCTCCGACGATCAATGTCATGCCGAAGATCAGCAGAATCACACCTTAATTTTTTATCTCCCTATAAAAGACAGATATAAAATACAGATTTCAGGGAAACTATAGGGACAAAAATACATATATATGTGCATGTATGTACGTGTGTGTGTGTGTGTGTGTGTGTGTGTATACACACACACAAAACCAAATTTTATGCCAGTTTCTAAGCTGGCATTTTAGTATCAGAAAAGAATGAGTAACATACTACTTCCATACTTAGTTTTTGTTTAAAAATGTACTTGATGTTTTCACTAAACATTTGTGTACGCAAGTATAATGGGACTGGGGAAATTATTAAAAGGTAAATCATCTTGAAAATGTCATAGGCTTTTGTTCAAAGCAATCCATAATAAACTCTCATACAGTAAAATGATACAATTATTTTTGTACTCAGCACATCGTCATTATCATCCTTCATCCTTCAAAATGTTTTTTTATATAGTTTAACAATGATAGAGGTTATACTCAGTTGTGGGTGTAGCCATCTGCCTATAAAGCTAAGGGATCCTAAAGTAATGGTTCTCATTATTTAAGCCTCGTTGTCATCAAGCTCTTCCCATATGAGTTGACCAACCCAATAAAAACCACTTCAAAAGTTAAGTATTCTGTAATTTCCATAACATGCAAGCGTAATATGATTAATGAAACCAACTGAGGTTGAACAAGGGTAGAAACAAAGCCAGAAAGATATTATTCCCAATCCTGTACTCAGTATCTGGGCCATATACTGCCCTTTCTCAATTCAGGTATTGCAACGGACATTAGTTTAACTGGGTCACAATTCACCTCCTTCTTGTTCCATTGCTTTTTCAAATACTATATAATTTAGGAAGATGGAAAGAGGCATCTAGGAATGAAGAAAAATTATACATCAGTAAGATGCTAAGCAATGTGGACATCCTTGCTACTATTCAACAATAAGTACTTACTCTGGGAAGTCTAGCTATAATGTTCATAAACATTCATATCTCCAAATGATACCAACTACTCACCCATTTGCTCCCACTGTAACAAGAAAAATCTAATCAAGAGCAAAAATCTTCCTATTCACCTAGTAATACATTATTACCAAGTCCACAAGTAAGAATATAAGTGAAAGCATTTTGTAAAGGCCAAACTATATATATATATATACACACACACATATATATATGCATATATATATATATAAACTACATAGTACTAAATATGTTAATTGTTCACTCAGATAGGAAGATAAAGGATAAAAAGCAATGTCATATCCTCTTGTCCTTCCATTAGTTATCACTATTTTCTCTCCTCTCGATCAAAATCGGTCTGAGTAACGGAGAGAAGGAAGATACTCACTCTGTCAGAGTACAAGAATAGACTAAATTGTGGGCAAAACAAAATTAACCAACATTGAACCCAAGGTACTGAAAGTAAAAGCCAAAATTAGCATTCACTTCTCAGAATCTGGTTTTCCAAGATTAATGTGCCCCATGCAAAGAAACCACTTTGTTCCTAAGCTCTAAATTTCTTATCTAATGAATTAATCGCATGCCTAATTAAAATGATTATATACTACAACCATTAATAACAGCTTCTAGTAATAAAAATGTCAATGTTTTCATAACAGCCCAATTATTCAACTCTGCAAGATAGATGTATTCTCACTCTTCCTATTAGAAAACCAATGTCCAAGAAGCTAATTACTTTCCTAATATCACAGAGACAGTACTCGGTGATGGCCAGAATTGGAACCAAGCAATAACGCTTCCACGTTCCCTAGCCTTTTCACTACAACAGACAGTTGCTCCCCTTTAACCTTGCTCCACATTTCAACTAGACTTTTATGGACTGTCATATAATCTACCTTGAAAATGTCAATTTCAAATTATCAATTAGTCAGAGTCCCTTAACGACTGAATTCCATACTCAGAGTCCTCCGACCCCAACGCTAGTAATTCCAGTCATTCAGACTCCTTTCTCAAGTTTAAAAGCATTCTTCCCCCCAATCCACAAAAACTGTAACACAGTTTTTGTTCCAAATGTTCATTTGTAAACCAGTTCTTAGAATGCTTATTTCTTAGTCCAGATCAAAAATGCCCAGTAGCATGGAGATTACTTCTTGTTCTCTCTGTGAAGAACCTAGAGATATTAATTTAGGCACACATAAATCAAGGAATATTTATTCTGGCTCATCCATTTCACCTCTAACAGAAACCCTAATATAATTTATATCTTTGCTTTTATAATTTTCCTTTGTCTACTCATTGATTCTTTGCCCTTTTCTTACAACTAGTTTCTTCCTTTCAGTAGCATTTAAAAAAAATTATTCTTGGTTTAACTTAGATATATAGTACAAGTGGCAGCTTAATTTCTTCTAGGAAAATACACTATATACGCTACCATAAATATATACATAATGTATTTACAAGTTACAGATGATATCCATAAACATTCTGCCTAAACAAACTATGCTTATTAGTACAATATCATTAACTAAGCTGAAGTTAACATGAGAAAAAAAAAAGGTCCATTCAAAACATACCTTTTGATTTTCTTCTTTAAAAACTCTCTCTTCCCCTGCTAAACGCGTGTGCTTCCTCAGGGCACTTGGAGAGATGTCAATTCTCCTTAATGTAAAATAAAGTCTATTTGTAGTCACATTAACTTTATGGTTCCACAAATTCCTAAAATTGTCCATTTTTGTAAAGGAAATACTAGACAGTTGTTTCTCTCCCAGTTGTCTAATTTAGCACAGCAAGATTATTAATCTAATTCCTAATAGATAATTAAGAAATAAAAACTATATTAAAAATGAATTAAAATGCTTCAACCAAATTTTTATATATAAATGAAGCCTGACCTTTTAAGATATCAAGCTTACTTTAACCATCAAAAAAAGGAAAACATGTTTTGATTAAATTGGACATTATCATTTTAAGTGTTAATCATCATACAATTATAATCATTGTGTATCAATGAATACACAAATAGGATTATTTGTTCTTAAGTATCTCCAATATTTTTACAGATTCAGTAGATCTTTAGTTTTATTCTGTGCCCCTCCTTGCCTTTTTAAGCTAGTGTCAGTTTCATCTTCTCAGTGCCTCTTCAGCAGTGACCACCAAAACCATACCTACTTTGTATTAAGCACCGAACTAGATACTTTATAATCAATACTAATTGTCACCACCACCCTGCAAAACAGGCACTGTTATTCTTGTTTGTAGACGGGAAAAACTAATGTTAAGCGATTAAATAACTTTTTTATCACAACGCAATTAAGTGAGAGAGCAAGGACTGGAACATAACCATCTGACTTCAACATTCACGATCTTTTCATGAAAAACAATTCTACCTTTCACTAAGCATTTTAATTTTACAAACTTACTGGAAGTAAATCGAATTCAAGGGTTACTTACTCTAGGCATCCAACCCCCTCCCAACATACAGATGTTGTAACTATTTAATTTCATACTGGCAAGTGATAAGAATTAGTGTTTTAAGTTCTAACAACCAGTTTAAACCAAATAAAACTGAAAATTAAAAAGAAACAGTAAATTACAAACTTTTCAAGATTGGAAATATATTTATTCAAGCTACAAATCAAAGTTCGTTTGTGTCATGACATCCATGTACTTCCATATATCTTGTCTAAAGTTCCAACATAAACTTGTTTAAACAGTGTCTTCCTATCAAAACAACATTTTTACATGCCCAGTATACATTACCTGTGTATCTCAGGGCTCTTTTGCCGGGCACTATGTTCTTCAGTGGCTTTCTGATACGAGGTGAACCTCTCGTTTAGAGTCACTGCAGCTGATTTGAAGTATTGCTCTGTTGATTTAGGAGAAACACTGCCCAGTTAGTTCTTTACTTTAAGAGCGATTTTCATTTGAGACAGAAGGGCATGTAGCAGGTGAAAAGAAAATAAAAATACTCAAGAAACCTAGCAGAAGAGAACCAAGTGTTACAAAGAACTCCTACCCTGTCCCTTGTAACTTCTTGTACCTCAACAGGTAACTGATGCAAAGTTCCTCACAGGTCCCTGTCAATATTGCATATAAACCAAGAACAATAAATATATTAAATTGAGTCGCTAATTCCATTTCAATAATGCACTACACTTCCTCAAACAGAACAAAAAGGAACAATATGTGAATGTCCTTAAGCCTTGCCAATATGAACCAATGAAGTTAACTTCAAGTAATCATTTGCAGGAAACAAAAAATGCTACGATAACTACACAGCTAGTTTTAGTAAGCTAATCAAAGTATTTCAGCAAGAACTATGTTGACAACAAAAACTGGATTTAAGAAAAAACTGAATACTGCCATTTCAATTGGAAAAATATTTTTTAAATCAATTAACACTCACTAATTACTCCAAAACTCTGGCATCTTGGCAAACCTGACAGCACATTTGATATTATTGTCTTGTCTTTCTTTTAACAACTTTAAAATTAGTAATAGCAATACTGATTAGTTTTTAAACCATTTCAAAATATGCTGTAGATGTAATATAGAAAGACGTATAAAGTCATGAAATGTTACATTATGAAGCAAGCTATCTGCTTAACAGGTCAACATACATCTGTGTCAACTTACCGCCCAATATCCAGCACATGTCTCATAACCAATCATTAAAACTTGAAACGGCCACTACAAGGGTAGTGCCTCAATCATAATTCCATGAAACCCAGGAATTTGAGCTAGCAACTCAGTTTTTATGCCATTTTTGCCAGGAAGACAGAAGATTCAACTTTGCCTGTATCTTTCAACAGCTATTTTACTTTGAAACATGGATTTGCCATTTCAAAACATATTCCAGGACCTAGTTACAATGAAAAAGAAAACATCACTGGGCATTTTCAGCTCTATGTTAAGTAAGAGCTGTTCAGATCGGTTGCACAATACGAATAATGAAACATAACTACAATTCTTTTTTTTTTTTAAAAAAAAAAGGAAAACGAAAAAGGAAAAATTTTATGAAAACCTGATCTCAAAATTCACCAATAAATTGTAAAATGTGGAGACAGGTCAAAAAAAGGTGGAAAAAGAAAAAATGTTAACGTTTCATATTCTATGCACCACAGTAATATGGTCATAAACTGGTTCACAAACCTAGTTATAGCCAAATAACAAAACTCTTTTGTTACTATGTTTAAATAATTACAGTCAAAATGAAATTCGTTAACTAGTCACTGTTTTGAAATATCAAATGCATAAAGAATTTGCTAAAGGCAAGTTTCAGCTATTATGAGTTGTTCTCACATCCAAAGACAAACTTTTCAGAAACGGCTTTTCAGAGCAACAGCCATGGAGATTCCTGGGTAAGAAACTATTTCAAAGTAAACTGCCTTTCAAACACAAAAACAAAATAATAAAAACAAGTTCTATTTGCCCAAAATGTCACATGCTAAAACCTTTGAAAATTATTAGTAACTTTGAAACTAAAACTACATACTAGTGAAAATAGAACATCACTACTCAGTTGAAACGAACACCCTTATCAACCCCAGGACCTAAAGAAATGTCATAATGATTATCCTAATCAGTCACTATTCACAGAATCACTACTTATCCAACATACTTATAAATTTCTTAAAATTTTTCCCCTTTAAAATTCCTAATAATGTTTTTTCTTGTTTATTTATCATATAAAAAAGCCAAATATTTAACAAGTTAACTAATACAAAATTAACACAGGAAATTAATACTGTTTTTCCCCACTGGTTTCAAGTTTCTTTAAAAGTTAAAAAGAAATTCTTACTAATAACAATACTGCCCCACTTTGTTATAAATCCAATGCCAAGAGTACATTAATACAAGTCCCATGCATGCAATCAAAGATAATCTGTAAGCACCCTGCACTTCAAATACAGTATTACGGTACATTTCAAAAGGCATTGTATAAATTTACGTCATGTTTTACCATAATACAGATTTTTAGGGTATGTTTTAATTCTATTTAGCATTTTAATCACTTTATTAAATATTAAAAATCACTTTATTAAATAGGTCTTAATGTTAACCAGACTGTTGTCTCTTTCATGTAGTGCTATTTTCCCAAAAATTTAACAGTCTATATATACTTGCTAGCCCTGGGGTGCATTAATCATTACACATAGCTGTTCATTTTTTTACTTACAAGATAAATTTAATTCACGATAAGAAACATACTAAACATACCTTTAACATGATGAACCAAGGACACAATGTGTTGAATAAATGACTCTGAAGTGCTTTTGCTGGCCTGTGGCAACTTAATGTGGTCAAAGATGGATCGGAATTCTTGCTCCTTCTTGACAGAATGGACAAGTGTACTAGCAAGTAGCCTGTCTTTAGTCAAGGAAGCAGGTCTGGAGCATATCGGTAACAGACACATACAAACAAAATATACCATTGGTTTGAATATGAAAATGGTTAAGTACATTCAGAAAATAATTAACTAACCACCCACAGATTATTTATTAGGTATCAGTGTGGATTACCTGTTAGAATCATCAAGAGGAACAGGTGCCATTTTGAGTTTGACTTCAGGACGATGAGAATCACTGGCTATCATTTTGATCCTAAGTGGGCTCTCCTCTCTGAAGGTAGACTTTTCTCGTGCATCCAGATTCTTGTGTAGAGGGGGACTGTAATCAAAGAGGTCTTTGAGCTTTTCAGACTTTACCTGCTCAGGTGACTGAGTTTCTTTCTTTACTGTTATTCTTTCAGAATTTTTGTCGTCTTCCTTGTGCTTATCTTTTGTAGTGCTAGGCCTTTCCACTACATATCCAGTCTCTTTAAGTTTATAATTTTTTTCTTCTCTAAATCCATCACTTTCTCTATTGCCTTTCAATGAAACTTTGGACTTGTACTTGGGTCCTTCCTCCTCAGTATTCCGGTGAGATGCAGTAGCAAAATTTTTACCCTGATCTGCAAGAACTGATTTCCTGAACTGTCTATAATCCTCTGTCTCCTCTGTGTCATCCCCTTCCGAATCATTAAACTTTTGTTTTCCAGACTCTTTATCACTGAAGTAATCTAGAGCTTCCTGATCTTCCCATTCTCCCTCTGCCCTCCCTTTCTCTGATCCTTTCTCCTTTGGAGCCTCTTTATCCCTGGTATTACCCCTATCAAGCAGGAATACTCTAGACTCTTCATCTGTGAACCTGTGAATAAGCAAAGAAGAGGATGGTAACTCTGGATTGCATTCATTGCAGATCACTTGCATACTTAGTTGTGCTTCCCAATATCACAGGACCAGTAATAAGAGGAAAAAACCCTACTGAAAAGTGCTTTTTCAGATTCTACTTTTAAAAAGCATTTAAAGCAGCCATACAGCTTATGTACTGAGTTTTTAAATAAATTTACATATTAGACTTCCTAAAGTTTAAAAAAAGTAAAGCCATTCTCAAAAACCTGTTCTATTTATAGTCCACAATTCTGCACTAACAAATCCAGATTCTAGAACATACAACACAACTTAATTTCTGAGGCGAAGAACCACTAATAAACAATATACTTATCTATTAAAATTCTACTTATGATTATACTCAAAATCTCAGACTATTTCACTCATCTAATATAAATAAGAGTTCAAAAAAGTGGACTTCAAGGTAATTAATATTAGATATTTAATAGTCTATCTAGATCACAAAATAGTTCATATATACTTTGCAGTAGAAAATGATGCTTTCTGGCAATATTAAGTAGAAACTACGTATCAGTCCACTAAGAAAATTTTAGATTGTATAGCACTAAACCATAAATAGCATGCTTGCAGTGTTCCCTCACTTGTAAGTCAATCACACTACCTTAGCAACCCATTTTCATTAAGCTTTTTAGTAACCTTTAGCAATGCTTGAAATTAGAATTCAAACCAAGTATCTCTGAAATGTTTACTTAAGTAAGAAATACCATTTATTATCTTTTCTACAGTCAGGCACATTCGTTAAAAACTGGCAGCTGGACTGTTTATAATACCACACAAGAACATGTAATATAATTGCATTATTTATGTAGGTCACTTTATAATGGTGAAGAGTACAAAATAAGCTAACACTTATAAAATTAATCTGTTTTTACAACATGTTAACCATTAGTTATGCTTTATGCTACTCAATTTCTCATTTATATTCTCAATTCTGGACTGACTAAAAATGGATAAAATGAAAAGGAGGAATATGAATTAGCTTCATAAACATTTATTAGAATACTTCACTTCCAAAGTTAACAAGATATGAATAAAACCAACTTGGAATTACCTTATAAAGGAGGAAGTCAGGAGTAAAAATAGCTAAATACATATCACAATGCAATTTTTAGCCTTAAAATCCAAAAAGAATTCAAAGATCAGAAGTATTAATATTATAATCTAAATTCTCTTAGTTCTTACCTTTTTAAGAATTTTCCTGTCTTTGCAGTTTCCTGATCCCCACCATCAGGATAAAATGAGGAACGTCCCCTAGCCTCATCTCTTGGAGCATTCTGTGGTGTGATTGTCTTTGCAGGGCTTCTTCGTGAAGGGATGTGATGAATTGGACTATTCTGAGAAGGACTGTATCTACTAGATCCATTTCCAACAGAACCAGACCCAGACCTTTCAGGACTATGCTGAATGGAATGTGAATGCTGAGAGGGGGTGTTTTTTGCAGAGTGTACTGTACTGAGCATGGGGGCATCAGAGCAAGATGAACTCTGACTAGGTGGTGTAGCAATTGGTGAAGGACTATGGGGTGATCTGGGACTATTATCATATGCTGAAAGGCCAGGCCAAATATCACCAGATGTGGCTGATGATTTATTAAACTCATCAATAGATTCAGATGGGTCATGTTCAAATGTATCTTTCGGTTCCTCCTGTGATTTGTTTTTCAAAGGACTCTCTTCTTGGGGCTCCCCTTCAGCTTTTTTGGTTTGTTTTTCCTGAGACCCTCGTCTTTTAGAGACAGGAGACTTGCTATACGGGGATGAAGAACGAGAAGAGGATGATCTTGGAGACCTAGATGATCTATATGACCGGCGAGATCTGCTTCGGGACCTTTGAGAAGAAACGGATCTTCTTTTTGGACTCCTGGAACGTGAACGACCTCGTCTAGGACTCCTGGAGTGTCTTCTATTCCAAACAGGTCTATATCCACCTCGATGATATCTACCTCCTCCTCCTTGATAATACCCTCTACCCCTTCCTCTGTACCCATATGGTCGTCTCATTCCTCTATTATTTCTGTAATCTCGGCGATAATCTCTAGAATACATGCGATCTCTACTACGAGATCTTGAATATGTCCTGGAACGAGACCTAGAACTAAAAATGAAATAAATATCAATCCAAGAGAAATAAACAATTACATCCTACCATCCCAAATACTTCTGGTTGAATATAACACGTAAATAAAGTGTCAAAGCCAAAAATGTATTATTTTTTAAAAAGCCCTCAGTTATACGAAAGTAAAAGTTTACTGTTTTCAATGAAGAAAATCTCAATTCTAAGGTAAATATTGAGAAAATAAAGGGCTTAGGAATGAAGGCACAGAAAACGGGAAAAAATTGACAACAATAGGACACACTAACAAATTACAGTACCTTTATGCAGGCACTTAAAAGTGATAGTGTTAAAAGAAAATGTAATGCCATGGAAGAATATTCACCAGTGAAATACCATTGGCTAAATGCATGCATAATAAAAACTTAGGCCTAGAAAAATAGTACAGGAAAATTATAAACAAGTATTAATTCGTAATGAAATTATGGTCACTTTTATTTTCAACTTGTGGTCTCTATTTTCTATGTTAAGTATGTATTACTACTTAAAGAAAGACAACCAGAGTTTATCATTTTTAAACAATAAACCTATTGAGACCTCAGAGTCAGAAATGAGAAACTATGAAACAGTATGCAAAGACTGCTTACTGCCAAATAATTCTTACATTATCCAATTCATCTCTTAACATTATAGCAGTTCCCGCTTATCTGCAGGAAATACATTCCAAGACCCCCAGTGAACTAACCCTAAAACAAGGATAACAACAGATCCATTCACAGGGTTCTTTACGAATAAAACATGTTAATGAATGTAGCATTCTGTGTAAGCACTTCATAAGTGTTAGCTGATATGATTATTATCATTATTTAAGGAATTAAAAGCACAGTAATTCACCTGTATCTCTTCTTTCTAGAGTGTGATCTTGATCTTGATCGTGAACTAGACTGTGATCTAGACTTTGATCTTGAAGAGTGTGATCTAGAATTGGAGCGACCCATTTCTTTTTCTCCATAGTCAAATGAGAGAGCGAAAAAGGTTAAAATCACAATACAAATGAAGATGTTTCAATTATTTAACTTATTTTCGGATACAAATTGAATTTACAAGACGTAAGTTTCTCAAAGGATATTACTCATCATTATTCATATGAGTACTAAGACAGTCATTATCCCTAACTAAAACTGTATTTTCACCTACATGACAGGTACTGTATAGTGATGACACAACAGAGATTTCTATGGACTGCCCCACCTATGTGCCTCAATCCAAAAAGGCAGCAGCTGCAGAAGCCAGAAAGAGCAATGATATCAGACTACAGCAGCATGTTAGATGTTATTCCATGCCCAATACAAATTGCCTACCTCTCCTGTAAAAAAGATAATAACATCAGAGTATTACAGATAACGAACCTGAAAAAAAGAAGTACAAGTGGCGCAATACTAAAAAATATAGAATAAACCTACCCGACTGCCATCATAAGTGCTTTATGGCCTTGAAATGGGACTAAATTGACCACTCCATGTATACAATACTGCTTGGAATGGTGATGGATAGTCTCCTAGTAGAATAAAGGTCACTAAGTCTGAACAGCTGGAGCCATGGCTCTGCTTTCAATAGTCATGACTGCAGAATAAAAATGGACTTATGATGTGACAATGCCTAGGTTCACCCTGTAGCCTTCTGGTGAGAAGATGAAAAAGGATAAAAGATGAATAAACTGAAGAGATTGCTGCAAGAAAGAGATAATTTGGAACTACAAGAAAAAGAGAACTTGGGCACCAGTATTGTAACTTTTCTAAACACTATCTAGTATCTAATACAATAATCAGACCTCACAGAAATCAGTAACAGGACTAAATGATTTATAAGATCTACTCCTCACAAAATTAAACATATACATATGCCTCCCAACTTTATTCCTGCTACACTATTTCCAAATTTCCACTAACTTATACAAAATAAGTAATTTTTTCCATAAAAAACAACTCATTAAACTTTCTTAATAGCCTGCAATTGCCATATATTTAAACCATTTCTCCTACCAAAATGTTTTAGGGCACTTATTTGACCTACCTAGACTTTGCTCAGTATTATGAAATACTATCTGAAAGTACTAAGATGAGCTGAATTATAGAGGAGACAATGATGTCTGCATACTTCCTCACCGAAAAACCACATAAATGACAAATTGAAGGGGTGTCAAATATTTATTTTAAAACAAAACATATCTATCTTCAAAGAGACAAATACCAGCTTTGTCTTCTCTCACTCTTAATTCCAAGTAAGTTAGGAAATACATAAAGACAGTACTCTCCTCAGAGTTATAGTGAGGATTAAACAAGTTGATACATGTAATATACTGAAAACAATGCGTAGCACATAAGCAATCAATTTTAATTACCTTAACACCCACATAAGGGGAAAAAAGCTAAGTTACAGAACTCCTCTTGCATGCATAAAGGAAGGTAGTTAAATAAGCAGAGTTATTTTGTCGTTTTATTTTTAAATAACTTTGTGTGTTCTGAGTCTTTAAGCAGATGTGTTTATAGAAGTAGAAGCAGGCACACAACCTAGAAGCAGAAGAGATAGACAATCTTTTCCTTAAAACTATCTTTTAAAATCTGGCTTACTTCATACAAGCCACCAGAAAGCCCCCAAGAGTTTCAGACCACATCACTTTTAATCAGTCTAAATCATGAGTTCAGAAGTCATTTTCTTAAATAAGCCAAAACTGAAAACTAGGATAAAGGATATTATTTACCTTGGGTTTTATGCAGGATCAAGCAATCAAGTGAAGTCTTTGAGATACTGTAAAATTCTTCCTGGAGAGAATGTTCTGAGAAATTAAATTCTAAATTCAAACTCCTAGCAAAGATAAAAAAAAAAATATGAATTTGAATTATGGTAAATTAAAAATCCACTGTTTACAAGGCATCACACTCAACACTGCTATAAAAAACTCTTAATAAAGGCACTAAATATTTCAGGGAATGGAAAACTGATTAAGGAAATAAATTTTTAACCACAAAAGCTTAAAGGAACTTAACTTTTTTTGTTTCAATCAGAATGCAGCAGTGCATTATGAAACTGAAGCACCTTTAATTCAAACACCTGAATTCTAATTTTAGCAATTTGGGCTTTAGAAAACAGAAGCTATGCTGTCATCCTATCAGAAAATTCCAAAGTGGCTGGCATAAGTGGCCATCTTGGTATATCAAAACATGTCGTGTATCTATAGTTAGTATTCATAACGCTACAGTTTGTAACTTAACTACAATATGAGTTTATTTTAGTGCTCTGCTATTGATCTTATTCTCTCCTGGTCACTTCCTTTCATACAGTTTGGTTTCATTTGAAGCTGTTTTTTTTAAATTCGTGTTAACAGCCATCACAGTAATTCTAATTTTGTGCCTAAAAGCATTTTGATACATGTACAGATGTTCCAATAAAAGAACAGCCAGTAGATGAAACAAATATCTATTGGAAGCCAATGCTCCTCCTAATTTACCATTACTATGCAAATAAATTTAAATTCTGCACAGACTATTAAGTAGTTTCAGTATTTACTGAAAAACTTAGCCTAATGAATAACATTCAGTGATTATCAATTATGTGCAAAGAACAGTCAAAAAACACTAGGGGAGCAGAAACTAAACAATTAACATTGTACATGCCTATACTCAAGGAATTCATAAACCAGCTTGAATGAAAAAAGACATTAATATGAGAATCTGTGAATCTTACCAAGTTATCAATCCAATGAAAAATGTAGTAACAATGAAAATACAAAGTAGAAGAAATTAAAATTAAACTGGTAAATCAAGAATATGTCCCCTAAATACACATGGCCCTACAGCTGAGGGGATTAAGAGATCTGAGCTTTCAGAAACTTAGCAATTAAGGGAAATACACCAAAATAAAAATTAGCAAAAACAAAAGGTCATGGATACAGAAACAAAAAGATTTCTAAAGTCCTTGCATGTTTAGTTTTAAAAATATCAAATCCCCCAAGTGGGCAGAGGAAAACTCTCATCATCTAAATTGGTGCGTTGTTATGAAACTTTATGCTGACCTAGAAGTCCAATACTACTGATTCACTGCTGGAAGTGATACAAGGCTCATTTTAGCTAACACTTCCCCCAAACAATTCTAAAAGGCTAATTTTAATTTCTATATATCCAGAGAAGAACCAACTGCCAAATCTCTCTTTACTCCAAGTGATGATTTTCTGAAGTTCCAAGAAAATATACACTAGAAATAGCAGTGAGGAAGGAGGGGCTGTAGGCTGTTAGACTAGTAGATGAGACATACATTCTTGTTCACAATCTATGAATACATTCTCAAGTATCCATACCAAGAACTCAATGATCATATATAAAATGTCACACAATATACTTAATAATATATAATGTAAATTATATTTAACATTTAATAATATATTAAGATAGTACAAAGACTGTAATCTGCTCCATTTCTTTTTTTTTTAATGAAATCTATGTACAAAGCACTGTGCTAAATATTATGGGAGACATAACTGTAAAAGGTCCCTGCCCTCCCAAAAACAACTGAAGAAGAACAGAAATCAACAAATTACACAGCAAATTTAACTACCAACCATGTGCCCAGAACTGTGCTAGGTGACTTTAAATAAAATCACCTGACTTAATCCTCATAATCTTATGAACTACGTATTTAACCCCATCTTTCAGATGAATTTAAGCTTTCAGAATTCATATGAATTTACAACAAAGGTGGCTATCACAAGCCAGGCACAACTATTCTAGTGTAGGAAATATAACACTTTAAGTGAGACATTAAGTTCCCTACTCTCTTGGAGCTTATGTTCAAGCTAGGGGAAGAGAGAAAACAAAAAAGTAATATGTCAAGAGGTGAAGAGCAGGACTACTACAGTGGGTCCTTGAACTGTGTTTAAAGAGGTAACAGTTAAGCTAAAGACAAGGAACATTGCAAAGACCCAAGAAAAGAAAAGCATTCTAGGCAAAGGACACAAATGTAGCAAATTCAGGACAAAAAGACCAGTAAGAAGGTTGAGGCGCTGTGATCAAGGAGAGGGTATAAGATAAAACAGGAGAGACAGGAAAGGAGCAAATCAAATAGCATCTAGTAAGTAGGCCAGAGTAAAGAGTCTAGATTTTATTCTAACTGTAATGGGAAAGCCCTGGAAAGCCTGATCAGGGAAGTCACACCATAAGATTTAAGATGGCTGCTGGGTAGAGCATGAACAACTTGGAAAGAAGAACTTGGAGACAAACTAGAAGGTTGAAGTTCAATATAATGGTTGCCTGGATAATGTGGTAGCAATAAAGAAAGAAAAAAGAAGCAAATCCAGAATCTGGTTTGGAAGTACAGAGAGTCAACAGTACTTGCTCACAGATTGTTAGTGGTGTGAAGCACAGGGAATTGAAAAAAAGAAAACGAAAAATCAATGGTGCCCCTAAATTCTAAGTTTTGGGCTCAAGTATCTGGAAGAAGTGCAAATTTGGGGGCAAAAACAGGAGATGTTTGCCCTTTTAGGCTGCCCATGGTCACAGACTGTAAAAAGTTAATCCAGAATTTGACCAAGATCTCCTGTGCTCTCTCCGATACCCTGACAGGTGCCTGATGTGGCCATAACCTACATATATAATTCAAAATGTCAAATCAATCTTCCCTCTATTCTAAACAAGATCACTTACTAACACACTGTAAAAAGAGATAGAGAATGAAGTGCTTCATGCACCTTTATCCAAATGATTCACCAACCAGTGAAGAACACAAGAGAATGAGTCAGGCTTTATTTTTCTAAATGAAGTTCCCTGGTGGCCTAGTGGTTAGGATTCTGGGCTTTCACTGATGTGGCCCAGCTCAATCCCTCGTCAGAGAACTGAGATCCCTCAAGTCAGGCAGCAGGTCCAAAAATAAATAAAGTTCTTAACAGAGCATATCGTTTATGGAATAATACATAATGATCAGCTAGAACACAAGTGATGGAAAGAGCAAAGACAACTGGGCTCAACAAAATACCCAAGTTGAAGCTCCTCCAGAAGAGATTCTTTTGGTTACCCTTTCAAGCATACTTGAGCCGTCTTAATTTTATCATACTCAGGGAATCTGGGCTCCAGATTTTGTAAACAAATTATTGCTATTCACATCTTTAATAATCCTAAAATTAATATGCCATGACTCTCACTCCAACTGACTAGGTTCAAAATTCTGGCTTGACCATTAACTAGCTGTCCAACACTGGACAAATTACCTTAATCTCTTCCAGCTTCAGTTTCCACATTTATAAAATAAGGTTAATTACGATACTTACTCATAGGCTTAAAATTAACAAACTGAACTAATAAACGTAAGCAACTTAAAGTTTGGCAAATGGTATGCATTCAAATGTTAACTATCATTATTGGTAAACCTGGTCTGTGACAGTCTTAACTGCAGTTTATTAATTCTGCTTCAAATGATTACTATATTTAAGTTTGATATTTTTGATATGGCATTAACCAGCATTACAAAAAAGTAATTTTGCTTTAAAACACTCCAGAAAAAATGAATCTGAAGAATGGATATATGTATATGTATAACTGAATCACTTTGCTGTACACGTGAAACACAACACTGTTAATCACCTATATGCCAATATAAAATAAAAATTTTTAAAAAAACAAATATTAAAATCGGTAAATGCTGATAATTATTTAACCTAGATAACAAACAGTTCACTATTCTCTCTACTTTGTGCTTGAAAATTTCCACAAGTAAAAGCTTTAAAAAATGATAGGTTTAGCTGCAAATTTTTAGTTCTTTGTCCAGCTCCTTGTCAGCCTGCTTTTAAAAAAAAAGCGCACAGAACTGAGAAAAAGAAAGAATACCTTCATTCTAGACCAGGGTGTGCCAATCCCTGGTTCATGTAGCCCTAAAAAGTTTTCTACCTTTTTTGGCCTCCACCTAGTATAAGGACAAACACTGGATCAAGTAAAATTAAAGTGTTTAAAAATTCCAAAATAATACACAAATGTAGGCCTGTATTATTACTACATTAATGTTTGTAGACTGTTTCTTTCCCAGCCCTGAGGACAAATAAAACATTAAATATTTAAGACTCCGACGTAATACTGATGACCACTGTTTAAGAAACTGGAGTTGAAAAATGAACAAATTTCTAACCTACAACTATAAACTAAACATTTACACTTACTACCCAGAGATATAAGTTGGACTTCTTGATCCCCTTACCTACTTCTTGTTATTTAATAAATCACTGTTAATTACACAGGAGAATTCAGTTGTGGTCAACTAATGATTTTGAACGTAGCTTCTGGAAACTCCCAATCCAAAGCTCTATGTAGAACTGTAAAGACTTTCTTCGTTTCTGTAAGTCGTGACTCACATAGTTAATCTAGTACAGCTAGCTGCCCACATTAAGTCATTCAATAAACTCAACTAGACCTGAGCCTACCAAGTGACAAGTTTTTACAGGTCTATTTCCAAGTACTAAAATACTATTGTTCTTCCAAGTCAAGAATCAGCTCTGCCTAAAAAATTTCCTTTGCCACCATTTTAATTATCTGAATCAAGGGGGATTTCAATGTTTACCACAATGTATCAGTGAAAGTGTGGTATTTAAAAAAAAAAAGCTAACTGCCATCAGTAAACAGGCTTTAGGTTGTTCACTTAAAGTGAGTTATTTCAGACACACAAACCTTCGATTCGATTACCTACCCTAAATTGGCTAGGATCACATAATAATGCAAATAAACCCCTGGTAGGGGTTTTTCCTATGTAAAGGTTCTTTATTGTCTGACCTGCAGCCCAACCCTTCTTCCCAACTACAGTCCAATCGGAAAGAAAATTTACATTGAGAGATAAAAAATTTTGTTTTGCTTTTTAATACCAAGAAAATTTTAAAGGCGCTGCTGCAAAAAGATACAAGTCTGAAGCAGCTAATCTCTGTACATCATTTTTGGTCATATCTGCCTCCAACTTTAGTCTCAGTTTTTTCAATTCAAAATGATTTATAAAAAAAAAAATTTTGACATCGAAAAGTAGCTGCCAGTACTACTAATTGATTCTGACGAGATAAACCTTAAAAGTAAATAAAGCCAACTACGGACTTAAATAAAATAAGGGCAAAGTCCTTAACCTCAACTCACCATTCCCCTCCATGTATACCACCAACTGTACCAACCACTGCTGCAACATTTCTAACGAGGTACAAGGGGCTGAAACTCTTGCAAAAAGGACGTGGCTTCGCGGGTACTACACAACTGCCCTTTAGGCCCGGGGGTGGCGGGGCCGTTCTTAGATCCATCGACCAAGGCCCGCTGCCCAAACTAAGAAACCGTGATTAGGCACCAACTCCTACAGTCAAAAGTGCACTTTCGCTTCAAAGCAGAGTTAACGGGGGGCCCGATTAGATTAGCCCCGCAGAAAATTTTGCCGCAACCCCGGAGGCGACGCCGGGGTCTGAAGAGCGGAACAGGATCCTAAGACAAAGTGAGGTAACCAAAATAAGGCGTAAACCGACTGGGAGCGTGAAGCCGGGGAAAAGGAGTTCAAACGACGCGGAAAGGGGTTAGCTAACCTACCCAAGGCACTTCGCTGCACGTCAGTGATCCTATCAAAGCCCCAAAGGCCGGGAAGAAAGGTGGCGAGAGGCGAACACAAGTTGTACCTCGGGCCGCCTCAGGGGCCGAAGGCGGCGAAGGGAGGGAGGAGGAAGCGCGCGTGCGCGAGGCGAGCGTTCAGTCGGGCGCGAGCAGAGGTCCGGGCAGAGGAAATGGGGGAAGGGTTGAAGAGAGAGATCTGCGCAAGCGCATGAGAAGGCCGCGCGGTCTGTGGGTATCGAGCCAGGCTCGGAGCCGCGCGCGCTCGCGCGCGCGCACACACCGTTCTCGCTGCTCACCCCACCCCCACCTTTTCGGGCCGTAGTGCCTCGAAAACCTGAGGGAAGCTGACCGGGAAACGCATAAATAACGGCGCAAGGTCTCCTGGGTTCTCCTGTCGCCGCCAACCCGCCACTACCAACAAAAGGTTCAACAATATTCATTCCTCCTCGACATACACTGCCCTTTGAGTAATTTGAATGCAACGCAAGGCCTACCTGACACGCCGAAGCACGGTTCCCGGGACTTATCTTCCTCGTAACTACACCGCGGCCATTTCCCGACTCAAGCACGGGAGGAAAACCATAGAGCTATCTTCGACGCGCTAGCTCCTCTCCGTCACTTCCGATTTGGGGCGTGGCCTCCGGTGCTGCTAAATATATGGGCAGGCCCCGCCCACCCCTCCGCCCTAAACCGGCTCCCTGGCCGTTAAAAACATGTTTCCCGAGGCTTTCTGGGAAGTCGCGTGGCTGGTCTCGCGCGATGATCTGGCGGCCCCGCCTTCCGGCCTTTAGCAGCCGCCTCCGCCAGGGTGGCGGTAGACAGCGGGCGGGGTCTTGTCGCTCGGCCCTGAGGTCGATGGACCACACGGTTGGGTACGCTGGCCTCTCTGCCGTGCGTTGAGGGAACCCTCCGGACTTTTCTGTCGCCCCCACTTTTTGTTCGTCTGGTCCATGCTTTCTGTGGCGCCAACTCAGACCAGGCCAGCAAAAAAATCTCACACTGAAGAAAAGACGCGGAGGCAAGGGGCTGCTCTGTTCGCACACTGCGTCTCTCTACGCCAGGAAGCGCCGAGTTCTCCGACGCCAACTGGAAACCAGGAAGTGCTGCTTTTGCTTTGATAGAACATATGTCAGACGCACTTAGAAAGGAGAAAAATGGCCACGATCTAAGTCCCTTTTTTGAGTGGCGTCACACCGACTCTGCCGCGCGTAGCGGAGTTCACGCCGCAGTGCTCCGAAGCGGCTTAGGCTTCTTGGCTGTTTAGCGTCAGAGGATGCTGCTTTTTCTCGGACGTGGTTGAGGCATTACCACCTCGGAACTTAGGGACGTCGGCATGAGCATGAAAATAAAGCAGAGTACGAAGCTTAACGATCAGTTGTGCTGGCCGAGAAACACAGTCTAATCTGCCAAAAATATAAATCAGGTTATAAATAGGCAAGCCACATTTGATTTGGATAGAATTTCAGCAGGAGCCATATAGCACGTTTTCTATTAATACTTTGCTGCACTTCCTTTGGGCCTAAAACCGTTATAACTTTGTTCTTTAGGCACGTAAACTGCCTTAAAGGATTTCAAAGTTGTAATTAGCAACCAGTCTTCTGTCAGTTAAATGCAGTCCAGTATTGGGACCTAGTTGTGAATTTAACTCTGTACTTAGGGGGTTCTCTCCTCACAATCCAATATACCAGCTCAACTGGAAAAAATACGTGATTTTCATGGGATGTATTCTCAGTTTTCTCTTGTTGTACAGCCTGCCCCTCACCCCATCATCACCATCAGAATGTGGAAACAGTAATCTTTGGCCTATGTGGTGCACTGATAAGTCCCAAGCATTTAGTAGGTGCTCAGTAAATATATGTTGAATGGATAAACTATATTAAAAGAAAATAAAAAGAAAACCTAACCATTGATGGCTTAATACAAAACTCTACTATTCTGCAGGTAAAGGAGGGGGAGGGGGGACCCCTTAGGGCTAAAAGCCCTTATCCATTTTTTCAAAATACACAAAAATCTGACAGGAGTGCTTTGCAAGCTAGGATATTATCTTAAGCCTTTTTCTGCAATTCTATTGCAAATGCATTGAAAATGAAGTCACCTTTCAGTGTGAGGTAGTATAACTGTGCTTTCAAATAACCTGAGGTAATAACAAAGGAGACAAGACACATTGGAACACTTTAGCAGTATTCTTGTCATTACAATAATGACTGCAAATTGGTTTATACTCACCTTCTCTCAAGTAAAATCTACTGAAAATTCCTCTGTATCCGGTGTGTGTAAATTTTACTGCACTTACAGTTAACCTAAAAACTTTCTAAATTTAGTAAATAGTAAATACCTCAAAATACCTAGAGGTACGTCTCAACCGCTAGTGGTGTGAGAATTGTTTCCGCTCTCTGCTTTAGCATCTTCAAATACATTTTCTATAACAGAATCTTCATTCCAAATTAATATCAGGTATTTCAAAATCAAAAGAAAAAAGATCAGTTCTATACCAAGATACAGGTGTTACTGAATACCTGAAGAATTCAATAAAAAGCAGTCCAGGCTTCCCTTGAATTAAATCCATTTGATTTGAGATACTTGCTTTTACCAACCTCCAAATTAGAGGATCTTGAATTTAGATCATGTTTTATGTACTTCACTGTATTGTCTTATTTTACTTTCAAAACCTGAAATTCCACCATTACAGTTGCATTCTTTGTTCCATTCTCTTGTTTCCTGTTGAAAATACAAATAATGTGGAGAGAAACATACCGGGAAAATCAAGAGCCCGTTTAACAAAAAGACATTGAATAAAAATAGAAAATTGTTCCAAGAAGAAATATAAATTGTAAACAAATGACTAACCTTATTAATAAGATAAATGCAGGCCTTCCCTGGTGGTCCTGTGGTAAAGAATCCACCTTCCAATGCAGTGGATGCAGGTTCTATCCCTGTAGGGGAGCTAAGATCCCACATGCCTCCGGTCAACTAAGCCCCCGCACCACGACTACTGAGCTCGCGTGCTTCAAACTACAGAACCCACGCGCTCTGGAGCCCTTATGCCACAACTAGAGAGAAAACCTCCATTCCGCAACTATAGAGAAGCCCACGCACCACAACGAAGATCCCACAGTGCAACGAAAGATCCTGCATGCCACAACTAAAACCCAACACAGCCAAAATAAATTAATTAATTAAAAGCAATTAGTAAATAAAAGGTCACTTAAAAATAAGATAAATGCATACAAAAGGAATACTGAAATATTTTACATCTAATAAATTAGTAAACTAATTTTAACTTATAAGTCATTGACAATTTACCACAAATGTATTTATAAAACTCTTTCCTTAGGGTTTTGGTTTTGGTTTGTTTTGTTTAAGATAATTGAAAGGGAGAACGGGAAAAGACTTGATGTCTGAAAAGGACAAAGAAGATAGGAATGAAAATGGGGTTGGAAGGCTAGACCACTAAGGCAAACTCCCTCATTCTACTAGTTTTGCTTGTTTTATTTTGTTTGTGCTTTTAGGCTGAACAATATCGGAACTGTTTTCTTATTTGGGGAAATTAAAGTTGAGGGGGGATTTGGAGTCCCTGTCTCCTAACTCCCTGAGAATAGTGACGTTGCTAACCGAACAACAGTAGTGAGAAGCAGGCAAAAGAGGAAATGGGGCCAACAGAGGTTCCATTAAGACTGGGGGCGGGCAGTGGGGAGGGGGTTGGCTATCGTTTCTGCTGCCTCCTCTGTTCCTATCCTTCCCAAGGCTTTGCATTTATTCCTTTTTTTTTTTCTCTAGTTGTGGTAAAATGTGCATTGTACTTTGAGCTAGCTGATATCTTTCAGTAAATTTCTTTTCTGAGTGAGTTAACCAGAGTTGGTTTCTGTTGCTCACAAACAAGAATCCTCAGTTGCATACTTCGAGTAGAGTCAGTTTCTGTCTATGAAGACATTTTTCCAAATGGTCTGACAGTTTTCCCTATTTGTACTATTGAAATAAATGTTTCCCCTTGCCTAATCTATTTCACTTCCTACTGGTGAACACAAGTTGACTGGGTTTTCCATCCCCCACTCTTTCTATCCTCTTTTGCCTACTAAGAATGTGAAAGTTTTTTGTTTTCCCCCAAGATTTAAAATTACAAAAATTATTTATTCAAGAATTATTTATTACAGTATTGTTCCTTAATATTCATTTCTCCATTTTGAAAAATAATTAAAATATCAAAGTGCAACTGGTAACCATTGTTCGTAAGTCCCACCAAGATTAACGTGCATCTTCCTCACAAAGATTATTGCAACAAATGGAATATGTAATACTTTCAAAGTTTTCATAAGAAATCTTTGCCCCAAAATTATGCCAGCTGGCTATTTAATGTAACTACTAAAGAGCAGAGAGGAAAGTCTACTTAAAATGTGGTAATGGAATTATGATTAGATTCGTCACCAAAAATCATTTCTCCCTTAAGAGAGGTTATAAGAGGAGCAGAGCATCTCCTTCTTTTAAAGGCAGTTGCCTACACAACTGCAGACAAATATTTCTGTGTCTGTTCCCTAAAAGGTCTAAATTCTCAGTTCTACACACACAATTAAAAAAAAAATCAATTGACATCACAAGCAGAGGGCTAAAACTACATAGAGGGCTCAAAAAATATGGGGATATCCAAAAATGGTGAAATATTACATTGGGGGAGGGGGACAATAACCCTTTGCTCTCCAGACTTCTTGGGGTGTTGAAATTTCACCCTCATTGCTTATGAGAACTAAAAATTAAGCCTGGTGTAGAGGAGTCACCACAGATATTGACAGGCAGTACCATTTTTTTCTCAAAGTGTGATACAAAAATAACCTGGGTTGCTTATTTTAAAAATAAACCATGACACACACTGAATTTCAGTTCACACTTACTAAGGCAGAATCTGTGAGGGCAGGCACACACATTGAAATCTGAGAACCACTGATTTATTGAGTACCTATAATCGTCCAGATATCATGGGAATAAGACATCGTTGCTTCTTCTCTGTTGGAACTCAAAATCTAGCAGAGATAGGGTATAACTCTCTAAACAAAGGAAACAAAAGGATAGCTTCATGGGAGAAGTGCCAGTGGTGAAAGAGGGAAGGCCTAGCTTTTAAAGAATTGGTGGGATTTCACCACATGCTTATTCATTCATTCATTCATTCATCCATCCATTCATCCATTCATTTAACACACGAAAATGAAGTATGTGCAGTGTACAGACACTGAGCCAGGTGCTTGGGACAGAGTGGTGACAAAGATTAACATTGACACTGCTCTCCAGGAGGCTGCCAATCTAATAAGTGGGACAGAGAGAACACATGGAAACAGACATAATACAAGGTCTGATACTGGTAAGGAAGTGGCAGAGAATATGAGAGGGAGACTTACTTCAGAGAGGATGCTTCATCAGGAAAGTCCTCGTGAGGAGACAAGATTTAAGGGAAGAACTAAAAGATAAGGAGTAGGAAAAATAGGAGGAAGAATATTCCAGTTAGAGAAACTGACCTGTGCAAAATACCTGGAGCAGAAAAGATCTCCTTATGTTTCTGGAATGGAAAAAATGGTACTGAGCATAATGAATCAGGAGGAAGGTGGTTCAAGATGAGGGTAAATAGATAAATGCAGGTCATGCAAAGCCTATAAACTACATAAGTGGTTTGGATTTCATTCCAACTGCAGTAGAAAGTTATCGAAAGATTGTAATCAGAGGTGTGACATGATTTATTTGAAAAAGATCATTCAAGCTGCTATCTCTGAGAAATGGATTGACAGTGGGCAGGGAGACCAGTTAAGAGGCTGTTTTAGTAGTTTAGGTGAGGTAACAATGATCATTGTGAGAAAAGGAAAATGTAAATAATTGTAAATCTATTTTGGAAACGGATGGACAGATCTTGCTGCTTTATTGGATTAGGAGTTTAGACAAAGAGGAATTAGTGTTGCTATCTAGGTTTTGGCCTTAATTAACTGGATTTTGATACCGTTATGATAATTGGGAAGATTGGAGAGAATGATAGGGAAGGAAAGAATGAACACGTTGGGAGAAAGAAAGGAAATTAGGAATTCCATTTTTAATATGTTAGGTTTAAGATGTCTGTGAAACGTCCAAGTAGAGAGGCAAGATACGAAGTCGAATATGTGGGTCTGTAGTTCAAAGGAGAATTCCAGCTCAGAGATGAAGCATAAAGATGATACTTAATATCGTAGTATGACAGATATAGAGAGACAAGAGATGACCCAGGACTGAATCCCAAAGGAATTCAACCGTTATAGATTTGTTAAAAGAGGAGGAGGAACCAGAAAGGAGATAGAGAAAGACCAGCCAAGGAGGTACGAAATAAATGAAATCAAGTGTATTAGTTCTCTGCATAACAAAATTTAACAGCTTTAAACAACAGGTACTATTTCACAGTGGCTGTGGGTCAGGAATCTGGGAGGGGTTATCTGGATGGGTCTGGCTTAGGGTCTCTAATGTAGTTGCAGTCAAGCTGTCAGCTGAGACTGCAGTCATTTGAAGTCTGGAGATTCACTCCACGATCATTCATGTGGATGTAGGCAGGAGACCTCAGTTCCTCATCACATGGACCTCTCTATAGGATCCCTGAGTGTCCCCATACTATATCTGGCTTCCCCCAGAGTTAATGACGGAAGAAAGGGGAGCCCAAGACAGAAGCTGCAGTGTTTTATAAGCTAATCTCAGAAGTGGCACACCATCACTCTACTGTATTTTATTGGTCAACGAGACCAATCCCTGGTACAGTATGAAAGTAAACTACACGAAGGTGTAAATACCAAGAGGTGAAGATCATTGGGGACCATCTAGGAGACTGACTACCAGACCAAGGGAAGCAAGTGCTTCAAGTGTGTGAGGTCAAAAAGACAAGGACAGAATATGCTTATGTGCCATCTTGTCTGCAGGAATTACTACATGAATGCAGTAACTACACCCCACTGAACTGAACTGGGTTGGAATACTGAAACAAACACCTCCAACACCTACCAGCTACTTCAACTCACACTCATCCTCCGTTCACGTTACATCTTTCCTTCTGATTTCAGATTACCCTCCTTCTACCACTTGACAACAACTCACAACCCTCCTGATACCCATCTCTACAAGTAAACTTCAGGTATTTTTAAGATAAAATATTATTTTATTTTAGTATTTATGTATTTCTTAACCACTTAACATGTGTAAAAGTCTGCTACCATATTTGTTGGGTTCCTATTTTTTTTTAATGTGTAACTGATGAAGTTCTTGAGTATTATACCCCGAACCTATTTTTCCCAAAAGCCTGGTGGTCTTTATTGTGATTTTGCCTAGCACATTTATTTTTTTTAATTATTTTATTGTAGTATAATTGATTTACAATGTTGTGTTAGTTTCAGATGTACAGCAAAGTAATTCAGTTATACATATATATATGCGTTCTTTTTCAGATTCTTTTCCATTATAGGTTGTTACAGGATATTGAATATAGTTCCCTGTGCTACACATTAGGTCCTTGTTGTTTATCTATTTTATAAATAGTAGTATGTATCTGTTAATCCCAAACTCCTAATTTATCCCTCCCCCTCTTCCCCTTTGGTAACCATAGGATTGTTTTCTATGCTGTGAGTCTGTTTCTGTTTTGTAATAAGTTCATCTGTGTCATATTTTAGATTCCACATGTAACTGATATCGTATGATATTTGTCTTTCTGTCTGACTTACTTCACTTAGTATGATAAACTCTAGGTCAATCTATATTGCAGCAAATGGCAATATTTCATTCTTTTTTACAGCTGAGTAATATTATATTGTATATATGCATATATATATATATATATATATATATTCACACCACATCCGTATCCATTTATCTGTTGATGGACACTCAGGTTCCTTCTCGGTCTTGGCTATTGTAAATAGTGCTGCTATGAACATTGGGGTACATGTATCTCTTCTTATTAGAGTTTTCATCTTTTCCGGATATATGCACAGGAGTGGGATTTCTGGATCATATAGTAACTCTATTTTTAGTTTTTTAAGGAACCTCTATACTGTTCTCCATAGTGGCTGTATCAATTTACATTCCCACCAACAGTGCAGAAGGGTTCCCTTTTCTCCACACCCTCTCCAGCATTTGTTTGTAGACTTTCTGATGATGGCCATTCTGACCGGTGTGATTGATTTGCATTTCTCTGGTATTTAGCAATGTTGAGCATATTTTCATGTGCCTGTTGGCCATCTGTCTTTGGAGGAATGTGTTTCGGTCTTCTACCCATTTTTTGATTGGGTTATTAGGTTTTTTGATATTGAGTTGTCTGAGCTGTTTGTGTATTTTGGAAATTAATCCTTTGTCAGCTACATCATTTGCGAATATTTTCTCCCAGTCGGTCGGTAGGTTGTCTTTTCACTCTGTTTATGGTTTCCTTTGTTGTGCAAAATCATATAAGTTTGATTAGATCCCATTTATTCATTTTTGCTTTTATTTCTTTTGCCTTGGGAGACTGACCTAAGAAAACAATGCTACGATTTATGTCAGAGCATGTTTTGCCTACATTCTCTTCTAGGAGTTTTATGGTGTCATGTCTTATATTTAAGTCTTTAAGCCATTTTGAGTTTACTTTTGTGCATGGTGTGAGGGAGTGTTCTAACTTCATTGATTTACATGAGGCTGTCCAGCTTTCCCAACACCACTTGCTGAAGACACTGTCTTTTCTCCATTGTATATTCTTGCCTCCTTTGTCATAGATTAACTGTCTATACGTGTGTGAATTTATTTCTGTGCCCTAGCACATGAATTCTTATGAACACGTATGTTTCATTATAGCAGAACTGACTGTATATAGTCTCAGTTTTAACAATAAGGAAATTGAAGCTTGGAGAAGTAGAGTATCTTGCCAAAAGTCACATGAAAACTGAGATTTTTTTTTTTTTTTTGCGGTACGCGGGCCTCTCACTGTTGTGGCCTCTCCCGTTGCGGAGCACAGGCTCCGGGCGCGCAGGCTCAGCAGCCATGGCTCACGGGCCCAGCCGCTCCGCAGCACGTGGAATCTTCCCGGACCCGGGCACGAACCCGTCTGCCCTGCATCGGCAGGCGGACTCTCAACAACTGCGCTACCAGGGAAGCCCGAAAACTAAGATTTTATCAAATGTCCATCTGTCTCTAAAGACCACCTTCTTTCCACAGCAGTATTTAACCACATAAACACTTATAATAGAGGTAATATTAGATCAACCTGACCTCGTGTTGTTCCTCTTATATGCAACTTGGTTAATAGTTCCCATATGTCTTATTCTAGGTAGCAGGATATATCAATATATTCTAGCATGTGTACATATACATATATATTTACTTATCTGAACACTTCTCTTATTACCCCAAAATAAAGAAATTTAGAAATTTCACAGTGTCCAAGTAATGATTAAATTGTCTTGATAGATGAATGATGCACAATATAATTCTACCTTAAGTAATTTAATTTTAAGTATTAGTGTTTTCTGTCATTTCAAATTTATTTTTTCATTTATGCAATTAAGGCGCAAGGTAAGTAATAATATTACGATTCTCCCTGCCGTACTGTGCTTTCTCAGCAATGACAGTGTTGGGAATATCCAGCTCTAGCTCTTACCTGGACCACTCATCTCATATACCACAACACTACTGACGTTAGGGAAGGCTAAGTAGTCCCCAGATCTGGGCCACAATGATGTGCTGCACAAGGGTGTACAAAAGAATAGATGTGAAATGGAAATCTATGGGGGGGTTTCAGGTCAGTGTATTTATAAATGCTGTAAGAAAAGACATGAGAGGTAACAAAATGAGCAGAATTGTCAATTCACTGGTCCAAGGGGACTGTATGGGAATGATATCCTCGTTCAAGCCTGGACAGCTCGAGGGTGAACTTAGTGTGCACACTAACTGGAAACTAAATGTTTAAAGCATTATAAAAATGAGGCACTAAGGGTATACACAATGGAATGACAGGTGTGGGAAAGAAAGCGGAATCAAATAATCTCTCCGAGAGGATGGCTTAGTTATAAATATATGAAATACCTGCATGGAAGGCATATGCCCTCCAACTTTCCAGAGATAAGCAATTGTGTCAATGCCAAAAAAATGATAGAATTTTGAAAAGTAGATGAAATCAGCTAGATGAATCAGGATGCCATATTTTAGTCTGTTACTCGACACATTTTTCATCAAGACAGAAAATAAATTGTCAGTGCCATACCTGAATCCTCTATTCTGCCAAACCTTAGGTTATGCTTTGTTTATGAAAATGCCTGACTCTTGCCCCATGAAACTGAAAGGATTTAAAGAGCAAATGTAAGGAAGGGGAATAAATCTTCATCTAGGCTTTAAAGTTACTGGGAGTCTTGAGATAAATCCAGGTCACATAAGCAAAATTCTGGCCATCTTTGCAGATGGCTTGTCTTTCCAGTGTAAGTTATATGATCTTATACGCTCATAATAATTTTACCTTGAATATTATCTTAGATGTTCTACAAGAATTATCAGAGACCCAACAGTTTAACTCTCCATCCTGTAGCCATTCATAAAGAAAACTGCATTAGAATTTTATAATGAACTAGTTATATAATGAGAATATACACATATAATCATTCTGCAACACAAAATTTTTTCTTTTTTTCAATGTAACACAAAATTTTTTCTTTTTTTTTAATGGAAAAGACAAGGACTTCCCTTAACTATTTTATCTTATTTCTAATATTATGAGTCTCATGTTCAATAAATATTTATTTGCCACAAGAACCAAAATGTTACACTTTGTTCTATAAAATAATTGTTTGTAGTATACTTCACCAAATCTAAAAAGCCAGTTGTTAAGATGCACTATTATTTTCGTACCAGTAAGAAAGAAAAAAAATCCTTCACATGAATAGTGTTGCTCACTTCTAATATGCGTCTCAGTTTTAGAGTTTTTAAAATGTGCAAAAAAGCACATCTTAAAATAATGAAATATGGTTTTTGATTATATCATAAAGTTAGTTTAATTGTTAGTATCCATAACTACAGCGATTACAGATAGAGCATTCTCATAACAAATTTATCATGAGTTTACCTCAATTTATATATTTCTTTGACTTCGAATGAGTTTTCCACGTAAGTTAAAGAACCTTCCAATTAATTCATAATTTACTAAATGCTATTTAAAGGAGAAGACGAGTGAAAGAAGTGAGCCAAGGAGAAAGTGCCTGAACTGTGGAAACAAATGGCAAAAGTGACTAAGTCCATCTTAAAACAGAGTAACCAGAAAGTTATCAACTCATTCCACACTTCAGAAATGGTAAGAAGTAAACAGCAAGAAATTAAAAAGCTACAAAATTAAGAAAACTGATCTTATTAAAATGACTGGGAGAAAAGAAAGTCTCTTAAGCCAAAGAAACAATTGGGGAAGTTACTTTAAAATATTTGAAGAAAAAATAAATAAATAAAATAAAATAAAATATTTGAAGAGGGCTTCCCTAGTGGCACAGTGGTTGAGAGTCCGCCTGCCGATGCAGGGGACGCGGGTTCGTGCCCCGGTCAGGGAGGATCCCACATGCCGCGGAGCGGCTGGGCCCGTGAGCCATGGCCGCTGAGCCTGCGTGTCCGGAGCCTGTGCTCCGCAACGGGAGAGGCCACAACAGTGAGAGGCCCGCGTACCACAAAAAAAAAAAAAAAAAAAAATTGAAGAAATATAGTTAAGTGGTTAGCTTTCCTTTGCTTCTCTAGAAAAGTGAAAAGGTGTCAATTTGAACAGCAAATAGAGTTATCCTTAGCATTAAGGATTGGGGCTGGATTGATGAAAATGGAGGTAAAAGGGAATGATAACTATTAAATAACTATTTTGTGCCACATTCCGTGTTAGTAGTTTCATTCAATATTCACAAACAATCCTCAAAGAAATATATCCTCAAGCTCCATTTTATAGATGAGAAAACCAACATTTTTCAGTTTGACCCAAAGCCTATGTTCTTTCTACAACTTTTTGGTTGAGAATTTGCCGTATTGGAATGGGAGATTGTAATCTCCATCCTTCCAGATGTGTTTGAGATTAGGTCAGAAAACACTGTTGGGTAGTATTTTGTGAGTGGTTATGCTTGGAAGCAGTCTGAATGGATGTCTTTCAAATTACTAAGCAGCTCTAACCTTTTGGAAAACTGCAGAGACAATTGTGTCTGTATTTGAGTAGTTTAGGAGAAATATCCATTGAGCCCAAAAGTCCTGTTTTTTTCCCTTGTAGCTGAAGTTCATTTGCTCACTTATTTTGTTTGAAAATGGCTTATCTCTGAAGGCGAGGTTAGTATCTGTAAGTTGTTAGATAGGGGTTTTCGTCATGTGTGTTTTACCCTTTTTCTCTTCAACATCCTGACGTAATAAACTGGAGCAATAGTATGAACTTAGCTTGAAAAAGGCAAAGGTTTTATGGTTGCTCAACTGTAAAATTACATCTTAAAAAAGTACATTTGTGGAAACAAACACAAAAGTGAATAAGTCCACCTTAAAACAGGGTAACCAGAAAGTTATCAACTTGTTCCACACCTGGGAAATGGTAAGAAGTAAACAACAAGAAATTTAAAAGCTAAAAAATTAAGAAAACTGATCTTATTTTGCTATAACTTCTCAGGAAAACAATCACTAAACTTCAGAGCAAAAATAATATAGCCTTGATCCCAGTGAAAATCACAAAGAAATAAAAGACAATAATAGCAAAGCATTTTGAAAAACTGTACAAAGACAAGATTGTCTCTTTTATCTATTAGTTAATCCAAGTGAGGATTACAATAAAAAATCCCTAAGAAAACCCTCTGATTTAAGAAGTTATATGTATATTTGTACAGAACTAGGCAAGAAGAATAAAGCTCAAAATGATACTGTAATTCTATTTGGTTGCCCACATTATAGGTAATTTTTAAACAATTTTCTTCCTTTGCTTTTCCATATATTCTAACATTTCTACAATAAGCATTACTTTTATAATACAAACTTTTTTTTAATTTAAATAATTTAATTTTACTTGAATTGTATAAGATAATAAGGAACTAAGAAAAGATTTTTTTGTATGCGGTTCTTATAAATCAGGGCCAAAACTATACTTTAATAGAGAAAAATAAAATATTTGTTAGTAAATCACCATTTTGATAAACCTAACTCAAAATTACTGCTAGGGGGATATTTGCTTCCAGAGAGAACCTTTGAGTTTGTTTCTTTTTCTCTATGCCCTATAGTACTTTTTTTGCTTAATGATTTTTTTTTAATGAACTTTTTCCCCCATTTATTTCTAGTATCTTTTTTTTTTAATATTTATTTATTTTATTTTTGGCTGCATCAGGTCTTAGTTGTGGCGTGCAGACTCTTTAGTTGTGGCACACAGGCTCAGTAGTTGTGGTGTGCGGGCTTAGTTGCCCTGGGGCATGTGGGATCTTAGTTCTCCAACCAGGGATCGAATGCGGGTCCCCTGCATTGGAAGGCGGATTCTGGACCACCAGGGAAGTCCCAGTTTAATGAATCTTCTCGAACAATGAAGGAGAGTACTATAGTTCAGTGAGAAAACTATAAATGTTATATTGTTTGCTTCCATTTAAAAGGAACCTTTATACTGAATTCCAACCAACCATGATATATATGCCTAAAAATGGCTTGATCTTTGGCAAAACAATTATTTTCAAAATTCATTTTGTGATACTAGGATCTGGCTAGTTAGGTTAAAAGCTAACACCACTGCCTCGTTTTTAAATTCAGTTTTAGAAAGGATTGTAAAATTATGGACCTGACTTTGTTTTTCTAGTGGTGTGCCATTATTTTTTTTATGTCCATGACAAAACAAAAAAATACAAAAAACCCCATTAACATTGTACTGTAACTAGGTTAATTTCTGCCAAAACAAACCCATCCAGTAGCTTTGCCTAGACACATTCAGTCTCCATTACTTATTCCAGGGAGATATTTCTGGCAATGGCGTATGGGATAATCTGTTGCCTCTATGATGAGATGCTCATGGTTTGAAAACAAGTTCATCAACGTGCTTAAATATTATTTAGGAGCAAGGGTCATAAAAATATTTATCATTATTGGTCATTTACAATTTATTCATAAGGATCCAGCTGGCAACCATCTGGTGTAGAAAACTGAAAACTGGAGGAAAAAAATAGAGTAAAAGTCACTGGAAAAACATAATTTAGTCTCCACATGTCTTTGGTAATAATGAGTTAGTGAACTAGATGTTAGTGGAATGAGATGAATGCTCCACAGTAGAGATACATATATGGAATTTAACACAAAGGTAAGTTGAAATTTTACTCAAAAGTTTATGTTGAAGGACAAAATGGAGAAAGTAGTAATAATATTTTAATTAACTGGCAAATGTACTAGGGAGTCTAGGGTAGGCTGTAGTAAGAAATAAACTCTAAAATATATAACTGCTTATGTGCAGTAGAGGCTTTTTCTCTCTCAACAGTTCAAGACAATTGTGTTAGGTTGGTAAATGTTTCCTCAAGCAGTGATTCAGAGCCCTAAGCTATCTGTGGCTCCCCAGCCTCATAGGGCCCATGGATAGAATTCAAGAGTCCACCAAAGAATTCATGGGTAGAATTCAGGGCTGCTGGTACACTTGTACGGGAAAAATTACATCCTGTTAACTTTGACCCAAGATGTGTCATTTCCTTTAATTCTGAATGTAGGCAAAAACTACAGAAGTATTTGCAGTACTTGCACCTTTGTAGCAAACAGAAATCACAGATTTTTTTTTTTATCATCACTGTTGTTGCCAAGCTTTCAAAGAATCATTTATACTCAGCGCTCTTTCAAAGTTGCAGTGGTTATTAGACCCGCCTCTAGATCTTATATTTTAATACAAAACAAAGACAAAAACAAAAAACTCATTGTGGTAGGCAGCTTTAGGATGGCCCCCAGCTTCCCAGCACTCATGCCTTTGTGTAATCCTCTTCCAATGAATAGAGTTTGGCAAAAGTGATTCGATGTCATTTCTGAGATTAGGCTATAACAATTCAATGGATTCTGTGCCCTCTCTCGGAGCACTTGCTCTGGGAGAGGTCATGCTGCCATGACATGAGGCAACTCTATGGAGAGGTCAGTGTGACAAAGGACTAAAGCTGGCCAGCAGCCACTTGAGCAAGCTTGACAGTGGATCTTTCCCCAGTCAGGCTTCCAGATGACTGTGTTCCTAGCTGTCACCTTGAATGTAGCCTTTTGAAAGACTCTGGACCAGAAGCTGCTCCTGACCCACAGAAACCATGAAAAAAACGTTTTAAGCTGCTAAGTTTTAGGGTAATTTGTTATACAGCAATAGATAATGAGTATACACAGAGAGATTATCATATCACTGATTTTCTAAATATTCTGATAATTGTATTCACTATAATTTGTTTCCTTTATAATTCTAGTATTGATACATTTAAAAAACATTCTGTGAAGGGATCCAGAGGCTTCTAAAGTGTGCCAAAGGAATCCATGGTACAATAAAGATTACAAGCCTCTTTGTTGCCCTGTGCCAACTGTCAAAAGGAAAAAAGAGTATGGAGGAGTATACTCTTTATATTGGCCTAGAAGAAGAAGAAATCATTTCTGATCACATTTTATTGGTGTGAACTAGTCACGTGACCACCACTTGATGCAGCGGGGTCTGAGATATGTAGTCCTTGCTGAACAGCCATTTGCTAGCCATTGCTCCATATAAGGGGAGGATATATATACACACACACACACACATATATATATATATATATATATATTTTGACCACACCATGTGGCATCTTAGTTCCCTGACCAGGGATCGAACCTGTGCCCCCTGCATTGGGAGCGTGGAGCCTTAACCACTGGACTGCCAGGGAAGTCCCAAGGGGAGGATATATTTTAATGGATAGTGCCAGAGCAAATGCCCAAAATATTAAGATAAGCAATGATAATAATATCTACTAGAATAGAATCTTAAAGCTCATTTGAAAAATAAACACAGAGTCAAATAAAAGAAGCAGATGATAATGACATAAACCATTTTCTGTAAAGTGATTTTTATTCCAAGTGATAAGACATCTATAAATCTGAAGATGTGGAGAACTAATTTGGGTCCAGCGTCTAGATCAGAAATCAAATTCTTCTTTAGTGTACCTTAATAATAAATTTGTGAGGTTATGAACACAGAATCTTAATCTTTCTGAAGTTACTGAACAAGGAATGGGATAGAATCATTGGTGTTTCATTCATTCAATAAACATTTGCTGAAGGCCTACTATGTAACAGAGACTCTAGGAAGTACTGGGGAAAATGAGATTACCAAAACTGAGACAAGACCCAGAGACCCTAGGATGAGGGAAATGGCTCACCCAAGTATTGATAAATCCATAATGTTCTCTGCTCAGTACTGTGACATACATAACCACAGGGTGCTAAAAGCGACGTGCTGACAGCAAAATAATTCCTAATTACTTGTTTCATTTCAACAGGCCTTGAGCTAAAAAGATCAAATTAAATTGGAATGTCAAGCTCCAGTTGTTAAATAGGGTAAGATTCCTCTGGGGATCATTTATCAGGCCTTCCCAGGATCCCTGAATCCACAATGTAAAGCTGTCCATCAATGTTCACAGAAAAGAGTCCAATCCTCTGCTGATGGGGGCATGGCAAGAAAGAATTCTTGGCGGTCCACCATGGGGTTCCATACACGAAGCGTTCATGTGAAAAAATTAGTAATCCTATGTACCCTCCCACAGGTACAAGCTGACTGATGACTAAAAAATGACTCCTGGAGAAAAATCCGGGCACTGGGAAGCTGGGCTGCCAATAGCTCATCAGTACCTTTGAGATTAGGCAAACCTACTCTTTCTTAGGCCCGTGGCAGCCCCATGCTCAGGTACATGCCGTGATGAGCAGAAGAACAGAGTGCAGGCTGGATCTCAGTCCCCTTTGACCCTCAGCTGCGCATTCCAATGCAGACAGTAACCTATGTAACCAACAGTCATAGGCAGAGACGCTGCGGGAAGTTCCTCAGAGAAACAGCCCCTCTCCCTACTATGCTCTTCCTTCTGAATATCTCTCACTTTGTGCCCCTCCCCTTAACACCTTGGAGATTTTAGCACCATGTCTATTCTCTCTACTTAGCCGACAGGACTACACAAGAATTACACTCAGTTTTATAATGTTGAATATTCATTCAACAAATATTTATTGATCAACTGTTCCTTGGGTGAAGAAATGAAGTATTACACATTCATGACAAATAATGATAGGAAATGAATTATCTCATCAAACACAAGTAACTTCACATCCAGTAAAGAAATAGAAATGAAGAAAACAATAGCAAAGATCAAGAAAACTAAAAGCTGGTTCTTTGAGAAGGTAAACAAAATTGATAAACCCTTAGCCAGACTCATCACATGTTCTTAATAGAAGAAACACAAAGGTTATAATACAGTATTTTGAAGAACATCAAGCTTTTAGAGTTTCTAGAATTTTCCAGCTAGGAAGAATTCAAGTCCTAAAAAAATGCAAGGTAA
Source organism: Phocoena sinus (assembly GCF_008692025.1). Lineage (NCBI taxonomy): Eukaryota > Metazoa > Chordata > Mammalia > Artiodactyla > Phocoenidae > Phocoena > Phocoena sinus. The sequence continues at coordinate 27,218,067 of NC_045774.1, read as the reverse complement.
TAAAACATACTTCATACTGACTGAAAAAGTTTGGTCTTGGACCTTGTTTCGCGTGGGTAAGATCCCCCATTTATTAAGCCATTGACGCCTGTGTCACTGTTTCTGGGCTCTTTCTTTGGTCTTGAGGTTGGGCGACTACAAGGCTTGGGCCTGGGAGATGCAACCCAACAATTGGAGAGCCAGCCAAGAGGCCGAGGAAACTCCTGGGAACGCCGAGATGCCAGGAAACAAGGACGGGGAACAGAAAGTTGCAGCAGTGGTCCCAAGGTGGCCATCCCCTAGCAAGCGGTGCCCTGTGGCAGCTGTCTACTATGAGAGATGTCTTTCTCTTCCATCATACTGATGATATCCTGTTAACCTAGGTCTTTCCAGTTTAAAAGTAGCAGCCCCACGTTCATGGTTCATCTGATTGCACAAAGATGGCTGGATACAGACAAAACTTAACGACCTGGATTAGCTACAAAAGACAAGCATTCCCCCAACCCATCACCCCTAAACAATTACAGACCCAGACTTTAGGGACATTAACTCAGGAGCAGGCTTGTGAATTGGACTTGCTCAGTTACCCAGGAGGGCTGGGTTGGGGCCTGTAGCAATGGCAAAATAATAAGAGTACCTCGGGCTTCTGGCTTTACCTGTGGAAGGGGGCAGAGCAGTGACACACCATGATAGCTGTTGTTCCCTGTGCTGTCTACAGTGCAATAAAACAGGTGGAAGATATTACAAAAGGCCTACCCGAGTCCTCAAGCAACGCAAAAAAACAAAACAAAACACTGTTTGGGGTCTAGAACAGCTGTGTGTGACATAAGGACCCCCAAGACTGTAAGGGTTGTGCAGGATATGTAGGGGTGGAGTGTAGGATCAGGCCACACAAGATGGCTGTTCTCATGCTCTCTGAGGCCCTGCTCAACCCAATTCCTGCTTCACCTATGTTCTATTCACATGAATGTGTTTGCCCTGTAGGCCGGAATGGCTCTACCTGCTAGTTTATTAAAGGGAAATACCTACCCTTGTGATGGTCATTAACCCGAAGAGCGATGAGGGACGTGTCCCAGCTGCTGGTTTCCCTGGTAGCTGATAAGCCAACCTGATTTCAATTCCCCCTATAAATTGTAGCCTCTTTCTCCCCCTCAGATAGCGAAGACTGCTCCCATGTCTTGCCCACCGTCTGCGACACATGGCGGGGTGTTGCTCCAAGACCTGCTTAAGGTATGTAAGGTCTCCCATCTATTAAGCCATCGATGTCTCTGTCCATGTCTTTGGGTTCTTCCTTCAGTCTTGAGCTGGGCAACTACAGGGCTTGCAGGCCTTCAGGGTGCAGCCCAACATACATATACTGCTATACCCACTAGTTGATCCCTGAATTTTTACCAAAATACAATATCTACTTCTCCTTGCCTTTGTTACTACCTTAGCTTCTCTCTGAAACTGCATTTGTTTACTTTCCAAAAAGATTTTTTCTACTCCTTTGCCTCCTTACAAAAATGGTGCTACCTTTTTGGCACCTTTCCTTCAATTGATGGTTTCTTACTACTCATACTAGGTGCTCATCTTGGTGCCCATCTCCAGCTGGCTCACCCACTTTCCTCATCCCCAGCCACTGACAATCAAAATATTTGAAAAATTAGTGGCCCGTGGCACCAACTAGCCATAATATAGATCTGTAAGTCCTCCCCACCCCCACCTTGAAAAATCAAGTCTTGTGGACCAGCCTACCTGAGGTACCCATAAGCATGATTTCATACACGTGTCCACACACACATTTACATAGTCTGCTTTCTTTTTCTTTGAGACCAAACTTTTTCAGTCAGCATGAAGTATGTTTCATTACCTTGCATTTTTTTAGGACTTGAATTCTTCCTAGCTGGAAAATTCAAGAAGCTCTAAAAACTTGACATTCTTCAAAATACTGCATTATAGTCTTTGTGTTTCTTCTATTTAGAATATGTGATGAGTCTGACTGAGGGTTTATCAATTTTGTTTACCTTCTCAAAGAACCAGATTTTAGTTTTATTGATCTTTGCTATTGTTTTCTTTGTTTCTATTTCATTTATTTCTGCTCTGATCTTTATGATTTCTTTCCTTCTACTGATTTTGGGTTTTCTTTGTTCTTCTTTCTCTAGTTATTTTAAGTGTAGGGTTAGAGTGTTCATTTGAGATCGAATTGTTATAAACTTCCCTCTTAGAACTGCTTTTGCTGCAACCCCTAGGCTTTGGGTTGTCATTGTCATTTGTTTCTAAGTATTTTTTAATTTCTTCTTTGATTTCTTCAGTGATCTCTTGGTTATTTAGTAGCACACTGTTTAGCCTCCATGTATTTGTGTTTTTTACAGTTTTTTTTCCCTGTAATTGATTTCCAATCTCATAGCATTGTGGTCAGACAAGATGCCTGATACAATTTCAATTTTCTTAAATTTTCCGAGGCTTGATTTGTGACCCAAGATATGATCTATCTTGGAAAATGTTCCATGTACACTTGAGAAGAAAGTGTATTCTGCCACTTTTAGGTGGAATGTTCTATAAATATCAATTAGATCTATCTGGCCTATTGTGTAATTTAAAGCTTGTGTTTCCTTATTTATTTTCTGTTTGGATGATCTGTCTATTGGTGTAAGTGGGGTGTTAAAGTCTCCTACTATTATTGTGTTACTGTCAATTTCTCCTTTCACGGTTGTTAGCATTTGTTTTATGTATTCAGGTGTTCCTATGTTGGGTGCATAAACATTTATAATTGTTATATCTTCTATTAAACCCTTAGCCAGACTCATCAAGGAAAAAAAGGGAGAGGACGCAAATAAATAAAGTCAGAAATGAAAAAGGAGAAATCACAACTGACACTGTAGAAATACAGAGGATTATAAGAGACTGCTACAACAACTCTATGCCAATAAAATGGACAATCACGAAGAAACGGACAAATTCTTCGAAAGGTAAAATTTTCCAAAACTGAACCAGGAAGAATTAGAGAATATAAACAGACCTATCACAAGTAATGAAATTGAAACTGTAATTAAAAATCGTCCAACAAACAAAAGTCCAGGACCAGATGGCTTCACAGGTGAATTCTATCAAACATTTAGAGAAGAGCTAACACCCATCCTTCTCAAACTCTTCAAAAAATTGCAGAAGGAAAAACACTCCCAAATTCATTCTATGAGGCCACCATCACCCTGATACCAAAACCAGACAAAGATATCATACAGAAAAATTATAGACCACTATCACTGATGAACATAGACACAAAAATCCTCAACAAAATACTAGCAAACAGAATCCAGCAGCACACTAAAAGCATCATACACCATGGTCAAGTGGGATTTATCCCAGGGATGCAAGGATTCTTCAATATATGTAAATCAATCAATGTGATACACCACTTTAACAAATAAAGGAATAAAAACCATATGATCATCTCAATAGATGCAGAAAAAGCTATTGACAAAATTCGACACCCATTTATGATAAAAACTCTCCAAAAAATGGGCATAGAGGGAACCTACCTCAACACAATAAAGGCCATATATGACAAACCCACAGCAAGCATCATACTCAATGGTGAAAAACTGAAAGCATTTCCACTAGGATCAGGAACAAGACAAGGTTGTCCACTCTCGCCACTCTTATTCAACATAGTTTTGAAAAACCTAGCCACAGCAATCAGAGAAGAAAAAGAAATAAAAGGAATCCAAATTGGAAAAGAAGAAGTAAAACTGTCACTGTTTGCAGATGACATGATACTAAACATAGAAAATCCTAAAGATGCCACAAGAAAACTGCTAGAACTAATCAATGAATTTGGTAAAGTTGCAGCATACAAAATTAATGCACAGAAAATTCTGGCATTCCTATACACCAAAAACAAAAAATAAGAAAGAGAAATTAAGGAAACACTCCCATTTACCATTGCAACAAAAAGAATAAAATACCTAGGAATAAACCTGCCTAAGGAGGTGAAAAACTTGTACTCAGAAAACTATAAAACACTGATGAAAGAAATCAAACATGACATAAAGAGATGGAGAAATACACCATGTTCTTGGATTGGAAGAATCAATACTGTGAAAATGACGATACTACCCAAAGCAATCTACAGATTCAGTGCAATCCCTATCAAACTATCAATGGCATTTTTCACAGAACTAGAACAAAAAATTTCACAATTTGTATGGAAACACAAAAGACCCCGAATAGCCAAAGTGGTTTTGAGAAAGAAAAATGGAGCTGGAGGAATCAGGCTCCCAGACTTCAAGCTATACTACAAAACTACAGTAATCAAGACCGTATGGTACTGGCACAAAAACAGAAATGTAGATCAATGGAACAGGATAGAAAGCCCAGAGGTAAACCCACGCACATATGGTCACCTTATTTTTGAAAAGGGAAGCAAGAATATACATTGGAGAAAAGACAGCCTCTTCAATAAGTGGTGCTGGGAAACCTGGACAGTTACAAGTAAAAGAATGAAATTAGAACACTCCCTAACACCATACACAAAAATAAACTCAAAATGGATTAAAGACCTAAATGTAAGGCCAGACACTATAAAACTCTTAGAGGAAAACATAGGCAGAACACTCTATGACACAAATCACAGCAAGATCCTTTATGACCCACCTCCTAGAGAAATGGAAATAAAAACAAAAAGAAACAAATGGGACCTAATGAAACTTCAAAGCTTTTGCACAGCAAAGAAAACCATAAACAAGATGAAAAGACAACCCTCAGAATGGGAGAAAATAGTTGCAAATGAAGCAACTGACAAAGGATTAATCTCCAAAATATACAAGCAGCTCATGCAGCTCAATATCAAAAAAACAAACAACCCAATCCAAAAATGGGCAGAAGACCTAAACAGACATTTCTCCAAAGAAGATATATAAATTGCCAACAACCACATGAAAGGATGCTCAACATCACTAATCATTAGAGAAATGCAAATCAAAACTACAATGAGGCATCACCTCACACTGGTCAGAATGGCCATCATCAAAAAATCTACAAACAATAAATGCTGGAGAGGGTGTGGAGAAAAGGGAACCCTCTTGCACTGGTGGTGGGAATGTAAACTGATACAGCCACTATGGAGAACAGTATGGAGGTTCCTTCAAAAACTAAAAATAGAACTACCATATGACCCAGCAATCCCACTACTGGGCATACACCCTGAGAAAACCATAATTCAAAGTCATGTACCACAATGTTCATTGCAGCTCTATTTACAATAGCCAGGACATGGAAGCAACCTAAGTGTCCTTCGACAGATGAATGGATAAAGAAGATGTGGCACATATATACAGTGGAATATTACTCAGCCATAAAAAGAAATGAAATTGAGTTATTTGTAGTGAGGTAGATGGACCTAGAGACTGTCATACAGGGTGAAGTAAGTCAGAAAGAGAAAAGCAAATACCGTATGCTAACACATATATATGGAATCTGAAAAAAAAAAAAGAGGTTCTGATGAACGTAGGGGCAGGACAGGAATAAAGATGCAGACGTAGAGAATGGACTTGAGGACATGGGGAGGGGGAATGATAAGCTGGGATGAAGTGAGAGAGTGGCGTGGACATATATACACCATCAAATGTAAAATAGATAGCTAGCGGAAAGAAGCTGCATAACACAGGGAGATCAGCTCGGTGCTTTGTGACCACCTAAAGGGGTGGGATAGGGATGGTGGGAGGGAGACGCAAGAGGGAGGAGATATGGGGATATGTGTATATGTACAGCTGGTTCACTTTGTTATAAAGCAGAAACTAACACAGCATTGTAAAGCAATTATACTCCAATAAAGATGTTAAAAATAAATAATAAATAAAAGGTGGTAAGGACTCTAAAGATAACTTGTTCCAGAGCCATCATCTTGCTTATAGAAAAACTAAGCCCTGGAAACTTTAAGTGACTTGTTCCAGATCACAAATCAAAGCTAAAAAGTGTTCATCCACTTTTCTATCATATTGAGTCATCTCAAATTAAGAGAGATCTCCTACCTTAGAATTCAGTGCTTGGAATGTATAAAGCCTCACCTCCATTGGTTTTATATCTTTGGTCTAGCTCAAAGGTATTTCCAAATATTTCAGGAGTAATTTATTATGTAGGTAACCTGTAATTTCCCAAATTACTTGGTTGATGCAGTATTAATATTATCTTCATATATACAATGTATAGGATTTTAGGATCAACTGTTTGAAATTAAGAGAAGTCAATCAATAATTCTTTTGTTTATTCCAATAGTATAATGATGGAACTGAAATAACTACCTGGCTATTTTAGAAATTATATACTTATAGCATGCTTTTTTTTTTTGGTTCTTTAGCTAGCTTTAACTTTAATTTAGCTGATATTAACTGTAATGATCTTTTCCACTTTATCTCCTTTACCATTCATTCTTTCTATTTATCTATATATCTACTTTTTATTATTGCTGTTGTTTTTGTTGTTATATTTACTAAAGAGATTTTGTGGTTTAAAAATAAGAGATTTATTTTTTCATCGTGTAATTTTTTTTTAATAAATTTATTTTATTTAATTTATTTTTGGCTGCGTTGGGTCTTCGTTGCTTCACACAGGCTTTCTCGCTTTCTCTAGTCGCGGCGAGCAGGGGCTGCTCTTCTTTGCGGTGCGCAGGCTTCTCATTGCGTTGGTCTCACTTGTTGCAGAGCATGGGCTCTAGGTGCATGGGCTTCGGTAGTTGTGGTTCATGGGCTTTAGAGCGCAGGTTCAGTAGTTGTGGTGCACGGGCTTAGTTGCTCCGCAGCATGTGGGATCTTCCCAGACCAGGGCTCGAACACATGTCCCTTGCATTGGCAAGCGGATTCTTAACCAGTGCGCCACCAGGGAAGCCCATCATCATGTAATTCTGAAGCTAAACTTTGCCATGCAGACTTATGAGGTTGATGACGTGTGAATTTGGACTTGTTGGTTATAATCATAGTGGTGATAGTGCTGCTGCTGATGTGTGTCCAAAACACTTTGTAATAGTGGTATTAATAATAAAGAAATGGCATTTGTTGAGTGTTTATTATGCAAAAAAAATAAAAAAAGAACAAACAAGAGAACTATAATTACATTGCTCCTATCCTACCGATTAGAAGACGGATAAACTACATAACATTTAAAGCCCACCAGAGCTAAGGTTGAAAACCTAATGAATTCAAATCCAAAAAGTGAACGTCCCTCCTACGAGAGAAAAGTCCTAACAACTGCCTTCATCTTTGGCAGGGCCGTGAACTGGACAGGAAGGAGGAAGCTTCCACAGATGCAGGGAAGGAGGAAACAGCTGAACTTATAATGAGATTTACCTGTGGGTGACATGGCCTCTTTATATCCCTGGGAGACATAACTCTCTTCCATGGGATTTCATGCAGTACTCATGAGGGACTGGGGACAAAACAGAACTGAAGGATACACTGGCTGAGGCACACGTCCCTGGGGCCTGTGGAAATCTGAGGGCAAAACCAGAGAATAACATAAACCCACAGGCACGCTCAGCCTTGTGATTCTTGTCATAGTTTTCAGCGATGTAGAGACCCCCTCCCACCGAGGTACAACGTGGGGCCTGCCGCAGAAGGAGAGCAGGACAGAAGAACTAAAAAAAGCTCTTCAGGCATACAGATCCCAAGTATGTCAGAAGATGTTTTGATAAAAACCTCGAATAACTTAATCTGTGGTGAGCTGAATCTAACTAAAATAACCATAAAGCCCAGGCCCAGCTCAACTATAGACTAGATTGACTCAGCCTCTCACACTAACATCCTGGTGGAAAAAGATGTGCCCCTTTTTGGATATAAAGTTTATTTCAGCCTCTTCAATTTTTAAACATGCTATATACTGCATTCCACCAACATTATGAGGCATGCAAGAAAGCAAGAAAGCATGGCATTTTCGAGAGGAAATGTCAATAAAATCAAACCCAGCTATGACTGAGCTGTTGAAATGACCAGTTAGGGACTCTTCCAAAAAAAATTGATAAATATGTTAATGGGCCTAGTTGGATAGGTGGACAACATGAGTAAACAGATGGTGCATTTTAGCAGCGACCTGGAAACCAACAAAGAGCCAAAGGAAAATGCTAGAAATAAAAAAGAGTCTCAGAGATGAAGAATACTTTTGTAGACTTATCAGTAGACTGAACGCAGCTAAGGAATGAATCGGTAAAGTTGACAGGTCAATAGAAATTATAGTAAAACACAAACAGAATGAAAGATAAAAAGGAATAGAGCATTGATCTGTGAGTCATTGTCAAATGGCCTAACTTACTGGTAATTGTGGTCCCAGAAAAAGAAGAGACAGAATTGGGTAAAATAAGTGTATTTTTTAAAATTGATAAAATAATCAGTCCACAGATCAAAGAAACTCAGGTACACACAAAGACAAAGATTCAAGAACTATAAACACAAAGAAAACCACACTGAGACATATCATCGTTAAACTGCTAAAAAAAAAAACAAAAATGAAGGGAAACCTTGAAAGCAATCAGAGGAAAATACTCTACCTAAAGGGGAACAATTATATAAATGACAGCTAACTTCTCATCAAAAACCATTGAGGGGCTTCCCTGGTGGCACAGCAGTTGGGAATCCGCCTGCCAGTGCAGGGGAGACGGGTTTGATCCCTGATCCGGGAAGATCCCCCATGCCGCAGAGAAACTAAGTCCATGTGCCACAACTACTGAGCCCGTGTGCTGCAACCACTGAAGCCTGCGTGCCTAGAGCCCGTGCTCCGCAACAAGAGAAGCCACTGCAATGAGAAGCCCACGCACCGCAACGAAGAGCAGCCCCCACTTGCCGCAACTAGAGAAAGCCCGTGAGCAGCAATGAAAACCCAACGCAGCCAGAAATAAATTAAATAAATAAATAAATAAATAACAAACATTGAAACCAGAGGGAAAAAGATAAATGCTTAGTCAAAAAGTAAATGCCATTGTAGTTTTATTAAATATTGCCAAAATGCCCTTTAAGAGAATTGTGCAAATTTGAAATCCCACAGGCAATGTAAGAGTGCCTATTTCCCCACAGCTTTGCCAAAAGAGTATGTTATACTTTCTCCAATCTGATCAGTGAGAAATAGTATCTCAACGTAGTTTTAATTTGATTTCTTATGAGCAAGGTCAAACACTGTTTTACATATATAAGGGTCCTTATTTTATTTTGGGATGAATTGTTCATATGCTTTGTCCATGCCTTTTCCCCTTCACTTTTATGTTTTTAATATAGTAAACATATTGACCTTTAACTATGATATATTTTGCAACTTGTCAGCCTGACTTTGACTTGGTTTATGGTATTTTTGCCCTGAAAACACTGTGTAATCAAATGTGTCCATTCTTCTCTTGCTGCATCTGGACTTTCAGTCATAGTTGAAAAGCCTTTCTTCTCATTCAAGATAAAGATGAATTCACTCAAGTTTTCCTCCAGTCCTTGTGTGCTTTCGTTTTTTACATTCAAATCACTGGTCCACTTGGAATTTATTCTTGGATTTATGCTTCACACCACATATAACTTTTTCCAAACAGCCAACCAGTTCTCGCACCATTTACTAAAATTCCTTCTTGGTCTCAGTGACTTGAAATACCACCTTAAAGATTTCATATGAGCTTGGATCAACTTCTAGACTTTCTGTTCTGTTCCACTGGTATACCTGTATATTCATGTGCTATTACCATGGTTTTAATTACAGACTTTACAGTATATTTTTAGTATGGGAGGGCTAGTGGGCTAGTCCTCATAAACTTTCTTAGTATTTCTGACTGTTAACTTCATATGGAACAACATGTATCAACTTGTCTGGCTTCACAAAAAAGCTAGAATTTGGGGGGAGGACTGAATTAAATCTATGAATAAACTTAGGGAGAACTGACATCTTTATGATGGGGAGTGATCCTATCCAAATATGAGAGATAGCCTTTAATCAAAATTAATTTTGTTTCTTCAGAGTTTAAAGTTTTCCTCATAAATTTGTACATTTTTGATTAAATATATTTCTAATATTTTATCTTTCTTGCTACTAGGATTTTCTGTCATGTCTAGTTGTTTACTGTTTGTATATATGAAGGCTAATGACTTCCACACGTTCACTTTATAACCTGCTACTGAGTTAGTTGTATCATTGATTGTCTAGGGTTTTCCAGGTATATCATCATATCATCTACAAATAGCTAACAAACTTTATTGTGGAAGGGTCACTGTGGAAACGGTCAAGTTGACTATAACATTTGTATGAAAATGCAGTGAACCTGGAAGAGTCAAGACAAAGAAACAAATATGGTGGGCTTTACATTACCTGATTTCAGGTTTCACTGCAAACCACAGTAATTATAGTGTGGCATTGGTGTGAGCATATTTAAATAGATAAATGGAATAGCACAGACAGCCTAGAAATGGACCTATATATATATGGTCAATAGATTATCAATAGTCACCAACATTAAATGAGAGAAGTCTTTAAACAAATAGTGCTAAATAACTAGATACAGATGTGGCAGAAAAAAGCCCTTGATTATTATTATTACTTCCTGATCATTACTAATCTTTTGTTCTCTTTTATCTTCTGAAATATTTATAAGGTTCACAATTCCTTATCTGTAGTTCCAAAGTCCAAAATTCTCTAAAAGCCACAAATTTCTCTCTAAATCTTTTGGTGCCAAAACCCAACCTAACCTGAATTTAATGTGGCCACAAACTGAATCTGAAACGTGTTGAGGCAGTTTATGTAGCCTCTGTGTATTTTACCATACTCACACATCTCTCTGCAGACATATAAATGTATTTGATTGCAAGTTGTTAACAGACCCTACTAATTGTGTTCCATACTATATAATATGTGCCATTCATCACCTTGATAAAAACCTCCAAAATTCTGAATTCATACATATATACAAATGAGATAATACACGTAAGACAGTATATTATTTGGCACAGAATAACTCCTCCATATGTTTACTACTACACCACCACCATTATTATTACCATTATTATAAATTGTAGGAGTAGCCAAAAAAGTGTTGGCTTTTTACTAATTACACTAATTACTTTTAAGTGTTTAGTCAAAATAACAGCACAGGTTAAAGGGCTGGTTCACGGTCAATAGGTGAATCAAGTCTCTGGCTTCCGTGGGGAAGTGGCATTGGCGATTCCACAGAGACCCCGTGAGGAGGAGGTGAAACAAAGCCAAGTGTCTTCCAGGAAACCTACCTTCCCTTCCCAAGTGGAGATTCTCCCTGCCTTGCTAATTTTAGAGACTCTGCAGGGATTAGAGGAGGTGGCAGTAGTGGGATTGCTGGGTCACATGGTGGTTCCAGTTTTAGTTTTTTAAGGACCTTCCATACTGTTCTCCATAGTGGCTGTATCAGTTTACATTCCCACCAACAGTGCAAGAGGGTTCCCTTTTCTCCACACCCTCTCCAGCATTTATTGTTTGTAGATTTTGTGATGATGGCCATTCTGACTGTTGTGAGATGATATCTCATTGCAGAGAAAACCATAATTCAAAGACACATGCACCCCAATGTTCATTGCAGCACTATTTACAATAGCCAGGACATGTGGGCAACCTAAATGCCCGTCAACAGAGGAATGGTTGGGGAAGATGCGGTACATAGATACAATGGAATGTTGCTCAGCCACAAAAAGGAACGAAACTGGGTCATTTGTAGAGACGTGGATACACCTGGAGACTGTCATACAGAATGAAATATGTCAGAGAAAAACAAATATCGTATAAACGCATATATGTGGAATCTGAGAAAATTGGTATAGACAATCTTATTTACAAAGCAGAAACAGAGACGCAGATGTAGAGAACAGATGTATGGATACCAGGGAGAATGGGGGGCGTGGGAGAATTGGGATTGACATATATACACTATTGATACCACGTATAAAATAGATGACTGGCGAGAACATACTGTGTAGCACAGGGAACTCTACTCAGTGTTCTGTGGTGACCTAGATCGGGGGGAAATCCAAAAAAGAGGGGATGTGTATATACACGTGGCTGAGTCACTTTGCTGTACAGTAGAAACTAACACAACATTGTGAAGCAACTGTGCTCCAATAAAAATTAAAAAAAAGAAAAAAGAGGTGGCAGTTTTCCCAGTTGGACATAATCTGGAAAAGATTGTTACCATCCAAAAAAATATTTACTTTTCGGGAGGAGAGAGAGCAGAAAGAGCAAAATTCGTAGAAAGAATAGGGAAGGGAAAGAGAAAAGAGGGAGGGCCAGAGAGGACAGCTCCTTTCCAGAAACGGCAGCTTTTCATGGGTCAGTGATAAGAGTGAGTCATGACCAGTGAGTATAATTGTATGAACGTTAAGGTCCAGTGAAAAACTTAAAGAAAAAATTAGCCATAGCAAAAGCTGTAAATATCTTCTCCCACCCCATAGGTTGCCTCTTCATTTTGTGCATGGTTTCCTTTGCTGTACAATAGCTTTTAAGTTTGATTAGGTCCCATTTGTTTTTGCTCTTGTTTCTTTTGCCTTGGGAGACTGATGTAAGAAAATATTGCTACGATTTATATCAGAATGTTTTGCTTATGTTCTAGAGGTTTTATGGCGTCATGTCTTATATTTAGGTCTCTAAACCATTTTGAGTTTATTTTTGTATATGGTGTTAGGAAGTGTTCTAATTTCATTCACTTGGATGAGGCTGTCCAGCTTTCCCAACACCACTTGCTGAAGAGACTCTTTTCTACATTGCGTATGGGGGTGTGGGTTTATTTCTGGGCTCTATTCTGTTCCATTGATCCATATGTCTTTGTGGTATTCTCTGACGTCTGGGAGGTTATGCCCCCAGCTTTGTTCTTTTTCTTCAGGATTGCTTTGGCCATTTGGGGTCTTTTGTGGTTCCTTATAAATTTTTAGGATTCTAGTTCTGTGGAAAATGTCATGAGTAACTTGATATGGATAGCATTAAATCTGTAGATTTCTTTGGGTACTATGGCCATTTTAACAATATTCTTCCAATCCAAGAGCGTGGGATAGCTTTCCATTTCATCAAATCGTCTTTCAATTCCTTTATTAATGTTTTATAGTTCTCACAGTATAGGTCTTTCACCTCCTTCATTAGGTTTACTCTGAGATTTTTGTCTCAATGCCATTTTAAATGGGATTTTTAAAAGTTTTTCTGATATTTCATTGTTAGTGTAAAGAAACACAACAGATCTCTGTATGTTTTGTACCCCACTACCTTGCTGAATTCATTATTAGTTCTAATAGTTTTGTGTAGAGTCTTTAGGGTTTTCTACATAGAATATCATGTCATGTCATCTGTATATAATAGTCTTACCTCTTCCTTCCAATTTGGATACCTTTTAATTTCTTTTTGTCTGATTGCTGTGGCTAGGACTTCCAATACTGTGTTGAAAAGAAGTGGTGAGAATGGGTATCCTTGTATGAAAAGACAACCTACGGAATGGGAGAAAATATTTGCAAATGATGCAACTGACAAGGGGTTAATTCCAAAATATACTAACAGTCCATATAACTCAACAACAAAAACAACCCAGTCAAAAAGTGGGAAGAAGACCTAAATAGACATTTCTCCAAAGACATACAGATGGCCAATGGGCATACGAAAAGATGCGCAACATCCTTAATTATTAGGGAAATGCAAATCAGAATCACAATGAGCTATTGCCTCATACTGGTCAGAATGGCCATCATCAAAAAGGCTCAAATAATAAATGCTGGAGAGGGTGTGGAGAAAAGGGAACCCTCCTACGCTGTTGGTGGGAATGTAAATTGGTGCAGCCACTGTGGAAGAGTATGGGGGTTCCTTACAAATAGAGCGACCATATGATCCAGCAATCCTACTCCTAGGCATATGTCCAGAAAAGACAAATTCTAATTCAAAAAGTTACACGCACCCCAGAGTTCACAGAAGCACTATTTTCAATAGCCAAGACATGGAAGCAACCTAAGTGTCCATTAACAGATGAATAGATAAAGAAAATGTAATATAATGGAATATTACTCAGCTATAAAAAAGAATGAAATGCCATTTGCAGAAACATGGATAGACCTAGAGAATGTCATACTAAGTGCAGTATGCCAGAAAGACAAATGATATCACTTATATAGGAAATCTAAAAAATAATACAAATGAAATTACTTACAAAACAGACATTGGTAACCATAAGTTTGTTTTCTAAGGGGAAAGGGATGTGGGGAGGGAAAAACTAAGAGTATAGAATTAACAGGTACACACTACAAATAAAATAGATGAGCAACAAGGATTTACTGTATAGTTCAGGGAACTATATTCAATATCTTGTAATAGCCTATAATGGAAAATATCTGAAAAAAACATACATAAGTGAACCACTTTGCTGTATACCTGAAACAAACCATATTGTAAGTCACTGTACTTCAACTAAAAAAGACAAGTAAAACAAAACAAAAAAGCTGTAAAAGTTTATTGTCCCAGAACACTAAGAAAAGTAAGTGGCTTGGATTTTGCGGTTTAGTGGACTAAATAAGCCCACTTAGTCATCGTGTGATTAAAATACTGTTTTAAAGGGAAGTTCGAGAGTAGGCAGAAGGAAGATAACAGATTTTGAGTAAGAAGGGCCTTGATAAAGGAGTTCTCCAGTTTCGGGACAGATGGAACAGGACAAAAATAGGCTCAGATACACAGTGGAGGATCAGTGAAGAAAAGAATGGAGACTTGATCAGAAATGCGTCAATTCTCTTCATTTGGGCTGAGAGCTTTTACCACCTCCTTCCTGAGATCCTTTGCAGTTAGTTGTCATGGACTAAATGTTTGTGTCCCCTTCAGATTCACATGTTGAAGCTCTAACCCTCAATGTGATTGCATTTGAAGAATGGAATTTGGGGAGATGAGGGTTAGACGAGGTGATGAGAATGAGGCTTGTGATGGGATTAGTGTCCTTATGAGAAGAGACACTAGAGAGCGCTCTTCCTTTTTGCTGTGTGAGGACACAGTAAGAAGGTGGCTGCCTGCAAGCTGGGAAGAGAGCTCTCACACCAGCCACACTGATCTTAAACTGCTCAGCCTCCAGAATTGTAAGAAAATAAATTTTCTGTTGGTCAAGCCATCCAGCCGATGGCATGTTGTTATGGCAGGCTGAGCAGACTAAGTGTGTAGCAATATACCAATACTTACTTACATCTGTTTACTCATTCCAGCATGTGAGTTCAGTCATTTCAAATGAATCCTATTGTCATTATTCCAAAGCAAAAGAGCCCCTTAAGGTATTTTTATATTTACATGGATTGAGTGCACCCTGAGTATTGAAGCCCAGAGAGATCAAACCAGGAAAGCAGCTCCCTTACATAACGCTGCATTAGTGAAGATTATTTCTGCCTGGGAATGCTACAAGTAAGTGAATGAGGATAAAATAGCTAAATAGGCCAACTTCTCTGCACAATTCAAACTGGTAATAAGTGTTGGAAGGCAGGAAATCCTAGGCTGAAGTCTTTTTAGTGGCTCTCTTCCTCCACCTTCTGGACATTTGGAGATATAACAGGGCTGTTTGTTACGCATTTTTTTGCTTTTTAATTCTTTATCACCACCTTTATTATGTACCATCTATTCATGGTAAAAGCTTCAGTAGACTTAGTAGTATGAGAGAACTTCCTTTATATGATAGTCTATTTACAAAATATCTACAGCAAACTCTATTAAGAATAATCACATGCAGACTACAGTAAGAACTCCTACCAATCAGTAGGAAAAAGACGAAACCCAAAAGAAAAATGGGCAAGAGCTATGCACATCGAAAGAGCCACTAAAAATTGAAGTGCTCAGTCTCATTAATAATCCAGGAAATGAGATAGCACTCTGTACCCACGGGAATGACTAAAATTAAAAAGTCTAACAAGACCAATTTGGGGGTGGGAACGTGGAGCAACAGGAGGTCGCATCACTCTTGATTAGAGTGTAAATGGTACATTGATCTCAGGAAATACCGTGGCACTGTCAACTAAATTTGAATATTTGCATTTCTGTTATCCAGCAATTCCACTCCACATAAAATGTGTGTTAGTGAACCCCAAGACACTTGTTCAAGAGTGTGGATAACAGTAATATTTTTAATACCCAAATGTCCAGAGTGGAAACCATACAAATGTCCATCAACAGCGGAAACAGTACATACGTTGTGGCACATTCATCCAGTGGAATACAGAAACAAACAAAATGTGGAACCTTACGAATGCAATACTGATCAAAAGAAATATACACACTGTACAATCCCATTTATACTTGCTGTAAAAGACAGCAAGACCGCACTACAGTGTTTAGGTATGCTTAGGTTTAAAGAATAAAAGAGAGCCAGAAAGATGACTATATTTAAGTACAAACAGTGACTACTTTTGAGGAGGGAGGGATTTGTGTTTTGGAAAGGGCATGCAGAGGTTTTCTGGGGTTCGGATAATATCCTCTCTGACCTGGGAGATTTACATGGGTGTTAAATTTAACATAATTCCTTACACTATAATTTATATTTTACCTATGTTTCTGCATGTATATTATATGTCACAGTACAAAAAGGTTAAAAGATATATTTTCTTTTAAAACCCAAGGCAAAACCATCAGGTATGTGCTCTTTGCCCAAGCTAATGAATCTTGCAAAATACTCCCACAAATTCAGATACTATATCTCCAGGCCTGGCACGCAGCTTTAATCTTCCTTTCGCTGTCGTAATATTAATAGCAAAAATAATAATGGCTAATATTCATGTCAAGCACTACTATTAATGCATTCCACATCTCATGTCATTTAGGCCCTATTCACCCTAGGAATAATAATACCCTAGAGAGTAGGTATTACTTTTATGCCCATTTTACAAATGAGAATACAGGAACAGAGGAGTTAGTTGACAGCTTGTTAGTGGCACAGTTAGAATTCAAATACAAGGGTCAGAATTCCAAATCCTGTACTCTTAATCACGACAGGTAGCTTCAGGCTTCCTATGGCCTCAGTATCCTACAGGATGTTTATCCCTGCCAGTTTGATTCTAGGTTTGGAGATCTCTTAGACCTGCAGCACTAAGAACAGAGAAGGCTCTGAGGCCGTCCTGCTGAGCTGACTGGGCCCCATTTTGGTCTGAGTTACTGGTCCCCGATGGGGTGATATCTGCTGGTGAGAATTAAACGCAAGAGGCTTTTCATGCCCTAATAAGATCATTCCCTGGCCAGCTCAGAACAAACCACTTAAAATGTGTAAGCCTTCGTTTTAAGTCCTGAGTGAGCAAAAGGTTGGGTTTTCTTTTGAGGTGAAATATATTGTATCTTAATTACTCCATAGTGAGACTCACTTTCTTTGTGGATTTTTAAACATCGCTTTTGCAGTGAATTCTGAAAATGTTTAGAGTTGTGCTAGATGTCATGAAATTTTTCTCCCTGAAATAAGGTTGAACATTTACATTAATTAAAAAGATTGTTTTTAGTTAGCCTGCAGAAAGTCTTAACAAGATATTCACTTGTGAGAAGATATAAGCATGGAGGGATGTAGGTAAATAGAACAATGGTGCAAACTACAATCAATAACTATTAACTACATGGTATAAAGGAGGTCAATAAAATTTGAGGGAGAAGAGAAAAAGGAGGAAGAAGAGAAGGAGGAGAAGAAAAATTGATGATGATATGGTTGTAGGAATAAAAGAAGGACACAGACTTTTCATTTGAAATAACCCTCAAAAAGCAGTACATATTTCAAGGGACAAGCCTCCTCACAGAGCTGCTGAGAGACATTAGAGCCCATGTTGAACAGGCCTTTGGTACCCTGGGGTCCTATGAATGACTAGAACAAGATTGTGCTTACTTCAAAGTCTTATGGGTCCTCCAAACAGTACAGATCTGGTCTTTGAAAAATACACACATTTGCATAGCATGTGAAGCAGCCAGTATTACCTGATGTAACTGTGGAAGTTTGGTTGTTTTTCAGTTAGGTGGAAAGCTGGAATAACACATTCACCCCGTTTATATTCTTTCTTTCTCCTTCTGCTGTTTGTCATACATTTCCTGAGAGGATAAATCTCAGTATAGAAGGAGCCATGACAAGGGCATCCAGTACTTAATAAAGATTATATGCTGTGTTCAGAAAACGCCCAGCGTTAAAATGAAGGTTAGAAAGGATTTCTTGGCTGGCTGTGTTTCCTTTAATCCCATTATCTGTGGCCTTGAATAGGATTAAGGCTCAGAGGAAGGGATAGGAGGAGGTATGGATAGAGGGGGAAAGCAGGGCAGTGAATGGTGTGTGCCAGTATTTTCCACAGAATTGCTCTGCCAGCCTGTAGTGAGAAGATTTTCAAGCCAACGCAGGTGCATGTTAAAATATATTGCAACAAGGCACTGAAATTCTTCCATGTATATATATGACCAAAACAATGTACTTTGTTTAATTTTAAGCCCCTTTCTACTTATTTGGATAAAAATTTCAAAAATAAGGGAAAAAAATCAAATAAAATATATTGGTGGAAATTTCTAGTACAAGTTGTTACTCTCTCTGAGGGAAGAGGAACTAAGTTTCGTTTCGCTCCTATTTTGTCCCAGGCACTTTGTCATGTTAGAAGAAAATCTTCCAAATCTATTCCCTTTAAACATACCTGGTTTTAAGGTTCAAAGAAACACTTTCACTCTATCACCATGTTTCTTATACTTTGGATGCCTAAGGACAGCAGCTGAGGGACAGCATGGAGTAGTAGAAAAAATATAACATTTAGAATGAGATACACCTAGGTTTCAATCCTGCCTCTGGCTTTTACCAAATGTGAGATTGGGGTACTTTCCTTAATTTTTCTGAGCCTGTTTCTTCATTTGCAAAATGATAAAAGGCTCTACTATTGTCTATCTTGCAAGAACGCTGTGAGAATTCAATGAGAAATGCAGATGAATAGTTTAAAAGCCAGGCTCGTAGCAGACACAGCCAGCCTTCAGCCTATAGAAGCTATGATTACTTTTTATTTTCCTTTTCATGAGATACTCACATATGAGGTGAGGACTAAACTTTGATTCCCACCACTTTCCAATTTTAAGGTAATTTATTCTACAGGCAAGGCAAAGAAGGGGTAGGAACTTCAATCACAAATTCATAAAAGTCCTCTCTGTAGGTTTATGAAGACAAGAAAAAAGAGAGAAACCAAAAAGGAAAATGAAGATAGGAGTGAATTATAGTTTTTTCTTCAAGATAATTCAATTTGACTTTTATTTATCACTGTCATTAGGTTTTGCCCTTCAATACTAAAGGTTTTTGTCATTCACTCGTCTATCAAGAATTTTTCATTTTCAAAATTTACTGAGTATTGACCCTTTGAGGGACAGCAAATTTTTTTTGGACCTAAGTTTTTTTCCCCCCATACCTGTCTTGAGAAACGAGAAAATAGCGCCAGAATGGCCAAATTAGAAATCTCATTTGAGATAAAAACACAGGGCGGCATCTGACGGCATGTTAGACCATCTGAAAGTGATTTTTTTCCCCAAGAATCTGTACTGTTTGAAGGGAATGAAATATATCTCAATGTTAAAATGGCAGCATAAATGTTTTAATTAAGCCAGTGCCCAGTGTGGGTGTGGAATGTTTAATTAGACCCCGTGGGTATCAGTCATGTCTACCAGATCTAGGGATGGTTTCTACCCCTGAGAGGATAGCTTTGCAGAAAGGTGTCTGTAGGCTTGCCTACAAATGGCCGGTCACCATAGAGGTTTCTTCTTCTCCCTGAGAATGTTTACAAGCGGAGAAGAATTTTATTGAGTCCATATCTCATTACAGAATCCATCTCACCGTCAGTTTCTAATGAAAATGGGAAGGGGAGAAAGAGCGAGAAGGAGAGGGGCTGAGTGAACTCAGGCAGGGGTTGAAGCTTTACACAGCGCCTGCCTCTTACTGGGCCTCTCTCAAAGCTCTCACAGTCACATCCCCTGGGCGGTTTGAATTCCAGATAAATTGAGGAGCTACGTCTCCATGGGAACAGCATGGAGAGAACAAAATGGGGAATAAAGTTAATATTTATAGCCCATGACTGTTGATTTTATGTGCTGGCTTTATTCATTAAGTTATCTTAGGGCTGCGACTGGCACAGGAAGATAAGGCTCATGGGTGCTTTAGTTCCCAAATCTATTTTTTCCATTCCTTTTCCAACCCATCCCTAAAACGTCAAGCCCAAATAGTGAGCATGAACTGTAAGGTTTATTTGCATAACTTTCCTTGGGCAGTGTTTTGTAGATGAAACATAGGCTTTGGAGTCAAGACGATGTGGATTCAATCCCAGCTCTGGCACTACCCTGTTTCTTCATCTCTAAAATAGGAATAACGATACTTACCTCTGCCAGCTGGTGGGGGGATTCAAAATGATGCATGTTAAGTCCCTGAGTCTGTTGCAGGCAGAGTCAGCCCTTCACAAATAGTCGCTATTATTCATATTATTGACCCTCTGCTCACTTAAATGGCTCGTCACATTTTGATTTGCAAAAAAAATAAAAAATAAAAAAAGGGCTAAGGAAGAGAAGGACAAATCATATTCTTTAGCAGAGTTCAATGTCACCAGGAGACCTTATATCTAGAACTGGAAGAAAACATTTTATAATTAAACATCTGGATTCTTCGGGCCTAAGAAGCTTAAATAATTACCTCTTTTCAAGGCATTATTGCTTTGATGTATGTTTAAAAAGTATCTTGGCACTTCCCTGGTGGCGCAGTCTTTAAGAATCTGCCTGCCAGTGCAGGGGACACGGGTTCGCGCCCTGGTCTGGGAAGATCCCACGTGCCGTGGAGCAACTAAGCTCATGTGCCCCAGTTACTAAGCCCGTGCTCTAGAGCTCGTGTGCTGCAACTACTGAAGTCTGCGTGCCTAGAGCCGGTGCTCCGCAACAAGAGAAGCCACCGCAACGAGAAGTCTGTGCACTGCAACGAAGAGTAGCCCCCGCTCGCTGCAACTAGAGAAAGCCTGCGCGCAGCAATGAAGACCCAACGCAGCCAAAAATAATTTAAAAAAAAAATCTTATATCGCCTGTGACACCTGCATTTTACTATTATTTCCAGGCTGTTAGAGAGGCCCATTGAATTTGACTTGATGAGCAGTATCTGTATGTATGTGATTTTAAGAGAGTGCATGAAGCTCTGAAGGATCTATACCGTGTTTAGTGAAACTATAAATGACTCCCATGGTCTAGTGGTTCCTTAAAGGCTTGGGGACAAAGTGCAACCTGGTCTGGTCAGAGATCCACTGATTAGAGTTGGGGACAGACCGGCTGCACAGGAGACAGACTGCCTGTGAGAGGCTCTGACAGTCAGACCAGGAAGGAGGGCTTCAGCAGCCTGATGATAGAACCTGTGTCCAAACAGAGACCCTTGGAAGAGGAAAAAAGGGGAGCTCATAGTACCTATCCCTGGAGGGCAGGCTAAATGAGGACTGTTCCAGCAAACCAGGATGTGTGGTCACTGCACGCGAATCATGGACACGACCTGATTTTCTCATAGAGAGCAGCTCTGCTGTTTTAGCTCCAGAAATGTGCTGCTATGCAGCAAAGATGGCTGAGAGGGGAATACTGGTCACCTACACGCAGGTCAAGAGAAAACACCAAGCTAGGGGTCCAGATATCACCTCAAACAAATTAGCCCTGGCCGAGCCGTCACACACAAACGACCCCAGCAAGTCTCATTCTAAGTCACCCAGGACACCCTCACCACCACACCAAAAGAATCACAATCTCCAAAAAAGAAACCTGGAAATATGCCTTATGGTATCTCAGGGCTAAAAAGACGTTTAGCAAGCATTTAGTGCAATTTTGTCTTTTTATAAACTAGGGTAGCAGAGCGGTTGTAGCCTGAGCTGTGCATGAGGCAGGCCCGAATTCAGAGCCTGCCCCTGCCCCTTTCAGCTGGGTGGGCCTGTGCAAGGGGCTGAGGCCCCCTGAGCCTCTGGGCTTTGTCGGGAGGATGTGTACTATGTATAAAGCGGTTTGGGCACCGTCTCCAGGTAGAGTAAGACTTCAACAGATAGAAGCCACTGTTACTCTTTGACTCACCTCGCGGTCGTGGTGCTGGTTCAGGGCACAGCTGTGAATGAGATCCTTAAACTAGGTTACAGTTGTCATATTTTCTGTGCTAATGTCAGGCAGAAGGAACAGGGATCAACCCAAAGTTATGTACATATATTTAAACATTTTTTCATTTGGAATAATTTCAAATTCTAGAAAAATTACAGAAACAACACAAAGAATGCCCATATACCCTTCATGGAGATTCCCCAGTTAACTTTTACATTTGCCTCATCACTGGGTCTCTATACGTACGTAAGCACACACAGATACACACACACACATATATAAAATGCCTATTATATGTATGTGACGTATATTTCCCCTCTAAGCTATTTGAGGTTTACAGACCTGCTCCCTATTACTCTTTAATACTTCAGTTTGTAATTTCTAACAAGAGTACTCCCCCACCTGATGACAGTACAGTCTGGAAATTAACGTTGATACTCACCACCAGTTATTTCACAGACCGCCCCCCCCCCCCATTTGTTTTGGCTGTTGTTCCAATGTTGTCTTCTTTAGACAAAGGAGCCAGTCAAGGAGTATATGTTGCATTTCGTTCTCAGGTTTTCTCTCTCGTCTCCTTAGATCTGGAAATGTTTCTGTCTTTCCTTATCCTTCACAGCCTTAACATTTTGAAGAGTACAGGCTTGTTACTTTGTAAAATGCTCTTTATTTTGGGATTGTCTGATGTTTCAGCATCATTAAGTTTAGGTTATGCATTTGGGGCAGGTATATCGAAATGCTGTGTTTCCTCAGTGTAACATATGAGGATACATATATAGATCTGGCCCACGAGTTGGACTAGTGTTAATGTTTATCACTCACGGTGATATTTGACAGGTTTCTCTACTTTAACGTTAATAAGTATTTTTTAACTTTTTACATGAATAATATTAGGTATTTTGTGGAAAGATACTTTAAGACTATATACATATGCTGTTCCTCATCAAATTTCCACCGTTTGTGGTATTCACTGATGATTATTGCCTGGATCAATTATTATTATAATTGCAATTTGATGATTTTAAGATTCCGTATTCTTTCTATATTTATTACCTGAAATTAAACTGTGAGTTAGAGTTTTTTCTTCTATTTTTAATCAGTAGGGCCTCATTAGTTTCTTTTATTTAATGGGTCACAATCTATGACTATCATTATTATTTTGATGCTCAAGTTGTCCTAGATTTGGCCAATGGAAGGACTTTCAAACTGGGTCCTGTATCCTTTTGACATGTTCCCATAATTTTTAAGGCACTTGCCCACTTTATGGGGCATAAGATATATCAAACTCGTACTTTCCCTGCCCTTGCCCTGCAAGCAGCCATTTCTTTAAAGACCCCTCTTTCCTTTTAGTGGAAGATGATATTTAGTAACCAATATCTAGGTCCTAGATGTGATCATTGCTAACAGATTGTCATTGCTGCTAGGTCCTCTCAGGAGGCAGAGCTAAGAAATAAATGTATGCACATACATATATATGTACAGAAATCTCATCTATCTATCTATCTATCTTAGATACTGTGCATTCACATCAATACCTCCAAATCTAGTTCAACACCACTGGGTTTCCATATTTGTAACTATTCTGAGAATGAAGAACCTTACTCCAATTATCTCCAAATATATTTACTTATTTGTCGATCTCTGTGTTTAATCAATGATAAATAAGATGCATCTTCCTTTTTTTCCCCTCTTCAGAGTTTACTGTTAAACTAAAGCAGTAATTCCCTTCACACACAGAGCACGTTGATTTCAATGAACTCATTTTAGAGGTCACAACATAGGTGGGGCAGAGGATATGAACTTGGGCCCTGGAAGCAGACCTAAGCTCTAGTCCTGGCAGTGTACTTATCAGCTGTGTGATTTTCAAAGAATTCTTTACCTCCCTAAGTCTCAGAGGATAATAGTATCAACCTCAAGAGTGTGTTGTGAGGATTAAAGGAGTTAGAGGAGCTAATGTATAATAGCTGTTAACACAGTGACGAGCACATAGTAAATACACAATGAATGAGAGCTATTTTAACTATAATTGTATTTTCTACTTAATATAGGAAATTTTCTCTAACTTTCTAGGCCAGGATACAATTTTGGAAAGACAATTACCAATAAGCTGCAAAATTCATTACAGCTTAGAGATAAGACAAATCGTAAAAACATTTTTATTACTCATATCTCCATACGAGAGAAAGAAACTGTACTTAGCACATAAAAACCTATTCATACCTGACTTCCTTGGTCTCTGTTGAACATAAAGGGAAAATTGTGTTCGATGTTACATCATCTTTTTCTGATCTGGAGTAATCATCTACCTTGAGTCAAAATCGGTTGATGAATTGCCTTTTAAAGACCTTCAGGGAATTCCCTGGCGGTCCAGTGGTTAGGACTCAGTGCTTTCACAGATGTGGATCTGGATTCAATCCCTGCTCGGGGAACTAAGATCCTGCAAGCTGCGTGGCGCAGCCAAAAAAAAACCCCAAAACAAAAAAACCTTCATCAGCTTTTATGAGGAAACAAAAGCTTTTGAGCATGCTCCGTGCGTTAGATATGAATGTGATCGGAGTAGAAATGAAGATGATGAGAGTAGGACCATAAAGGTAGACTTTATTTCAAAAGAAGTGGCCAGCATTTAGCGAGAAATAGTGGACATAAGACAACAAATGAGTACGTACATACTTGTTCAGGTTCCCAGATGCCTATGCCCCGTATTTTTTATGTTCTCCCACTGATATGATAGAGGAATACAGGTAGCAAAAGGTGGATAACAGGCAAACCATAATCAGAAAAACTTCCTGGCAGAGCTGTGGGCATGGGGGTGGATTTTTCTGTCTTGAGGATCTGAGTGGGGATTAGACATGCATAATCCCACAACAGGCAAACTCAAGGAACGGGCAGACAAAAGCTCAGAGTTAAGACACTACTCCGTTGCTTTCCTTTCATATTAGCCTGTGTGACATTCAAACTGAGTGAGCCTTCAAAGTGAGTCAACCGTGTCTGAATTTTCAATCTTCTGAGGCAAAAGGTGCTTCAACAGCAGCGTGCAGCCACAAGGGCAGCAGCAAACAGAAAAGAAACAGTTCAGAAGTTGTGTAAGAGGGAAACCTGCAGACTGAATGTGGAGTGTAAAATAAAAAAAGAATATCTGATGTCTGAAGCGTGGATGACTGAAATGGTGGTGGGATAAAAGACAGGGATGTCTAGAGGTAGAGCTGATTGGGGGAAGGAATGATAAGGTTGATTTTAGACACGGTGAGTGTGAAGTACTGGCGGGATGCACAAGTGGTATCAGCTGACAGGCACATGGACCAAGAGAACAGCCTTAGGAGGGACGGCAGGGCTGGAAATTAAGATTTGTAAATTGGGCTAGGAAATGAATGTGGGTATGATTGCTACTCAAGGCAATTTCGGGGGAAAGGGATGATAATTTAGGGTAAAATCATATTGCGTGGGGTGCTGGGAAGAAAAGGAAGACTCAGTTAAGAGGATAGAGCTGGGGCTGAGGAGGGCCAGGACAGCGGCAGGGCCACAGGAGCTGTGGAGGATCCTGGGGGCTTTTTTTTTTTAACATCTTTTATTAGAGTATAATTGCTTTACAATGGTGTGTTAGTTTCTGCTTTATAACAAAGGGAATCAGTTATACATATACATATGTCCCCATGCTTCTTCCCTCTTGTATCTCCCTCTATCCCACCCTCCCTATCCCACCCCTCTAGGTGGTCACAAAGCACCAAGCTGATCTCCCTGTGCTATGCGGCTGCTTCCCACTAGCTTTCTATTTTACGTTTGGTAGTGTATATATGTCCATGCCACCCTCTCATGTTGTCCCAGCTTACCCTTCACCCTCTCCGTATCCTCACATCCATTCTCTAGTATGTCTGCACATTTATTCCCATCTTGCCCCTAGGCTCTTCTGACCATTTTCTTTTCTTTTTTTTTTTTTTTTTAGATCCCATATATATGTGTTAGCAAACGGTATTTGTTTTTCTCTTTCTGACTTACTTCACTCTGTATGACAGTCTCTAGGTCCATCCACCTCATTACAAATAACTCAGTTTTGTTCCTTGTTATGGCTGAGTAATATTCCATTGTATATATATGCCACATCTTCTTTATCCATTCATCTCTGGGGGCTGTCTTAACATCCAATCCACCATGAGTCTAGGATGCCTTTCTGCAGTGTTAAGACTGAAAACGACATTTCCCAGATTTCCTTGCAACCAGAGGGTCTGGATGTGATGCAGGTTCTGAGAATCGGGTGATGTAAGTGAGGCTTGAAAGATGTAGATAGCACTTTTGGGCTGCTTCTTCTGGCAAGAAGGTCATGGGACTGTTGGCTCCCTCTGCCCTTCCTGGCCAGTGTTCAGCATTCCCACACCAGCTTCCGGAGGGACAAGAGGCAAAGGCCTGGGAATCCATGTTTTGCTTGTGTGGCTCTAGCAGAAAGTTCCGTTGTGGTGGCTTCCTGATCTCTGGATCTCAGCAAAGGCAATATGTTCAGTGGTTCCAGGGGTGGCTTCCTGAATTCTCATCTTCCTGAGTGGGAGAGGTAGTAGCTCTCCTAGTGGGTTCTAGCTGCTGTGATCTGGGAGTCATTCCTGAGGGCCCAGTCTAGAGCATGCTCTTCAGTCCTTCCAACAATTTTAACAGTGTTTAAATCCCCCTCTGCTGGAAATACCGTGGTGGTTTCTGTTGTCTGCAACTGACCTCTGATTTGATACAAAATCCACTGGAGAAAGGATATTCCAGAATAAAGGGCTAATCAATAATTCAAAAGCTGTCAAAAAGTCAAGATGAGGATTTCATGCATGCATGCCAGCATCCATCCTTTATAACAATTAACATTGCTAAGTCCCTAATGGGTACCAGGTACCACACTGGACATTTGGGAATACTGTACAAAGATGAATAGAAGTCTTTCCCCTCAAGGATTCAGTCTAGTGGGGCAGAGAATCATGAATATAAATGTAACAGATTGTGGCAAGCACAATGGTAGAGGCATATTCGGAGAGTTAGCATTAGAAAAGAGGAAGGGCACCTAACCTAGAGTGAGACTCTGGGAGGAAAGTAGGTTTCTTGAAGGGAGAAACACAAGCTAAATATTGAAGGATGAGTCTCTTTATTTAGTTAATAAATACCGAATGCTTACTATGGGTTAAGCGTGGTGCTAAGATCTTTATATGCTAGACCTCATGGAATCCTCCAAACATTCCCACCAAGTGGAGAGTATTATTAGCAGAGACAACAGCATTAGCAAAGGCAGGGATGAGAAACACTGTTCCAGCTGACACCTGAATATAGGGCCCCATCTCCCACCCTCTGCAAGACGGTAGGAGCCCAACTTTGATGAGACAACAAACCCAGATGAGTTTCACATGGACCAGCACCTCTCTTCCAGCTTTTTGCAGTTTTTTACCTCTCTGGCCTGCTCAGCCTCCTTATTCCCTCATTCTCCCCTTAAAACTCTGTTTTAGATTTGCTTTTATCATAATATACCACCAGGTACTGATGTTATGCAGGAGGAAACATATAGCCTTAGCTGCCAGCTTTTACTGGAAGGTATCTACCAAATGAACTTGTTGTGACTGGTGATTAAATTGGCCTAAAACAGACTGCAATGTTGTGGAAAAGGAAACTAAAAGCCCATGCACCCTCATTCCGTGGAGAGGGTCATATTTGATCCCTGAGACCTTCCCTTAATGTAGTGCCTCCTGAGGACCTCTTTAAGATCAGTAGGTGAATACTGATCTTCAAGGGCTGGACAGAAAGCATTCTAGCCATCGTAAAGGTCAAGGTCATCCTCTGGCAGTGTAGTTAACAAAACAGAGTTAACAATTTTCTACCACTTCTAATTAAAACTTGATTACTTAGAGGCATTCGGTTTGCTAACGATTGCTTAAGATAAATATAAATGAATAAAGGAAAACCTAGCCAAAACAGAACTCCTGCTCTAAATTTTAAATCAACCTATTCTGTATGCCTGTTCAGAGGAAGCTGGTTTGAGGTTAAATGAAGAACAATTTGAAAACTCAAGAATCAACCTAAGTGAAGTTATAACATATGAGAAACCTAAAAGTAAAAATATGTCATACACATTTTATTTGGTGCTTCATGCTAGGTCGATTAAAAAAAAAAAACAATTTGGTTGAACAGATTTTTCTTTTAATATGACTATGTGTACATGGACAACTGAGAATAGGGAAAAACCCCAAATTAATGTTTTTAACAAATTACAGCTGTTACTAAAGACGGTATGCTTGGATTTTAAGGAAATGGTCCAATAAATGAACAGCCCCTCATTCAATCTAGATTAATCAATCCCACTTTGAATAAAAACACATTCCAGTGGCAGAAGTTTACCTTTTTTAAACACTCCATAATAAAAAAATGCGTTCCCTCAGTGTTCTCTCTCCTTCAGTATTTAGTTATTAGTAGTCTCTCAAATGGTAAAATAAAATTGAATTTATATTATCAAATGAAAGTGCAAGTTTGTACAGCCAAGCTCAGCAGCGAAAGTGAAGAAGGATGAAGGGTGAAAGCTGATGGATGCCACGCAGAACAAGGACCTTCATGAAGGTATCATCCTGCCGTGTCCTGGGTGCCAAACACAGTCCACATTCCATCATTTTTTCATTGCTCTTAAACGAGCAAAACCAAATTCTCTTTTTTATTTAAAGAAATATTAAATCTTTATTCTCCCCCACCTCCAAATAATTTGTGATCAGGTAAGGCAAAGGTAAGTCCCACCATCACTGGGGACAGCAGCAATAAACAGACTTCAGAAATAGCCCTGAATCATCAACAACATTCTCTCATGGTAACATAAGGAATGCATCTCATAAATCAAATTCTGCAACGTTGTCACATTGTTCTAATTTATTTGATTAGTTTATCTAAAAAAAACTTTATAAATACATTATTTAAGAGGACAGTAAATTATTTTCTTGCTCTGAAAAAATAATGTTCTTTTTTTTCACATTTTAAAACTGTTGAGTATGTTTTGCAAAAGGAGATGCAAGAAGAATGGGACAGTGGGGTTTGCAGAATGTCCACGTACAAGTTGCATTTACAAGAACCTGGTAATCTGCCTCTACAAATAGAGCTCTTTGAAATATAATATTTAAACAAACAGGCTTAATTTAAACATCTCTCCTATTCACTCTACTTGTTGAACCAAGAGGTACTTATATTTCAAGTATTACACTGTAAAAGGTAAAAATTTTTGTGCCAATTTTACATGTTAGCTTTTAAAGTCCAAAATATCTATGTGAAAAATCATGCCTACTCGGCCCATTTCTTTTACAGCCAAATGCTCTCATCTTTTAGAGAATGCAGAAAAATATTGATTTCCTAAGAAGGAGCACACTGGAAAAAGCTATTTTAAAGTACTGAAGAACAAGGGAGGATTTCTTTTTCTCTATTGGCGAAAATTATTAGAAAAGCTATCCAGTCTGTTGTCTTTAGCTGGTTTTAATAAAGTCTTTTCAAAATGATGGTCAAGAAACCTTTAGAAAACGGGGGAAGGGGAGATGCTCCTTTGTAGCATGGAAGGAATTCCATTAATTGTAGAAATTCTTATTAAATTTCTGCTTTGGTTCTTTAGAAGAAATGCTCATATAACTTCTATATTAGGAGACAGAAAAAAGAACAGATTAATATGACATTTATCTAAAATCTTAAAGAATACTACAGTAATATCTTACACTCCTAAAACTTTACCATGCTTTTATATACATTGTCTTATATAAGAATAGGCAATTTTATCAGGATCCGTGGTCTTATATGTAAGTGAATTCTACCACTAATAGGAAAACATGTCCTTTTCTTTAACTTAGGCTATATATCATTTCCTTTTCCAAACTGCGTTAAGTCAACTGTACTTTTCTTTGAGAACAGGGACTTTACATTCATTTGTCTTGAATCCTCAGTCCCCTATACTTGGGGTTCCAACCATACGTTGGAGGTTACATAAATGTTGGTCGATAAGTAGTCATGACCACAAAAGAAACCTAACACCACTTAATATCACAGACACTGGACTATGTTCTTAGAGAAGGTATGGAAGAGTGAGAATGAAACGACAGGTACATCAAAAGGTGATTTAAAGCCTGGCGAATGAAGCAGGAAGTCATCTGAATGTTCCTTCCATCTCTCTGAATCTGTGACATGACAAAGCAGGAAGCTGTACCAGGAATGTTTCCACCAACACACAGGTAATCAGATTGTTCTCAAAGGCTTAAGAGTCAGAATGTCAGGCTTTATAGCTTCCACTGACAGCTGGACCTTCTTCCTTTTACAATCTAGAAAAGTAGATCACTAAAAGGAAGTTACACTCCCCAGGTCAGTATATTAGAGAAGGAAAAAAGACTAGCTTCATTTGGATAGGAGGTTCAAAGTTGGCTTTTTCAACCAGTTTTAAAGTGGGAAATATGTTAAAAGTGCACAGATGGAATCTAAATGACAAAAACAATTTGACCACAAATAATGCTTTACCGACTCATCTATAAACATCCTGAATTTGCTTGGCTCTCTTCATAACAGTATAAAAAGATGCTGGTCAATACATGAAAGTGAGGTGCTGGGAGAGAAGCTGATAGAAATCAAAGAGGTTTGAAAAGACATGGAGCTGGATTATCCCACTTGTTCTTGACACTGAGGGGACTGTGCTGTTGAGTTACTATGAGCACTGCACTGGTAATTTTTTTATGTTGTTATTTCTCTGGGTCCTGTAAAGCTATTGTTCTTTTTGCACAATGACTTCAGGTTAAGTGTGAGTTCCAGAGACAGGGTATAAGAGAGTCACTTGCAGTTTCAACAGCTACGGTCACTCAACAAGGGATGGAAGGCCCTTGGGCTCAGTATGCTCCAAGTCTGGAATATTAGTCGCATTACCTTAAATTGTAACTATCTTATTACATTTACAAAGGACAATAGTATATCATCCCAGGTTGCTAAACCCAAATGAGAGAAAAATGGTGGGAGAACATGTTGGCAGTCTTAAAATGTCTGAAGAGCTGAGAAAGATGGAATAGAAGCCAAACAAATCTTTTCTCTAGTGGACAGAACTAGGTTCAATGGCAACTCAGTTAAGGTCGTCTGTCTTAATATGAAGCGTGATCTGGGCACGCAATATGAAGCACTGCCACTGGGCAATGAGTGCCGCTCCGTGAGGAGAGGCCCACGGATACCCAGTGGGTGCTGCGGACCGAATTTCTACACTGAGTGGGAGAACAAGAGGGGCCCTAGAAGTTGCCCAACCCAACTCAAAATTCAACTTCTAATGACCCATGCACAATCTCTTCCACGTGGCTTATTTGGTCCCTTAAGGACAAAGTGTGCCACAGTCACACAGCAGAAGGTTCAATCCCTCTTGGGTGTCACATATTTATTTCTGATGATTCCTGAAGGGAGTTCGAGGCAAGCTTACCTGCTGTTTGCTGTGTTTGAACACCATCTACCTGAGGCAGGGTCCCAAGTGTCCCTTCATCACCAAAGGCCAAAATAGGATTCAAGGGAATGTCTGGACTCTCGCTGTTGGTGACATCTAATCTGGATGGTTTAGATCCAATGGGTAAATTTATAATTTCTTCAAAATCTTCATTCTGAACTGATATTCCATTTTCATTTGGTTGTTTTTCCAAATTGGGAGTACTAGGGAGTTTGAAACATCAAAATCAAAAGGAGTTAGTATTAAAACTGGAAAACATTTTTAGGACAAACTGTTTTATAATAAATACTTTTATAATCTTACAATCGAAAGGCTAGAATGATTGACCTCATCATTACTAACAAAAATGGTGAATTCTGACATATTTGTACTTTAAATTCTTATTTAAAAAAAAACAGCTTTTAAAAATAAAACTTATCAAATGGTCCAAGTTATCAATTAGAATAGATCCTCATCATCAACAGTTCTACATATATTTAACATGCCTGTCTACTGCAGGCATTTTGTATCTCTTTGTCTTATAAAGAGTAGCCCTTATTAGGATCTGTACTTCAAAGATGAGGGGATTATAGGGGGGGATAATTTGCACAAGTCACACAACTACTGGGAGACAGTCCAGATTGAATGCGTGGTCTCTGGTCCCATGTTTTTCTCATAATGCCATTTTTTATAGTCCCAGCTATTCAAATTCCAGCCCTTCCTGGATGTCTCCAGCTTCCTAAAACATGTGCATAATTTTATAGGTAAATTGTTGAAGACCAACCTTCTCATCTTTGCCCCTTAAATCTGCCTCTGACCCCACCTTATTCTTATTAATTCATGGTTAATATCTTGGATTTTTGAGCTACATTTTTTTTTTAATAATTTATTTTGTTTATTTATTTTTGGCTGTGCTGGGTCTCCGTTACTGCACGCAGCCTTTCTCTAGCTATGTTGAGCGGGGGCTACTCTTCGTTGCCGTGCGCGGGCTTCTCACTGCAGTGGCTTCTCGTGTTTCAGAGCACGGGCTCTAGGCTTACAGGCTCAGTAGTTGTGGTGCATGGGCTTAGTTACTCCACAGCATGTGGGATCTTCCTGGACCAGGGCTCGAACCCGTGTCCCCTGCATTGGCAGGCGGATTCTTAACCACTGTGCCACCAGGGAAGCCCTTTGAGCTACATTTAACTGGCCAACAAATTCTTAGTTTCTACCTATAGTTTCTCTTAGGGTTTTTTTTTTTTTTGGCTGCGTTGGGTCTTCGTTGCTGTGCGTGGGCTTTCTCTAGCTGCGGCGAGCGGGGGCTATTCTTTGTTGTGGTGCGCAGGCTCAGTAGTTGTGGCTCGTGGGCTCGGGAGTCGTGGCGCACGGGCTTAGTTGTTCCATGGCATGTGGGATCTTCCCGTACCAGGGATCGAACCCGTGTCCCCTGCGTTGGCAGGCAGATTCTTAACCACTGCGCCACCAGGGAAGTCCCTCTCTTAGGTTTTTCACTCCCTTTACACACTCCATAACCAAATAGGCAGCCCGTTAGGTTATATGTTCATTATTATGCTTTACAATGCAGCAAAACAATGCCTGTGCACCAAATGAATGCTAGGTTAATTTTATTGTTCACTTGATCTGACTGCAGCAGTAAACATATTTGCAAACTGCATAATTTGTTCAGTGGCTCATGTATAAAAAATGACCCTATTTGACAAAATTCTAGAGTTAAAATTTTCAACTGGAAAATATTAATAAGACTAAAAATGTGAAACAAAAATCATGACAGTTTTAACTTCTAATACACACTCATCACAAACAATGTTTACCTGTAGACAGAGATCTATGGAAGAGATCAGAAAGTCAGGTCTCTACTGGCAGTAATGACAACAACTTGAACTTTCCTAAGTTAGTCTTTTTCCATCTCCTTCCCAAATGGTGAAAATGAAGCTAGTAGACATCTAATCTTTCCATTGTTTTTTTTTTTTTTTTAAGGAATCTTTGCTTTTTTTTTCCCTATTGAGGAAATAGTTTACTTTCCCCAGTCAGTGAGATACATTGACTTTGTGGAACATATTCTAAAACATTTCTGATTTGGGTATTATGGTATTTTTTGTTAATTATTAAACCCTTTCTTCTAGAAAAAAAAATAAAGATGCCTGACCTAAGTGCTTCACAAGGTATTGCAGGGTATGTTGAAAATATTATTTGTAAAAGTGCCGTGGAAGAGAACATAAAAATATTATACAGATTCAGACTATAATGGTGCGTTTCCGCTATTTCACTAAGGAGGGGAGAAGAGGCTCGGCATCACAGTAGCCTACATCAGCGCGTGTGCACTCGCACACACACCCCGTCCTAATACCCGCCGTTCTAGTGCTTGCGCCGTCACGCCCTTCCTCCTGCTCTTTCCCAGTACCAATGGGCTTTCTGTAATCAGGGGAAGAGTTTTGGTTCCCATCCCAGAGAGATTTTTAAGTAGAAGTTTTGGCAAAAGAAATGCATCTTCAAAGCCCTTGTTCCTTGACCATGACAACTCCCGTCACCTTCCAGGCCTGCGTGCGCTGACAAGCTGTAATGGCAACGCCAGCCCCAGGCTTGAATCAACAGCTGACCTCATTTCCCCTCCCACTCTTACCCAACCACCCCACCCATTCTTAGGTGTTAGCAATTAGAGGAATAATCATGCCCTATGCTCTGGATGAACAATTATTAAATGTTCAGAGGACACTGTGACCAGCAGAAACTATAAAACTGAAGCTGAAGTTGCTGGGGTTAGGGTTTATGGATCTGTGTGTCCTCTTAAGATACAAGTATCGGCTTTTGAATTCCCCTTCTTTGGCTTCTCTCTGGAGGTTGAAGTTGGATGCAAGACTCTTGAAGATATGTTTCAGGTTCTTATACAATGAGTAATCACTTGATTTTACCACTGAAGAGAGTCAGCTAAAGTATAAGCTAATTTTATTCCTCAGAGAGAATTATCAGTGGCTTAAAAAACCTATCCCTTGTTATAATAATGGGGTTCTCTGTGGTACTTTTTATCCTTTTCTAAAAATCTCTGACATCAATGAATTAAATGCCATAAATTATAGTAGTTGGAAATGAGTATTTTTATTTGAAAATCAAACTATAACTAAAAAAATGAAATACCACTTAATATATCTCTTGGGTACTTATGACAATAAATTTATTAAACATAATCAAATGCTTATTAAAATCTCTCTTAGGAAAATTATTTTCTTTGGTATTATACTGGGCAAATTAAAAAAAATTTTTACTGTCCCAGACAGATATACATAGATACCTTATGACTTATAGATATTTTAGGATGTCCATCTTAGGACAACTTGTCTTTTCATGGCTTCCAACAATATAAAATGTTGTATAGTATGTGTTTTTAGATTAAGAAAAAAATTTATGTATATCAAATCATTATGCCATATACCTCAAACTTATACAGTGCTGTATGTCAATTATATCTCAGTAAAACTGGAAGAAAAAAAGATCTTAGATCTTAAAAGACATTTTTCTATCTATTAAAAAAGTTAATTTCAGGAGCTTCAATTCTCTTATGGTAGCAAAGACCCTGGCATCAGAGACAGAACTCATAATTCAGTAAATTCTGATAAATAAAAAGTTGCAGCTGAAAAATTTGAACATTATTATAAATATTCCTACAAGTTCTTTATGACTGGATTTCTCGGCACAGGCTATGATTACCCTTCATTTTCAGTTTTGAGAGCACTCTTACAACACTGTCAGTATAAATGCAAGGGAACAGGAAGGCAATCTTTCTTTAACCCACACTTCTCAACTATTGTTAGCCACCATCTGTTTCCTCAGTAAGAAGCTCTACTACTAGTAAAAGAAATACTGGCATCTAAATTACTTTTACCAAGGAACAAACCTGTGACTCACTATAATATTCTATACAGTGAAAATACAGCTGCTGTATATCATCAAAGGGTGTGAAGATGGTCCAGGATCATGCCAAATACATACAAAGGAAAGTAACAAATTATTCCCTGTAATTTTTTTGGATAGCCACACAAAAACCTCACCGTCATATTTAGAGATTCAAGAAAAAAAGACATTTTCCTGTTCTCAGATTAGAGAATTACTAGCTCTACCAAACATTAATGAACCTCAATAAATCTTCATGTTAAAACTCAAATTCTGTCTGGCCCCAGAAAATTCTGGTGGGATTGGTGGGGCAAAAACAGTCGTGTGCATCAGTAAGAAAGGCCGCAGTTGTCTAACTCACCTCTCCACAGTCACTTCTGATTGGTGTGAGGTAACCACATGGGGGCTGGCTGCTGGTTCTCCTTGTCCTGGAGAGTTTGTCATATTTGGAAGTGCAGATACCGCTGGACATGGCAAAGAAGATGGAACGAAGGGTTACTACTACTCTACTATCAAACCCAAACCCAAGGAGCCAGAATGCCTGGATTTATGTCCTGGCTCTGCTACTTACCAGCTGTGTGACCCTGGGCAAGCCACAAACGCTCTGTGCCTCAGTTTCCTCATGGATAGTAATAGTACCTAACTCATAGGCTACTGTGAGAATTAAATGTATTAACACATGCAAAGTACTTAGAACACTGCCCAGCACATTGTAAGGGTGGAAATCAGTGCTGTGATTATCTCTGCTTGCACCAAACTGACTTTGGACAAAAAAGTATGTAATACTGAAACCAAAGCAATTGATGAAGATAACAGTAAGTTGATTTGGTCAGGCCGATGCTGAACAAATTATTACTGAAGGATTTGGAGCAAATCACCATGAAATACCCTAAGTGATGAAAAATATTTTGGAAAATTCGGTTTTAGTTCCACTTAAGAATGGTAGGGATTTCATGCATGGAAGGCCAGTGAACTGTACCTAACTGTGCTACCTAGTCATTCAATGTTCCCCACTGGAGTCTAGCGTGAGCAAACAATATCGATGACTGACTTTAAAATCTGGGCCAGGTTTACGTAAAGTCTTAAGAAGAAGAGACTAATAACTTAAAAGCTGCCAAAATTTGCAAAGCTGGTAATAGGAATCTTCTGAGAAGACTTCTGATAGGTCTGTAAACTCACCTGCCTGCCCAGCCTAGAATTCTCTTTGGAGCACTGGTGATACCATTCAGTCCTCAACCAAATGTGGGGCCAGGAGAAGAGGAACATATGTTAGATAATCCTCAGGCCTCGTTTTAGCACTATTAGCTCAAACCAAATTTATTATGAGAGTTGATAAACACAGGTGTGATGACTGACAAGTTGCACCTTCCTTCCGGCCATTGTTCATTCTCGAATTGAGGTACCAAGAATAATCGAAAGAATTGATAGGGGACTAGCAGGAAGAAGACACATGGAAAAACAAAAAAACCAACAAGGAGCCCGGCCATGTACAAACTACAGCATCGGCTCCTCAAATAATCCTGGGTTGGTGTTATTTACATTCCAAAATGCTCATTCCGATGACTTACTGGGTGCCGTGCCTGCTTTAAGCCTAAATGTATCACAACGTTCTTGGAGGCAACCTGTTAAAAATGCAGTGGGGTTAATATGCAACCATTAGGCTATTCTCCAAACAAATGTAATTAGGGCATCTTTAAAAGAGAATGAAAAGCCCCACACTGAAGGGATTATGACATAGAGGAACTCGGATAGCCTCGACTGAAGTAAAACCAAATCCCCAAATACCAGTATTTTACATTTGAAAACCCCAGAACAGAGAATGTTCTTTCACATAAATCATTTCATTTGATCTTTACTCCAGTCTATAATAAACAGTAAAAGAAACTGAGGTATCTCTGGTCCTTTCTTTTCATATTGATACTGCAGATGAGGAAAGAGGAAGACCGCATAATGAATTATTGACCGACCACCTGTATGTACAATCATGAAGACCATGTGGAATCACGGAAGGAGCCAAATTACAAGCTGGTGACTTGGACTCCAGCTGTGCGAGCTGGGCCTGTCACTCAATCTGAGTTCTCCTGGGTGGGGGGGGTAGGGACCTCGGCTGACCTGCTCACACTGAATCCTAGCACCTACAAAAGGGCCTGGCACACAAAAGTTTTCCGAAAATGCCTGCTTACTCCAAGATAAAGCATCTCCTATCTCACAGGTCTGCAATGGAAATTAAACAAGAAAATGTATGCAGATGTATCTGACACAAAGAAGGCATTTAATAAATATTAGTTGAGTGTGAGTACTAAAACACTAAGATAAATTTTATTTTTATATACACCAAATTTGGTTTAAAATCACCAAGAAATTAATCATCTTTGTCCAAAGCCTATGGCATATGAACAACTTTCTAATGAAATTTCAACAAATTTCAAATTTTAACTCTATTCTGAAGTCAGAACTAAAAGAAATAACATTTAAGTCCTTTTCTGAGAAATGCCATAAGTACAAGTTGTCAAAATATTTAAATTTAATGTCCTTAATAGCAAATATAAACACAGATTCCTTTAGCAGATAGTAAATGACAAATGAAATTTAATTTTATAAACTCAGAAAATTCTTCTAATCGTGTGTGTATATACACATATACGTGTGTATACATATCTATAGAGGCATACATACACATAGATATATAGACATATATATATAATTAAAATGACTTAAGATATTAAATACTCCATTAGAGTATAAACAAATGTGAAAAAAATCTGCTAGAAATGCTAGAGATTTTTAGATAAAGGGGATTATTTGTGGACTAGATGAGAAACACCTAAACTTCTGTGAGTCAATGAGTATTTTTATTTTAAATCAATGTTTATCTTGACCTCCACAGAATAAATTAAAAAATTCTATATTTGTATTGATTTGAGTTCACTGAAATAAATACCTGTTTCTCTAATGAGCGCTCCCTTGGTTATATCTCCATTTCTCTGATCAACGGTTTTCTAACAAAGAAAAAAAAAAAAAAGACTTTTTAATGTTAAAATTACAAATGAAAGTAAAAAAAAAAAGTCATTAAGAATAGTTAAAAAAAAGGCCATCTCAATACCTTATCTGAAGCTTCTGGTTTTCTGGTTCTTTTCATTATCTCCTCAAGCCTCTACAAAAAAGGCAGAATTGAGCAAACACATTAGATATGGAAAGAAAGCTAGCCTGGCGCATTTCACTGACTAAGCAAATAGCAGGGCACTGAAACATGTCCATTATTTTGGGAAAATATAATTGTCTTTGTCTTAACTGGAGTTACTCAAAGAAGTTGAAATTGGCTTAAGTCGCATGAATTGGAAGCAACTGTTTTTGGTGAAGCCTGAAACACCAAGAGCGATTTCTTTGGAGGAGAACATTAATACTGAGAGCTGCTTTAGTTAACCTGGAATGGGCAGGACACTTTTGTTTTCTGATGGCAGTGAGCTAGTCTCTTGGTCTGGAGCTGGCTTCAGTCTAAGCAGAATCAAGAGCAGCGAGGGCGCCAGGCTGCGGGGGCAGAGGCGCAACTACCTTCTTCCTCTCCAGGCGCTCCTGCTCTTCTCTCTGGAAATGCTTCTCCCGTTCCTGCCGGACCCTCTCTGCTTCTTCCCGAACACGAGCTTCTTCTTCTTTCTGAAAACGGGAAGTCTGTATCTGCTTCTTACACACAGGCCGGCTGTGCCCGCTGCCCCCAAGGTCCCGGGGCGCCCGAGGACGGAGAACGCGAGGACCACGAGCGCACACGGGGGAGACACGAGCACTCCTAACCCCACGCTCAACAGCTTCCTCTTCCCATCTGGACTGCCCCTTGCCCCATCTTGAGCCAGGGCTGCGCCGACCTGCTTCCCGGGCGGGAGCTGGCCCCCCGCTACCTGTTTCTGGATGCGCTCCATCTCCTCCCGCTCGCGCCGGGCCCGCTCCTCCTCCTGCCGCCGCAGCTGCTCTTCCCTCTCCCTGGCTTGCTGAGCTTCCAGCTGGCGGGCCTCCTCCTCTCGGCGGGTTCTCTCTTCAGCCACCCTTTGGGCCAATTCTTCTCGCTTTTGTCTGGAAAAAGACAAAACAAGACGAAGATACGTGAGGGGACTTCCTTGGCAAGGCGCGATCGAGTTTGTGGTTACCGCGAGAACAGTTTGTTGGGAGGTCTGGCCAACAGCATCCACTGATACACGTGAAGCCACCCTCTCTCCTTCCTCCTCCCCTTCCCAGCCTCCCGTTGCCTCGTGGGAAACAGAAGCAGAATGTATCCACTCATATTCTGAGGAGAGCTTGTTTTCTTTCTTTCTTTCTTTCTTTTTTTTGCGGTACGTAGGCCTCTCACTGTTGTGGCCTCTCACGTTGCGGAGCACAGGCTCCGGACGCACAGGCTCAGCGGCCATGGCTCACGGGCCCAGCCGCTGCGCGGCATGTGGGATCTTCCCGGACCGGGGCACGAACCCGTGTCCCCTGCATCGGCAGGCGGACTCTCAACCACTGCGCCACCAGGGAAGCCCCTGTTTTGTTTTGTTTTCTTTTTTTTTTTTTAAAGGATCTGCAATATATCTTTAAAGGCTGAGATCTGTTTAATCCAATAATGTGACTTTTAGTAACGAATTTAACGCTCCCCTCCAAATCTCTGTACGTAAATAAAGGTTATAATGTTCTGTTTCAGTACAGGGACAAGATGGACCACGTAAGCTCCCTGTTGGGACCAAGGGTAGGGCATGTCCAAGATGGCGGCCCAGCACTGGGGCTGCCGTCCTTTCCGGAGAGGCAGTTCTGCTTATTTGAAGAACAATTATATTGTCATTAGCCTTATTAGCTCCGGAAGGGGGGCAACTAAGCAAACTGCCCCTGGCATACTGTCTGGCAGGCAGTCATGGGGCACTTAACTGTCTCACGCAGCTACCCTCTGAGAGGAATACTATCTGGAAGAAAACATGAGCTGTTGATATGCAGCTTTAAGATAATGAGAAAGATAATGAGGAAACATGGAGATGAGAGATACGTTAAATAAAAAATTAAGACTGCACAACTGTACCTCTACTGTGGTTACAATTATGCGAATCTATGTGCGTATGTATGTATTTATGCATGTACATACGCCCACCCACTGTTCAGAGACTGGAAAGGGTGACCCAAAATGTACACAATTATTGAAATCTGGTAAAAATATGGATGATTTTTTTTTCTTTAAACCTTTCTCCCTAGTCCTTCGAAAACAAAAAAAATCCCCTTCTCCATCAGTTTTGTTGCAGTGTCATTATAATAAGAAAACGTGGCTTACAGAAGTCGCTCAGTGGATACCAGGGGAGACTAATTCTGAAACAACTAAATAGATTCACCTTCAACACCACCGTTACCTCTTCTCCCTGACTGAAGACTTAATCCAAGGTGTCACCAGGGTGTCACTGAGCAGTGTCACTCCTTTACCTTTCAAGCTCTCTCGTCTCCCTCTTCTCCCTTTCCTCCTTCTCTCTCTGCTCTCGGGCCAGCCGCCTCTTCTCAGCTAGAAGCCTCGTGGCCTCTTCCGGGTCAGTGGTGCCCGCAGAGGTCTTCAGAGAAGCAATGGCAGTCACAGTGGATGAAGGGGCCAGAGTGGAGGCTGGAGCGGAGGCTGGTGCTGAGGCTGCCTCCGGAGCAGCTGTACAAACAAGTACAAGGAGAAAACCAATTGGAAACAAAAGCCAAAGAACAACACAAAAACTAGCATCCCCCGCACCCCAGGCCTCGAATTCATCGCTATAAAAGAAAAGGGAATGTTTATTACTGCGCGTTCTCACGGTTTCACTGTATTCTATCTGTAACCGGGCAACAGATAACAAAAAGCCGCGTGTGTAAGTGAGACATCCGAAGCTGACACTTTGTCACCAAGCCTTATTTTTATACAAGTTAAATCAGTTAACAACATATATCGAATGTGTACTAAGTATAGAAACTCATGTTAGGTTCTGTGGGAAGTTATACCCCAGGAAAAAGGAAGATGAGCTCTTCCATTTGCCTTTCATTACGTTAAAAAAAAAATTCCTTCTCTTTAGTGACTATTCATCCCTAGAGGACTCAAGCCTTTCTGTGACCATGCCCAGCGTCCATACCACTGAGCCCGGACTCAGGCGGGAAGAGACCAAGGAAGAGGCCTCTTCTGTCTACCCAGAGCTGCCTCCAGGTCTGAGGAGGGAGGAACCAAGAGCCTCTTCAGGAGATGGCACCTGTGCTCCTTAGACATTGCAGGTCTCCACTGCCAGTTCTGATGCCAACATGCAAGATGAGAGTAGTTCTCTGACCTTATTTGGATTCAGGAAAAGGACCTAGGGGGCTGGGGCACCCCTGCCATAGGCACCATGGTGAGTTGTGATCCCTGGCACCTGACCACTCCAGACCCTCCTTTCAAGATCTGCATTTCTCCTGCTGCTCCCACAGATTTTTCTTTGCCCTCAGGACACTTTTTGGCCTTTCTCTTCTCCCTCTTTCCATGCAAACAGGTATTGGACTCGTCCATTCCCTTACTATACTATCATTTGTCTTGAGTCACTATTCTTTCTTTGCCCCCCACCCTGTATCTTCAAATTAAGTCTTAAAGATAAAACTCTTGAATGAAGACAATTTTCAACAAGATACACTGAATTTCTAGTTCCAGGTGATTTTAAACTTCTAAACAGCATCTGGTTAACCTGGTAGAGATGAGATCCACTGGGTCTTTTGGAAAAAATTCTGACCTCTGTCAATCACATACGCTAAGCCAGTGGTCCCCAAACTCCAGTACACACAGGATAACTGCCACTCTATTTTATCTGGCAATCCTGCACAAGAGTCAACAGATGAGCTTAGTATCCTTCAGAGTCCTTGGATCCACCACGTATTCTGATTCAATAGGTCTGAGGTAGGGGCAGGGTTCTACAGTTTGAAACATTATAGATGTGGTTTAAAAATATTTCCCTAAATTCTTCGAAAATCCTCCCTTTAAAAGATGGAGGCTAATCCCCCCAACTTGAGTGTGAGCTGAAGCTAGTGACTTGCTTCTAACGAATAGTATGACAGAAATCGTGATTTCTGTGACCTCCCTGGTGGCACAGCGGTTGGGAATCTGCCTGCCAGTGCAGGGGACATGGGTTCAGTCCCTGGTCCGGGAGGATCCCACATGCCGCGGAGCAACTAAGCCCCTGTGCCACAACTACTGAGTCTGAGCTCTAGAGCCCGCGAGCCACAACTACTGAGCCCGTGCGCCACAGCTACTGAAGCCTGCGTGCCTAGAGCCCAAGCTCCGCAACAAGAGAAGCCACTGCAATGAGAAGTCCGTGCGCTGCAATGAAGAGTAGCCCCCGCTCACCGCAACTAGAGGAAGCCCGTGGGCAGCAACGAAGACCCAAAGCAGCCAAAAATAAATGAATAAATAAAAAAAGAAAAGAAATCGTGATTTCTGCGTGTGTGACTTCTGAGACTGGGCATAAAAGATACTGTGGGCTCCTCATGATTCTCTCCCTCAGCTCACTCATTCTGCGGGAAGCCAGCAGAGTGGACAGACTGTGAGGACGTCCAACAGCCCTATGGAGAGGTTCATGTGTCATGAAATGAAGGTCACCTGCCGACAGCCCTGTGCATGAGCCATCCTCTAACAACCCAGCTAAGCTGCTCCCAAATTCCTGACCCAAGACTCTGCGTGATAATACCTGTTTGTGGTTGTTAACCACACCTGAATTAATATGCTGTGGCTCTGACCATAGGCCGTAGGATGGATGATTCTTTCTTTCTATGTAGGAAAATTATATTCAAGAAAAGTTCCCCAGATTAGCCTTAGAGTAAAATTTTCAAGTGCCCGACAAGGGAAAAAAAGAAAGAAAGAAAAAGCCAAGTCAGAGCAGTGCAGGAGAAAAAGGAAGAGTGACTAAAGAGAGCAAGCGACCCACACTCCACCACGAGTCAGTGGATTCCTACCAGGAGCGACCTCTGGTTCGACAGGTGTCCCCTCTTCCACTGTGGCTTCTTCTACCTTCACCAAAAGTGCCCTGCCCTTTAGTGAGGGCTCACTGGCAACTTTCTGAGGTTCCTTCTCAGGGTCTTTTCTCTCAGGTTCCACTCTGACTTCTCTCTTGATGGGGCGGATGTTGCCGGGCGAGGGGGGCCGGACCTGAGCAGGGGCAGGTTTGACTGGTCCAGGAGGCATGGAGGATGCTGGTCTGGGGGTGCCAGGCAAGTGGGGAAAGGACTTGGATGGGAGCCTGGGCAACAAACAAAGTAAAGAGGAAGGGGCACATGAGAACAGGCTTGCCAGAACCTTCCTTTCCCCATACCTCCACCATGTAATAGTCTTGGAACACCAATACGGAAGAGAAATGAAGATATTTAGCTGTGTGAATGTGTCTTTTATGTGGCAAATGCAGAAGTACTCACTTTAGAGGCTCATTCCAGGTTTCTTTTTTCTTTCCTCTGAGGAAAAATATTACTCTCCAAGTGAAGGCCAAACAGTGTGGGGAGAACAGTTTCTTTTCAGAGGACAGAGGCTCTTAATTCTCCAACGTAGAACGACCCTGCCAGCCTCTTACATTTCACTTACCAAAGTCGGGAGGAAGCTGGTGATCTGGCTTTGGGATGAGATGGAGATAGAGCCCTTCGGATGCCGGGTGTGAGGTGGAAGGGTAAGTTTTCTCTCTCCCTTTCTCTTTTATAGCCCTAAGTTCAGAGGAACACAATAATTAGATTTTTCCATGAGCGGGACAATCACATTCACAGTATTCAACAGTGGCGCTGCAATCCATTGAATGGCTTTTGGGAAAATTTCCAACCTTTGCCATGTATATCCATTCCACCCCAACAAAAGGCCTTTATTAGGTTAAAACTGAACATTATAATTGAATTAACACAATCTGACACTAATAAGAAGGTTCTGGATGTGTGATCTGGACTTACATTGTAAAAAAACAAAACAAAAACACACTTTTAGAAAGCACCTATACTTTGTATCTAAAACTAGCCAGAGCAAAATTTCTCATAGTCCAGTTTAGCCCACACAAATGTCAAAATAAAGGTCACTTTCAGCTTATTCCCCCTACCTTTATCTCTTTTAATTCTTAAGCAGTTTTGTTTTGTTTTTTTAACCCTGGAACACACTAGAGCTCAGTTTATTTTTTTTAATTTACATGTCTGCTATGTCAGACATTAATTCATTTTTTTCTTTATACGGATGTTATACAAACAAGTCCTTCCTCACTTAGTGTCCTCTTGCCCTTGAAGGAAAAGTCAGGTTCAAGGTGAGGAATTTCAGCTATTTTTAGTCTTCCTCATTAGGGATGAAATGGAAATCTCTGAG
Source organism: Phocoena sinus (assembly GCF_008692025.1). Lineage (NCBI taxonomy): Eukaryota > Metazoa > Chordata > Mammalia > Artiodactyla > Phocoenidae > Phocoena > Phocoena sinus. The sequence continues at coordinate 27,173,458 of NC_045774.1, read as the reverse complement.
GTTGGGCCAAAACATCAGCCCTCCTATGACTGCATACTAGGAATTCAGCCAGAGAGGTGACACCTTTCCTAGGTAGAAATGGGCAAAAGGAAACCCAGAAGTGTTCTGATAGTCTCAAGTCAACGAAGACAAAAACAAACAAACAAACAAACAATAAAACCCCCCAAACCAAAACAGAAACAAACAAAAAGACAAGGCACAGGGCAAGGGAGAAAGTACTCATTCCAAGTATCTGAAACACGGCCAACAGTGTTCTGGGATGGGAACAGATGCTGGCTGGAGGGACCTGTGTGGTTGCCTGTCAGTCCTTCACTCTGTGGGATCCTTGCAGGAAAGCAGACTGAGGGTGCTAGGGAAGGGGCAGAACAGCACCTAGCCTCAGGGCCAATAAGCTGGCGTGTACCTTCTTTTCTTTCCTTTTCTGCCTGGCTCAAACATCACGCCCCTTCTTTCTTCCCTCCCCTTTTGTTCCCTTCAGCATCTCTTCTAATTGCTTCTATTTTTCTTAGTAGCATCCTAGTTGAGGGACTGGGCTATAGGTGGGAGAAAAACATCTCAGTGTCAAATAATACTCAATGTCTCCCCAGAATTTCTAAATAAAACAAATGAAGGATGAGGCAGGAAAGAGCTTCACAGGGTGCCACCTCTATATCACTTGCAGCCGCATGACCACCCTTTGTTCCCGTCTCCAGTAGTAGAGGGCAGGAGGCAGGTTATTGGAGAACAGCTGCAGTGCTTGGGTAGCAGAAGCAGCAGCCACCATATGGAACCCTCTTGATAGGTGTACAGGATGGCAATTATGCCTCTGGCAGATCAAGTCCCCAGAGTGGAAGGTACAGGCCTCTTCCCGAGGGAGGTTGGGGTTAAGCCCTTGAGTTGCTTTTCTTTCTTTTTCTCAAAACATTTTAATTTGGCTAAAGTCAGATCAAGGAGAGACCTGAATGGGAAAATAAGTCAGGAAAGGTAATTTGTTGTGTGGAGGATTTGGGGACTAATGTCATCATCTACACCTTGATAAGACAGGCATCTGGGAATAAATCTACATTAAAGTGTATAATCCTCAGAGTCTTCTTTTTGTTAAAGTGCCACTGAACCAATTCCTTCTTTCTTAAAACTGACCTCCCTTTAATCACCTTTAGGGAGTAGGGGGAACAGGGAGAAGCAGTTTGGAAAAATGCTCAGTATTTGACATAACACCCTCCCAGGCAGGTAGATAGATGCTTTTACCCTCTTAGTTCTTTTGAATATCTTTCCACTGGTCTTGGACCCAATCACCTATTTGAGTTCCACACATGTAAAGATGCTCCTGATTCTCATCCTGATCTGAGTTAACAGCCAGTGGTCTGTACAATAATCTTTCCTGTTAACACGTTCCACAAGGCTAAGGTGGAACACACACAGCAAGCCCATGTCAGTGGTCTAGGCAACTTACCAGCAGGACAAAGACTTTAGTTTTACAACTAAAGTTAGGTTTAGAATACAAATAACCCACAAGAGAGACAATATAAACAGATATTCAAACACAGCACTGTACAAGAGAACAGTGATGATAGAAATGTTCTGCACCTACACTGTCCAAAATGGTAGCCACTAGCCACATTTGGCTATTTGAATTTAGACCTAAATTAATTAAAATTAAATGTTAAGTTTAGTCTCACAAAACGTATTTCAAGTACTCAATAGCAGGCAGTTGAATTTAGATCTAAATTAATTAAAATTTAATAAAATTGAAAAGGAAATTAAGAAAACAATCCCATTTACAACAGCATCAAAAAAAGAATAAAATACTTAGGAATAAACTTAACCAAGGAGGTGGGAGACTTCTACAGAGAAAACTAGAAGGCATTGCTGAAAGAGATTAAAGAAGACACAAATAAATGGGAAGACATCTAAAGTTCACAGAATGGAAGACTTGTTATTGCTAAGATGTCAATACTATCCCAAGCAATCTACAGAATCAATGCAATCCCTATCAAAAGCCAACATCATTTTTTGCAGAAATAGAAAACTCCATCCTAAACTCATATGGAACCTCCAGGGACCCTGAATAAACAATCTTGAAAAAGAAGAACAAAGTTGGAGGTCTCACAATCCCTGATTTCAGAACATATTACAAATCTATGGTAATCAAAACAGTGTGGTACTGGCATAAAGACAGACATATAGACCAATGAAACAGAGTACAGCACCCAGAAATAAACCCTTGTGTATATGGTCAAAGGATCCTTGACAAGAGTGCCAACACCATTCAATGGGGAAAAGACAGTCTTTTCAACAAATGGTGCTGGGAAACTGGATATCCACATGCAAAAGAATGTAGTTGGACCCTTACCTTACACCATATACAAAAATGAACTCAAAATGATTAAAGACCTAAATGTAAGACTTCAAATTATAAAATTCCCAGAAGAAAATGGGAAGCATCATGATACTGGATTTGGTAATAATTTCTTGGATATGACACCAAAAGCACATGCAATGAAAGCAAAAATAAGCAAATGGGACTTCAAACTTAAAAACTCCTATGCATCAAAGGATATAATCAACAGAGTAAGAAGGCGACCTACAGAATGAGAGAAAATATTTGCAAATCATATATCTGATAAGGGATTAATATCCATAATGTATAAATAACTCCAACAACAAAAATTAAAAATAAGATTAAAAAACTTAAGATTAAAAAACGGGCAAAGGACTTGATTAGATATTTCTCCAAAGATGATGTACAAATGGCCAACAAACTTATAGAAAGATGCTCAACATCACTGATGATTAGAGAAATGCAAATCAAAACCATAATGAGGTATTATCTCACACCTATCAGGCTACTATTTAAAAAACAAATGAAAAAAAAACAAAATGAAAAAACAAGTATTGGTGAGGATGTGAAAACACTGGAAGACCTTGTACCCTGTTGGTTGGAATGTAAGTAAAATGGTATTGTCACTTTGGAAAACAGTATAGCAGTTATTCAAAAAATTAAAAATAAAATTACCATAAGATCCAACAATTGGGTATATATCCAAAAGAACTGAAGGCAGGATCTTGAAGAGATATCTGCACACCCATGTTTGTAGCAGTGCTATTCACAATAGCCAAAAGGAAGAAGCAACTCAAATGTCCATCAACAGATGAACAGATTAACAAAATGTGGTGCATCTATACATGTATACATGTGTGTGTATATATACACATACAGAAATATATATGTATAGACACACACACACAACGGAGTGTTAGTAGCCTTAAAAAGAACAGAAATCCTGTCACATGCTACAACGTGGAAGGACAGACCTTAAGGACATTATGCTAAGTGAAATAAGCCAGTCACAAAAAGACAAATACTGGGCTTCTCTGGTGGCGCAGTGGTTGAGAGTCCGCCTGCCGATGCAGGGGACATGGGTTCGTGCCCCGGTCCGGGAAGATCCCACATGCCGCGGAGCGGCTGGGCCCGTGAGCCATGGCCTCTGAGCCTGCGCGTCCGGAGCCTGTGCTCCGCAACGGGAGAGGCCACAACAGTGAGAGGCCTGCGTACTGAAAAAAAAAAAAAAAAGACAAATACTGTATGATTTCATTTGTATGAGGTATCTAATGTAGTCAAATTCATAGGAACAGAAAGTAAAATGGTGGTTGCCAGGAGCTGGGGGAGGAGGACGTAAGGTTGTTGTTTAGTGGGTATAGTTTCAATTTTGCAAGATTTAAAAAGTTCTAGAGATTGGTTGCATGACAATGTGAATACACTTAATTCTACTGAACTGCACATTTAAAAACAGTTAAGATGGTATATTTTGTTGTATGTTTTTTGTCACAATTAAAAATTGCTTAAAAGAAAATTAAATTTCAAATTTGATCCGTCAGTCTCATTTGCCACATTTTCAAGTGCTCAGCTGAATTCTACAGTGCAGCTCTGTAGTATAAATGATTTGTGAGTCGTTTTCTGGCAGTAGGTATTTGCCTAAATATTTAATCGCAAAGAAGTGAAAAGACAGCCAATAGATCAAATACAGAAAGAAGGCACTAAAAAGACAAAAACAAAACCGGTGAGAAAATATAGGTTTTGGATCGTATGATGACAAATCCCTCTCATTTAATCTGTTGGCCAAGGATCACCTCTCACCCTTCCCTCCTGGAGTGTTAATTTTTGTTTTTATCCGTAACAAGGTATTTTTTTCTTTGGTACACGCTTTTCTCTAGCCAATAAGTATCCAACATTTGGGGCCAAAACTGTTCTGCTTAACTATTGCTACTTGTCCACAGCTAGGATCTCTGAGGCACCAAAGTGCTAATGATGGAAGACTTCCCAGACATCAAAGGTAGTTTCACTTCTGGCTTGAAGGGCTGGAGGTCTGATTCAATCATGAATTAATCCTTGACTCCTGAAAGCCTGAAGCGCTTGAAAGAAAACTGCCTGTAGGCAAAGCCATCAAGCTCTCACAACCTTGAATTATCCTCAAAGGTCGAAGCAAAATCCTTTCAGGTGTTCATCAGCTTTATAAATCTGAATTGCTCTGAGAAGTTAGGATTGAAAAAAATTGTTCCAGCCTCTCATGGGTCATGCTATTGCCATGAGAGAGGGGCAATGAGATCTTCTGGTGGACTGGGAAGTCCTTTAAGACTAAAGTACAACGTCTGAAGACCACAGAACAATGTCTATACATTTCAACGGCTACCAAATAACACACAGTTTAAATAAAACAAAGAAGAAGAAAGATTCTTGGAGACATACAAGTGACCTCATTGCATTTATAGCATGGTGAAAATTAATGTTAGTTCAGCCACCTTGTCAGAAACAACAGGTACAAACTATATTCTTCACTTGCAAAACGTGAGTCTGTAACACAGCCCAACAGCCTTTCAAGAATTACTTAGTGAATAACTAGTGTTTTCTATTCTTTGTCACTATATTTTAAGACCTGGGCCTTGACACGGATTAGCTAAACAGACAAAAATTCCTTATCTTGCTTTTCAGTGAACCACATTTAGAGTTCAGCCAGCTTCTGGACAGGGTTGGAATAAAATGCAAAGGCAGCAGTCCAGGCCCACTTCCCCTTCAAAGGTTTTCTTACTTTCAAAAATAAAGTATGTTGGCATTGCACTTATTCGTATGGAGGCACCCATATGGCAGTTCAGCCACTCAGACATGCTTGAACAAAGAACAATTTTCATCTTCAAATTCAGATTTCCAGGGGGCAGCAGAATCGCCAAGTGGGGAGGAAGTGTGGGGACAGCACCACTCAGCCAGCCAGATTCAAGACTGGTGGGACGGATGGGAGGACGGATGTCACCATCGCCTGGCTTACAGCTACTCACCGCTGTGCCGTGAACAGTCCTCCTTCGCGCGGAGCCCTCCGGTGGTGTTACAAACAATTTTGGTCGCTCCATCGGATTTCTAGAGTGTGCAGCTTTGTAGGGCATGATGTTGATGGGGCTGCAAGATGCTGAACGAGGACACATGGGGGTAACTAGGGTGCAGGTGATTGTTTTACACGCAAGAGTGCCAGAGGAGCAGTTGAAGGAAAGCCAAAAGCAGGATCAGGAAAAGTAGCAAAGCGGAGATAGAGAGAAAAGTAGGGAGAAGATGTTATTACCTAAAGGTGTCCAGACCATCATACTCAACTCTCCTCAAGGTCCTATTAGTTTACAGTGTGTCCAAAAGGAGGGCATGTCCAAATGAAAAATCTGGAATATATAAACTATTTGGCTATTTAAATACTTATTAAAGATATAGATGTAAGCCAATAATTACAGAGAGCAATGGTCTTATAGTCCCATAAGCAGATGGTTCTGGTAAAACGTGACATTAGTGACAGATAATTTTAAGATAAGGATTGTTTATAATTAGATTTTTCCTAATAGCTTTAAGATGGAACAAACGGTGGAAAGACAGCAAGTGAGCAAGCAGGCAAGCAAGATATACTGCAACTATTTTGGGAGTAAAATTCAACAACCACTGGGGAAAAAAAGCAACTGAAATTTTAAGATGTTAAATGACCAAGTCTTATCAGGTATTAAGACTTGTTACAAGAATAACTAATAATTTCCAGAAAAAAAAATTCTGTAAGTGTTTTATCTACTTAAAGGCAGATCAAATGCACGCTTCTGGGTTTTCCCCAAAAGCCAAGGCATTTGATGGTTCATAACAAGCAGCAGAACGTATGGGGAAATGGGATGTCATCATTTAAAACGGTGAAGGGAACATAAATATGTTAGAATTGCCAAAAATAAAGCTGAATCACGAACAGCTGTTGCAGTTTTACTCAAGATAGAAATATTTTTTTGAAAACCACGTAGCTTCTGACCATTCACCTTCAAAGGAACATTACCATTAATCAAGTGATTCTGAGTAACAGTGGGTTTAAAGAAATTCACAGAACACTGCGTAGGTATCAAACATGTGGGTACTAATGTTCCAAGGTTCATTTTCGGATCTCATCCGGAAATCTTGTTTTCCAGCAAAAAATAAGACAATTAAACATGACTACTGAGGGGAATGCTATGTATTCGGACCATGTTATAAAATGACTTTACCCGACCCTAGCCATTGTAGTAGCAACCCTTTAAAGAGACTGTTAGGTCAACTGAATATAACAGTATTAATAAATTAAAAACTCAAAAGTTAACAGGACAAATTCAAGGTAATCTCAATTTCAGAATTATAGTTAAAAATATTTAAGTGCTTTTTTGGTTTAGTCTACAGACAGAAAGTCCATCAGATTGCATCTGTATTCCTGTGTTCTCTTTCATTAAATGCCTTGCGGTATCTCCTGGTTATCACCGAACGGTCAAGGTGGTGAATCTACTGGAAACGGCACTCTCTTCTCCCATCATCTGGAAACAGAACCCTTATTTCTTGGATAAGCTGAAACACTGTGCATTCCCTCAGTTCTCCTTAAAAGGTATATGTCTTACTTCCAAACTGACATAAAGCTTTGCCTCAGACCTTAATCATGAAGGAAGTTTCCTTTGTGTTGTGAAGACGGAGACCCTTTCCTCATGTGGCTTATCGTGGTCACAGGGAAAACTGCTGGAAAACAACCTTTTCTCAAGTGCCACAACAAAGCAGTTGCCCTTCCCAGACAAAGAAAGAGTTCATTAATGCAAACCTCTTCCAAGCCAATCAAATGCCTTTAGAGAAGAACATCCTGGCACAAGGCACTTCTGTGGGATTAATGACTAAGAGAGGCACACACAGCCCAGGGCACAGCCAGAGGCCATTAACTGCTCAAGGATCAAGAAACCCTAGATGACAGCCCTGCTCTGAGGCCATGGGTCTGACACTGAAAAAGGAACGAAGCACAGAAATATGATTTCTTTTCCCTCTAGTGGAAAGTAATAATTTCAGGGGTATCTGTGGAGCACTTCCTTGGAGCATTTCCTGAGACCACCGTGGATGTAACCAATCTCATCATGCCTCTGGTTCATTCTTTATTATAGTGCTGAGTCAATGTGAAGGAAAGGAAAAAAATATCCTTAAACCTACCTAATGAAAATTTGAGGTTTAAAAATCCTCAAATTTAATTCTTCAAGAAACATCGTCTGGCTAATTCTAAGGATACTACATTTCATGGAATTCATCGCTGTTCTTAACAGCAACTATTGAAAACCCTGAAACTTTTAAATCAATTATTCTAATAATCTTGCCCTTCTGAAGAAATAGGAAGAGCAATATATGATTGTTGTTTTCTTTTCCCTCCTAGAGTGCCCTCCATATCCCAAAGTAATTTTATTAAACATTTCTTTTATGGAAATGTCTTTGAGAAATCCTTCCACAACATCTGTATTTCTTTCTACTATTGGTAGCAAGCATGCATTAATTTAACGTGTTCAGGATTTTCTATGTGAAATAATGGCTGCAGAGAAAAGATAATGCAGTTCAAGTGGTTGGAGTGCAGCAGAGAGAATAATTACATAGTAGAATAATAACATTTATTGAGTGCCTACTATGTGCAGGTACTATTTGAAACATTTTACATGTGTTAGCTCATTTAATCCTGAGTTCTAATAATCACATGTATCATGAATGTATTTTTAAAAATGGGCAAGAAAAAAATCAACCCAAAGCAGTGGTCACAGTGAAACATATGAGACTCTGATTTCCAATTTTCAACTGCTCTTATTACTTGTTCCGGGAATTTGCAATCACCAAACACCCTAGGAGTAAGGATGGCTATTTTGATTTGCTACTGTAACCCTGGCTCTGGATGTAGGTCATCCTCTCGCCAATGGCAACTGGATATGAGGTGAACTCAAGGGACGACACTAAAATGGGAAGACAAGAAAAAATAATCAAGGAGACCAGATGGAAAAATAAAAGTGATGGGAAAAATGTTTTTGAGGAGATAAGTGTAAGAGACGTTTACATGAATAATTTCAAATGGAAATTTCTAAACACAACAGTTTTGGTTCATTAAATATAAGCTGTTATCAATGCAATAATAGGTAACAATGATCTAAGGAATGTATTAATAAAACAGGCAACTCAAGTAAAGGCTATGTATGCATTGCTTCACACTAAAATACATTACAAAAATGTATCAATTTGTGAAAAGGAGAATGGAAAAGTTGCAAAGTAAAGAAGAGCCAGTTAGCAGATTAAAAAGCACCTTGGTTGAGCGCCAAGGAAGGTGGGAAGCTGGGCAAGTCGAATGGGTGGAAAATGAGGAAATGGTGTTGGAAGAGACTAGAGGAAGAGTGAAAGAATTGACAAAAGCTAGTGATGACAGAAATAGCAAAGAAAGACAATTTTTTAGCTGTGAGGCAGTCCTTTAGTATGAAACAACATACAATGTGGAGGTTCAGAAGCATGAGAACCATAAACTATTTAGATCCTATGAATTAGGACTGAAAAGCAGTTTTAAAGGTTTTTCAATTAGCTGGACATAAAGAAGAGCTTTCATGACTTATATGAAAGTATGACAAAATGCACATAAAAATAAAGTATTTTGAAATAAACTGTAGTTTTTTCCTTCAGAAAATTCTCAGATGCAATGTGACAGCTGACAGGAGAGTTACTTTATAGAAAACACAGATCACTGTGGTCCAGCTAGTTGAACGCACAATGGTACAGAGAGCATCACGAGGGTGCCGAGGATAGAAGCACGTTTAAGACCTAGTCCACCAATTTTCTAAGTGCCTCTGGTATAACTCACTTATTGTCAATCTCTTGTTTTCCACAGGCAGGTGGTGGGAATGCCTGCACTTGCTTCCTTGACTGCCTCCCAGGGGTACTATGAGAATAAGGGTTGATACTAGCTCATTGGACACCACAGATGAAAGATATCATAAAACCACCAAGAATTATTATTAAAAAAGAGGGCTAGTGAACATGAGGTGGCTTGCAGAGGCAAAGCCTTTTTAAAGGGAGCTTTATGAAGAGGCTGTGCAATTTCTCATGTGCCAAACATGAGGGCTGGTTACATAGATACACCAATTGTGCCCAAAGATATTTGGGAAAGTCAAAATCAACTCACCATGAGAGAGACACTGCCAAAAGCCTAATAGGTATCTTTCTTTCCAGCTAGATGTAGACTCTATACTAACTTCTCATTAAACTAATTGGCTCATTCAGGGGTGTTTTATATTTCAAAAAAGTAGAGGAGTTATAACTAATTATAATAACTAGTACTTGGCACATTTTACATATTTTCAAAGTATGTAACAAATAAGAACACTGTAATTAGCCTTCTCCACAACTCTTTATAGAGTTTTGAAAGGGTACTATTCCTCAATTACAGATAAAAGACTAGCCCAGGGAGGATGTGACTAGTCCACAGCTACATTATGAAACACTATGCTTAAATCGGCTTGTGCTTTGAGTTTATCCCCAGGCCCACAAATTAGTATTAGATATTAAATTATTTCTACCTTTGATCATCTGCTCAGATGCAGGGGCAGAAAGAAAGGTGGGTAAGGGATAGGATTTTCTGGTAACACTATGAACAGACAGAAGCCTCTGAAGCCATCTGATCACAGGGAGGGGCATCCTTTACCTGCCCGGCATCTGGTGTCCAGATAAGATGCTAAGACGGATGCTCAGAGGAAACGATACCAGGGGCATGAAACCAACACCAACAGACACATTTCCAACGCCATTCCACCAGGAGGAGGAGAAGCACGCGATGGGAAAAATTGAGATGGGATTAGATGAAAATGGGTGGCTTAGAGACGCTTCTAAAGGAGGACTTTACCTCACGGAGAAAGTTGCACCTTGACAGTTTTACCTGTATCTCCAGACAAGGCAGCTGTGCTTTTACTTCTGGCCAGGAACGAATGTGTGGGCGTCAGCAATCTGTTAACCACGCTGCTCTCCCATGGGCTGAGCTGCAGGCGGCGAGCTAAACGTCACCACATAAGTGAGATGTTAGAAGCATTCTTTCCAGGGGCGAGGGGGTGCAAGGCATCACCCCTATCGCTCCCACACGCCGGGCCTTCGCGAGAGACCTCGACAGAGACCAGGCTGTCCGGGGAGGAAGCTGGTGGAGAGTCAGGGCAGGAGGGACTCTGCTCAAAGGAGCAGCTATTCCATAAGGTGCCTCTCTTCAAGAGGTTAAGTTTGTGGCAGGCTCTGTATTAGTTTTATGGACAAAGATTTTGCTAACCACCCTCCTATGGATCCAACAGGTAACAAAACAGAAGAACCATTTCCAGCAGGTTTGGCATGTATCTCTGAGTCTGTCGAACCCATCTGCCCTCATCAGGATGGGCGGTGAGCAGACAGCACACACCTCAGCCAAAAGGCGTCCTAAGTACCCTGAATGTCAACTTCAACAAAGTCGAAGCTTCATGCAAGACTGGAAATATGTGGGTAGAGAAAAGGTCTCCATTAAATTTTGCTACATCTCCATGAATTGCTACTTGGGCAACTGGAGGAAATTAGATATAATAAAGTGAAAGAGGACTCATGCAACGTTCTATGTAAGTTTTTCTTTTGACTTTCCCATTTAGCAAGCAAGTTCTTTAAGGTCCCTGGTTTGGCAAAAACATAAAAATTCTGATGGAGGATAAGGGTAAAGCTGAAGATAAAATTAAGATAGAAAAGCCAAAACTCAATATAATCATAATGTCAGAAATTACTAGTGGGTGTGTGAAGAGTCAAGAAAATAAATTTAAAATGATGCAATGAAGTGGAGTCCCAAATTGTACTGGGGCTTCACAAGACCACTGTTAGGAAATGCATGCTAATTATAAATTAATTACTTTGCTTATACTGTTAGCTTCCAGTGATGGTCCATGAAAATATAGAAGCTAGTTTCCTAAGATATCAGGAAAGAAGCTTGCAAAATCCTACAAATATCACTAAAATAAAGTGATCATATACACTTGACCCTTGAACAATACAGGTTTGAACTGCGCACATCCACTTATACATGGATTTTTCCACATTTTATATTTCCCAATAAATATACAGTTGGCCCTAGGTATCCATGGATGCAGAACCGGCAGATGCGGAGGGCTCACTATGGAACTTCAGCATCTGAGGACTTGGGTATCTGCGGCGGCTCCTGCAACCAACCCTCCGCGGATACTGAGGGAGGACTGTATCTCTATTTTAGAATACACTTCCAAGTCGCTTATAAAAGTCTTTCAAACTGTCTAAACCTGACAAGGCCACTTCTGTTCTGCACCATAAACAGCAGGTGCAAGTCCTCTGGTCTCTGGAGCAACTGTCCTTATAATACATTTTTATATATGTTATATTTTAAAGAAATGACTTCTGAATTCTAGGAAATTAGTTTTAGTTAATAGAAGCCATCCGATGTTAAAGGCTGTTGTAGAAAATATCCGCTCCTATTTGAAAGGAAGTATCAACCTCCAATAAGTACGTTAATTATCGGACTTTATTTTAAAAGAGTAGCTATTTTGATGAAGGTGCTGGTGAATTTAAGAATTAGTGAATTCTTTACTAGAATTTCTGTTTATTGGGAGAGTCTTCATGGTTAAATTCAATCTGCTGACAAATAAAAAGATCTGTTATAAAAACTATTGTAATAGTTAACACCGTTAGTAGAACGCACAGTAGGATAAGTGCTATTATAAACTATAGTATGGCAGAGTGTGTGTGTGTGTATGTACCGCAGAATATAGTCTAACCTAAAATTAGAATACATTCAGAGAATTAAATCAGTGGGAAAAGTGATTAGGATTAAATTAAAATCTTCACTAGAATTGTATTTTCAGTAGATGATGAAGGGAAGAAGAGGTGAATGTTTCCTTTTCTTAGATAAACTCTGTAGGATAACTGGCTTAGAACTGTAGAGATGGTTTATCAATGAAAAGCCATGTCTTTTTTTCCCCTTGATTGAGAAGCTCAATTACTTTATTTCTGTTGGTCTTTAAGGCATCAACCAAAGAATCTGCCTCAAATGAAGATCATTAAACACTCTCTCTGACTGGTGTTTAAAGCAAATCCAAAGAGATTTGTTTTATAGCTTCGAAACTGTGAATGAAAGATTTTGAGAGGAGAAACGTTTCCACTTCTATCACATTCATAACTATGCTCTGAGCAAGAGAGAAACAGATCTCTTCCATGACTTTTTAGTAAAGGTTAGTACAGGAGAGTTACTTTATTGTTTTTTGTTTTTTTTTTAACCTAGAGAGGCCTAATTGTGAGATGATAAGCTCCCGAAGGAAAGGTATTAATTCTCATGAAACAACTACAGTATTGATCCTACTTAAGCACTTAAAATGAGATATCGACAATTCCCATAAAAGACCATCTGGTCCAAGGACACAATCAAACATTAGAGATATTTGTGCTACCCTGTTCCTTCACAAGCAGGAGATCACTATTCAGTTCCAGATGATGGGTGCCATGCAGAAATCAGGCAAGTGTTGCCACATCCTGACCTAAATGTCATATGAAATCTTACATTTTTAAATATGATGGCAATTAATTAGATCTAAAACAGGAACAAAAAACCCCTGCTCTGGTCAAACAGAACACGTGGGCAGGATTCAGCTTTAGGTCCTCCACCATGTCCTCTAATCTAGATCCTGGGGAAAAAAATGTATGAACTAATTTTCAGCAAAGAGTAGCCAATTTCCTTCTTACTTTTTTCAAACGCCCTATTCTTCTTCCTTGAGAAAAAAGCTGGTTAAGCAGGAAGCTTAAGATAATATGCGATACACATTTTTAATGCAAAAATTTCCAGGGGCAATATTCTCTCTGTTGCAGCGATTACAGAAATCTTTGGTAATCAGGGGTTTCCTTTAACTCGGGCATTTTATCAGTTTATGTGACACTATATTCAGGTGTGATGGTCAAAATATTTAAAAACTGGTGGGGCAAGGCACCAGTAGAGCTCTCCTAGTAGAGCTAGTAGATAACACTCTGTAGCACAGCTCGGGGAAGTGGATATTTACCAACTGGTATGGAAATATTCCAGCATTTTGAATAACCAGCAGAGCATTCCAGCTGAATGTCAACTTTAATAGTATCAGAGCTTCAGTTTAATATCAGCTTTAAGGCCTGTGCAGGGCTGAGAAAGCTCAAACAATCTAGTAATGGTGTACACTCTCTATGATCAGACTGTAAAAGCCTCTAATAATTTGATAAGAATGCTCTCTACTTTGATAATAAAGCATAATCGAATTTAAAAAATAGCAGAAAAGAAATTATACTAACTAAATTACTTAAATCTCTAAATTAGAGAAGTTCAAATGCAGAAGATTTCTATTCTCATTAAAAGACAGAGCCCTCTCACTGTGCTAGTTCTGCCTAACTTAAAAAAAAAAAAATCGCTTCCTGGACCACACGGGAGCCCCTGGATGAAGCGGATCTTTCTTCCAGGCTGACCTCGTCAGTTAGACCAGAACTGGTTCACAGTTCTTTTGATAAGGGGGAAGGAGACACGGAACCCGTAAATTTAGTGCTCTCCCCCTTATCCTTTTAGTCCAGCTTAGCATTGGGTTTTATAGGCCTGCACCATGATTCAACGGGCAATTTCCTGGCCCCAGCTATGAACAGCTTATTGAACTGCCCCTGACCCTTAACCTCACCCAAAGGAAGAGCGCGTGGAGTCAGGATTGATGTAAGGAAGGACATCCATGAAGGAGAGAACTACAAATGCAGTGCAGCAACAACATGGGTTGGGAGCTGGTGATCTCTGTTCTAGTCCCTCTTCTCCAGCGATTAACTTGTAGGATTTGAAGTCAGGCCCTTCACCTCTTAGGGACTCTATTATCCCAATTGAAGTAGATGAGCCAACCAACAAATTTTTCCCAGTTCTGAGATCCAATTACTTAAGGATATTCAATCAGATATTGTCATGCAGAGTCTACAAAACATCTTATTTCTAGTTGACACAGCACTGTCAATCCACAGAAGTGTGGACAGTACTCTGTTCGGTTTATTGCCCATCTGCCTACCCCCAACCTTGCCCCAGTTTCGGCTACGGGATTGTAGGAGGCAATAAACCAAGGTTTAACTGAAAACTGCCATGAGTCCCAGTTATAGTTTGTCTTAGACCCACGTTCACAAAAATATAAAATTCAAGTGCTAAGCGACCAATCCCAAAGAAAAGATGAATACACAACTGTTAAGAATAGCATGCTATATTTTACGTTATTTTAAGGGAATTGGTTTGAAAATAAAGGCTACTTATGAAAGGAACTTCAATTCATAACACTTTAACATATAAAAGGCCATTAATTTGACTACATGTCTAATATCAACGATTTAGGCAAACTAGGTTAAAAAAATGATTTAGGTTAAAAGGCAAGAATAGGCAGTTGATTCATTTACTGCTTTAAGAGATTAATTATAACATCAACGCATTATATTGTACATAACAATGACACCATAACTTTTATACAATACAAAATATACAAATACACATACACACATATAGAACATGCACACATTACATTCTTTTTAAAGACTATAAACACTTCAAAACCAATCAGTTTCTTAATAAAGCACTCAAAGTCACCACAGTTTGTTACTTTCAAAGAGTATGTGTTTTTATATTGCACAATAATTCTTTGGTTTTTTAAATTTAAAATCATTTTAGTTATGTAAAACAAGCAGCTTATCTTAAAAGCTCGATTTTTCATTCTATGATGCGTAAAATAAAACTTTCATTTCATAAGTAACTCAACATTCATGTACTGTAAATCCATGGGATGAACAAAACTCAAAATTCAAATAAAATGTTAATTGGAGGATTATGAATATTGAAATTTTTAGGAGGCTTAAATAATGATGTTCTTGAAGTTAGGCCAAATCCCTTTAAATGAATGGACACCAGAAAACCAGTCACACACACACAAGAAATGCAGTAAGAAAGGTTTGGTTAAAGGAGAAATAAATTAGCAAAATGAAATCTATCAACATGAATCATTTAAAAAGGTCTTTTAGAAAGTTAAAGCCTGGAATTCCCCAAGTACAGATGAAAAGTCAAAGACAATCTGATTGAAGTGAAATAAATGTTCATAGCAAAGATTATTTGCATGTTGGTGGATAAGTGGGTGATTTCTGGAGCTGTAAACTCATGTACTAAAAACTTGAGAGAAGCACCGCTTTCATCACTGCTAAATGCAATCATTCAGCCAAGTTCTAAAATGAGAACCGTTCTTGTCGCAAGGAAAATGCTGCTCAGACGTTTATTGCTTTTTTACTCTGAAGTTTTTTTCTTCCTATTTAAGAAACGTAGGGAAAGCAACTTCAGATGCTTACTTTTATCTGTAAACATCCAGAAAAAAAAAAGCATTAAGGAAATAACAGAACACTTTTTTTGTTTTCCTTTTGACTGTACCTCTATCTGGAGAATTTAGTAAAGTTGCAGATGAAGAGGAGAGCCGCTTGCTAATGACGGGATCAACATGTTTCGAAAGATTCATGGTGGAAACTGACCTCCTGTCTGGATCTAAAACAAATGGAGATAATGCTAATTGACAGCCAGCATGCAGGATTGCAATTTCCTAGTTCACTGATGGAAGGAAAAAGTAGGATTGGATGCTTTCAGCTCTATGACTAGATCTTTACTATAGCACAGTTTTCTAAGTGGACATTTTAAAGGTAACTTAAAGGCTAGAAATAATACTCATTTTTCTTATAGGAAAATAAAAATACAAAATAACTATTCAGCTCACCAGTTAGTCAGCTAGGGAAATTCAAGCATATTGTTATAATACAACAAATGTAGGAAGACCAAAGGAAAGCCAGCGGAGGACAACGAAAATAATGGAAGGGGACTGTGAAGCACAAAGGGGCCCATAAAAGTGAACGCCTTGGGCTTCCCTGGTGGCGCAGTGGTTGAGAGTCCGCCTGCCGATGCAGGCGACACGGGTTCGCGTCCCGGTCCGGGAAGATCCCACGTGCCGCGGAGAGGCTGGGCCCGTGAGCCAGGGCCGCTGAGCCTGCGCGTCCGGAGCCTGTGCTCCGCAACGGGAGAGGCCACAGCAGTGAGAGGCCCGCGTATCGCAAAAAAAAAAAAAAAAAAAAAAAATTGAACGCCTTCATGATTTCCCAAAGTGTGAACAATAGGGTAGTAATAGTGCTGGTAAGCTAGAATGCAAACACTAGAATAAAAAGAACACCAGGTTCTGTGCGTCTGCTGATACCTTTGCTTGTAGAGTCATTTTACCCAGGGCATTAAAGTTCATTATAGAAAAACAGATTAAAAAGAAAGAAAAAGAAACCCTTTAGGTGTGGTAAGAATGGCCCCCAGAGCAGTTCTTTTTTTAAAGTACACTAATAACCACTCCTCTGTGCCCATAACACAGAGTTTAGTGTGGTTTACAGATGTAGAATCAGCCCACAAACCTGCCACACAAAACTGGCAGCAATGCAAAGAAAATCAGAATTCTTTCTCTTTAAGTTTATTAATAATATTCTTATTGCAGTTGGATAATTTTAGGGTAATTCTTAAAGTTCAAGGCAGAAGAGAAATAATAGCTGTATAAAAGGCAAAAATCAGCTCTGATAGTTTGTTCTCCGTACAGTGGAACTAAGCTATAACCACACTCACTAGCGTAAATCATGTTCCCTGAATAAAACTGTGCATAAGGAAAAGTCTAAACATCTCATCATTATATTTACGTAGGATGCAGGGAGTTTTTCTGGCCTATAATAGCCAAAGTTAAAGGGGTTTTGCCATATTTTATTTTATTTTCTATGGTTAGCTTCTTCTAAAACTGAAAACAAACCAAAATATTCCTCGTGAGAGAGGCCTTCAAACCCCGTTCCCACTGGTCTAACTAACACTGGTGGTAAAAATGTTAAAATTTCCCCCACAGAATAACCATTTTGGGCCATTATTTACAGTGTGCAGGAGATAAGCAAGTCTTCCACCAACATCAGACATTCCTGTCTTCTACAGGGACTCATCTTTACGGTTGAAGCAATTAAATTAAAAATTTTTTTATTTATTGAAGTATCCTTGACTTACATGAAGCAATTTAATTATTAAAAGGAAAATAACCAACCATCATTTCTGTGACTCAAATTTACACTTAACTGATGGGCTCTTAGGGCAATCCTAACAAAGAAAAGATTTAGGGTAAAATGTCAAAAGGAACATCTTAATGATAAAATGTGAGGTTCAAGGGCACAAGGAAGGAAAATGAAAGTCATTTCTAGGAGATCTTACAGCAATATCTTTTCTGATATTGCTTTATATGTTAAGCTTCAGTTGGGGGGAGATTGTGTCTACATGCAGGCCTAGCATGCATCATTAAAATTATGGAGATATAATATGTATTTATTATATTACTTAACATGTAAGAATTTTTAATCTTTTTCTTTTCCTCTCTGAACAAAACACAGATCCACAAAAGGATTCATGAAGAATCGGTTTAAAACGTATAAAGTTTTACAAAGCAGTGCGAGCTGATGTGGGAGCAGTGAGACAACACACTGATTTAATCTGGATTAAATTCAACTTCTAGGATTTGTTCATTGTACCTACCACAAGTTAGGCCTTGTGGTGAAGTAAGGGGTACTCAAAGTGATCAAGACCTAGTCACTGCTCTCAAGATCTCAGCACATCATTCTGACCTTTGAGAATTTTGGCAAATTCCCATTATTTTCAAACTACTCTGTTCCAGTATAAGAGCCATTTTCTCTAATTCACAAACCTTATAAAAAAGGATTTTATCCAACGGCTCACAAATACAACGCTGGTTTCTCTTGCTCTGAGTGGCAATAACAAAGGTTATATATTGAACTGAGTGTGGAAGCAAGAAGTAAAGCTAAGTAACTTGAGTTCCCCTCAAAAATGTTTGAAAATCTGTAACAGGTTTACATGTGTAACGTGCACATGTAAAACAGGAAGCCAGGTAAAAGAAAAATAAGTAAGGTTTTAAAGTACATACCATGACAGCTTTTTTGCATGGAACAAATATGCAAAATTATCCCTAGAATGAAATATCACATGTAAATGATCCTTATGACCACAGATTTGATATGTGCCCCACAGCAAATACCACTGGGTCATGAAGAGCCAAGGGAAAAAAACATGCTTTCAAATTTGGTTCACTGCAAAGTTGTGGCAACATGCTTTTAGATCTTTTTAAATGAAGGGGTTATAGAAGACACACTGAATGTTAGGAATGAAAGAGAATAAAGCAAACGAAAATCCATAGCTATTCAGATTAAAACTGAAAGTGGCAACAGCTGTACTGATGGGGCGGTTGGGTGGATAAAGCCACACTGGATGTACTTTGAGCCCTGGTGATGTATTAGTGAAAAAACGTTTTTTTAAGGTTTTATCCAAAAGGATCATTTAAAAAGAAAGTAAACATAGTACATGTAATTTCTTTATTTCAATACCTTTAAGTCACCTGAGTCATACTATCAACACTTGAGAAACACTGTGCCACGTCCCAGATCTAGGTCTATGCAACAGGATATTAAGCATGCATTATGACTAAGGTGGTGATGGTTCAGCTATCGATGAACTGGCCCTAGGTCTGAGGTGCTAGCTACAGGTCAGGCAATCAGCAAATCACAAGGATGTCTGTACCAGGTTTTCTAGTACCACCAAAAGTTGTGAAGTGGTGGTCCAGTCCTGCTAAATCGAGAAAGGTGAATGATGACTCAACAAAACCACCTGGGGACAGAATGTAAGACAATGATTTTTCAAAGTAAATTAAAAAAAAAAAAAGCTTATTAGACTCACACAAATGAAAAAGAACTGACACACTATATAAAATTCAAGGTGTATTGAATTTACAGTACAAAAATAAAGCCTTTCACTAAATCCAAATCTCAGTACAATTTTATGTCAATTCAAGAACAAGGGAACATCCATTTGCTTGGACATCTACTATTTCTAGCTTCAGAAATCTGTATTTTCTCTTGAAGAGCCTTAGTGTTGCATATACTTTAGGGTCAGAATACATAAGCTCATAGTATTGATTCTGATTGTCAATATTGCTATGGTTCTTCCAGAGAAAAAGACGAAACTGGTTAACCTATTCCATAATCCTGAAACCACTATGCAAATGAATTACTTAAAATAATGTAGAGTTGAAAGTAGTTGTTTAGAAACATTGCATAGATTTCCAATTCTTTAAAGAATTTTGTAAAGGACGAGAAAATCAGCCTGTGTGGAGGGAGGGAACCTTATCTTCTTACCTCCATCACCCTCTTATCCTCAAACAGTAGAAGCATCGTTTAAGTGTAACTTAATTATTTCCGCAGGATTTTTGTTTTGCAAACACAGAATAAAAAAGCAACTGTGACTTGTACTGTCCAGAAAAAAACAGTGATTTTTGAAAGCGGTTACTGTCTGTTTACCTGCGCTGTGGATACTGGGGCTCCCGTGGAGAGCACCTCCCCATGACCACCGGTTATGCTT
The DNA here is from genome assembly GCF_008692025.1 of Phocoena sinus. NCBI lineage: Eukaryota > Metazoa > Chordata > Mammalia > Artiodactyla > Phocoenidae > Phocoena > Phocoena sinus. The sequence goes on along the minus strand of NC_045774.1, from coordinate 27,153,656 downwards.
CTGTTTTGGCTTCAGGCTCCTTTCCATTGTACGTCGTACAACGGCTTCATGGCGTTCCTTAAAGGGAAGAGAGGAGCTGATGATTAGATTCCACCTGGATGCCTGAGGAGTCTTCAACTTAAGGCAGAGTGGAGAGAGAGGTACTACTTAAACTTCCTAAGTCCTACACCTTAAGGTGAGAGTAATATCAACCTGGGTGGGGGGTTACTGAAATTATTAGGTTCCAGTTGATAAAACGCTTGGCATACAGCAGGTACTTAAATAAATGACGATTACTATTAGTACTGGGAGTGTGATGCTTCCATCAACTCACATAAGCCTGGCAGTGCAGGTCTTAGCTTAAACACATGTGGTACTGTATTTTAAAAACAGCATCTGGAATCTACGGATGTGGGTAATCCTAACCCCACAACTTAATGGATTGTACGACTTTCTGTAACTTACCTATTCTGAGTCTAAATGTCCATTTTCACAAAAACTGACAACACCTACTCAAGGATTGAATAAGAGTTAAATGAGACAATCTACGAGAAAATGTTTGTAAATGGTAAAGCCCTACAGAAATCCAATTACTGGGAGTAGTCTTAAGACTTCAGTATAGATGAAGTAAACATAAATAAGTTATAGGCCTAGACCAGAGAAATGAGCTTTTAAAGTTCCTGGGGCAACAGTGACAATCATACCATTCTCTACCTGATTTCCACACCACAACCTCCCTAGAAACTATGACTCTGTAAATCTGCTGCCTCTGAGACATTCTTGGTGTGCATCCCAGCGCCTTAACGGGAAACTTCACAGTAAACGTGCTGTGTTTCTTAAACAGACGAGCCTCCCACGTTTCCCCCAGAGCAGCATCTCACCTTGTCCTCCTCGAGCCTCTGCCTTCGCTTCTCCTCCACAGCAGCCCTCCTACGTTCCTCTTTCAGCCTCTGCTCTTCTAACTTCTTCTTCCGCTCCTCCAGGTGCTTTTCGTAGTGCTGCCTGGCTCGCTCTTCTCTCTCTAACCAGATTATTTCTCTTGCAGCTTCAGGAAGAAAAATGAGGGAAACCAAACACAGGCAGGTTTAAAAACTTAACAGTTAGGGCTGTAGAAACGGCCCACATTTAACAAACATGGATGGGGTCTTTGGTTTTAATTAACCAACCATGGCCTTTGCTTTTCTCAAATTTTCAGGAAAAAAATATTACTGTTAAATTTTTAGCGTAACGTAATATGCAAACAACGAGGCCAGAGAAGATGCACTGAATTCTACTCTTTGGGAAGTGGAACAGCCCTCTAGTTTGGTATATTATTACTGCAGGAGAGTGCATGCATCACATCTCAATGCTGATAGCGATGTGATGAACTCAAACCCATAGTACCATCTGTCTCTCTCTCATTAAAACATGTGCTATCCTCCAGATCAGAAGTGTGTGCCTTGGGCTTCCCTGGTGGTGCAGTGGTTAAGAATCCGCCTGTCAATGCAGGGGACACGGGTTCGAGCCCTGGCCTGGGAAGATCCCACATGCCACGGAGCAACTAAGCCCATGTGCCACAATTACTGAGCCTGCACTCTAGAGCCCATGAGCCACGACTACTGAGCCCACGTGCTGCAACTACTGAAGCCTGTGCGCCTAGAGCCTGTGCTCCGCAACAAGAGAAGCCACTGCAATGAGAAGCACACGCACCGCAATGAAGAGTAGCCCTCGCTCACTGCGACTAGAGAAAGCCCGCACGCAGCAACGAAGACCCAATGCAGCCAAAAATAAATTAATTAAATAAAAATTTAAAAATTTACGAAAAAAAAGGTGTGTGACTTCATTTGTTTCAACATAGCATTGGTTCTGTAAGTGTTAAAAGGATTTGGGAGAAAATCCCAAAGATTGATAGTTGATGAAAGATATGCCTCACAGGCATATCACACTGAGTCAGTAAAAGGATGTCAGGGATCAAATAAACAGCCGACCTTGTGTCTGAAGAGTTCATAATCTATTTAGGTAAGACTTAAAAAAAAAGCTGAATGAAAATATACAACTCAAAAAATATGGTTCAATGATGGAATGCTTCCTTTCTTCTTTACATATATATGCTCCTTCCTCATTTCAGGGAAAAATAAATCCCACAAAACTTTAAAAAATATGATGCTTCCTTCAGCCGTGACAGCTAAACACATTTTTAATGTGAGTTATTAACATTGTTGGCAAAAGTGTCCAAACAAGATATCAAGCATAAACCTGGAGGACACTATGGTGGTATATCAATTAAAATGTTACTTTTTAAGGGAAAAACAATAAATTCAGAACATTTTGCTTCCTCTAAATCTTTGATATTAGAGATTCTGTATTTCTGCTACCATTAAATCTTTCCAGAGCTATTCATTTCAGGAGACAAATCTACTGAAATGGATCTGAACTGGCTTGACTTTCATGGAAGGAAAAGCATGAGGACAAACCCACAGTAAGTTTGTCCTCTGACATCACTCAGGGTGGTACACAGAGATCTGGGTTTTCCCAGCAGCTCTGCTGCTAACATATAGGGAGATCTGAACAATTTCATTTGGATTTCAGTTTACTCTTGCCTAAAACATGAAGAAATTGATCTTCAAGGTTCCTTCCTTCCAATGTTAAAAGCCCATGGTTTTAAAGAAATTCTCAGGCCCAAGTTAAAAGTTTACTCAGAGAAAAAGCATATAGTATGTGCTCAATAAATATTTACTGAATGATTGAATAAATTAAAAAAATACTCTGAGAACACATATTAAAGGTAACAGATAGACAACATTATTCACAATAGCCAAGATATGGAAGCAACCTAAGTGTCCATATCAATAGATGAATGGACAAAGAAGATGTGGTATACATAGGCCATGGAATATTACTCAGCCATAAAAAATAATGAAATCTTGCCATTTGTGACAACATGGATGGACCTAGAGAATATTATGCTAAGTGAAATAAGTCCTACCTAAACCTGGCCTTAATATCTTTATTTGGTCTTGTTCTGCATTGCTCTCCAAAACGTCCTCTTCAATCTCCCTGGAGACCTTTCTCCTTACTGTACCTCCTAAACAAACCATACTTCCCCCATCTCTTTGCTCCTGTGGTTGCCTTGCTGGGAAAGTTGCTATCCTTTTTTTTTTATCCAAACAGATCCATCCTTTAAGGCAGTAGCCTCATGAAAACACAGATTGCTGGGCTCCAACCCTCATTCATTTCCACTTTTTCTAGAATGGGGCCCAGTAATCTTCATTTTAAACAAACTTCCCAGGTGATTCTGGTCCCAAGTGATCCACTGATGGCATATGGAGGAACACTGCCCTTAAGGTCTTCTCCAGAAGCTTCATCTCTTCAGGGCTCATTGCTGCTCTTATGACATCTACCACAAACGTTAGCATTTCTTATACTCTGATTTCTGTGTAGCAAAGGACTCCCCCTCCCACTTTTTTTCCACTCACTATAGTGTTTTTCACAACTTGTACATAACCAAGGGTCTTACTAATTAATTACTTCCTGATTCATTGAGAACTACTTCTTGACTCATTCACCCATAACTGTCCGGTCTTAGGCAAATTATTTAACTTCCTTATGCCTCACTTCTGTCAGGGTAAATTCTGGCTACATATACGACCTTCTCATGGGTTTACTGTGAGGATTAAAAGAATCATTACATCTAACATAGTTAGAATAGTTCTCTGCACTTAGTAAGCATTCAGTAAATATTAGCCATTATTGCTAGATTTGTCATCATCATAATTCCAATTCAGAAAATTAAAGGTAGCTCGTAACATTGCGTTATCAATCACAACAGGGCTAGACATTATTACAACAATAATTAGTTTTATCCCAAATAGTCTTTTAAAGGAAGAATATTTCTTTGTCAAACTCTCGAGTTCCACTTCTAATTTTCTACCAGGACGTGGAGATCCTATTGCAGTGCCTTTTTAAACAACTGTCGTCTTTAAACAGCCATACAGAGAACAGGCAAACAATGGTGAAATAGCAAACAGCAGTTTCATATTATGGCAGAGTATGCTGGTGACTGCTAGGATTATTACCAAGTACAGATCATGCAATCTTTTAAACTGAGGGATACTGTAAAATATTTCAATATTTTAATAAGAATTGAAAGTTAAATAATTCTAAGAGGTTTAGTTATTTGAAATATTCCCTGTGGATAATAGAAAATATCAAAGTTTTGTATTTTCTCATTAAGAAATGAGACTTTTGAATGCAAGAAAAAAAATCAACAATTGCTATGGACTGAATTGTGTCCCCTCCACTGCAATTCATATGTTGAAGCCCTAATGCTCAATGTGACTGTATTTGGAGATAGGGCCTTCAGGAGGTAATCATGGTTAAATGAGGTCATAAGGGTAGGGACCTAATCCAATAGGATTACTGTCCTTATAAAAAGAGACACCAGAGAGCTCACTCGCCCTCTCTCTTCACGCTCAGAGGAGAGACCACATGAGAACAGAGACCACGTGAGAACAGAGCGTGAGAACAGAGCGGCCACCTGAAAGCCAGGAAAGGAGCTCTCATCAGAAACTGAAGCCTACCATAGCCTTGATCTTGAACTTTCCAGCCTCCAGAACTGTAAGAAAATAAAGTTCTGTTGTTTAAGCCATGCAATCTATGGTAGTCTGTTATGGTGGTCTGAACAGACAAACACAACTCATTCAGTATTTAAATCATTAACATTCACTAATTTCATAGCGGCAGCTCTATAGAAGAATAACATGTCCCCAAAAAGGACCTGTGATGAATATCATTAACCTTTACTTTTGTGAAGTTATCATTTTCTCCTGGACTCTGAGATCATAACATAAAAATGAAATGAAAACCCACTGTGACCCCTGGACCTTAACAACCCAGTCCCATCCCTGAGCTGCTGCTACCAGGATTATACTTCAATGACACTGCAACAGTATGTCAGTGCCACACAAAGGGGAAATTCGCCATCAATCTGAACTCTGTTTAGAAACACACAGTGACTTGTGTACTAAAAGGAGTTTGAAATGAAAGGGTATAGGATAGAGTAGAAGCTCCGGCTTCACAGGAACCTGAGTCCACCCCCCACTCCTGCCACCCCCCAGTATGTGTCACTGAGCAAGCAGTGACTTCTGTGGTCTCGTTTCCTCGAACCGTCTTCCTGACAGGGCTGCCAGGTGGGCTCGCGGTAACATATAAAGTGCTTAAGGCAGTGCCAGGTACATGGTAGGGGCTCTGTACATGTAGATAATTATAGTGAGTGAATCTTTATGATCGTTATACTAACTCCTGTCTTATCGCTACAGAAAAAGGGCAGCTAAACAGAAGAACACAGATAGGACAGAGAACCAGATGGTGCACTCGTGGGCTGGGTCAACTCCCGTCCCAGTCACATTCGACCATCTAGTGCCCAGCCTGGTCCTTCTGAGCAGGCTTACAACAGTGTGGGTGAAGAGTGTGTTCCACTACCATCTGAGGGAAAGAAAACGATGATGCTCAGAGAATAGAGCAATGTTAACACTGAACCTCTGAAACACACACAGCTTAGGTTCATGCTAGGATATGGAAGGATATGAATAGGTTACTGGTAACACTGGCTACCAGAACAGCCAGTAATATCATGAAAAGTCAGAAAATGACAAGTGATAATATCTGAGTTTGGATCTTGATTCTGCCGCTAATTCTGTGTGACCTTGGAAAAATTAGCTAACCCCTCTGACTTCTAAGTTAGAGAGTGTGTACAAAATGTTCTCCAAGATCTTTTTCAATTCACTCCCATGACTCAGTTGTTTTTACCTTTGAGGACATACAAGGGATTACAATTAGGTTTCTTTCTGTTTTGATTTTGAGGGCTACAAATTTAATTTTTGTGCTTTATCTCAATAATTATTGTGATTACTTACATTCAAATAAATTTCATTTTTATGTTGGTATGAAAACACTGATTTTTTTTTGTGCTAAATATTAATAACAAAAAAATGGCTTAACTTGGTTAATCAACCCTGGGAAGGGGGGCTGTGGACTGAAAAATAAGAGCATCTGTGTAGGAAATACTAATTAATTTTATTTAATAATGAAGAAATGGGAATGAAAAGGTAACCACTAATAGTATGGAAAATTATAGCACAACTTCTAAATTAATACGGGCAATCATGGAATGAACAGTACTTGCATCAAACCAACGCCTACACCTCTACACCACCAACCCTACCCCTACCATAAAAAGGGAAAAAAACCAAAGTTTAAAAGGAATGAAACTAAGCTAAAAGGAATAAAACTAAGCCTATTAGTTAAGATTGAGACTTTTAGACCAGGCCAAAACACAAAACACCCAGTTACGTAGTTTGAAAGAAACAAACCTAAAACAAAGTGTCAAAGGAAATAATGAATGAACAAATAGCTATCAGGCAAATGAAAACAAAATTGTAATAAATGTGGGAATAATAATCCCATTTTGTCTGGTAGTAAAAATCAAATGAAGAAAAAAACTCCAAAGGAGATAAATAGCTCTCCCAGGATCACATGGTCTAAAAGAGGTAGAGTTGAAATTTTAAGTCAGCTCTGATTCCAAAGCCTGTACTTTCTGTTACTACACACTATTTCCTCCGTATTCACAACTTCCTGCCTAAAATTTCCACTTGAATTTCCTGGTCAGATCCATCACATAACCTTACTCATATCTGCATATTCATCCCTACCTCAAACCAGAACCTGCTCTGCCTTCTACGTTCTGATAGCAGATACATGACCTCCTAATGGTTTACAAAGTTAGACCCCTTGAGTTCATTCTCAATTTCACCTCATGGATGCTCCAACCTAACTCCACACTTCCACAATTGACTCCATCATTTTACATCAGAATTCAGTGTCTCCCCTCCCAACCTTTCGATTCTACTGTATTTAAGCCCTCATTCCCTTCTTATTCCTGTTTAGTCTATCTCCTCTTCACATCCATTCTTCATACTGTTCTCAGAGACATCTTCCCCCCCACCCCCAAACAAACCCAATGTCACAGTCCTGCTTGAAAACCTGTTGGTTCCCCACTGTTCCCCAGTTCAACTCCTTAGACTGACCGTATAATCATGTACATTTTTACAAGCTACCTCCTGCCCAAAACACATCTTCCCACCTGACAAACTTCAACCATCTTTCAAGTCCTGGGTCAAATGGCCCTTCCTCTGGAGGCAAAGTCACTTCCATAGCTCCTTCAGACTCCTACCTGTACTCTAGATCGTAACTACTCTGCTCTTACTGAGTTCTTCCCCATATAAAACTGTGTCTAGTTCAGCAGATGATAAAAGTAAGTATGATGAATAAATGAGCTAAGGAGTTAAAGGATTATATGACTTCCAAGCAAAGTGATTTACATTGAGCCTTAGTGTTAATTCAAAGCCTTCTCAACAAGTCATTTAAACTGTGTTTCTACTTTCCTCTCGTTTGAATATTACACTGGAGAACTGCCTGGTAAAAAGGATGACCCTGCAGATACCCACCACACCTGTGTCTCCTGCCCGAGGGGACTTCCTACTTTGCCTTCTCCCCTTGACATAGCGGTAGACTAATGGGACTGAGGTGCTGAGACAGAACTGAGGTGCTTATACTTGTGAAATGTCTAGACCCTTTCTTTGGAGATAGGAAAGCGATACAGTGCCAGGACTTCTTATCTTCAGAGCTAGGCCTAAAGGAGGGTTCAGCCTCACCTAAAGTAAACGGAGTTTTGCTAAAGCACACAGAGCAATGGTTGTCCTTGGAATCTTTTTGTTACTGCCTCGACCCTAATCCACTTTCCCTCCTCATAGCACGTTGCCATCCTCTTCCCTGGCTGTCTTACTGAGCTCCAGCCTACTAGACCAGAAGCACAAACACCTCTCTATCTTTGTCTCCCTGTAGCTCAGAAACATTAGGTTTCCCCAATCCCAGGCATCTAGGTCAGTCTCTGGGGTCACATGACCTGCCATTCTCATCTTTATCACCACCATCATCACGCTCAGTCCTTTATGCTGACACCAAGTGATTTACAGGCAGTACCTTCATAGCTGATAGCTGCCAGTGAGGTAGACACTGCTACTAAACTTATTTTATTAAACTTATTCACAGAGAAGTGAAGTAACCTGTCTGATGTCTCAAAGTTAGTCAGTGGTGGAACTGGAATGCAAACTCTGGACTGTCTGACTCTAGAAGAAAACGGGGAACCATTACGCTAAAAGGCAGGATTTGGAACACCTCCCCACGACTAAAGTTCCTCCTCTAGATCGGGACAAGGTGTTCATCCAATGTGAAGATCCTGATCTTCTAATGTCACTCTTGCCCTTCGGCATCGTCTATTTAAAAGACCATTTACTTTTCAGGCTTTAAGACCTTTTAATTGTCAGCTTTAAAGGCAAAGTCAACCTGGGAGAAATAAACAATGGCTGCTTAGTCACAATGATTCACCTTATGTCAAAGCTTCAGCCCCTGAGTTATCTAATCCATCCTGCAACAAGCATTTATTCTTTCCAGTCCTGAGCCTGACTCATGAGGCAGTGCTTTGGTATGTGCTCCTGTCCAAATTCCTCCCACTAACATGTACTCAGATCCTTTGGTTGTTCATAACCTGCCTTGGGAGCTTTTGTACACTTCATTCATTAAGTGACAACTTTAGGAGAGCAGATGCCGTGGTTGAGCACAGATCTGTCAAAGTTTTATCCAGTAAAAATGTGGATTACAAAGACTTTCCCAAAGTCTGTTTTTGTTTTTGTTTTTTTGGTGTGTGGATAGTCTTATTAAAACCAATGACTGTCTATCAGTGATAATAATGTGAAACATAAAACCAGCGACAGTTTCACTTCTGACGCTAATCAGAGTACGGCATCACTGGTTGTTTACTAATTAATGCTAACCTCTCTATCAACATTTTTGAGATGAACATTCTAAGCCAGGTTGAAATGATCATTTATCTCTTGACTGTACTCTTATTAATACTGCTGCCCGAGGTGACAACACACACTGAGTAAGAAGGGTGGGGAGGGAAGCAAAGCAGAAAAGTTGTGACTGGAAGGGCAAGGAAGTCTGGTGAAATTATCTGAGAAACAATGCAAAAATAATTTAATTGAAGGTCAAAATCCTTTTCATGTTATCTTATTGTTATTTCTAATACAGTACATTATGATAGATCTCCTGTACAGCATTGAACTTAGCTATAAAACCCAATATGAATGAATTGAATGAGAGATTTGATTAAGTTTATTTTTTTCTTCATGAGCTATGAGTCAATCATACAATTCTCTGATAAGCTTCCATGATTTTATAGACTCTCAGAAAGCCCCCAGCTGGGAATGTGACTCCATTCGCATCAATACTTCAAACTTTAACCTGTATCACCTTCAAAAAGGGAAACCTTATATCTTCCTAAACACAGAAGACTATTCATCTGCTAAATATTCCTTAGATATTCCTTTGAATTTGTCAACATATCGTAGGACTATTAGTTTCATAACATATACGAAGACCAAGCAGTTTTAAGGCACAACTATTCTATAGATTACCTTTGTATCCTTGTTCGCCTAACTGAGAAAATGCTTAAGAATAAGAATTTCAGACTTGTTTGAGTGGACTATTATAAGGGTGGGTATTACCTGATAATTTGGTAATGTCTAACTAATTTGCAGTATACCTGCTGCATTCACCTCTACTTACATTGAGACATACAGATTTACTATTCATTTACCATTCAACCAACAATTGTTAGACATCGACTACGTGCCAGGCACGATTCTAGGTACTAGGCTATAGAAATTTAAAAACGACACAAGTCCTTTCTTTTATTAAGCTTATATTCCAGTGAAAGCCGACAGACAACAAACAAATAAAATATATACATGCTTAGATACTGACAGTGACGTGGAGAAAAGTAGAGGACTAGTTTGGGGGAGCTGCAAATTTGAGTAAGATGCCAAGGAAGGCCTCACTGAAGAGATGGCATTTAAACAATATCGGAAGGAGGAGAGAGAATGAGCTACATGCATCTCTCAGGACAAACATTCCAGGTGGAGTGCATAGCAATGTAAGTTCCAGGAGGGTAGAAAATTGATCTTTCACTTTAAGAGCCCCAGGGTTCCTGGCTTAATAGTGACCGCACATCAAATATTAGGTGAACGAATATGTGAATTAAAACAGCAGGAACTAGCTGTAAAAAAAGGTGGTGGTGGTAGTTAGTATTACTTTAAACTATCTAAAGTCAAAAATTGATACTATTGCATAAATTCTACATGCTTTGATTCTTGTAAGTGTTTTTGAAGAGAAATTAGTAACCAGGATCTATTCCAAGTTCTTACAGACTCTTTTTTTAATTAAAAAAATTTTTTTTGTGGTACGTGGGCCTCTCGCTGTTGTGGCCTCTCCCATTGCGGAGCACAGGCTCCGGACGTGCAGGCTCAGCGGCCATGGCTCACGGACCCAGCCGCTCCGCGGCATGTGGGATGTTCCTGGACCAGGGCACGAACCCGCGTCCCCTGCATCGGCAGGCGGACTCTCAACCACTGCGCCACCAGGGAAGCCCACAGACTCTTACTGGACTCCAAGGCTAACAAATGGTCAATGTCACAAATTTTCTCAAAAAGATAACAGTATCTGCTCCAACACTTACATTTACCCTCTGGTTCTGTGTCAAATGGACAGTGAGTACAGCACCCATGTACCTTGCGTGTGCATGAGGAAGCAGAATAGCTCTTCCTTCACATGAGAGCTGGGGATGTGCCCAGCTCTGAAACTTCGGAAAATCTACCACCGCATCTGAAGCATAGGGACCACTCTCTACTTAACAGAATCACCACTTGTTGAAGAATGTAAACATTGATCTTGGTGACCCTGTACATATTAAAAATATGCTTAGGGGCTTCCCTGGTGGCGCAGTGGTTGAGAGTCTACCTGCCAATGCAGGGGACGTGGGTTCAAGCCCTGGTCTGGGAGGATCCCACATGCATGGAGCGGCTGGGCCCATGGGCCACACCTACTGAGCCTGCGCGTCTGGAGCCTGCGCTCCGCAGCAAGAGAGGCCGCAACAGTGAGAGGCCCGTGCACTGCGATGAAGAGTGGACTCCGCTTGCCACAGCTGGAGAAAGCCCTCGCACAGAAATGAAGACCCAACACAGCCATAAATAGATTTAAAAAAAAAAAAAATATATATATATATATATATATATATATATATATACTTAAATAGTTGATATGGCAGAAAGAAGAAAGGGTCTACTAACTATCCCATTTTTTAAGATTCAGTTCCTCCCTTGAGCTAAATTATCACAATGCACTTTTAAAATAAAATAAATGACAGTCCATAAAATAACTTAACATCAGCAACTGTGGCAGGCTCACACAACAAAAAGTATAAACGGGCTTCTCCGGTGGCGCAGTGGTTGAGAGTCCGCCTGCTAATGCAGGGGACACGGGTTCGTGCCCCGGTCCGGGAAGATCCCACATGCCGCGGAGCGGCTGGGCCCGTGAGCCATGGCCGGTGAGCCTGCGCGTCTGGAGCCTGTGCTCCTCAGCGGGAGGGGCTGCAGCAGTGAGAGGGCCGCGTACCGCAAAAAAAAAAAAAAAAAAAAAAAAAAAAGTACAACCATTGTGTTAATTTGCACCTAAATGTGATAATACAGAGTGAAGTGTTTAGAACACTGCTTGGCCCATAGTTAGTGCTCAATAAACATTATTATTATTAATGAATAATATTAATATTATTAATACGTAATTAAAGACGGGTAAAATCAGGAAAATCAGCAAATATTTATTACGTGTCTGTTTTATATTTAGTGCTGTATATTGGGATAAAAAGAATTAGAAAACCATGGCCATACCCTTTAAAAGCTTAAAGTATATACAACCAGAAAGTTCTATAAAGTCCAAATAGAAAAAGTTCAGTAGCGTATAAAGTAGCACTAGAATGTGAGCTAAAATATGATAGTTATGTAAGATATAGAGTAAGAAAATGAGAGTTTCCAAAAGGGGAAAGATCATAAAAACCAGGAAGGAGTCAAAAAGAAGGACTGAAACTAACCGTGACCGAGCTGGAGGAATGAAGTACATCTATGAGATAGTTTTGGGTAACTAAAATCTAAATTTACTAAGGTCTGAACTAGGATGAGAGCAGAGGCAGCAAATTTAAAGGCATGGATCTGAGACCTATGTTGAAGACAGAGGCCTGCTGGTCTTGTGACTAAATGGATTCAGGGATAGTGAGTGTGGCAAATTCCACCTACAAACCAGGCTAGAGGTAGCTGAAGCCCCAGCTAGAGGACTAGGCTGAGTCCAGACTGACCACTGGTACCTACAAGCGGCTCAACAGGTCCGAGTGGAGACTAGGCAGTGCACAGCTCTGGACCACCATGTTTCATTCTGTAAAAGATGCGGTAGTTAAGGCTGGTAGAAAGATGCCAGTGCCTCCAGCAGCAGGCGAAAGCATCAAAAATAGTGGAAAGATAATTGGGCGGGGCAGGGGGATGCTGGTGCAATTGACCGAGACACAGAAATTCCTCAGAGGAGTGTTCTGGAGGGAAAGTTGATGGGCAATGTAGTTGTATAGAGCGGGGGTCCCTGACCTGCGGGCCACGGACCGGTAGCGGTCCGAGGCCTGTTAGGAAGCAGGCCGAACAGCAGGAGCTGGTGGGTGGGCAGGCGAGCAAAGCTTCACCTGCCGCTCCCCACCGCTCGCATTACTGCCTGTACCAACCAACCACAGCGGTTGGGGACCGCTGGTATAGAGGTTGAGTTTCAGATGACAGGAAAGCATCTACTGCCTTATGAGTGAGTTGGAAATGTGAAACCCACATTATCAAAAAAGGAGGGTTGAAACCATGACACAACCCTCCTTTTTTGTACAATTAAAAATACAATTCTCCCACTTACCCCAGGAAGGAAACCAAAATTAAAGCTTAGAAGAGAGATGGTAAAAAAGATGCAGAAGTCAAGAGAGAGAAGTTTGAAGGAACGGCCTGAACAGAATCAGATGAAATAGTGGTTGAGGAGATTTCTTCATGGGAAAACCTTTTAAGGCAGAAAAATCAAGCTTTCAGAGTACATATGCTCAACCAAACAAACAGAACAGTCCCGTACTTGAAGAATTATGCCTGATTTTATGTGATAAATTGAAGGATAATGTGGAAAGAGCAGGCCACATGATATAATCCTACCATAAAGCATTAAAGCATGACTCAGAAATTTATCCTACAGAAAGTTATTAATAGATCCTCCCTGTTTGCAGAACAGTACAAACATGACATGCAACCCAAAACAAAGGCCTTTATTCTCCCTTTTAACTTGCTTTTTAAAAATGTGGATTACAAAAAAAAAAAAATCTTTAATGATTTCAATGTTAATTTCAACCTACATCCAACAGTGAATAATCAATCTCACTGGCCAATAACTTTAAACTTTGCTTTGTTGGAATTTCTGGAATGTATTTTTTTCTAACTTGGAAAGCTTTAAAGTTTGATAATAGTTGATATTATCAACTGCTTTTGTGTTTTCAAAAAGCACACCCCAAAGACCTGCTATTAAGTGACAGCCCTTCCCCACCCCTCCTACCTTTTTTTTTTTTTAAACTATTCTACTCCCATCATAGCTTCTGCAAAGCACAGTTTATATTTATGGGTAGTTTATCAGCTGCACTTTTTCTTTTAGAACTAAGATTTTTTTAGAAATTACCCTTATGTATTCTAAGGCACAGCTTAAATTAGATGCTAGATTTTAGATGACTCTTTTACAAATGTACGTGTGCATGTATGTTTATTTGTGTATTTAAGAAGATTAGTTTCTACTGTGACAGCTTAAGTCAGTAAAAGAATAGGCCAAAATTTAAAAGAAATTTTAAAAGAAAATGCAAATAATGCAGAAAAAAATAAAAATGAGTAAAATAAAATAGAAATATGATAGATAAAAATGTATTTCATTAAAATTATGACTGTCAATAACAACAAAAGAGATAATATCAAAATTAAGGAAAACTGGGAATTCCCTGGCGGTCCAGTGGTTAGGACTCCTCTCACTGCCGAGGGCCCGGGTTCAATCCCTGGACAGGGGAATTAAGATCCCACAAACTGAGTGGTGGGGTCAAAAAAAAAAAGAACAAAAACTATGGTATTAAATACGGTAGGAGTAAGAAGAAAGAAAAACCATGCCTATGATATGTTAGCTCACCAACAAAGTAAAGCTGTGACCACAGGATAATACAATAATCTGAACGTTACTTTGACCCATATAAGAATCTGATAAGCAGGTTGGGTCTGTTACCAGATGCCCTTTTGCCACCTGTCTTGCGTCAGTGCTCTACAGTCCCCACCTCTTCTAGCTCCCTGGATGACTCCTCTTCATCCTCTAGTTGGACGTTCAGGTGGCCCCTGACATCCTCAGGCTGGGTTAGGTCCTTCTGTGGGGTTCTCGATGCCCCATGTGCATACCCCTTCAATACCACCCTCTATTACAATTGCTGTGTGTTTATCTGTTCCCGCCTCCCCACCACTAGACTGTAGCTAGCCCTGGAGGGCTGGGCCTCAACCTTTATTCATCCTCTTAACACAATACCTAGCAAATAGAGTTTTTAACTATATAAACTAATAAGTCATGTTCTACATCATCGATATGAATTAAAATGGGGCCACATATTAAGAAGAAACCCAGCCACACAACAGATAAAGTTAGGCAACTTGTAGGGAGAATCTGTAGGCTCAGAGCTATACAACTTTATAGCATAAGAAGGGAAATGATTTTTGTGTGACTAGCATATTTATACTTTCTACAAAAAGAACTAATAACACGTGGATCTGAAAGACAAAGAAACCCAAATGGACAGGTATGAGTTAAGGTGTAGAAGCTAATTCATGATGGGATTTAAATTATAAAGGAGTAGTCTCCTGACCCTATGGAGCTACTTTTACTCAGGTAGATATGAATCTGCATTGCAGTGCTAAGGAGACATTTAACAGTGGGAAACCTAACCCAACAGGGATGGGGTGGAGAGGGGAGAGGACACAAGTGCTTATCTTTGCTTGGATGGATCCAAAACCAGAGTGTAAATACTTATGCTCACCTGGAATCTCTTCCTGCTTTAGTAGCTCTGCCTTTCCCTCTCAGCTCTGATCCACTTGTCTAACTGACCTTTACTGGGGAGCAGTGGGCACAGTTCACAGAAGAAAGATCTCCAGACTGCACAGCACTCCAAGCAAAGAGGGACCCGCCTCAGGGCCACAGGCAGCCCTGTTCTCCAAGAACCTACCAGCCCGAGGGAGACCTGATAGAGGCAGGGAACTTTAAGCCTGGGTGCAAACTCTAAACACAGAAACACGCAGCTTGTTTACTTCCAGCAAGTCATTGAAATCTGTGTTGAAAAAACCTTGGCAGCAAAAGAAATGACCTCACATGACCGTGATGGCAAGCGAGAGAAAGAGGCCTGTGTTCAAAGAATGTAAACAATGTCAACAGACTTTTGAAAATCAGCTTCCAGTGAATTTCACAAATTTGGATTCTTGAATACAAATAATCAGAGATGGGATATGGGGCTGGGTTTTCCAACTGAAACATTAACGTTTACAAAATGCAGCAGAACTTTAGAAAAGTTATAGGTCATCCACTGGAAAGACTGTGGCAACCTAACTCAGCTCTGGTTTTAAAATATCCAGACGCTCTGGAAACAATGAGACACACTGACTAGACATTTCATCTTTCCAAGGCACATAAAGAGAGTATCCTGTTTTAGCAACTTTGCATAAATGGACATTAAAGGAGGAGTTGGCACCAACCTCCTTGCTCAATGTTCTGGAAGACAAGGACTGCTGAGTGCTCGGATCTTGGCTTCCTGGTAAGCTCGTCCTGTGACCCAGCTCTCTAGGTGATTACGTGGCAAATGCTGCAGGTGCTAACCTTTTGCAAGGGCCTTAGATAACAAAAGAAAAATCAGACCCCTCAGCACAGGTCTTGTGTTTTTCCTGGCAGCACATTGGTAGCATCAGTCTATAAATTCAACAGCAGCATTATTTTAACATGGAAAGCAGTGAGTGCCCTAGCAGTGCACAGTCTCATAACTGTTCACATAAAAAGAACCACATGCTGAATCTCCTGGTATTTTTTTTTTTTTTTTTTTTGGCGTTACGTGGGCCTCTCACTGTCGTGGCCTCTCCCGTTGCGGAGCACGGGCTCCGGACGCGCAGGCTCAGCGGCCATGGCTCACGGGGCCCAGCCGCTCCGCGGCATGTGGGATCTTCCCGGACCGGGGCACGAACCCGTGTCCCCTGCACCGGCAGGCGGACTCTCAACCACTGCGCCACCAGGGAAGCCCTAGTTCTATGTTTATATCAACATACTAAATTCTGTTTCTGCAAAACTCATAAAGGCATGCTAGAAAGCATGCTTATTAGAGTGATGTCTGTTTGTCCATCATCCTCGAGGGGAAAAAAGTAACATTTCAACAACGGTGTCCTTGAAAGATCAAGCGAGGGCTGGGGATACCTAGCTGCTTCTCCCGCTCCTCACGCCGCTCCCTCGCCAGCCGCTGCCGGTCATCAACGCGCAGCACTGGTGGAGGGTCTGAAAAAGAGAAAAAAAAACATGAGAAGAGGGGTAGATTTTAAGAATACGATATACACTGATAATAAATACGATATACACTGATAAAAAGAGAAAAAAAACATGAGAAGAGGGGCAGATTTTAAGAAACGATATACACTGATAAATATCTTTTTGTCCAGTAAATCTGATGAATGAAATATTACTACATCTTACGTATAGTAACGTGACAACAATTAGTACATGTAACTATACTTTCAGTGATACACTTTATTATAATTTTCCGGAGAATTTCCAAGTATTATCTTCTATTTAAAAATATTACATAAGAGGTTAGATTCTAAGAGATCTCATCACAAGGAAAAAACCCATTTCTTTTTTTTTTTTTTTGTTTAAGATGATGGATGTTAACTAAACACATTGGGATAAACATTTCACAATATAAGTCAAGTCATTATGCTGTACACCTTAAACTTACACAGTTTAATTGATGCTGTATGTCAATTATATTCTCAATAAAACTCAAAAAAATAAAGTAGAATAAAAAGACACACAGCCCCCCCCAAATTTGTGTAAAACATAACTGTGCCCTTGGCTTGTGTTTATCAAACAATATATATGAGGTTTTGTGTTCCTAAGCTACTGAACCTCTATTGTTTTTATGCTTCAAAAAGCCTGTTCCTTAACAACACACAGACTCCTAAGTGAATTTATTATACTAAATAGATGTTCACCAGATAGATGTGAACAGCCCAGCTCTGGAGTCAGACGGGCATGAGATCACTTCCGGTTCTGTCACTCACTTGCTGTGAGATTTGGCCGAATTACTCACGCAGCTCTCTAAGCCTTAAGCTATGATATAGGGTTCATGGGCTTTTCACTTATTGCCTATGAGGATAAAATAGAACCTATCTCACATCATTGTAAGGATTAAATAAAATAATGCTTGCAACAGCGTTAGCACAGTGCCTCGCGCTTGATAAATCTCAACAAATTCATTCATTTACTGAACACACTGCGCCAGGCAGTGCTGTATGTGCGGAAAAGAGAGCTATTAACAAAAAAGACAGAAATCTTTGCCCAAATGGGGTTTGCTTAGGGAAAATTTATAGAATAAATAAGTAAAATATAGAGAGTGAAAAAAGGGGCAATATATAAACTGTTAGATTGCGATAAATGCTAAGGAGATAGCAAAGCAGCCAAGGGGATTGTGAAATGGCAGAAAGGGGAGGTCTGACATTTTGGATAGGTGCCAAGGGAAGTCTAATTGTGATGGAAGCTTCTATGTGTAAAAACCTGATGGAAGTAAGGGAGCTACCCGTGCAGATATTCCAAGAGAGGAAAAGCAAGTGTAAAGGCCCTGAGGTTACGAGTACCTAAGGTGTTCAAGAAACGATATGAAGATCTGAGCCACTGGCGCAGAGTGAGATCAGTAAGTGATGGGGCCAGAGACCTGGGGGCCTGGTGAGGACTCTGGATCATGCTCTGAGTGAGATGCCACCGAGGGGTTTCCGGCAGAGGGTCACATGAATACACTCACTCTGCCTGTTACTAAATCAAAGGAAAAGCATAGTAATAATAATGATGATGATGATGATAATTACACTTAAAATCAGCTTTATTTTCCCTACTTAATTAACATCACAATTTTAAGATCTCTTATTAGAAATAGAAACCTACTGGAATAATACTTTAGAGACAACTGGCAGAGCTTCATCAACAGACTTCAAGGACTTGCATCCCAAATGCGTCTTAAACGTCACAGAATTTGTACATTTAAGCGTAATAAAAATCGTCTAAAAGCACATTAGGACCTACATAAACCTGGCAGTGTGCATCACGGGCAGGACCAGGCAATGATGTTTTATGCTTTTCCTTTGCTTTAAGGTATGCTTTTTCAAAAACTTCATAATATGAACCCCTCACTAGCTCATACTCATTATGATAATTATTTCCCAGATTTACTAATCATTTATGAGATCTCAAATATTTTTTATGTAGAAAAATGTGGCCTCTGGTCCCAAAAGGTTTTCCTCTGACACCAGAAGAGGGGCACGTGGACTCCCCTCAGGCACTTTGTTAAGGATCACAGACAGGGGAGTTTTGCTGTCATTTGTTTTTGGAAGTGACAGCCATAGCAAAATGGTATTTTGAAGAAAAAATGATCTGAGAACAAAAGCCAAAATGAAGTTAGAAGAAAGACTTCCAACAATTACTTATTGCTTAAAAGAAGTCCTTAAATAATGAGGTTTTACTCCCTCATGAATACTTTGATTTTATTATGAAACTTGAAAATCAACTTTATTTATAAAAGCCACATAGGCACATTATAGAAAGTCTGTAAAACAGAGTCTATAAAGTCAAATTTCGTTCATGGAATATGGAGTATGTGACATTTCTAGCTTACTTTCAAGTACTTGTCAAATTTCACACAAAACTTTGAAAAGAAGGTTTTAATAACAACGTATGGGACACACACACTCATCCTCACCTACCTTCTTCCATCCAAACCAACCCTGAGAACTCTAAGTCAATAACTGATGTTCCTGCAGTCGTGAGGCAATACTCAGTTATGCAATGGAATGCTTGCTTGCCTTTTAGATGCATAGTTGGAAAAGAGCAAGGCAAGAGGGGGCATAGTTTACCTCTGATACCTGTGCTATCATTTCATATGACAATTACACTCTTCACAAACTGTATCCTGTCTGGTAACAACTGTATACAACAACAGGCTGTATACAGTTCTATGCAGACATATCAATGAAAACTATAAATAAGGGCAATGCTTAAGAGTCGGATAATTCCCACGGGCCACCTTTATCACTTCAGTACTGATCTCAATCAGTATTTATTTAGAATTAGATTTGAGGAAGTTGAGAACAAATGCAACACATTTCTAAAGTATAAGATGCATACTGACTATGATATGCTAGACAATTTCGGTTGGTTTGGGGACCTGGCAATAGAAAATACTGTAGAGTGAAAAAGGTATTCAGTTTGAATTCTGTTTCCGCCCTTCTGGTCACATTAATAAAAAGCCACTTTGATACTAGAATGTTAATAAACACCCTGTGACAGATGAAAGATGGCTGTGAATGCAGGTAGGGAAGAGCAGAGCCTGGTCAGTTTTGCTCATTGTTATATTCCCCATGCCTAGGACTATACTTGACAGGAAGGAAGGCATTCGATAAGTACTTATTAAATGAGTGAATGAGGGGACTTCCCTGGCTGTCCAGTGGTTAAGACTCTGTGCTTCCAATGCAGGGGGCATGGGTTCAATCCCTGGTCAGGGAACTAAGAACCCCACATGCCAAGGGCACGGCCAAAAAAAAAAAAAAGAGAGAATGAATAAACAAATGGGCCAACAGCTTTAGCTAACTTTCAGAGCCAGTACATCTCCATTAACCTTCACTACTGGGGCAAACTCATACCAGTCTTGTAGTTGACAACAGACTTTTAAAAATGTAAATACTAGCGATTACAATTTTAAGATTTAATAACTAAAAACTGATAAAAATGATCTTTAAAGGTAGGATTTCAGAAAGAAAAAATACAATTGAATAATTCCAAGTAAATAGTGAATTTTCTGTAATTTTTGTCTCCCTCTCATTTCTACCCTCATATCACTTTTCTCTGGAACAGAATGAAGGTATAGAAAATGATTTGACATCACAAACATTTCACATTGTTTCCCAACAGATCTAACGTTGTTAGAATAGAACTGAGTTACTTATTCTCAGATGGAGAAGTTTTAAGAGAAATAGGATTTCGGTGGCGGTAAGCTTGCAGCTACACTCTGCATCCAACTTCCTACCTGTGATGATTGCAAAGTAGAGGGACCACCCAAATGAGGGCACTTTTAAAAGTGAAAGGGCGTGCTGATAAGAGTCTGTCTGTGGCGACGTGTGTAAACCTGGACTATTCTGCAAAAATCGGAAGTAAAGAGTGACCCTCAAAGATCAAGAAAATCAACTCACTTTGACAAGGCTTTTTTCCAAGAACTCACTAGACCTTGACTCCTATCTGAACCACTACTGTTTATACAGTAAACTACTTCTGTTAGGGCTTTTTACAAGGACTTCCATATATTTTATCAGTTTATTCTTCACAATAATCCTATGAGTTAGTCAAGCAGCCAGTCATTCAATGAAGAGTTATTGTGCCTATTTTCCAAATGAGAAAACTGAAGGAAATAAATGCATGTGACTAAGGAAGGTGGCATAGTTAAGTGTCAGAGTTAGGCCTTAAAATCCCATCTTTAACTCAATCCTGTCCCCCCTTTTCACAGCATGGCATCTACAGAGTCATTAGAATCAGAAAACGGCTGGAAGATGACAAGTCATGTTTTCCTCCATGAGGGAAATTTATTTATAAGAAGAAAGTTCTACTGGCTCTTCTAAAGACTTGTGGTGGGGAATAGTAGAGGGATAGGAATTAAGAGGCATTTTTAATAAACTGGAGTTTCTGCTTTTCTCAAGTACGTGCACAGTAGTTCATGAAGAAAATGCAATTTTCTCTTCTAATCAGGTCAAACTTTTACCACTTGGGTTACAATCAAGGACGAGGTGAAATGAGTCCTCTAAGAAATAACTGCTCGAAGCACAGAGGGAATGCATGGGAAGAAGATTCACAGCTTGTTCTCAGGAAAAGTTTCACAGTGGATGTGGCAACTGAGAAGGATCGCCAGAGACACACTTGCTTTAAGAAGTGTGGGTGGGATGGGAGGAGGGTGTTACAGAAGGAGAACAATGTAAGCTTGGTGTTTCCCAAAGTGGGTGGAACAGTGGAGTCCAAGGCTTGATTTTAGGTCATACACAGACAACTTTTTTTGTTGAAGTGTGGTTGATTTAGTGTTGTGTTAATTTCTGCTGTACTGCAAGGTGATTCATTTATACATGTATACACGTTTTTTAATATTCTTTTTCATGATGGTTTATCATAGGATATTGAATGTAGTTCCCTGTGCTATACAGTAGGACCTTGTTGTTTATCCAGGAAATTCTATATATAAAAGCTTACATCTGCTAAAAAACAAACAAACAAACAAACAAAACTTTTACCATTTGGAGGCAGCTGATGGAGTTCTGAAGAAGCATCTCGCACTTCCTCAGTTAACAGTAGTCATAAACAGACTTTGTAACTTTACAAAGTGTCTCTTTTGGACTTGGTTCAAGTATTCACAGCTGAGAGTACCCTTCCCTCTTGGATAACACAAGAAATAGTGTGCACATATTTATAAAACACCACGAGGACCTTCCATTACATGTTTTAAACGTAAAATATTAACAATTTGAATGTGAATAGATGCTTTCTAAATCAGAGATGTTCTAGAGCATAAGTATCAGAAAGTAAAGGAGGGCAAGAAATTTAACTAAAATTTACTGGATAAAAAGGGACACTTTTTCATTGTCAGGATACTTGCATCTGGTTAGGGCAATACTCAAAATATCCCCAAAACAGCATGTGCTTCTTTTCTTTTTAAGTTCCTACAGTAAGAAAATCAACAAAAACTGCTTTAGACAGACATTCCTGTGACTCATATCCCAAAAAATCAAAAGGTTTTACTCAAGCCTGGAACTCCAACTTGGAACCTCTTATGTCACCTTCAGAGATACTCAGGAAGATAACGTGGTGGTTTTAAAAATAAGAGTCTTCTATGTATCTTTGCTATGTGTATACGCAAGAAAGCAGACCCAAGGATACTTAAAAGATGTAATCTGAAATGAAACGTCTCCTCACTGAACTTGACTCTGGCAACATAAATCAAATGGCTTCATAAAGAGATGGCCAGTTGGAGCAGAAAAGATGTTTTTGGCCTCTATATTTCTATGCACTCTGCATATGTCTCTTCTGATCATGGAAATACTGTGTTAGAATGATTTATTTGTATACTGGTTTACTCCACCATACTGTCAGCTAGAGGGTAGGAACTATGTCTTTGAATAGTATTTCCCTACTACCTATACAGTACTAGCACCAGATAAATAAACAAGTTATCGGGATATAAAAGTATACATTGCACAGTAAAGAATGTAGGAATTAGAAGCAATGGTTGATGGGGAGAACAAGGGAAAACCAGTACAAACCATTTAGCTATGCTCAATTCTCATGGTAAAACAAATGGGATTTTCAGGCTAAAGAGCTTCTACTTCTATAAGGATGCTCACTGAAGTATAAGGAACAAAAGTCCACTAGAACAAGCTGCATGAGGACAGGGGCCCTGTTGATTTGCTCATACAGTATCTCTCACAGTCCCAGTCATAGGGCAACTACTCAATAAACATTAGATGGTGGCTGGGCTTCGGGTGGATAGATGGATGGATAAATGAATGAAAATGCAAACTGACTAAATGGGGAAATCTTAGCCTACAAATTAAAACTCCACTGAAACTACACATCATTTGCCACTAATGGTTACTCATGCAACACCTGCAATAGTACTGGTTATTTCTCTCGTAAATGGCAAGCTCAATTTACCTTCTCTGTTCAAGACCTTTTTTTCCACATGGGAAAAAAAGCCCCACAAAACTAGATGCAATAGGGAATGTTTTCTATGGGGCTAGGTACAGTTATTTCCATCTTTATTCTCACTGATTCACTGTTCTTGAGTGACTGGCCTGGATGCAGCAAGAAGTACGCTTCCAAGAACCTCATGGGGTGTTCAATTTGCCTTTACCTTCGACTGTCTCTTATCATCAGACTGTAAGTTGGTCTCTCCCAAGGACCACACAATGGTTGTTGGATACCTGGAAGCAACTGCATTGTCTATTCAATTGTTTGTATTATGTTTACAGAGTGTTTGCTTCGTCGTATCACTGAGTGGAACAGACCATGAATCACAGGCTATCAGATGAAATTACTGTGTAGGTGTACAATCATTGCAGGGAATGGAGAACAAAAACATCATTCTATACCAGCCATGCTGTGTGTAAGGATTTCCTTAAGTGGTGTTTGAAAAAGTCACAAAAGAGATATGCAACAATGCTGGGCATACAGGTACAGAAAGTAGTGTCATATCTATCATTTCAGGCAGAATGGCAAAATTATCTCCTCTTATACACTGCTTGACAGTAAACAGTGCATTCACATACACCATCTCACTGACTGTCAAAATGATTCTGAGAGGTAAGTAGGGCATAGCCTTGAATCTCCATTTTAAAGAGAGAAAATCAAGGTGTGAGAGGTTCTCTGACATATTCATACGAGTCAGTCTGAGTGTGTGTTTTGGTGGCAGGACTGAAACCAAGCTCTCCTAAATTCTAGCATGACTAAGCCCTTTGGGTTAACCTTCCTTTTTCCACAGCAAAGGCAATGCATAGTACCTGGTTTATTTCCTGTGTGGTTGCTATTTTGTCCTGAAATAGCAGAAGCAGGCCGGTTGGAGGCCGCGGTTTTCTTATCTTGCACTTTGTTGCCATCAGGCGCTATACAAATGAGACAAAAGAGAAAAGACATATTTAGTTTCTTAAAATTTATTCAGAAACATTCACATATTCAACATTTACTGTTAACCCTTGTATCAAGTGCTAGGCTAGATTCAGGAAATATAAAGATTAAGCAGCCAACAACCCCTGCCCTCAAGGAGCACACTGTTCAGTGGGAAGAACACATTCAAAAATCAATAGCCCAGGGGCTTCCCTGGTGGCGCAGTGGTTGACAGTCCGCCTGCCGATGCAGGGGACACGGGTTCGTGCCCCGGTCCGGGAAGATCCCACATGCCACGGAGCGGCTGGGTCTGTGAGCCATGGCCGCTGAGCCCGTGCGTCCGGAGCCTGTGCTCCGCAACGGGAGAGGCCACAACAGTGAGAGGCCCGTGTAGTGCAAAAAAAAAAAAAAAAAAAAAATCAATAGCCTTAGCTCAACTAACCAATCCTACAGTGGTGGCATGTTCAGGGTCCACGGAGTTGTTCACCCTGGCTGTCCCAGTTTATACATAAAGCAACTGGCAAGAAATAAGACTGGGATCTAGAGCCTCTGATCTTTGTTCTTAAAAAGGTCATGCATTAGGAACCAAAAAATTCCAAGAACATAACCAAGCAGGTCACCAAAAGGGAAACAGGGAAATAATTTATTAGGATTTTGGAAACGCCTCTAGCAAATGTTCAATAACAAAGATTATTCAAGAGACTAAGGGAAATGTACTCTAGGAAGGGACCGAAGGGCAGAAATATCAGGCAATTCTCTGGTTATATAAAGTATAGGGTCCTTCAGGTAAATTGTTCTTCACACATACGACTTGAATATATTTTTAAAAGATATTTAAAGTATCTTTGCTACTTCTCACAAATCACGTCAAAAACCAAGCCCTTGTTATTCCCTGCCTCCTACCCTCTGCCTTAAAATCTGTTCCACCCAGTCTTCCCCATCCATTCAGGCAACTCCGTTCCTCCAGTAGATTAGGCCCAGAGCCTTGGAATCATCCTTGATTTCTCTCCTCCAATCACTCCCCAAATTTGATCCATTAGTAAGTTCTTACAGCTCTACCTTAAAAAACATCACCTCTACCACTACCTTTCTGATCTCCTCTTCCCTGTGAGACTGCAATATCCTCTTAACCAGTCTCCCTGACCCCACCACTGATCCTCTTCAGTCTATTCTCATCTTGGCAGCCAGAGTGATCCCATTAAATAAGTCATGTCACTCCTCGGTTCCAAGGTCTAACAGCCGCCATCCCACTCAGAGCAAAATTCAAGGTCTGTCCATGGCCTACAAGGTACTATATGGTTTGGTCTTTACCTTGCACCACTTTCCCCCCTAATTACTCTGATAATACTGACTCAGATCATCATACTCAGATCATACTGACTGACTTAGTCCATCTCAGAGCCTTTGCATGTACCTGAAATGTTCTTCCCCCAGATGTCAACACGGGTCTCCCCTTCACTTCCACTGGGACTCTGCTCAAATGTGACATTAGACTCCCCTTGATCTATCTAAAATAGCACCCCTATCACTCATTACCGCCCACTCCTTTTTTTTTTTTTTTTTTTCTGCTACGCAGGCCTCTCACTGTTGTGGCCTCTCCCGTTGCGGAGCACAGGCTCCGGACGCGCAGCCCCAGCGGCCATGGCTCACAGGCCTAGCCGCTCCGCGGCATGTGGGATCTTCCCGGACCGGGGCACGAATCCGTGTCCCCTGCGTCGGCAGGCGGACTCTCAACCACTGCGCCACCAGGGAAGCCCCGCCCACTCCTTCTTACTCTGCTTTGTCTGTAGCCCTTATCCCTGACAGGTTACATATTTATTATCTCCTCCATTAGGCTGAGGGAAATGGCTAATAACTAGAAAACAGGACTCACTGGTTCAAGGTTTTGGAATCTGAAAGGGTGTGACAGTAGTTATGCTTCAGGAAGACTAAATTTAAAAATGGCACCTAAGATGTACTAAAAAAAAAAGTTACTAAATCTACCTTTTACCTCTGAATGAAGAATATACCAAATTATGGCTGTCAATTACATACAGTATTAACTAGCATAGGAAACCACAGACTAAACAGTAGAAAGCATCTTATATAGTATGTTTAACACTGTTTAATTGCCCAGTTTCAAATAATTTGTTGGCTTTAAATATAGGTTCAAACATAAACACTGATTGCTATAACACACACTCTCATCCTACTTGCCAAAAACAAGTTGCCAATCATTACCACGTGGCAGGTAAAGTCCATACTAGTTAGTACTGGCCTATAGTCTCACAATTTTAGAGGTAGCCCCTAAAGACCAAATATTGACTTAATTGGAACTCTGGTGCTCAATATGGATAGAACAACATTCTTCCATATTCTGCAGGGTAATCTTAAAACTGCTCGTAAGGAAGATGAACAGAAAGGAGGGCACACAGATTTGCAATACCTTTATTATTTTCTTTTTATTATATAGCCACCTCCAGCACATAGTAAATAAAGCCTTAACTAGTAAGCTGTTTAAGGGATCTTCTACTTATTATTTTTACTTAAATGAAAGATAATTAGGACCACTTGTGTAGCATATATTTCAAATGTATTCGTTTCTTTCTTGCCTTGGCATATTTGACATAATTTAATCTGTCTGTGGTGATTGAATATCTGCAGTTGCCCCCAGGTCCTGACAACAGACATCAATCCTAGCTAAATATTATGTTACAGTAGACCATGAAGGAGATTAAACACATGTTCAGTGCAAGTGACTTTTCCAAATAATCCTTGATTAATCCCTGATAAAAAGCTTATTTTTTTTTTTTTGGTTGTAATTTGCTTTATCTTGAAACTCAACTGTAAGATATAAATTTCAATTAAACTGGAGGTCTGGTTACTTGAATTCCAATTTATCTACATCTGACTTTTAACAGATCCACTCTAGTTGAACATCTATCTGCCCACTTTTTTGTTTGTTTGTTTTTTTGCAGTACGCGGGCCTCTCACTGTTGTGGCCTCTCCCGTTGCGGAGCACAGGCTCTGGACGCGCAGGCTCAGCGGCCGTGGCTCACGGGGGCCCAGCCGCTCCGCGGCACGTGGGATCTTCCCGGACCGGGGCACGAACCCGTGTCCCCTGCATCGGCAGGCAGACTCTCAACCACTGCGCCACCAAGGAAGCCCTATCTGCCCACTTTGTTATCATTTGGATCTCAGGAATTCATTTCTATCACAAAAGACCTCCTGAGTCCTATTCTTAACAAGA
This sequence comes from Phocoena sinus, assembly GCF_008692025.1. Taxonomy (NCBI): domain Eukaryota; kingdom Metazoa; phylum Chordata; class Mammalia; order Artiodactyla; family Phocoenidae; genus Phocoena; species Phocoena sinus. Next base: position 27,126,502 of record NC_045774.1, on the reverse strand, counting down.
CAAATTTAAAATTGATCTTAAAGTGTGTTATGTTCATATAAAACTGACAGGTTAAATTTAGTAAAATAAAGGTAATTTAAAAAGTTGTCAGGCTATTTAGAGCAAGATTATATACTGTTAATTTTTAACCATTAGGTTGAACATTTGTCTAAAGTTTTCAGGCTAAGTTTCTGCTTTTCTATCGGTCTTTCCTTTCCACCAATGTAATGGTCCTTATTTCTCCAAAAACCATTTTGGTTAACACTCTATCATGGTAAGAGGGAAGATAAACTCAAACAGACCTGGGTTTAGCTGTGAGCCCTGCTACTAACTAGCTCAGTGACCTTCAAAGTTTCTTGACTTCTCTGAATAGGTAATACGGGGGTGAAACTGCCTAACTCACAGGGTCGTTGGGAGAATTAGTTGAAAAGATGTTAAGAACACGGCTTGGCATATAGGAGGTGTGTAGCAAATATTCAGCCCTCCTTCTCTCAGCGTTTACTCCCTTCCTCAAGGTCCTGGGCCTCCCACACTCGGAGGTGTAGCTGTGTGTTTGTTTGTGGGGAAGGTGTGCTTTGGAGCGTTGACCTGGCTCTGCCCCTTAGAAGCTGTGAACCGGCCGCACATCACTTAACCTTTCAGTCTTCATTTCCCCATCTGCAGTGCAGGAAAACACTTTCAGAGTTGTGAAAATTAAATGAGACTGCCAGGCCCACTGCAAGGCTCAATACATGGTGGAAGGTATTTTCGGCTCTCTCCCTATTCCTACACCAATGTGGGAAACCAGGTTTCTAGTTCCTCTGGGCTGTGCTCGCTCATTGCTAACAGGGAAAGCAAACCTGTATCAAACTGGGGACAGTGGTCCTGGGGAGCAGAGTCTGGCTCTGCTGCTGCTTTCAGACGTTTTCAGCTCAGGTACAATCGCGCCTCCTGGGGGCCTCAGGTTGCGGGACTTATTGGTACAGTTTCCACGGTACAACCTGGCTTGGGAAGAGATAATCATCCGTCTTTCTGGGGCTTAGAGAGATGACAGTTTTCTGAGATTTAATACCTTTCAAGTTACTGTCACATTAAGTAAGTGTGAGCCTTAAAAAAAAAAAAAAGAACCCTCAATCGTAATAGGAAAATAAAATCTTCTGAGGTGTTTTTTTTTTTTTTAAACCAAGTGCAGGGAATTTCACTGTTTGAGAACATAGTGAAAAGGGGGAATTTATTCATTTTAAGATTTAAACATTTAAAAATCTGGAAATCCCAGATAACTAGCAGGTAGGATCACATACACTATTTTTAAATTTACCATTAAAATAATACCATTTCTAAAATGACGCAAGTGACTTTCCAGTATTATTTATTTGAATCTCTTTTCTTTCATTTTTCAAAAAAGAAAACTAAGCCATATACTATGACGCTCAATAAGTGTTTGCTAGCCTTACAAAATTTTTATTGATCTTCCTGCTAGCTTGAAAGCTTTATTCCATTAGTGTCACATGTAAGTGTATTAAAGACAAGAGGAAGGATGGAGAGAAGCACCCTTGTGGTCTGGGACTCTGCCTCTAAATCACTCCGCAACAAAATATGCAGGCAGCAGACACTTGGAGCTTTCATCCAGTAACAATTCTGCAGCTCCCGGAAGCGCCACCAATGTGTCTCTGTAATCCACATCCTCTACCATTCATTGCAATGTCTTCCCATAAAGGTCATGGGGTTCCCACTGCTTTGTTTCTATTTTTGGCTGGATGGTCCGGTTGAAGAGTCTTCTCTCCATTGATCAAGAGAACTGGTCGAACAAATGCTTAATTTAGTAAAATGCTTACTCTTGTAAGATATTTATGACTGCGACCTTAAGGACAAGGCTGAGTTTAAACTCACTGAATGATAGGTGGTCTTGACCTCCACAAAAATTATGTACTTCTGTCACCATTATAAAGGGTGGCGTGTGGGCTGGGAAACAGCAAAACTTTAGCCCTGAATTCCCAGCTCTGTCTGATGGGTTGTACTCTGTGGAATCCAGCCCCACAGGCTACACACATAACTTTGGGGGAGTAAACCAGAAGACAGAACGAGAGGCTGAACTGCACGCAACTGTCATTTCTGTAGTTAAAAATGGCTGAATTTTGCAACTTCATCTGTCTCAATCTCATAGTTTCAATCTATCCGTGCAGTAAAAAAGTCAACATTGCAGGCCTGCAAGTGCTGTCTCGCTTTACGTCTTCTTGCTACGATAAATCTTAGCCACAAGTATGATTGTATGCTGAGTCCTGAGTCTTTCTTAGTGCATCACAGAACCTGAATCATAAATAGCTTATTTGAAAATCTGGCCGCAGAATACTGCTCTGGCAACTGAAGAATGTTACTGGTTTAAAATCACAACATATAAAGATCACAGAGTAACTCTCAGGTAATTCAGAGTGTTTCACCTAAAATGTTCTGCTTTATGAGATCTGTTTGCTTATTTGCTTGACAGTTAAAATTTATTCTAATATAGCTGCCAGGAGTATTGTAACATTTAAGTCGTAGCTATTAAATGTTTTATCCAACATTATTTATGAAAGTTGCATCAGGATAAGAAGGACATAATGCAATCTCGTAACTTCTAATGACTTTTCTGATTAACCCACATGATGGAGAGCTTTTCAGTTTAAATTCCCCATAATTGTATGTGAAGTTGTATAGGAATGATCAAAGCCCATGGGAGTCAGCATGAGACAAACCTAGGTTTAATTTCCCACTTCACTTCAGTTTTCTTCACATTTATTCAGTCAACACCCTACTCCGCGGAACACCTTGTGCTCAGTACTGGGAAAATAATATTAAGTGAACAATGCATCTTTTCTATCGCTTTTTCCTTTTCCAGACCCCTGGGAGCTTTTGATTACCCCAATAATTTCTCTTCCTTTAGAAACATTCTTCCCTATCATGGCCTGAAGCACAATCTTGACCTCAGTCACTTGTAAACCTGCATTTATAAACAGTCTTCCACCTCTAAGGAATATATGCTCATGTATCTCTGCTATCACTTGAAACTATGTCCAAATCTGAACTAACTGTCCTCACAAAATCAGCCAACTCAGTCTCCTTGTTACTATCAATGGAACCACAATATTCCCAGGCTCAGAAATGTTATGTGGTGTTTTCAATAAACATTTACAGACTCTCCCATGGGCCAGCCACTGTGCCATGCCCTAAGAATATGAAGATTGTAGGACGTAGTGTCCACCTGCAAGATGCTCATTATCCTTTGGAGGAGACAATATGCAAATACATGCAGTTACAAAACCAGACCAATTCAGTTTTCAAAAATCAATACACTATAGAGGACTAATAACCAAATAAATGGTATAGTATTACAGGGATTCAGAGGTGGGAGGAGGTGCTACAGGGGATAGTAGTGATGGGAAACTTCACTGGATAAAGGTTTTGAAGAATGGAGCGAATCTGTATAAGTGGTGGGGAAAGAGAACACTCCTGGCTGGGACATGGTATATGCAAAACTACCGAGGCAAAAAAAAACGAGAGAGCATCAGGGGACTGACCAGTCAGAACAGTGGGTTTAGTAAGGCAGGAAGTTGAAAATAAGACAAACAGGCCGAGGTCAATGTGTCCTCCAATTCCACGAGTTTGGACTTTATGATGAAGGCAATGGAAAGTCACTGAAGCATGGCCACACGGCACTTCCGGCTGTGAACTACTCTAGCTTCAGTGGACCCTGGAAAAATGAACGGTGAGGCCCAACAAGCCCACTGGAAATGTATTTAAAAAGGTTATCATCTCAATAAAAGGAAATCAGACTAAAACCAGTTATCTTAAGAACTCCACTTTCTGGATAATTTAATAATTATTCAGATTTTTCTATTTACCCTTAACTCTTAATCATAAGAGGTGATTATGTAACCATTAAGGGGAGAAAGTGACACGAGTGACTGTGGTGAAACCTCTGTCTGTAGCTGAAGCATCAGGGAGCAGGAGAGGAGCAGAGTCAGTGTGGCCAGCCTAGCAGGAGCCAGGGCAGCACCACACAGGGACCCTGCGCAGACGCTCCGGGTCTCCTCTGCTTCAGATCCTGCAGGAAATGGGGCCCCAGCCACGAACTCCAGGGAGCAAGAGAGTAGGTAGGAAGAGGAAACACGGAATGGAGGAAGTGTGCCTGGCTGGGAAAGAGGTGGGGTGTTTTTTTTTTAATTTTAATTTTTTTTTTTTTTGTGGTACGCAGGCCTCTCACTGTTGTGGCCTCTCCTGTCGCGGAGCACAGGCTCCGGATGCGCAGGCTCAGCGGCCACGGCTCACAGGCCCAGCCGCTCTGCAGCATGTGGGATCTTCCCAGACTGGGGCACGAACCCGTGTCCCCTGCATTGGCAGGAGAACTCTCGACCACTGCGCCACCAGGGAAGCCCCTGGGGTGTTTTTAAAGGTCATTTTGCAGGCAGGTCAAGAAAAAAATATATGGGTAGATGCTGATGAATATCTTTAATCTTTCATAGACTGCTCAGGATGGGGAAGCAGCCACTTCACTATGCAAACTTACAGGTACTGTGCCATGGCAACGTCTGTAACTAGAGATACTGAAAAACAGTGCCGAGTCTGATTTGCGCCCCCTGCACCAGGATGAACCACTTCACGGTATGGCACAACACCTGGCCACATTTAGCCTGGCAGCAATAAGAACCATGAACTACTTATTCGGCACTCTATCGCTCATTTCTTGTTGCAAAAAGAAATGCAATTAAGTGAGAACATTTGGTAATAATGTGTATCCGAGTCATACACTGCATCTTCCTTATTCACTCTGTTGACAGAAACAATTCAATTGAGACCTTTTTCTTTGCATTTCACACACTCCAGATAGAACAAAAAGTAATGACTTGGCGGCTACACTAGGCTACATTAGAGGCTTGTAAGACCCTGTGGAGGTTTTACAATCTGGAGGGTGCTCATCCAGCAACAACGAAGAGTGACTGAAAGTCACTTTCTGATAAATTCATTTCTTCATCATGAAAAAAAAATTATGACAGCGATGGAAAACGATATTCAGCCAAAAAGCAATTTGTCCAATATGGAGATAATACAAACCCAATGCAAAGACACTGATTTTACAAATATAATCCAATACTGTGCCTAGTTATGTGATGTATGGGAACAGAATTCACCAGAAACATCACTCATCTTCAAAACAATAAGGCATGAAGACGGAAACAGATACATGTAGCTGTTTATTAACAGTTCGTCATCTATCAACTTCGTCTTGGTACTTAGCCAGGTGCAGAACTGTGATAAGTTCTACCAGACCAGAGGAACTTGAGGGCAGGGATGGTGCCTGCATCTTTATAATCCCTGTACCTTTAGTGTTTAGCCCACTATCTGGAATACAGGTGACACTGAATAAATACCTGAAGAAGGAAACGAGAGAGGAAGAGAGGGTAGATGATGTACCCCAAACAAATTGTGGCAAAAGCCCAGGAAGAAAAAGTATTAATGACAAGGTAACTAAAAAGAAAAAGTACACATTCGCCCTTTTTTTTTTTTTCTATGACAAACTGTTTAATGTTCCATAATGTGCAGCTTCTAAGTGAAAAAGGCCCGTTAAAAATCTATGAGCTGGGCTTCCCTGGTGGCACAGTGGTTGAGAGTCCGCCTGCCGATGCAGCGGACACGGGTTCGTGCCCTGGTCTGGGAGGATCCCACATGCCGCGGAGCGGCTGGGCCTGTGAGCCATGGCCGCTGAGCCTGCGCATCCGGAGCCTGTTCTCCGCAACGGGAGAGGCCACAATAGTGAGAGGCCCGCGTACAGCAAAAAAAAAAAAAAAAAAAAAAAAAAAAATCTACGAGCTGTACATTCTGGTATTGGGGCAGCTGGCCCCCTCCCCGGCCGTCCCTCCGAGAGGCAGGGCAGGGCAGGGTACAGGCGCCGTGAGAACATGGTCCTGGGTGTGCTCACCAGCAACACACGCGGGTCAGTGCCCAAGGGTCACGGGGGTGGGGGCATGATATTTACACAGGGGAGAACCACGGACACACGTGTGACCGGAAGACACGAGGGGCACAGGTGACCCGGGAAGCCACAATGCCCCCGTGGAGGTATACACAAGAGATGTGAGTTGGACGGGTGGGCACCACGCATGACGGGCTCAGGACTCCTGTGAGCAGAAGAGGCTGTGGAGCCGGGAGACCTCGTGTGCCAGGGGGAGGGGCAGACGCGAGCCGACCCCATGGGAACTTGGGTGTGCAAACCAGTGCACAGGGGTGAGAACGGAGATGCTCCAAGGTGAGCGACGAGGGAGAGGACACAGATGTGTTCATGAGACCCACGAGATGGGTCCGTGGAGACACGGGGCCACGGGAATTGCCCGTTTTTTGACGGCTGCTGAGACTGCAGCGAAAAAGATGACCAAAAGAATTGTCAGCTCACAGTCATATCACTCCACGTCAGAAAACAAAAGCTAGTTAGTGTCATCTTTGGATGGTTTTGACATTATGTCAGGCAAGACTCAAAATCAAATGACTGTTCTGGCAGCCACGTGTTAGAAAGGTTTGCCCAGTATCACTTATAGTGAGTATCTGGGGAATTCAAGGGTCAGTCTCCAAATACAGAACACTGCCTATACTGCATGGGATAAAGCATGAGACCAGTATAGCCGCTGGCTGGAAACATCAGGCAGGCTACAAAACAGGCATTTCACCTTTGAGGGGCTTGTGAACCCAAAATTTTTTATCCAAAGCCACTTAATTTGTTTTGATAATCTGTTTGTTAAAAAGCCAAAAAAAGTCCACCTTAGCTGAAATGAAGAAAAGCATTTCAGAAAAGCACATGTTCCATATATTTTGTGGAAACAACTGGGAATTAATTCTTAAGGTCTTTTGTTTACCACCAAAAGCAGCTTCTTGATTCGTGTTACAAAGTCCTTCTGATACGTTTAGCTGACAGGAGTAAACACTACACACTTTACATTCAACCCAAAAGGCTTTTATTTAAAAGCAAACAAAAAATAAACAAAAGCTTTCCTCCAGCCAGATGGCAACACTATAAAGAGAATAGAAAATGCTGTATTTTCCTCCTGTATTAATATAAACCAGATTAAGAGGCAAAAGCCTTTTCATCCTCATGGGTGACGTACGTTCCTGGCGATTTATCACCAGTCACAAGGCAAGCTGCTACACAAATGATCTCTGCCCCATAATGTGAATAATGTTTATGATTAAGCAAAGTCCAGGTCAAAGTAGAGAAAAGAGGTGAAAACCCTAACCATATTGTTTTCCAGTCTCACTGAGAAATGGTAAATTACAGGTTGTAGTTCATTGTCTAAATTTCAACAGCTGGGTAGGGAGTTTATCAATTAGACCCAATTAGATTCAATTTAATTGAATTCAATTAAATTCAATGTGTAATTAAAAGCAACTGTTTAAATAACTTGGGAAAGAAAAATAATTAGAACTCAACTTTATTATCCTCGCCTTAATTAAAGTAACCAACTGAAAGAAGTTTTTACTTTTAACAGGATTACAACTTGAAAGAAAACTAAAATGGCTAATGCTAGTGTTTTACAACATGAGTTTTGGCCACAAAACAGAAAAGATTTTGTACTTAAATGCAAAATATAATTATCAAGGTAGCAAATGTACAGTTCTCAGAAAGAATCCCGAATAAGCAGTGGGCTTCGTTTTGCAAAGAAACGTGAAAGTAATTTTAATCCTTTGAGTATTAGCTGACTGAACGAGTTTAATCTGTGCTTCACATAGACACATGGCTGCAAAATACGAATCATTACTCCCTCCTCCTCTGCAGAAAACGGCAAAATACTTAACTTTAAATTTTCTTATGTTAACACTGAAAAACTCAGTAGGAATGAGTGGTAAATAATGAAAGATTAAGTTCATTCCAATTCATTTCAGGTAATTATTGAACATTTAGCTTAAAGGTTAAGACGATGGGCCGACCCAGTTTCACCATGCTGTCTTATGGGGGCAGTCATTTCTACATCTGTGACCTTATTTGTTTTTCTTCTCTCCTTGGAACATCAGCCTTACCATCTCTCCAACTATTTAAATCCAATCCATCTTTTTTCTTTTTTTAAAGAAAAATAGCCTTTATTTCTGAGTTTTAGGTTTACAGCAAAATTAAGCAGAAAGTAGAGAGAGTTCCCACGTACCCTCTGCCTCCACCCATGCACACTCTCTCCCACCAACAACATCCTGCCCTGAGTGGTACATTTGCTTCCCTCGATGAAGCTACACTGACACATCATGATCACCCAAAGTCCATAGTTCACATTTGCGTTCGCGTTTGGTGTTGTTTTGGGTTTGGACAAATGTATAATGTCACGTATGCACCATGATAGTGTCATACAGAATCCAGGCCATTTTTCGTAGTCCAGCTCAAGTCTCTTTCTCATGACATCTTTTCTAGCTATTCGTATCTCCAACATATTTCTTTCTTTTATTACACTCCAAGGCTGCCCTGCACTACTTAGCATTTGATTTCATTCTATCGTACATGAGGTTTTTTGTTTTTGTTTGTTTTTTTGCGGTACGCGGGCCTCTCACTGTTGTGGCCTCTCCCGTTGAGGAGCACAGGCTCTGGACGCGCAGGCTCAGCGGCCATGGCTCATGGGCCCAGCCGCTCCGCGGCATGTGGGATCCTCCCACACCGGGGCACGAACCCGCGTCCCCTTCATCGGCAGGCAGACTCTCAACCACTGCGCCACCAGGAAGGTCCCGTACATGAGTTTTGAATGTTTATTTCCAAAAGGTCAAAATACTGATAATCTCATGAGAGGCGAGGCAAAAACTGTGCTTTATAGTAAAAAAAAAAAAAAGGGGGGGTGGAGGGAATGGTTGATGCAATATTTCTCGGTTGGAAATTCATACTGCAAACTTGCATAGCGAAGGCTCTGGGTCAATCCATGCTGGTTGCCCAATAAATATCTATTCTCTGATGCCTCTTTTCTAACAGAACCCCAGTTAGCCACAACACACAGTTCTGGCCAAAACGTTGAAAACAAGTTGCTGGTGGGGTTTGTGGGAATGCTCCTCAGAGGAGAAGCAGACACAGGTGGGTTTGTTCCTTCCCGCTCCTTTTCTTCCTGCCTTGAACCTGGATGTGATGTTCAGGGCAGAGCATCTGCCTTGTAACCAGGAGGCAATCACGAGGGAGAGGCTATAGGAATAATAGAGATCTGGCCCTGCCATTTTTAAGCTGCTGAACAAGTACTAGCAACGGTTCACTTCCATGTTTGATGTAGGTAAGAAAAAAAAATTCCTAATTTGTTTAAATCACTTTTTTTTTTCTGGATTCTGCAGTCACCATTAAAAGCAATCCCTAAGCTGACAGAGTTCTCACTAACTACAGAATGAAGTCCAAGCGTCTTAGCTTCCAAATATCTTCCAAACTTTGGCCCCAGCCCACCCTGCTAGCTTCCGCTTCCTCTATTCCCCAACAATCACCTCTCCCAACCCAGTCAGACATCACTGAGGGCTGAGGGGATGCTCCAAAAGAGCTCTGAAGGTGGGTGAGATTCAGAAAAAGCAGAGGATTTAATTTAGGTGGGGGAATGGGGGATAATAAAACGCTACAAAGGGCAGTGATGAACCAGAAAGGAAAACAAGGCACACAAAACTAGGTGGTGGTTAGACGATAAAAATATCTCGTACGTGTGTCTTAGAGAATGGCTTTTCATTCAAGGCATTCACAAGCAGGCTCGACACTGGGGAGTCTGGACGCACTTTGGATTTCAGCACCGCCTTCATTTGGTACATCATAACTTACTCCAATTTCTTCCAGAAGTCAGAAAGCAAAACCGGGGCTGCTTCATTATATTAAAGCAGATCCGCATTTAGATTTGAAAAACAGCAGGAGGAGCAAAATTAGCAGGAAAAAAAAAAAAGAGCAAAAGATGCCAGATCAGGGTTTTGCTTGTTTTTTTAAAATAAATTTATTTATTTATTTTTGGCTGCATTGGGTCTTCCTTGCTGCACGTGGGCTTTCTTTAGTTGCAGCGAGGGGGGCTCCTCTTCGTTGCGGTGCGCGGGCTTCTCATTGCCGTGGCTTCTCTTGTTGCGGAGCACGGGCTCTAGGCACGCGGGCTTCAGTAGTTGTGGCTCACAGGCTCTAGAGTGCAGGCTCTGTAGTTGTGGCGCACGGGCATAGTTGCTCTGCGGCATGTGGGATTTCCCGGACCGGGGCTCGAACCTGTGGGCCCTGCATTGGCAGGCCGATTCTTAACCACTGCGCCACCAGGGAAGCCCCCAGATCAGGGTTTTAATAACATCATTTGTGATAGAAATCCATTCCACAGGAATTCAAACAACTTAGAAGCCGGCAGATTTCTGAAAAGAATGTAAAGGGTTCCTCCAGAGCAAATCTAGTCATCTAGAATAGCTCTTGATAATTTCTTAGCCACAATTCTCCTTCTTTCCAATGATCTAGTAACCTCAGGCCCTCTATACAACTGCTTATTGACTGCACAGAAGACTCACAGTTTGGCTACAGGACTGAATTACATTTATAGAATTGCTGAGAGAGAAGGTATCAGAGTAGGTATTAATTGTACACTTGCCTATAACAAGAAATAAAAATTTCAACTGATTTATTTTTAAAAATAACATTTATTAGCTTTTCTATACTATACAAAGACTATGAAGATAAAAATTTGAAAGGTCCATAATCCCCTCACCTGAATAACCCATTTATTCTTTTTATCTAAAAAAGAAATGTCTATCACACGGTTAGAAAATTCAAGTAGTACGTAAAACTGTAAATTAAGAAGTAAAAGCCCCTTCCAAAAATGTATGTGCATATATGTTTGCATTCAACTTATTCAAAACATCAGGATACTTGCTCTTCTGTTCCTTTCTTTTCTCATTTGGTAGACAGATTTATTTATTTATTTGGGCAGGCTGTGCCGGGTCTTAGCTGTGGCATGAGGGATCTTTAGTTGTGGCATGCAGACTCCTTAGTTGTGGTATGCATGCAGGATGTAGTTCTCTGACCAGGGGTCGAACCCGGGCCCCCTGCATTGGAAGCGCGGAGTCTTACCCACTGGACCGCCAGGGAAGTCCCTCAAGTTCACTCTTTAATTGCACTGCATTTCGTCATTTCCAATACAGGCCTACAGTAATCAAATATCAGTAATCCCCTATCTCACTTTCTCTGTAACTCCAAGTTCTCTGAATCTTCATTGCTGTGTGAGAACACAGCCCTAATTGAGTATAATTTATATTCAACACCAGCACTTGATCCCTTGCCCCAGAGTCGGTGTATTCATCTCTTGCAGTTTAGGTCTCTCTGCTTCTGCCAGCCTGGACTCTACTGAGAAGGCAACCACTCCCAAGGAAGAGGACTATCAAGAAAGCTCCAAGACGACTTTACTTTCCTGGGAGACAGGGGAAAGCCAACAAAGGCAGGAATGGGATCTGCCAGGAGCCACAGTGTTCAGTCTCAATCGGAAGCTTACCAACTAGGTTTGCTCCGTGTGGGTACATCTACCACTTCCCCTCTCAGCTTTGCAAGCCAAATCTGTATTGGTTCAAGCTGTGGCTTCTGCCAGCTCTGATGGGAGACACTGTGGGCTGGGCTGGAATCAAACTGCTTCTCTGGCACCTTCTCTGCATAGGAAACGTAGCAGTGCAGCAAAAGTAGAAGAATACTTCCTGGCCACTTCTGTGCCCACCTCAAAGCCAGAATCATAGGCTGTTAAACGGGGAACTGCTGAGAAGAGCAGAAGGCTGACGACACCTGCAGTGACAGAGCACTGACTCCCACCTTGGGAGCTCTGCACAGATGCTGTACTAGGACTCACTCTGCTAGTGACTTTCAGGGGTATGTGGCTTGTGATGTGAAAATACATTCGACTCTATTAGGTAATTAAGACTATCATCCTGGAGTGCAAAAAATGTGACTAAGCTAAGACCTTGGTATGCTTAGAGCAATGACCAGAGACTCAGTATCAGGCCAAGGAAAGGGATTTAAATCACAAAGCATCCCTTCAATCTTCTGCAGGAAAGAAAAAGTGAGACTCAGAACATGGTGTTCTGCTCTTTATTATCTTTCTACTAGACACAGCATTCTATCTGTTCAATTTCTTTAACTTGCAACACTCAAAACGTCCCCAAATAGAGGATCTCAAATTTTGGAACCTATCAAATACCTAAAAGTAGTAACGAGCGAGAACAAAAACGAAAGGAAAGGATCCAAATCTGAAAAGAAACAGGCCTTTTACAGAGGGCTGCCAACTCACAAAGGCGACTGGGTGGCCGGTGTGACAACCTGACAAACGGTTATCAGGCCGGAAAGACTCTTTACAGGACGCTGATGACCATTTGGTTTACAGGCTGCAACTTATATGCTTGTTTTCCCATACGTATGTTCATTTGAAGGATGCTACCATCCATTTCAAACAAGAGAATCCAATTACAAGTTCTAAATCTGCCTAAGCTTTAAGGTCTTTCGGGGTCACGAAGAGCTAAGCCAAAACTAAGCTGATAAACTGACTCCTTTCTTCGAAGTGACTTTGGGATGCACCTTATGAGGCCATTTCTTACTTGACAACCTCCATCTGGGAGTTGGGAGCTAGGGTAGCTGGAGAAGCCAGGAGGAGGGTAAATCTGTATAGCTGCCGTTAGCCAGGCTGCTCCCCTTCCATTCCAGGGAAGACTGGCCTCGGTACTGGTCATTGGTCACCAGCCACCGGACTTGAATGTCTCCCCACCCTGTTCTTTAACCAAGAACCTGCTTCTAGACCACCAGCTCTGTTTTCAGAATTCCAGTGGAATCACTGTCAGAAAGGAAAATATTTAAAGAAATATCTGAGCTTTCTAGTGAGGTGTGAATAAATCTCAGTGCAGTCTTGGAGTGCCCCCTCAAACCTGCCACTTTGCCTAGATGTGCCAGGGAAAATCTAGGAGGGACAGAGAACCATGATTTCTTTGTGGTTTATACAAATGAAGCACAAGCTCAAGACCTCTGCAAACACTTGTTATTCTACCTCCTTTGTTTTATAGCAGTGAAAACGCTTGGAAAATTTTCAAAAGGGTGTGTGCTTTCTGTAAATAGCGAGGTAGGGAGAGGCTGTGATACTGTTTAGTCTTCATGTAGGCTAAGGAAGGAGAGCAGTTATGGATGGGTGACGACAGGGCAGGGAGAAGGGACTGGGAGAGGGAGAAAATCAGCTTTCAAAACAGAATATGAGCAATGTAAGGGTAGATCATTGTACTATTAGAATAGATGTTTAGAAAGTGTTGAGTGCATAACTGAGTTTTTTTTTTTCATAGAGATTCTATGATAACATTACTAGATAACAGGTTAAATAGGCTTTTGTGGGTTACCAGTTGCACATGCAATATTTTTATAACGTGAATGTGTTCCAGCTTTCAAACAGCCGATTCATAAATAAACTCTGGAACACAACCCATATATCATCAGGAATTGCTACCTTCTCTTTAAGACACTACAGAAGTCTAGCAAATATGTATAAAGCAAAGGTCATAGGTGATCACATTTTAGGACTAGTTGAGAAAGGAAGTTCACTTAATAAGCGTAATTAGCCATTTCAGTTTTTTAAATGTCTGAAACAGTCATTCATATTTTCCTCAATTCATTACCTCTGGATATGCTATTCAGTTTTCTTTAGGCAAGATTTTTCTGGCAGGCAGGGCTGAACCTGACTTTGTAAACAAATATTCTGTAGCAAAATTATGGCAATTACTAATGCCTGACAAAAACTCCATTTTTCATATGTCTAAAAGATAAACTTTTTCATCATCTGAAAACACCATGGATAAGCATTTACTCCACCTCAAAGCAGGAACGGGAAAGATGAGTATGGCTGATGCCACACTTGTTTTCATACAAGGAAACACTTACCTTCTCTAACTCACCAGACTGATTTTAGAGCATCTTAATCATTAAAAAAAATCACATTAAAGTCATATGTGGGGCTTCCCTGGTGGCGCAGTGGTTGAGAGTCCGCCTGCCGATGCAGGGGACACGGGTTCGTGTCCCGGTCCGGGAAGATCCCACATGCCGCGGAGCGGCTGGGCCCGTGATCCATGGCCGCTGAGCCTGTGCGTCCTGAGCCTGTGCTCCGCAACGGGAGAGGCCACAACAGTGAGAGGCCCGTGTACCGCGAAGAAAAAAAAAAGTCATATGTGGGGACGTCCCTGGTGGCACAGTGGTTAAGAATCCGCCTGCCAGTGCAGGGGACACAGGTTCGAGCCCTGGTCCAGGAAGATCCCACATGCTGCGGGGCAACTAAACCCGTGCGCCACAACTACTGAGCCTGCGCTCTAGAGCCCACGAGCCACAACCACTGAGCCCACATGCTACAACTACTGAAGCTTGCATGCCTAGAGCCCCTGCTCTGCAACAAGAGAAGTCATGACAATGAGAAGCCCACACATCGCAACGAAGAGTGGCTCCCACTTGCCTCAACTAGAGAAAGCCCGCACGCAGCAACGAAGACCCAACACAGCCAAAAATAAAAATAAATAAATTTATAAAAATCATATGTGGACGTTGGCCTTCAGAATGATCAAATTAATGTGTGATCACATTAAAAATGAGCATCTAAGTCTTTACACTGAGTAACCAGTCACATACAATTTTTGCTGTATCTATCCTCTGTAACAATACATCAGCCTTGGCAATGCGAGCATTGATGACACGATGGTATAACTCCACCATACGTGGAGGTAGGAATAAATACAAATGACATCATTATGTTTCATCTTCATCACCTAGGCTGATTTTTAAATCCTCCATGTGTATGCACCCTGTGCTGGGCTAGACTAGGTGAGTTAAATGGGTTAAACAGGTGAACTTCTGAGACCTCTTGACTGCCTGAAATTCTACTTGTATATCTGGTAGAGCAACATCTCTGTAACAAAGAAAAATGTTTTACAATGACATACATCGCTGTCAGAAACACTATTGCCCCTGGCAGAAATACTATGGAAGGTACATTCTATTATCTTCAGTTTCAGCAGAGAACTGCCTCCTTGTCCCTTTCCTTCCTCCTCCACTAACTTCCAAGCAGTATGGTCTATGTTGGAGGTGTGGCTGCTTCCAGTCTGAGCGAGACCCCCATGATGAGAGCCCAATAGTCCCCCTCGGACTCCTTGGTAATTGAACTGGATAAGGTCTGGCACCCACTCATGAGAAGCCTGTACCAGAGAGAGCATCTCAGCACTCTCCCAGTGTTGACAGAGGGTGGACTTCCCTACCTCCATCCTCAGAGCCCTTGGCCCACTCCACAGAGATGCCCAGAAGCCAAATAGCTTTGCTCCTAAGACTTCTGTTTGCGGACACATCACTCCACCCTGGAGGAAAGCCAGCACCATCTCTGTGAGCAGTTCCCTAAAACTCACTGCTACTTAGAGCAATTGATATAGCTGCTGCCTTTGCTGGGGTTACACAAATACTGACACTGGTCTGACTTACATCAACCTGAGGTCATTTAGCTAAATTTGCATTTAAGAATGACAGTTTCATCTAAATTTTTAGGGACAGAGAGAGAATTTAGTCATTTCATAGGAGCCTAAAATGAACACACAAATGGCAACACATTTTCATTTTCATTGATCTGGAGATTATTTTAAACCAGCTTTAAAAGTTTGTTGATTCTCCTTTCACTAGGAAAAAAAAAATCTTAGCCCGTTTATAAAACTTGACTTTAAGAAAAAGCTTAAGCTGAGTATAAAAGCTAGCAAAACTATCTCAATAGTATGTAATGTCCAAAATGTTGATTATAAATCTTCACATCTAGGTTTTAGATTATTATAAACCTTTTTAGATTACTTAAAACCATGCTTCAAATTCTAATTAGAAACGTCCAGTTTAGTACCTGCTACTTCTGCTCATTCCACTCTCCCCAGCAGGCTTCTGGACTCTTATCTAGTATCGGATTAACTCAATAGGGAAAGAAAAGTAGCCTGAGGCGAAGCTAACAAATGAGAAAACACTAAATGTAAAAAGGGAGAAACACAGACTGTTCATTATAAAAACCAAGCTCTAAAAAGTTAAATAAGATAGCACAACCACAGTAGAGGGGAAAAAAAAATACATTAGTAACAGTTAACAAAAGCAACAACTGTGAGAGCCATTTATCAAGCGGCATCTAATGTAATAAGCACTGTGCTAGAGTCTTTACATCCATCACATCTAGTTCCTATAGGTACCGCGTAAGGTAGGCAATGAGCACCCCCACGTTACACTGAAAACACAGAGGCAGAGAAGAGTAAGTGGTCAGAATCGGGTATGGATCTGCCGTGGCTTGCCTCCAGAATTTGTGTAGTTTTCAGTCACCATGCTGATTTTTGAGAAAAGGGTTAGACAAACTCACCTGCTAGACTACCTGGAGAATAACTGAGACCTGGTCCTGGGGCGTGAGAAGAGCCAGTGGCTTTTTCTTGTTTATTTTTTTTTATGATGAGAAAAAGCAATAAGGGGGCCTCATCCCTCTGATGACCTATCTTGACCCTAGGGAGAATCTGCATACCTGCTTTGTGAAAGTTCAGCCCTGCATGGGCAAGTACACATGAAGTCACAGTAGTTCTACTATTTCCTGGTAGTTCATAGTACTAATGAATTCATAATAAAGCCACAGTTAGTTTTAAAGAAAAACAATGGTCTCCAAGTCTACAGAAACAGAAGCAAGACCTTCAGTGAAATGCTAGGAAAATCCACACGGGATGAAATCATATTCCTCTTTCTTAGCTCTTGCTCTCCCCATCCCTAGCTTAATTAAAAGGTATAAAATGGAGAGAACAATAAACAATTCTCATAGCAATCTGACAGTAGCTACAAGATAAATGTTTCAACCCCGTTCTTTGCCCAAATTCAGGCTATAGAGTACAGCTGATACACGCAGCTCAGTCTTAAATTGTACTAATTTGTATTTCATCAAAGTGAGAAGTTAATTTTATGTTCAACTGCACTGTTGATCAGTTAATACCTAAACCCATGTGGAGGATGCATCAAATCTTCGGGATGCATTCAGGAGCCTCAGGGCCATGCAGCTGCTGTTTTCCAGAAATAAAAGTAACAAGTCCATTGTCATTTTTTTTTTCCTTTTCACTTTTCAAAATGAAATGCAGCTGCTCTCAAACCCTCTATACAGTTGATCCTTGAACAACGTGGGTTTGAACTGTGCGGGTCCACTTATATGTCTATTTTTCCCCAAAGTAAACACTATAGTACTACACTGTCCGTGGTTGGTTGAATCCGAGGATGTGGAGGAAAGCTTGGACATGGTTCCCACTAAATTCACTGAGCTGTCATAAGAAATTGCCATTTTCTAGTTCAGGATTATATTAATATTGGGGCTGGCCAAAAAGTTCGTTTGGGTTTTTCTGTATCATGTTACAGGAAAACCCAAATGAACTTTTTGGCCAACCCAATAATTGAGTAGACATTAAGTAACTTTAAAGAAAGAATAAATTTATTTTTTATTTTAAAAAAAGTTTTGGCTGTGTTGTGTCTTTGTTGCTGCGTGCAGGCTTTCTCTAGTTGTGGTGAGTGGGAGCTACTCTTCGTTGCGGTGCACCGGCTTCTCATTGCGGTGGCTTCTCTTGTTGTGGAGCATGGGCTCTAGGCGCGGGCTTCAGTGGTCTGGCACACGGACTCAGTAGTTGTGGCACACGGGCTTAGCTGTTCCACAGCACGTGGGATCTTGCCAGACCAGGGCTCAAACTGGTGTCCCCTGCATTGGCAGGCGGATTCTTAACCACTGCACCACCAGGGAAGCCCTATGTAATTCTTTTAAAGACAATATAAGCCAGGAAGAAAGGAAATCTTGGTAAGATAGTGATAAGATGACAAGTTTGAGAGCCTGAAGCTAATGAAGATAAATAGGGAGTGGCTGGCTTAGTCATCAGCTTCATGCCCGGTCTCGCTCTGTCTATGAAGGGTAATCTTGCTGATGGCCAGTCTAAATATCGTTAGATTCAATGTGGACTCAGTTTACTGCAATGGGCTGCTGGTAGGGCCGGGCAGGTTCACTTGGTTGGCTAGAGCAGAAGTTTGAATGCCAAAGCATGATCCACGTACTGACCTGGTGGCACAGAATCACAGGCGAGTACAATAAATAATGGGTGAGAGGCATGAGCTGGGTGCTTATAGATGTAATTACTCAGCAAAATATTTAATGAGCAGGCGTCATTCTAAGCATAATAACACAAGGATAATGGTAGCGAAGTTAACGTCTCTCAAGACAGATAGAAATAGATAATTAAAATATAACGAGGTAAGTACTGAGAGAGAGGTATGTATGAGATTCTATGGAGGCACAAAGGTAAGGGAGGCTTCCTGGAGTAGGCGTGCGGGTTGGGGGCACTTCTGGTCAAGGAGAAGGCAAGATAACCAAAAGCAGAAAGGAATTTGCCCATTACAGAGAAAAGGGCAGGGAGATGCATCAACTTTCAATCATGCTGATGTGAAAGCCTGTCAACTTCTTTTATAAATGAAAGATCGTATCTTTTCTTTATTCCTTTAAAAATACTTTTCTTGTAGTGTTTTTTTTTTCACTTGTTGCAAGGAGGAAACTATACATTTCACATCACATTTTTACTGCTTCATAATTTTAGAGTATGGGTCCAAGGACACAAAACTGTCAAAGGTAGGGGGTAAGCCAAATATTAAAATAAAATTATTTTATCTTAAAAAAAGTTGTTTTACTTTAATGATCATTTTGCTTTCGGATTTTTACGCTCAATAAGTACTCGATAAATTTTAATATTTTATATTCATTTTTTCCCTAATGTAGAGCATCAAAACCACTTATTTGCCACCCTATGATGTTGTGCTGTGTACTACAAAAACAAAATAAACGTTTTTATTCCAGGAATTAATATAAAAATAATGATAAAATTAAATCATTAAAGTTCAATGCTTTTCTCATGGAATTAATGGTATTCTCATAACAGTCTCCTTAGTAGATCTAATAATTTTGTCTTTTGGTCACTTCACGATTACATTTTATTGTCTCAGTATATGGGAAGCTATTTTCTGCCTCTCCCATGCCCTTATTTAGGTCATGAATACCCTTGCAAATCTCAGGAAAGCCTTTGGCCCCTTACCCTGAAAAGCTGTCCATGTAACTTCAGAAAGTTTCATGGCCCCCAGGGACGGATGGTCAAGCACCCGCTCACCTCCTGTCACAGCAGAAGGTGCCTTAGGCGGCTACGAGTTCCAAACTACAAAGTGAAACTTCCTCATTTCTTGACATGAATTTTTTCAATTAATCTTTAAAAACATGATACTTAAAATAGTTCTTATAGAACAAGCTTTCAAAACACTTCTCATTTGAGGGTTTGTAGAAAAACCACCTATGGGCCTTTAACACAGAGATGTCCATGTCTCACCCAGACCTACTGAACTGCGATCCTAAGGCATTAAGTCTTAGCTGTACAATTTTTTTTTTTAACATCCTTATGGGGGTATAATTGCTTTACAATGGTGTGTTAGTTTCTGCTTTATAACAAAGTGAATCAGTTATACATATACATATGTTTCCATATCTCTTCCCTCTTGCGTCTTCTTTTACTTTTATAATGGACTAAAAGTTGGTTTGTATTTATATTTTATAAATAAGAGCATTGAGTTTCAGTAAGTTTAAGTAATTTGCCTCAGGTCACACAGCTGGTAAGCGCCATACATTGACTTCTTTTTTTTTTTTTTAAACATCTTTATTGGGGTATAATTGCTTTACAATGGTGTGTTAGTTTCTGCTTTATAACAAAGTGAATCAGTTATACATATACATATGTTCCCATATCTCTTCCCTCTTGTGTCTCCCTCCCTCCCACCCTCCCTATCCCACCCCTCTGGGCGGTCACAAAGCACCGAGGCGATATCCCTGTGCCACGTGGCTGCTTCCCACTAGCTGTCTAGCTTACGTTTGTTAGTGTATATATGTCCATGACTCTCTCTCGCCCTGTCACAGCTCACCCTTCCCCCTCCCCATATCCTCAAGTCTGTTCTCCAGTAGGTCTGTGTCTTTATTCCTGTCTTACCTCTAGGTTCTTCATGACATTTTTTTCCCCTTAAATTCCATATATATGTGCTAGCATACGGCATTTGTCTTTTTCTTTCTGACTTACTCCACTCTGTATGACAGACTCTAGGTCTATCCACCTCATTACAAATAGCTCAATTTCGTTTCTTTTTATGGCTCAGTAATATTCCATTATATATATGTGCCACATCTTCTTTATCCATTCGTCCGATGATGGGCACTTAGGTTGTTTCCATCTCCGGGCTATTGTAAATAGAGCTGCAATGAACATTTTGCTACATGACTCTTTTTGAATTTTGGTTTTCTCAGGGTATATGCCCAGTAGTGGGATTGCTGGGTCATATGGTAGTTCTATTTGTAGTTTCTTAAGGAGCCTTCATACTGTTCTCCATAGTGGCTGAACCAATTCACGTTCCCACCAGAAGTGCAAGAGTGTTCCCTTTTCTCCACACCCTCTCCAGCATTTATCGTTTCTAGATTTTTTGATGATGGCCATTCTGACTGGTGTGAGATGATATCTCATTGTAGTTTTGATTTGCATTTCTCTAATGATTAGTGATGTTGAGCATCCTTTCATGTGTCTGTTGGCAGTCCGTATATCTTCTTTGGAGAAATGTCTATTTAGGTCTTCTGCCCATTTTTGGATTGGGTTGTTTGGTTTTTTGTTATTGAGCTGCATGAGCTGCTTGTAAATTTCGGAGATTAATCCTTTGTCAGTTGCTTCATTTGCAAATATTTTCTCCCATTCTGAATTTTAAATAGCTCCCTTGAGGAGTTTGATGTACATCCCTGATTTAGAACCAGTGGATTAGGGAATTTAAACTAGGATTCGTCTCCTACAGGCTTAAGTGATTTTTCACATTTTTCATTCCTTGGCAAAAAAAAAGCAAGTCTGGGTTTCCTGGACTAATACTTTAAGACAAGTTGGTGGGCTTTGGTCTTCCCCGGCTCAGCAGGCTTCAATCTGGGGTATGCATGCTCCTAAGGGTAACTGACGGCTTTCCACAAAAGGATTTTAACCTTTTTTCTGCTTTGTATTCCTTTGGCAAAGGTCAGGCCAGATCCCTTCTCAGGATAATATCTTTAAATGAATAAATGAAAATACGTAGCATTACAAAAAAATACATATTTAAATTATATTTAGGGACTTCCTTGGTGGTACAGTGGTTAAGAATCTGCCTGTCAATGCAGGGGACATGGGTTCGAGCCTTGGTCCGGGAAGATCCCACATGCCGCAGAGCAACTAAGCCCTTGTGCCACAACTACTGAGCCCACGAACCACAACTACTGAGCCCGCATGCCTAGAGCCTGTGCTCCACAACAAGAGAAGCCACCACAGTGAGCCGCCCGCGCACCACAATGAAGAGCAGCCCCTGCTCGCCGCAACTAGAGAAAGGCCGCATGCAGCAACAAAGACCTAATGCAGTCAAAAATAAATAAATACATTAAATTTAAAAAATAAATTATATTTAAAAGCTTATCAAGATGTTAAAAGGTCTGTACTATAGCTATATATGTGCTTCTTTATTAACCCATTAAATATCACGGTCTAGAGGTATGTCTCATAACTGCCATGATTTCAAGCAGTTATCTGTTTAAACTGCCTTTTGAGCTATCTGAAACAACTGTAATGTGTAGAAAATATCTGACTTCTGTTAATGCTAATACTGCTGTAGGGTTTTTGCTCACGTTCATAATTAAAGGAAATGTTCAGCTAAATCCAAAAAAGAGGGGATATATGTATATGTATAGCTGATTTACCTTGCTATAGAGCAGAAACTAACACAACATTGTAAAGCAACTATACTCCAACAGAAATTAGTTTAAAAAAAAAAAAAGGAAATGTTCAATTTCCAGAAAAGGTTATTGGAAATAAAGATGCAATTATTTTCTTCATTCAAATTCACATACTCCAGGTTAAAGAATCCTTGTTAAAGGGAATACATGTACATGGAGGGTTTTAAGGGAATCAGTTCCCAGATTCTTTCCTAAAACCTTCTCACCTTGCTTTTCACATTCCCCTTCTCCCACTATCATAAGAAAGGCACACCATTTATGCATCTTGAATATATGTGGCTCAAGGTCTGTGGTGTAAAAACTCTGAAGTGTAACCAAAGGAACAAGGAGAAGACACACTGCTCCTGAAGAGGGGCCACTTGTGAACAAGGCAAGAAATACTACGGGAGCAAGGCCTTGACTTATACAAGTGAAGGGGATCAGGAGATGCCACCCCCAAATATGCCACTCTGGCATATGGATTACTTTGAGCTGAAGGCAAATGAGAAACAGTGGACAGAGGAAGCTCTCTGTCCTCCCCCTTTAGGTCTAAAAGCATTCCCTTTGTGAAGGTGACAAGTTTCCGTTTTAAAGGCACTCTCCTTTCCCATACCAGAATTTGGAGAATGACTTTTATCACCAGAAACAACTTGAGTCTACATAGCAAATCTTACTAAATAACCCTTATCTACCATTAGTTTCTCCCATATATTTACCTCCCCACAATTTACAGCCTCTAGAAACCCCAAACCCCTTTCCCTTGTCTAGTCACTTCTCCACAATTTATCACCTTTTGTTAAAATGATATATAAGTCCCTGGGTTGAAACACCTCTTTGGGTTTTTATATATTTTCTGTGAAGCCCTCAGGCATGTAAAAATATTAAGAAACATATCTGCACCTAGTAATTAGAGCATTTCTCTGCAGTTATTAACGTTTTCCTACGGAAGACACTGAATTAACAAAATTTTTTCACTGAGGGAAAAAAAATATTAAAAAACCAATGCCTTTTATCCTGTTAATCTGTCTGTTGATAGGTACTTTAACTAAGGCCTGCAAATTAAACTAAGGGGGTAGAGGAAAAATTTTTCTACCTCTACACAAGTAAAAAGGTTTGCTTTGCCTGTCCACCTATAATAATGTGTCATTTGTCATAGGGCATAAATTGATATATTTATTTGCATTAAAAAAAAGAAGTCAGACCTTTTCTGTCAGACAGTAACAAGCATGATATGGCTAATGGTTCAATCAACCAGGATTTTTTGGATAAAATAAATGATTTAAGTCTGTAGCTTCAAAGTTTTGATAAAGGTGTATTTAAAGCATGTATACACTATGGAATTTTCTAAAATTAGAGCCTTTGAAATGATTTAAACTATTTTAAAATAAAATAATTTTGGATTTCAATTTCTATGTCTATAAAGTAGCACATGATTTTTCAAATTTCTTCTAGGATTCATGCAAGCAAAAGTATTTGAAGGCTGACCAATGTTTCTTAGAGTATGGCCCATGAACCTCTTACATCAGAAACACTGCGGTATTTGTTAAATACCGATTTTTATGCCCCATCTCAGACCTACAGAACTTGAATCTGTAGGGGTAGGGCCTGGGAATCTTCACTTTTAACAAACATCATGGTTGAATCGGATGTACACACCAAATTTGAGAACTACTGTACTTTATATTACTTTATATTCTTTACTGCTTTGTGGTGAAAACTTCCAGAAAAAATATAATAACGTTTGAACCATTTTTTGGACCCATATTTATTCTCTGACTCCATGGACAGGCATTTGTCACAAGCTACATTATATAAACTCAACACGGGCTACTGACTGACACTTATTTCGACTTGTATGGCAGAGTCAACGTCAATAGGAACCATCTCTTTAAGCATCACTTCGTTTTCAGTGATATAGAATAGTAGTGATGATTTCTTTAATATATGTGCCTTAAAATTTTGACACTATTTTTGGATAAGCTATAAATAAGCCCATCAGAGAACAGAAAGGCAAATATTCCCTTTTATACAAACATGGGCCCTACCACATGAGCTAATGATAGACCTCAACATTGGCCCTACTATCTAATTGTTGTCAGAAAAAAACCCAATAAAGCTTTGGCATTCCATGGGTATTTTAATATTTCTAAAAAATTTCCCAGACTAAAATTCTATTAATCACGCTACTCGGAGCTTCAATTTTGGGCCTTTAAAGAATGACCCAGTTTTAAATTATTCTTGAAGAAGTTTGGCCCTGCCCACTGGTACTTTCTAGAGGTGAGATGTGCTGAGTAATTGTTCAAGCCTACATCTTTGTTAGGTCTCTCAGTTTTCATGTGATCAGATAACTCTACTCCAAGGTCAACTGCTAGTTAAATCCTGTGATTCCACTATGAACTGACACCATAAAATGTAATCCAGAAATTTGCCAAGGAGTACAAGATCTCGTACTCACTGTTATTCAATAGCTAGCACAAGTTCAGTTTCAAGAAGCTATATTGTGGGCATATATGGTAGACAAATTCTTATATATATTCTAAAATCTACTCCTGCATTAAATAGGACTAACAGAGAACAGTGCAACGAACCACACTGTCCTCTATAAAACATGCTTTTATGGTTACTTCCCAACTTTAGCATCGATTTAATCTGTTTTGAATATTTTAATACTCCTTTCTACACTGAATAACAGCTAAGGCTAAAAAAACAAAAACCCTGATATATTTATATCAAAATCAGAGTATTTTAAACTAAAACACCCACCTCTCACACATATACACCCCAAACATAAATTAAAAAAAAAACCTGAAACTAAAGATTTCTTTTTCCAGAGCTTCTCTTTCCTTTTGTCAAGGCACTAGATGTGTTTTAATACTATCAATATTTCAACTAAGATTTATACTTTATAATAATCTTTAAACTGTAATAATTAAGGCAAAATTTAAAGCCTCAAATATTGGCTGAATACGTATCATTTTGAAAAAAAATACTTAAGTACGCGGTGCTTTACAAAAACTGAAACAATATTGCTCTTTCAATATTAATTTATCCTGAAAGTCATCACCTAAAATTTTAAGCAATAACCTTCATATGGTACTGTGCTAAAATACAACATTTTTTTCTTTTCTTTTTTAAGACAAGGAGTTCAAGGAGTTAGAGGTAACAAGCTGGGGCTTCCCTGGTGGCTCAGTGGTTAAGAATCCACCTGCCAATGCAGGGGACACGGGTTCGAGCCCTGGTCCAGGAAGATCCCACATGATGCGGAGCAACTATGCCCGTGCACCACAACTACTGAGCCTGTGCTCTAGAGCCTGTGAGCCACAACTACTGAGCTCTTGTGCCACAACTACTGAAGCCCGCGCGCCTAGAGCCTGTGCTCCACAACAAGAGAAGCCACCGCAATGAGAAGCCTGTGCACCGCAATGAGGAGTATCCCCCGCTCACCGCAACTAGAGAAAGCCCACGCGCAGCAACGGAGACCCAATGCAGCCAGAAATAAATGAATAAATAAGTTTATTAAAAAAGAGAAATAAGCTGTTTTGACTTCTGAGGAGATAAGCAGGTTCTGGGTTCTATAATAATGCTCTGGGGTCTATGCTGGAAAAAATCTTTATAAATAAGCTTAAACTGCAATAAAGTCTTTTTGGCAACACTATTATTTAAAGCTTTGTATGATTAAGAGTCCAGAGTTTTAAAAAGGTCACAATTGTTAAAGGACAATGAATTTATCACAAAGCATTCCTATTCTACAAAATGGCGTTACATCAATGCCTGACAGATGAAGACACAGGAAGAAGTAACCAAGCAATCCTTTCAAGCAGATGCCAAGAAAAAGAAAACACACTTTAATGTTATATGTGTTTTAGAATGATTAAAAGAATCCTTCCCCATTACTCCATCCATCCACGGCTTACACTGGAGCGCCTACATCCAATGTGTTAGGTACCAGGGATATAATGGTGGGCAGAGGCAGGTACAGCCCTGCCCACATGGAACTTAGAGGCTACAGGGAGGTAGGCATTAGAAAAATGATCACACTAATGAATGTTACACTGTGAACTGAGATAACAGCTCTGAAAGGGAAGAACAGAATTCTAGGGAGGAACAATACACAGGAAGCTGAATAAATGCTACTGTTTAAAATTCCATGTGGCTTCTTTTAAACCTTTTGTCCTTCCAGCTAACATAATTCAGGATACAACTCTAAGTAGAAAAATACTGTAACTAAAACAACTTAGAATCCAAAACTTATTTCCAAGGAGATTTCTTCATTTAATTAGTTTTAAAACAACACTTTCACCCCTACCACTTCATAAATGCAGATTTTTTTTTAATAGAATGTAATTCCCACCATGGAATACTTTTACTTATCTGACTAAAAATCAAGAACTTAATACTTCAGTATAAAATCAGTATGTTAAGTATTGAGTTCTTATTTTTTAACAGGGGCTTTTTGATATATATGACTTTTTTTTCAAAGTGGCTAAATTTTCTTGGAAGAGGAAAGGCTAAACAGCATAAATCAACATCCTGTGTTTCGATGGTTATACAAAACTAGCAAGCAACTGCAAATGCATGGAGGTAAAAACCTTTCTGTTTTTCTCATGGGTGTAATTTCAAAACATTCTGATGACAGCTATTGGCTGTAAACCCTATGTACAATGTTCAGCATATTTCACAAAGTTTAATAATTAATAAACATCCTGTCATTAATTTATAATAAATAGAAGCTGCTTCAGTTTTCAAATGCACTGCTTAAGATTCTACCCAATGGTAATTGGCTGATGGTGTGACAGCTCTAAAATTCCTTGATTTGCATGTGTCATATTATGCCTTCTGAAAAGTCCAGTGAACTTGGGTGCACTCACCCAATGGACAGCACAGCCAATCTGTTGACACTGTGGTGAAGGAAAGTACAGCATTTATGGTAGGGTGCCATGCAAGGAGAATGGGCAGCTTGTGCTCAAAAGACCCAAACTCCCCAATGGCTTTCAGGGAAGGGTTTTTAAAGACAGTGTGAGGAAGAGGGTTGTGGAGTGACTAATCAGCTCATGCACCATTCTCAAATTGCTTGATGGTGAGATAACAGGGTAATATTTTGAGAATTTCAATGACTAGTTTTCTAGTTCCAACCAGTCTGGGGTCTATGTGCTGGTGGTCAGCATATAGTTAACTTCCTCTACTTGGTAGGGATTTTAGTAACTGCTAAAAAAAAAAAAACAAACCGAAAAAACAAAACCAAAACCTCAAGGATATGGCTCAGGTTATTACCTATAGCCCTTGAGGGGGAACTAAAGGTCCTTGATTTTATTTTATGGATAAACTATTACCATTTTGTCTTAAGTTGATTGCTTTCCTTTGTTTCTTCATTTTTTTCACTTTTCTAATTAAATTTGCTCTTTGGAACTCAGGGAGGGAAGGCCTAGGAGGCTAAAGCTTTTCTACAAATAAGAGGTGGGGGACACAGGGCTGAGGGTATCTGTCCCCAGGAAGGCCCCCATAGGCTCCTGCTTGGTTTCAGTCCCACCCATTGGCAATCAAATGCTAATTTGGATTTAGAGCTGAATAACTCATGAAGATTTAACCACATCCAAATGATCTATTTGCAATAAAGATATCTTCAATTACCCCTCATCCAAAAAGGTCTCCTTGTGATTATTTGAGATGTTAAATTCAGCTGGTAGAAGGGATACCTGGAGACAAGCATCTGCTTCAGTTTATGCTACCCCCTTACAAACACAGCACATAGCCATGAATATTGGAACCAGCTTCCCCGATGGTTAGAACTATCCCTTTTTGGATCCTTGGTCAGATGGTCCTCATTTTTCATCTAGTGTGGGCCCTGAAGAGGAATACTAGACATGTGCTTCCAAATGTAGCACTGAAAACCCTGAAAATACATGGAGCAGAAAGTGGCAGTTTTAGAGGTGCAGTATATTGGCGTAATTCTAAGAAAGGAATCAAGTAATATGAATCTACCGCCATTAAAAGGTTTAAAACTATTGACTCCCCAATTCTACTTCTGAGACTCTATCTTATGGAAATAATCTAAAATATTGGAAAAAATCTTACATCTAAAGATGTCCATTAGAGTACCACGAAGGGCATCAGCATACACCACTCCAAAAGATGCCACTTTGGCATGATTTTCAGCTGAAGGCAATTGAGAATCAACAGATGCAGAAAGAACTCTCTGCACACACACCCCTCCCATCCACCTAAAAGCAGGACATAAATTTCCCTTGTGACAGTGTCCCCCCCACCTCCTATATCAAAGAAAAAAATCAGCTATCAGAGGGGAGCAACTCATCCCCAGAGACAGAGATGGGTTTGCATAAACAAACCTTACTACATTAACCCTTATTTTCCATTCGCTCTATTTTCTAGCCACTTCCCCACAATTTATCACCTCTTGAAGCCCAAACCCCCTTTTCTTTGTTAAAATGGTATATCTTGAATCCAACTAAAATCCCTGAATGACACACTTGTCTTATTTAACTTGATTGTGACTGTTGGCTAGTGTTGATAGCACTGAATTATAAAACATCACACTTAAGTGCTTATATACTAAAATTATTTTGATTATCAGAAGTAAAATACAAAATTCAAATATTCAAAGCAAGAATTCTTAATAAAATGTTATATAAAAATGTTAATCTTTGACTCAGGACTTTATAACTTGTGTTACAGAAAAACATGAGGACTATGTACGGTTAATATTAAATCAAGTAAGTGGAAAGCTTAAATATTAACTTTTACCTTCTCGGTCCTTCATCACATGTTACTTGCTATTCAGGTAATGTTATTTTATTCTGTCTATGATAAGATATTAAGAATACATTTATGTAACCATATTATGATCCAGAAATGGATTATGGCATTATCTTTTCACAGAGGTCTTATAGAAAGGTACCTTTTAATGGAGAATGATTCTCGTGTATTAAAATTTTAACCTAAGTTTTAAAGTTGGTCTATGGTTCAACTGAAATTTATTTATTCATGTCACCTGGAGGTTCTGATAAGAAAAATAAATTATACTGTCAACACCATAAACTGATGATTGCAATTCAGTACTAAAATGTCAGTTCAGAGGACATTTACTTCAATGTCTCAATGAACTGCTCTGAGAAAGGATTGGTGGCTTTCAATATATGATTTAAATCTTAGACTATGAGTAATGAATCTTGGAACTAAAACATCTCTAGGCTGTGTGACAATATGTGCTGCTACCTTGAGGCTCTTCTTATTGTTCACTAGCAACACACATTTCCTGGAAAGAGAATTTTAAACTTCTGTCTTCGATATGCCCCTGCCCCTGCTCTTTCTTTATGAATATCTGTGTGTTCTGTTATGGACAGGAAGTTAAACTCTATTCAACCTAACGTACTTTGAGATCTCCGGAGGGTTAGGTGAGTAAATGGTATTGGAAAGCTTTAGTTGTATTGATGCTTGCTTCAAAGACCACCTAATTGAAATAATCATAGGCTCAGAAAAGTAAGAGCTCTGAAAAAATCGGAGAATCATTTTCCCTGGGGAAATTTCTAGCAGATTTTTATACGGAGTAATAGTGGCTAATATATTTTAAAAGTTTGGTACCATATCATTTAAAAGGAAAATCATATACCCAATGATATTTATAAAGAATTGAAATAACCACAAACACAACTGCCATTTACTGAATATCTATTATGTTCTAAACTGTACTAGATGCTTTAAGCATTTTGTCTCATTCAATCTGTCCCTCACAGTAAGCCTGCATTTAGGTAATACTCTCCCCACTGTACAGAGATCAGGCTGTTAAAGAAATCTGTCTAACGTAAATGGCTAAATCATGAATAAAATCCACATCAATTTGACTTTAAAAGCTAGTATCTTAGCCACTGTGCTACAGTGCTTTCCAGATTTCTTTTTTTCAAATATGGCATTAAAAATTGTACCTTGGTCTTTTTTTTACGTTTTAGTGGGGTTTGCCCCCCCCAGTTAGTGATATTTTGACAAATAGTAGAATTTATATAAAGTCATAAAGCATTTAAATTCTCATTTAAGGAAAGAACTTGCACTGTGTTTTAATATGTATTCAAGTAACACTGTGTAATTTGCTTAATGGATTATAAATCACTTTCTTGTGTATAAACTCACTTGACCATCTTAACTTGATTATGGCAGGTGTCACTGTTGCCGTTTTATAGGGGAGGGGGCTGAGGCTCAGAGAGGTCAAATGGGATTTTGCCCGTGGTCATACAGACAGCCTTCGAGCTGAGTTTGAAAACCTGGTCTTTTGACTCTAAAGTGCAGCAATTTGTCTTCTCGATAGAGGTATAGATTCAGTGTTACTTTGAGAATGGCTAGTGTTTTGTGAAAGCCTAGCTTAACAAGCGTTTTGGCTTCTGAAAACTACACCTACGTAGAATTCCTGGTAAAGGAGCTTGGGTTTGCCGGGCAGCGTGAACCTTCCTGAGTGTGTGGGAGGGACTAGTCCTCCCGAGCAGAGGGCTGACCTCGCCCAGGCTCGGGAGAGGAGCGAGCTTATTTGGCCTGTGACTTGGTATTTTATCACAGAATTATTTTTCTAGAGTCCTTAATTTACCTATTTTTTCATGAAGGAAGTAAACTTTTTGGTTTTCTGTTCTTGACACATGGTTAACCATCTGTAACAGAAGATAGTAACATTTCTTGCTAACTTTCTTTTCTTCCAAAAGTTGGAACAAAGCACTCGCGCTGTGTCAACCACAGAATAAATCAGCATGTTCTAGTGTAGCGACAGTCCATTTTATTTAAAACTGTATTTTTGTTTTCATTATTTTGTGTGTTTTATAATGAGAGTAGGCGTAGCCTTCTCTACTTTGTTGCCCTGTTGAAGACTGGGGGTTGATCCATTAATGTGATAAATTGATTAGGTGCCTACTGGTTGCCAGGCACTGTTGCCGGTGCTTGGGATACAGTAGTGAACAAAAGGGCCAAAACTCCCTGGCCCCATGGAGCAAACATTCTAGTGTGGGAGAGCACAATAAACATTACAGCATCAGCTGGTGCTAAGTACAAAGGTGAGAACAGGCCAATAACAACAGAAAGCAGTTTTTGTTGGGGTGGGAGTGGGGTGTCACTCTTATACTTTATTATAGTTATTCCAGAGCAGCCTGACGGTGGAAATAGGTTCTGCTCGCACAGCGGGATGGATCTTCGTTAATGAGCCGGGGGTGCCCTGGGAAGTGTACAGAGCACACAGTTCCCTTCATCGCCACCCCAAATGGAGTTTAAGGTTTTTACACTGAAATTTTACTTTCTGGAAACATGAAGCTATGATGTTTTCTACTTTTCTAATCTCTACTCAATATCAGATTAAAAGATGGAAATTGGAAAAGACCAAAATCCAGCATCTAAGAATAATTTAGTATTTTTAAACCACTTATCTAAGATTTTTTGACCAATTTTCTGGATCAAAAAAATTTCCCCCTCAATATAAATTTTATCTATTGGATGTTTATCCAATTTTCTTACTAAGCAACCTGTATTTCATTTGATTCAAGCAAAACAATTTTTTAAAAATTTGGCTGCATTGCATGGCTTCCGGGATTTTAGTTCCCTAACCAGGAACTGAATCCTCACCTCAGCAGTGAACAAGCGGGGTCCTAACCACTGGACCGCCAGGGAATTCCCTGATTCAAGCAATCTTATTTATCCCATTTAAATAATTCACTATGAAACCCAATGCTTATTATGCATCAACTGTCTTATCCTAATATTTGAATACTATATGTAAATATGCTTTCTACCCAGAAAGATATGTCTATTTTGACTCATTAAGTGCAAAATGAATTTACTGATAAAGTGAGTTAACTGAACAAATACAGATAATAGTAACACCAATTTTTTTTCTGGGAAACCAAGCATTAGGGGAGGCATTTTGCCTCTTCTTTAGTGTATATACAGCCCTGAAAATTAGAGATTTATTCCCACTGTACAATGATGATACTGACATACTTATAAAGTATAAATAACTTGTTTGAGGTCACAGAACCAGTGTCAGAGCTAAAAGGCAGACTCCAAAGATATTCCTAATATGCCACTTTAACTCCATATTTTATCATCATAAAACACCAAAGGCAAACCATTTATTTATACCATAATCCAGCTCCTTAATGGTTACTGAAACTACGTATCACTCACATTTTTTTTCCTAGATGTATTTTTATTATAAAGTTTGCAAATATTATTTATGAAAATGAAGATAGATAATATTTTAAAAGGGCAAATAATTTAGTGAATAAAGCATTTTATTACTCTTAAAAATTAAACCTGATAAAACATCTAGTATATAAAGAAAATTCTAGAGAAGAAAATACAGTGATAAAAATACCTCTCCAAAATGTAGGGCATAAGATTCCGATGACTATAGTTTTTTCTGTAAAGTGTATATGTGAGTTAGTTATTTACATGCCATGCGAATAAAAGCATTCTGGTAAGGAAAGATATGAGAGGAAAATGCATGCAATGTTTCTGATAAAAAAAAAAAAAACCTAAATAAAAACCAAAGAGGTAAGCAAGCGAGGTATGACCTTTTTTAAATCAGCAAAAAACCCTAGCACTCCTCAAATACACCCCTCGAAAATAGAAAAGCAGTCATTTCTCAAAATCTTCATGATCTGATTCAGATACAAATATTAAGAGCAATAAGAAATCGTCAATAAATTATGCGCTAAAATGTTCTTTGGACAGCGGCGCAATTGTGTGTATAGCCTGCTACTGCTACATCCAGCACTCAAGGAGACCCTAGGAGTTGTTTCAGGGTTTGCACATTGTTTTTTGCCAAAAGAAAAAAATTGGGAACATGGAAAATGGAGTATAATATGGTTTGCCTTGAATTTTCATAGAAGCTATCGTGTGGCTGTAGGACAATGAAGTATAAATCCATCATCTATAGATCACAACAAAGGTGGCTTCATTTAATTAAAATTCCACTTCTTTTTCTTAGAACATTAAAACCAAGTCCCTCCCCCCCAAAACAAAAGGATTTATTAGAAGATTTCCTACTCTGTACTTTCACCCTGTTAAGTGTTAATTTGTCAAAACTGGTTTAAAGATTGCCTGATTCCTGCCTTGCCTTATTGAGAGTTTCAAAACACATTTTGAGCCCAAGAACTTACAGGCCAGCTTAGTGTCTTCCATCCTAAAATCCTTCTTTCTTGAATATGCTGCAACATATTCTATCTTCCTGATTTGAGTTCCTCAGCCGGGCAAAGACCAAGCCATCAGTGAAGAGGCCGTTTAATCACCCCAAGTATCGTCTCTCACACGGCTCGAGGTACACTCAGGAGGAAGGCAAGAGGGTGAGGAGACATACGACTCTACAGCCACTGTTTCTAAACAGTAACCTTGTTCACTGAACCAAGTAAAAACGGAGAAAGGCTTCTGTTCAAAAGAGCCAGTGAAGCTCAAATGGGTGTGGGCTGGGAGTAGCGGAGGCCTTTCCTGGCTAAGAAATGGTTGTTAAACATCAGTTCAATCTCAGGGATTCAAACTCAACTGGGGCCCCAAACAGGATA
Organism: Phocoena sinus; assembly: GCF_008692025.1. Taxonomy (NCBI): domain Eukaryota; kingdom Metazoa; phylum Chordata; class Mammalia; order Artiodactyla; family Phocoenidae; genus Phocoena; species Phocoena sinus. The sequence goes on along the minus strand of NC_045774.1, from coordinate 27,093,204 downwards.
TGCATTAAACACATTAGAACAACTGTTTACCAAGATCATCTAAACGTTATTTACTGTTTTTCCAGATTCTTCAGCCTTTTGGTTTCCTGATGTATTAACAATGGCATTTAAAACCCTGAAGATTATGGCTCATTTTGTTCCCATACCAGATGCATCTGAAAGAGGCCATCGTTTAGAATCAGTCAAGCAGAGAGACCTCTGTTCTTTGACTCTCTTCACTGAGAACATTCATGGAGCCGTTGAGAAACCACATGAAATGAAGTTTTGCTGCCCTTCAGAGGGTCCAAAAGATTGACTCGCTTTAGCAAGTTTTGAAAAATTCTGAAGGTCTCCAGAGAGAAGAGGAAGAATAAATATAAACACTGAAGTTTTCGAGATTATTTCTGGATAAATTAAATATAGATCCTCAGAATTTTTTTCTTTTAGCCAGTGATGAATTGCATTATAAATTTCCAATTCAACATTTCTATCACAATTTTACCTTAGGCTTGTCTTTAAAAGGACTTTTTGTCTAGGAGCACAGAGGGGAAACTGAGGAAAAAGGATCCAGTCCTCACTGTGTCTTTAGAGAATTTTAAAATGTGACATGGGAGCCAGAATACTTTGCTTAAAACCAATGAATTTAATGAGTTTGGATGATCAGTGGGCCCAATCTAGAAAAGGAAATACACTGTTTAGAAGAAAATAAGTCATTTCAAGCCTCTCTGAGTAGTAGGACTCGACCCAGTAAAGAGACTGGATGCATGGGATTTCTAAGATGTAAGAATTCAAGCACCAACACATGTATATATGGAATCTTAAAAAAAAAAAAAAGTCATGAAGAACCTAGGGGCAAGACGGGAATAAAGACGCAGACCTACTAGGGAATGGACTTGAGGACACGGGGAGGGGGAAGGGTAAGCTGGGACAAAGTGAGAGAGTGGCATGGACATATATACACTACCAAACGTAAAATAGATAGCTAGTGGGAAGCAGCTGCATAGCACAGGGAGATCAGCTCGGTGTTTTTGACCACCTGGAGGGGTGGGATAGGGAGGGTGGAAGGGAGAGGCAAGGGGGAGGGGATATGGGGATATATATATATATGTATAGCTGATTCACTTTGTTTTAAAGCAGAAACTAACACACCATTGTAAAGCAATTATACTCCAATAAAGATGTTTAAAAAAAGAAAAAGAATTCAAGCACCCCCTAGACTTGGCAATTAACCTTTTTTAATGCCCTTGGAACTAAAGACTGCTTAGTAGGAGCCAGTGGAATGCCAGCTGCAGCCAGCACCATCCCAGCACCTCCAGAGGCCCAAGCATCACAGCTGCCTAAGTACCATCATTCCCACCCATCCGTTGCTTACATTTTCAAAAGCAGCCTGTATAAATACAGACAGTATCTCTAGTGCAGGGGCTCTCAGCCTTGGTTCTACTGACCTTGAGACGGTATAATTCTTTGTTGTGGATGGCAGGGAAGGGGATGGGGCCTTCCCGTGCATTGTAGGAAGTTCAGCAGCATCCCCAGCCTCCACCTGCTGTCTCTAATAGCACTGCCCCGGTCCGGGAAGATCCCACACGCCGCGGAGCGGCTGGGCCCGTGAGCCATGGCCACTGAGCTTGCGCATCCAGAGCCTGTGCTCAGCAATGCGAGAGGCCACAACAGTGAGAGGCCCGCGTACTGCAAAAAAAAAAAAAAAAAGTCTTTGGACATCGCCAAAGACAATTGGGGTGGGGGTGGGGCAAAATTACTTCTGGGTTAAAAAAAAATTTCATCTCTAGTGGCTCCAAATACTTCTCCTCTTGCTTGCCCTTCAAGCAGGGCTAGTGTGGCAGGGAGGCTGGATAGCTGGGCCTCATCCCCGAGGTGGGGGAAACAGACTTAAAGTGCTTCCAATCGTTCTGTTGTTCTGTTTTGTTGTTTGTTTTTGTTTTGCTGTTTTTCCTCCCCAGAGACCTTACTGCCGCAAAGAGGGACAAGGAACTGACTCTATGGGAAAGGGAGGTCAAGAGTTCACAATGCTGGGACTGGAGGTCATAAACACGCCTACATATTTCTCTGTGCTCACGTTTGGTACAATGGCTGGGATATGATTAATACTGAAGTATTGCCCAAATGTCTGAAGAAGTAGAAGAATTCTCCAGTTCTGCCCAATTAAAGCAATGAAATGCATGACACAGGATAAGTGCTAGCCAAAGAAATATGTTGGCTATTAATTTCAGGAATTTTTTTTTTCTTTTTTTTGCGGTACGCGGGCCTCTCACTGTTGTGGTCTCTCCCGTTGCGGAGCACAGGCTCCAGACACGCAGGCTCAGTAGTTGTGGCTCACAGGCCCAGCCGCTCCACAGCATGTGGGATCTTCCCAGACCGGAGCATGAATCCTTGTCCCCCGCATCGGCAGGCGGACTCCCAACCACCGCACCACCAGGGAAGCCCAATTTCAGGAATTTTTGAGGCATGTTATTAAAATATCAACCTATTCCCACAATTCCACACCCTGTATATTCAGTAGGGCTCCATAAGTGTTAGAACCGATACTCTGAATTATCTCACAGCTCATTTAAACAGAAGACAGGAACCATGAATTTATCAAACAAAAAATAACTCCTATTAGCAAATTAAAAACAATCCTTTCATTCCGTCCCTCGGAATCTTTATATTCTTACTTCAGACTCAAATGTAACTAGCTTATTTATCTCGCAGCTCACTGAAGATTAGAAGCACCCAGTTTTGAGGGGACAGGGGGGTGTTATGAGAATCTCCTAACTGTTCTGTGGCCGTCCGAATCCTGACCTCCAACACCCAGTCATCAACACAGCTATGATGTTTCTAGAATACAAATCTGATCATGGGACTTCTTTGAATGCCTACGTTTTCCTGGCTCTTCGTGGTCTCACAGTTGCTTCTCTCACCACGTAGTACCTCCGTAGTACTTGCTTCTCTCACCGCACCTCCGATAGTACCGTAGTGTACTATCCTCTGTAGTATCCTTACAGAGGATAGCATTCGGCTGCGTTCTGCTGCACTCAGCTCTCCTCTGCCCATCAGTCGTGTACATGCTGCCACTACTCCTTGAAGATTACTCTCCTCCCTTCATCTGGCTAACTCCCACAAGACTTCTCTCTCTACCTGCCACCCACTCCTCAGAAAGTCTCCAAGCTGCCTCTTCTGCTGTGGACCCCTCCACACTGTGATCAGATGGGTGCATATCTGAGGGCTATAGATAACGAAAGAGAAGGGCTAGTGGGAAAAAATATCTGCCTTCTCAAGTACAGACTGCTATAGGAAATAATGAAAATAATAGCTTAAACTTGACTGCCTGTTATGCCAGACATTACTCTAATGACCCATCCCCGTGGGAATTGGTCTGACCTCACAAACCACCCTATTATGCTAATTTTACCGATGAGGAAACTCAGATATACAGAGTAGAGTAACTTGGGGAAGCTAGTAAGTGGCAGACTCTCAATCCCCACACTATGCTCCAACTAGGTGACTCTTCTCACTTCTGAGCACTCAGGAAGCATCAGGCCAGTGTCACCTGCTGATGGGAAACGACTGGTACCACAGGGAGAGAAGACAGGCGGGGAGAGACGGGAGATGACACGGTGGAGACAGTGCCCCACTCACCCCTTAGGAACAACAGTGTGTAACTGAACGGTGGTGCATTCATCCAGAAAAACAGCTGAATGCTAACAAGAGAGGAAAGAGAATAGAGGGCTTTGTTATGTGACTAGTGGCTCAAGGAGATTTCTATGTCCCAGTGCATGGAGCGGTGAGTACCGTCAATGATGTGTCATCTGAAACTGTAGCTGCACAGTAAGGATCTTAGAAAGAAGCACATTTCTAACCATATGCATCATTGTTGTTACTTTCTCAAGATTAAGGCCTCTGCTTATCAGTCCACTTTTTGGTTTCATTTTCAATATCCAGCAAAACTTTCAATGCAGAATTCTGGCAGGTGGATGAAGGCTGAACTGATCTGTTATCATTCAGACTTCCGGGAATGGAAATCACTTCGAAAACATAGTAGGTTTTAAAAACACATACATAAATCCTGAGAAATTAAGGGGAAATGAATTTGTTTATTAAACCTAAATTATATCATCCTTAACAAATATGAAATATAAATATTTTTTAATGGGAGCTGGTGAATTATAAACTTGACAGAGCAGTTGTAGAACTCTGAGGAATCCACCTTCTCCCCTTTTGTGTGTTCACTCATTACCCGCTCACTGACTGACTGTCTGCTTTGCTCACAGGCCTCCTAAAACTGCTCTGTGGCTGAGAGGATGACTCCTCAGCCCTTTACTCCATTCTGAGTCCCGCTATGAACGTGAAAACTGCAGAGGCCCTCATCTTGACAGGGCAGCTCTTATCCATTAGCAAAGTTTTCTCTTATCAAATCTGCTCATTTGCCACTGTTTCTTCCTTGTTCTTTTTTATTTCCCATTTTTCTCTTTTAACTTTTGGCTACTAATAGAGAAACCAGTTCTTATAAAACAGGACCTTTTAAGCTGCAGCAAGAGTTCTATGAGATGATGAGATAGCTGGTAATGCTCCCCCCCCCTTTTTTTTTAAACAAAGCTTTATTCCACAGAGAATTGTGTGATCAGCTCTGTTTTGCACTCCTTATGGGGGGAGGTGTGTGTATATCTGTGCACATGTAAAAATGAACATATAAATATATGCATGAAGATCTAGTTCTACCAAATAACTGAAAGAACATGGACAGGCTAAGCCCTTGGACTAAAAAGATATTGCTCTTATAGTGTATTCTCACTATTTATAAGAATTTTAAATGTTTACCTGCAGACTTTATTTTTACAGAAAAAGAATCACACATACTGGATTTGATTACCACAGTTATCAAAATGGTGCAGTTTTAACTCTTGGTATTTTGTAGAATTTAGTGTTTAACATAAAATACTGGGACCATGGCTATTGCTATGTTAAGGGGCAAATGCTGAGAAATAGATTTCATTTATGTTTCATATTTAGTTACTGAAAAATAAATGCAGATTCATTTTATAAAGGAACTTATGCTTTTTGCTGAAATTTTTAAAAGCTAAAAATCACAAAGATTTGTTATACATAATTCACTAAAAGATTCAGTTCATCAGCTTATTATCTTCTGCAAATTGATTTTGATCACGGCAGGTCTTAACTTGAAAACATCTGAACTGCTTCTAACCCCAATCTAGGAATATTGCAGCCTACCACTTTGTCCAGGACCCCTCTTTATCTTAGTTCTTGGTTTTTCCTTTTCCTCTAGGTTCAAAAAGTAGTAGGTGTAGCTTTAGGAGAATATTTGTTAATTTCAACCTTTATAAAACAACTAGCACTGTTTTCCTTTCCTTCCCAATAGGTATCTTGGCCGAAACTCTGTATATCTGAGTTTCCTCATCGGTTTCTCTTTTGCCTTTAGATTGTCCCCGGAGGCCACAATCTTTAAGAGGCTGGAAAAGGAAGATTCTGCTTTTCACCAGAAGGTCAGAAGATTCAGCCCCCCCATTTTATAGTACCTTGGACAGTGACAAAAGTTACCAGCACTGGTTATTTATGAAAACCCACTCAATTCAGTTAAAAATGTACTCCACACGTGAATGTTTTCTTTAGGGGAGTAAGTTAATAACATGCTTGTCTATTTCTCAAAATCCACATTTATATTACCCTGGAATCTTCCATGACCTCAAATTGCAGAAACAATTTTCCTTCATGTCAACACTTCACAGAAATGGCCAAAACTATACTTACCAAATGAATAAGAGATCTTTTTATTTACATTGAAATCTTTTCCCTTCTAAATCTTTTCCCTTCGCTGTAATCAAACCTGCTCAATCCTCTTCCTACCCCACTGTAGGCATATCACCAGCTATAACCAGTTTTCCTGTGACACTTGTGAGGAACACTAGTTTAGGAATAATTATAATGAAGTTATTAAAAATTGCTATGCTTGAAGCAACAGTTCTCACTAAAGATTTCAGCAAAATCCAGTTGTCAAGTCTGGATTATTGGGGCCGAAACTGCTAAAAAGGGTCAATTGCTTTTTTTCAGTGGAAAAAAAATCTCTGCCAAAATTTTCTAAGCATTTTTTATGACTTCTCAAAGGTTTAAATGCCCACTTCCATGTGGGAAATCTGTAAACAAATATCATCCGAACTTTCCATCTTTTGCTGTGGATTCCTGCAAGTTAATTACAATGTATTTCAGAGGGGATTTCACTGACAGGGAGGATTAATGGGGTAGCCTGACAGCTGGAGTCCTGAGTTAGATCAGAAATTAAAATAAGGAACTTGACCTAGTTTCAAAAGGGACGTTTGTTAATTTCCTCAACCCAAACCAGTGTCATCTTTCAAATGCCTAAGGTTTTATTGCAGGGAACTAAAATATATATCCATATATGTAAGGAACTCTTGTAAAACACTTACAACTTTGACTTTAAAAAACACAATTTGATGCTTCCTTTTCCTTTTCTTGTAAGAGTCGGCCTTCCCTATCTGCAGGTTCTGTATCTGCGGACTCAACCAACCACACATAGAAAATATCCCCCCCCCAAAAAAGTCCAGAAAGTTCCAAAAAGCAAAACTTGAATTTGCCACACATTGTGCATTATATTTACAACTATTCACTTAGCATTTACATTGTATTAGGCATTAGAAGTAATCAAAGATGATTTAAAGTATACAGAGAATGTGCTAGGTTATGCAAATATGCCATTTTATATAAGAAAATTGTGTATCTGTGGATTTTGGTATCCCTGAAGGCGGGGGTGGTGGTGTCCTGGAACCAAGCCCCTGCAGATACTGAAGGACGACTGTATATTCCAGGCTATGAGCACTCACTCTTCTCTCCCAGCTACTACCCCCAGACATTACACGGTGCTCAGGAGTAATGAATGCCATAATGAAGTTGGGGAATGGAGGGAAGTAAAAACGTCAAGTGTGATATATCCAAAGTACAAATTCTTATCTTATAACCTAATTTACATGCATGACCAGACTATAAGAGATTTATGGCACTGTGGCAAATCACTAGGAAACAAGAGCATTCAAGTTTTATAGGGTTTTTCCCCATCAAACAGAATAGGGTTTAGCAGTCTACCTGACACATTGGGCAGACAGCCTAGGCTCAAACCAGCATCACAACTTTGTTTCCACCTTCAGGCTGCAAGCTGGTCTTACCACTGTCAGTCTCTCACCTTTAATTCCTGTGATCTGCCTGATTAGTTACCTTAAAAACCAGCTCCAGGAGCTCGTCATTCCCATGCTCAAACACCTATCATGTCTCTCAGTTACCTGCCAAATTAAAGCAATGCAGTGTGTTTCCACCGACTTCGAGAATTTTTTTCCCACCACTCTCCCAGATATCCCATGTTTTTACAGAATGGATGCATTTGCTATTCCTTTAACATGCCTCACGATTTCCCTTCCTTTCCCTTTCCTTCTCTCTTTCCTTCCCACTCTTCTTCGCATGTGGAATGTCTCTTCAGTCATCTCTGTCAAATCCTCCAAATACTTCAACAAGCAAGGCAAATGCCCTCATCCTCCATGAAGTCTATCTTGATTCTCCCAAACAAAAGTGCTCGCCCCCTTCCTAAGCCACACACACATCAATTATACTTCTCTAACAGCATTACCATTGGAGCAGAGTTATCAGACTCATCCATCTGCCCCCTGAAAGGCTTTCTGGGTATAGGTGAAGCTCAAGAAACACACTAAATTGCAATGACCTAGCTTCTAGTATATGGGTCAATTTTCAGTGCTATTGGGGTGTATATTTCAAAAGGTTATAAATTAAGCGATAAACATTAAGTGTAGAAAATAGAAAAAATAAATAAGTACAAAATATTTAAGATAAGCTGCAATGTCAAAATTCAGACATTACCACTGTTAAGTTTTTAGTTATATGTTCTTGCAGATTTTTTTTTTTTTACATATATGTAAAAATCCAAAAAATGAGCTTTTCACGTAACTCTGTCTTGAAATCTATTTTATACTCTGGACATCTTTCCAGGTCGACTATGTTTTCTCAATGTTATAAACAAGGCTGCCTATAGAATTTCACAAAGCTTAACAATGTCTGAAGAATAAACTCTAGAATAGAATTGCTGAATCTTTGGTTAGGGATATTTTAAAACGTTTTTGAATTTTTAAGTGATATATTTCACCAAAGACAGCCTTTTCCACTGTATCCTCAGATAGCAGCAATACATTCACTCGTTCATTTGTTATTTGACAAGTACCTGTGTGAGAATTACTACCTAATTGCACTGCATATTCTCGTTAAAAACAAACAAAAATAAATTTTGGTATAGTATGTATAAAAGGTTGTAAGCATAAGTTATATAATTGAACCTACAAGGGGATTAGCATTTTTGGAGAAAGTACTAATAACAATGTAATATAAATATTGCCAGTACATTTTAGATCTAACAAAAGCATTTCTGTTGAAAATAGTAAGTGCTCAAATTATAGCTATTACTATGAGTTACTATTAACTACTGAAAACAGGTCAACTTTGATTTGTTGCTGGTCTTTAAATATTCTTTCAAATATAATAATAAATACACTGCTATAGAGCACCATGTTGAAGCTCCTGGGATTTAAATAATCTGCTACAAAATTAATGAGCCAGAGGTTTTGGTATTAAAAAATTATAATTACTATAAAAGGTATATGATAAAGCTGGTTAATTTAATCTGGTACACACTATCAAAAGATCCTACTTTGCTTCTGTCACTAGCACCTATGTGACATGAAGTCATTACTCTCTAGAGCTGCACTGTCCAATATAGTAGCCACCAGCCACGTGCAACTACTTAAAACTAAATCCAGTTCCTCAGTCACATTAACTACAGGTTAAGTGCTCTCTAGCCTCATGTGACCAGGAACTGGCATATTAGATAGTGCAGATCTATAACAGTTCTACCATTGTAGATGCTCCAGGTTATCTCGCTGTAAAGTGAGGACACTGAAAGACATCATTTCTAAAGTAGCTTCTAGATCTAAATTCTAATGATTTTGTGAGTCCCTGAAAACTTCATGAAAATATTATACCTATAAAATATATATATATTTTATATACCTATAAAATCTTAAATTCATAGAATTCATAGAATCACAGAATTTTAAAAATAGAAGTTTCTTTAAAAATCACCCTTTCGGGCTTCCCTGGTGGCGCAGTGGTTGAGAGTCCGCCTGCCGATGCAGGGGACACGGGTTCGTGCCCCGGTCCGGGAAGATCCCACATGCCGCGGAGCGGCTGGGCCCGTGAGCCATGGCCGCTGAGCCTGCGCGTCCGGAGCCTGTGCTCCACAACGGGAGAGGCCACAACAGTGAGAGGCCTGCGTACCAGGAAAAAAAAAAAAAAAAAAAAAAAAAAGAAAATCACCCTTTCATTTATTTCCTAACTTTTAACATGGAAAAAGCTGAAGTAGAGGACATAAAAGATTTGCCCAAGTTTTTAAGACTAGTGAACGGATGAGCAGAACCAGAATCTACAATTCCTGATCTACTACTACTAATCCAGTGTTATTTCCATGGTGCAGAAAAGGAATCAGTTACATTAAAAACAAAGGCCACTTAAATAAGTAAGTAAAAAAACAAACAAACAAGAAAACAAAGGCCACTGAGTGTGTGCATAGGTTTCTTAGGTGTGTGTGTGTATATACCTATTTCACAGAGCTCGCCCTACTGACAGCCTAGTGGCAAAGATACTCCTGTAGCCATGAGCACAGCTAGCACCCAGATCTTGGATTATAAAGTATTACTTTCCACTCTAAGGAACCAGGGATCCTGAAGAAATGGCTGATTCCAAGGCTGAGTCAAGGAAAGTACAAGATGAGTCTGTAACACCTTGTGCCAGAAAGTAAGGATATGCTCAAAAAATAATGGAGATGCATCGAAAGGACACGGGAGCCAACCTCAAAGGGATCCCACTGTCCAAATCTGGGGGAGTGAGAGCATCAAAATATATCAAAATATATACAGAAAAGCATTATAATCTACAGAGTAAAATAAATATCCCTGAGTCCACACTAATATAAACAAGAGAAAGGAAAAGTTCTTCCTTACAGTAGAAAGCTAACTAATAAATGTAGAGGCAATGATGAACTAGAAAATCACTCTTTGGCAACCAACATAAGACTGATTGATTCAGGCAAGAATCATTGATGCTAAAACTAATAGGTGAATATATGAGGAACAACACAATATTTACATAGCTTCAAAGTATCTCCCCACAAGACGCTTATTAGTTACAAAACAAGATGAGTAACTTGATAGTGGAGAAACCTGGCAGACAGCACCTTAAACAGAGTGATGGAGGATAATATCACCAGGAATGGGACCAAACAACATGTGACTCCTGATATGATACACTGAAGACAAAATATCACTCCTGTGGCATTCTTGCTGGAAGTATATAACCTAAATCCAATCATGAGGAAACATCAGGCAAACCCAATTTAAGAACATCCTACAAAAATAACTGGCCTAAATGCTTAAAAAATGTCAGTATCATGAACTACAAAGAAAGGCTCAGAGAAGTGTTAAAGAGTAAAGAGACATGGTAACTAAACACAATGCCCAATCTTGAATTTTCCTTTGCTATAAAGGACATCACTGGAATAAATGGTGAAATCTGAATAAGGTCTGTAGTTTAGATAACATTATCACTGATAGTGTTAATTTTGATAAATGTAATATGGTTATATAAAAGATAGTGCTTGTTTTTAAGAAGGGGAGAGAAAGGATTAAAAATAAATCTTCCAAAATGTTAACATTTGGGGAATCGGGGTTAAGGGCACATGGAAATTCTTAGTTGCAACTATTATTGCAACTTTTCAGCTTTTCTATAGATCTGACGCTATGTGAGAAAAAAAAATTCTTTTTAAACCATGGCCACTGAATCCCTGTTTGTTATTGATATTTAAAAAAAATTAATTTAACTTTTGACTCCTTTACTCATAGGACCATTAAAATTGGGAAAAACTGAATGTAAAACACACAAAGTTTTCTAAAAATATGCTATAACATTTTCTCCAAATTAAAGTGTAAGATGTAAAGGAAAAGCAAGCATCTTACCTATTTTCTTCTCCATTCAAATTACAACTGTCTTGCTATAAAATGCAGAGGAAATACAAAAATCTATTCCTTTACATAGTGGCCCACCTTCAGGTATTTTTAAACTTTTTTTTTTTTTCAGAAGAAAAAAATCAATTTGATTTGACCAGATGGAAAAAAACCTTTCATATGCTTAATGTTAAACTGGCCAAAAATAAATACGAAAATTGAGCAAAGAGCAATTTAAGGGTGAAACTAGCTGGCTTCGGGTGGCAGAAGGAAATGGAATCTGGCATCCGGAGCATCAGGAGATGAGCTGGGGGAATTTCAGGGAGCAATTTCCCCACACCATGCGCCAGTTGACTTGTATTCTTAGCTCAAGCTAAGCCTTGAAAGACCCAGCTCTACTAAATCAGCATTCCCCTTCCAGGACCAAGACAGACCTCAAGTTCAGCAGCTCAAACCAAATGAAAAGCTGTTGTTAAACACAAGCCAAACAGAAATGTTTTTCATACTTTTTTTCCCTAAAGTAAGATAAAAGCTAACTAAATAGTCTCTTAAGCAGTAAAATATCGTGATTTTGAATTAGGGAGTAAAAGCTACTTTAGTTGGATCCTAGCATAATTTACCATGTTAACATTACCAGAGCCTTTTGTAATTGCAGGAAAGAATATCCCTTTTCTCTCCCCATTTCCTTCTCTTCCCCAAAATGATCATTTGGCATATATGGACTTATTTCTTTGCCAGCTAAATTAGCAAATCTTAGACTGAATTCCTCTGCTTTCTTTACCAATAACTTGCACGTGGAAACATTTGGGCTGAGGAGGCATTTTCTTAGTCTATTAGGTTATGTTTTACGTACATGTATGCTTGAAGAGGGATATTTATATACTTATAAATACTGGGAAATAAAGAAGTTTAACTATGTTAAACGATTCTTTAGTTGTTAATCATAATGATGATATTCTTAACCACTTATTCAAAAGCTTACACTGTGGCTAAAGAGTGTGTCCTGAGTGATGCTTCTCAAACTGGGGTTCTGATAGTAAATGCATTTGGAAAATGGAATGAATTGTGTCTCTTATTTTGCAGAATTACAACACATAGCATTATATCAAATGTTTTGAGGAATCCCTTAGTAAGTAAGCAATTTAATAACGGTCTCCCAAATTTAACTGACCAAAAACTTTTTTTGTGCGATATTTGTTAATCTGGGGTAGGTCTGGGTTATACTCTACAAATGTCATTTCAGTGTTTAAAATATATATTAAAGGGTTCTCTTCAAAAGACACACAAATAATATTGTTTCAACATGATATTTCTTTTAAAATTAAAACTATGTAGCAGTAAATTCTCTTTGTAGGTCAAACGTACTGGGATAAGCATATTGATCAGGAATTTAGGGGAAGTCACCTGATTGTCTTAATAGAACGTAACTAAACTTGATGACTTACTGATCAATCCTACTGAAGTTCTTTATTATTATTCTTTACAATACAAATCCATGATGCATTTTTACAGAGGGCAAGAATAGACGTTAAACTCCATTAGCAGGCTCCACAAGTCTGTTGTGGATGAACATTTTCTCCTCTTCCCAGAACCTTGTAAAACACCAAGTACATCTAATGGACCAATTAAAGTGATAAACCATCACAGCCTGCTCACTGCTATATCCAAACAAGCCGTTCTAAGAACAAGTACGCCTGACTGCAAATGAAAATTCTCTCTAAATCCTGGATGTAGAAAAAACTGGGGCAGCTATCAGCTCAGTTCTCTAAAAGTCAATGAGACAATCACCAAAAGTATGCAGAATTCCAGACGATATCTATCTGGGGGCGGAATGGGGGGGAATCTGTAGGGAGAAGGAAGGAAAGGGAAAAAATTAGATCTGAATCCTTCATAAAGTACTTTATTATGAAGCAGGCAAAATCATGACCAACACCAGAATAGAAGCTCTCTCCTTGGAAGAACAAGAACAGGACAGAGGCCACGTACTAAGATGCAGCAGCTGCCCCGGAAACAGAAGCGCTGCTGGTATGATAGCTGAGGTCTCCTTCACAGGCCTTTAAGTCTCCAAATAATATGAATGTACCTACTTTGTTTTCAGATTAAATCCTCTGTAATAATTTCACTAATAGCAACCATATGGGAAGCATCTGTAGCTCTCCTCAATTCTAATTTTCATAGGCAGAAGAAACACCGACAAAAATAGTCCCACAGTCTGTCACGGAGCCACTGCAGGCTGACCTAGTTAGATGCAGCAGGCTGAGTGCATCTGAGCTGCCTTAATCCTGCCCCAGCTTTGAGGCTGCACTGTGCCCCAGAGCTCAGGCCTTAGAGTTCACCAGGTCTTCACCGTTCATGAGTTTATAGTTGAGAGGTCATACTTTCGTCTCTGAAACCGTTTTAGTGTGGATCTGACTGAATCACCAACAGCCATGCCCAAATCAACTCTTTGAAACAGGGAGATTTCTGAAATCACCGTTCGCAAAGACCGTAACAAAGATTGAAACAAAAATCCATAACAATATTAAATTGCAAATGCTAAAATGGGAAAATATCTGTAACATATGTGGCCAGAAAAAAGGTAGGTATCCTTTATTTATTAAAAAGAAAAAAAAAACACTCCATTAGAAAATGTCACAAGAAATAAACATATAATTCACAAAAGGAAAATGCTAACAAGCATATAAGAACTGTTTAACATCAGTTATTAAATAAATGCAAATTAAAATAACACATCATTTCTTTGCCTATAAACTTGACAGAAATTTCAAATAAGAGGATATCTATTATAACTGTTTTAGAAGGATGTTTCAGAAATGTTTCTGACACTAAATGGAAAGAACACAGTTTGTAAAACCACATACGCAATGATATGACAAGTCTGTAAACACACACAAACACTAGAGTTTCTAAAGACTACACACACACACACAAAATGTTAACATAGCTATATGTAGATGGTAGGACTACAGACGATTTAAAAATAAGTTTAATCCTTTTCTGCATTTTCTAAGTGTCTCAATATTTATTACTTTTACTATCAGAAAAATATATGTCATATTTAAAATATTTAGGCAGTAACTAGTAGGAGATGCCTGGAGACTATTTCTGTACATGATTTTCTGTGCTCCAGTCATTAGTGATGGCAGAAAAGATGTTTGAATTTGGACCGCTAATATGGGTGCTCACTTCATATGCTAACATGGAGAGCTGAAAGTCTTGTTAAGATGAGTATTTATTCTGGGAAAAAGGCCTCCCCCCGCCCCAAACCAATCAAGAGACAAGGCTTGGGGCTTCCCTGGTGGCGCAGTGGTTGAGAATCCGCCTGCCAATGCAGGGGACATGGGTTCGAGCCCTGGTCTGGGAGGATGCCACATGCCGCGGAGCAACTAGGTCCGTGAGCCACAACTCCTGAGCCTGCGCGTCTGGAGCCTGTGCTCCGCAACAAGAGAGGCCGCGATAGTGAGAGGCCCGCGCACCGCGATGAAGAGTGGCCCCCGCTTGCCACAACTAGAGAAAACCCTCGCACAGAAACGAAGACCCAACACAGACAAAATTAAATTAATAAACTCCTACCCTCAACAACAACAAAAAAAGAGACAAGGCTTGTGGGAAAAGGGTAAGTTACACTTATTTACTTTCACATTATGTTCATATTTAAATAATGATAGCATTTCACAAAAGGCAAATTTCTGTAACTGATTTCATTTTCAACATCCCTTTTTAAAGTTTTATGTAGCTTCTAGATAATATTCCTGTACAAGCTCTTCTACTTTGGAGAAAAACCATAAGCTGAGTAATAATTTCTCTCACGTTTTTATTCACTTTTTAAAATTCAAAAGATGGTCTTTTTAGAAAGATTCATCTTTGGTATCATCAAATGTAGCAAAAGCAAACAATTTAATTTTACATTTATTTTACCTACAGGATATATTCCCCCAAAATGATTATCACTAACATAAAATCCTACTTTGTTCTTTATATAGAATATAATAGTGTCCAGTCAAACAACAAGTATTTATTGGTTCTTGCTATGTGTCATGTTAGGCACTTAAGTTCATACGTGCTTTGACAAAAATAATATATCGCATGTGGAAACACATGCAATATAAATTAGGGATTTAAAAATTTTAGACATGACCTATGTCAATCCCCACACAGCCCATGCTTACATTCACCACCCCTCTATTTTTACAACTTTTTTTCAGATTTCTGATTTTAATAGGAACAGACTCTAATAGGTGCTAATCTCCTTGAACAACATCAAAAGTGATTCCAAATTAAGGCCATTTCTCTCCCTTCCAAGGGTAAACTTGTATTTTTTTCATGAAATTTCAGAATTCATCCCACAACCCATGGCAGGGTGGACGTGGAAATCAAAGCATGTCATACTGACAGGTAAAGAATTGCATAAATTCATTTATATCCTGAAAAGCAACTCACAAATCTTCAAATAGAAAAAGGCATGTTTCTTTAAGCTGGTATTAACCAGAAAATACCTGATTCACATCTGCCCTTTTCTCCCTAACGTTAATGATTCTGTCCTTTTCTCCTCCATTTTTGCCTAAGTCTATATCTTCATTTTACCCCTTCATGCTATTCATTTTATTTGGCAACAGTATACTCTGGAGAATTTCTGGGTCATTCCAACGCTCTGTAACATCAGCTTCTTCTACTGGGGACCTCGAGGACCCTGAAGACAGATCCCCATGGTATTCTCCTGTCTTCCACCGTGAATGGATATAAATGCTTTTGTGTGACCGACTTAAAAACTGCCCGCACACCGGGAATGCCAAAGGCAGACTAGGAGTGGTGACGGCGTCCCAGCGGAACTTTCTGAGCACCTGTGGTGTTTAAGATTATGAGGGAAAGGATAAGCAATGGGTAGTGGTGGGCATAGGGAAGGGAGAATCATCTGGCAAGGCAAGAAAAAGTTAAAACACTGAAATAGAGAACCATATAGAATTTAAAGGACTGTAAAGAAAGCTAAGGATATCAAGAGAAAAGCTGATCCGTGTAAAGCAAATTGTGATATTAAGTCAAACCTGAAATCTCAGGAGTTTCACAGTTATTTGAGAATAACATGTGACCTAAAATGAAATGCATGCTACCCTCAACTAAAATGGTGTATCCTTAACCAAAAGCCAGGTAAAGTGTAGTTCCCCCTGCGAATGCAATTTTCTAATCTGACGATTTTAAATCTATTTTCCATATTACAGTTGTGAAAACCTACTCAGAGTTGCCAAGGCAACAACATTGCCCTTTATGAGAACAGCAAGCTCATAACACAAAACTTGTGGAAGCATCCATTATGGCACAGACATTCACAAGACTCTTCTGAACTGGAGACAGCCAACAATGACATACGATTCCACTTCCATATATAATTGTTCTCATAAGCTGGCACAAGACAGACTTTGGCTAGTAAAGTAAAAAATCCCTCTCTATCTAAATGCAAAGTTACAAACAGCAAAGTACTCTAGCCATTAAGCCTTCAACAATCACATGCTGTAATTATTAATACTATAGTTATTCAGTTCTGCTTTCAAAATAGAAATGGCACAAGGAACCCAAAGAGCCAAGAATAGAACATAACTATGAACATTCAAGACCATCCCACTTAAATGCCATCAGGAAGATTTTCTTCAGCAGCCAGATAAAATTCTAATAGTGTAATTTAGCTGTGTAAAATAAAAGATCCAAGGAAAAGCTACTTGATTATGCTTTATTATAACTTTTGTTTTAATGATTCAAATATGCTAAATGATGTCATTAAGATATGGCAGGACCTCCATTAATTAAACTTTACCTTTGTATACTGCAAAAGGCAAACACGGCTAGTTCTAAGAAAAATGGAAAGTCTGTTACAGTGTTCACGCATTCTTCTCACACCTCATCATCCTGTTTTCAGATATCCAGTACCCTCCTTTCTCATTAACTCCCCATATCCAAACCACCAAAGTATCAAATGAGGTGTTTTTTTTTCCCCCACCCACCCTTAATTATTGAGTTGATTACAATCCAATGTTATCAAGCATGGCATGGATTGTTTCTTTCAGATATCTGTATTTTACTTTTCTAACAGCTAAGCAAAAACTGCATCCCTCTCAGATACATGATTTGAGGCATCAACAAACAGCATAATCTTTCAGGGTATGAGTCTGAATGTATCCTTTTGAGATGAGTGGGAAGCAGAAACTGTGTTCCTCCCTCCCTCCCCAGATACCTACCTGTGCTGCTTGGAAGGTGAGCTGACCTTGGTACTTTGGCATATTCCTATCATCAGTGTTTTTAAAGACCTGGAGTCCCATCCTCTCCCACTATGTCTGCCTGACAGGCCTCTGCCTGCAGACCCTCATTTTCTGCCTCTGCTGGGGAAGGTCATCAAGAAGATGTGATTGCCAGTTTGACCTGTGAGCTAGATTCAGGCATGTGGAGGCTGCTCACCCCCTCCCCTATCTTTGGAGTGTACGTTCTGCTTGCCTTCCCCGAGTTAGAAGCTAAGGACACAGCTTTGAGACAGTAATTGTGGTGTTGAGACTCTCTGGACTGCGCACGTGACTGAACCCAGTTAAAGCCTCTCCATAAACTTTTAAGATTCTGGCGGGAGGTCGTGGAGACCCACATGTCGTGTGGCCGCCTAAGACGAGCCTCATAAGTAAGTTCCCTTGTTCATTAAACCTGCCAACTACCAATGTGTGGCGTTCTGCCTTTTTCTTGGATCTTTCCTTGCCCTCTGTGTAAGGGGGCCAGTTTCAGATTTCACCTGGGAAGCTCCTGAGGAGGCTGTGACCCACCCACCCCCTTGGGAGCATCTGCCTTCCCCCTATCCCCTGGCATCCCTCCTCCCTCCTCCCCAAACCACTCCTCTTTCTGATGCACACTTTATGCTTCAGAGACCTCAGGCATTACTGTAGTTAGGACTCTGTGATGTTTTCGAACCTTAATTCTTTTCTTCAGTCCTAGAAACTACCCCCCTGTGAAATTTTTGCCATTAATAACACTGTTTCTGAAAGTGAAAGGTATTAACGGCATAAATTCTCCTAGACTATACAATGTGTCTTTAACAGGTAGTATTTTTTAATAAAAAGGCTTAAAATTACAGTGTAAGAGTCTGAAATTTAAACAGCTTTCCTTCACTATACTTTGTGTCAAGCTGAACAATGTGAAATTGTCATTTTAGGTAAAGAATGGTCAAAAATGGCAATTTCAGGGCTTCCCTGGTGGCGCAGTGGTAGAGAGTCCGCCTGCCGATGCAGGGGACACGGGGTCATGCCCCGGTCCGGGAAGATCCCACATGCCGCGGAGCGGCTGGGCCCGTGAGCCATGGCCGCTGAGCCTGCGCGTCCAGAGCCTGTGCTCCGCAACGGGAGAGGCCACAACAGTGAGAGGCCCGCGTTAAAAAAAAAAAAAAAAAAAAAAGGCAAATCATATAGTTCAACTTAATACCTGAGCCAATTTATTATGCCAATGAGTTCAAGTGCCAAGATGAACAGTTTGCGCAAGACAGATGACAACCAGCCAGCGTCTTATTCCCGGGACAAGGCTGTGTACAACGAGTGACCTAGATTTCACAGGTGGTGCCTGCACCCAGTCTATTAAACGGTGTCACTCAGTTTATCATGACAACAACTTCAAACTGTGGGCGGCCATTCCTCACACAACAACACAGATGAAGAGAAACGACCTGACGAGCACACTGTATCCCTTGCACAAGGTTAGCATCATCAACAAGCAAGGAACAAAGCTGAAGAATAAAATTAGAGATTTAATATCTCTCTCCTCTCTTTTCATATTTTTCTTTTAAAAGTCATTTTTATAATATGAGTCTAACATCCATGTACTGGGTTATATTGAATGGAAACCTGAGATTTAAATACTGAAATGAACCAAAAGGCAAATTCATCAAAATGATGCTCCTGTAATTTCCCCCCACATGATTGGCTGGCTCTGTTTGGCTTCACATTCTGATCTCAAAGAATGGCTTTAATGGGAAAACAGCAGAATAATCGTGCTGTAAATGCATTCCTTCTACGCAAGAAATAAGTACTTGAGAGGTTCTATATTACCAATCATCCATATTCAACATTCAACTAAATTGCTAGGGAAACTGGGGGGTAGGTGGGGAGGAGGGAGAAGAGATCTTCTCTGTCTAGTTCACCTACCCATGCACTTATATTCCAATAGGAGATGGTGAGGACATACAAACAAATAGCTATAATGCAAGACACTGTGGAATTTACACACTAGAGACAGTAAACATAACACACGTGCAATCATTTCCTTTAGGTTTTGGATCCAGTAATAGGAAACACAGTACCTCTAAGTCAGGAATTGCACCGAGTGTCTTTACCTAGACGACTAAGCATTCGTGAAGTTTATATTCATCTTACTTTAAATTCCTGGAACCAGGTACTGCCCCACCTAATCTTTTGATGAATGCAAAAAAAAAGGGAAATTATCTTTCAACCAACCATGGCTTGATGCACATTAGTACATAAGATTCAAAGATACATATAACCCTCACTCTACTAGTTCTCCTTCTCTGAGAGTTCGGGAAAAGGCATTTATAGCTCTCTGCTGTCTGAGTTTTTTCATTTGAAAAATGGAAGATTTGTTCCAATCACTCAGTTATATCAGTAGAGATGGAAACATATGAGATAAATAATGGATTTAACTCATTTCAAAACTTCACCGTTAAGGGCATTATCTCCATACAAGAAGTATGTAATAAAACAAAGGTAATGAAAATAAAATTACTCATCTTAATCTTGCTAGATGAACCTAAGACATTTTCCTGAAAACCAAAAAGACAAAGAGGAAATGTCAAATGGTATTTTCATTCAAAGTATCCTCAGAGAGGAGCAAGGGCAGTGGCTTACACCAAAGTCAGGGCACTATCAAGTAAATTACTTAATGTCTCTCTGCTTGGAAGGAAGAATTGCCACTGGACAGAAGGTAATGTCCATTTACAGAATTTTGTCCTGGAAAGTTCCCGGATCTTATGTTCTAGGACCAAAAATTCTGTTAAAGATTGAAAAAGGTCTTTTGAATGAGATCATACAAAGCTTAACACTATTATACTTCACTGTGTTAGGAAGCACCCTGAACATGACCTTTATCTTCAACTTTTAAAAATAAACATTTGAATAAACAAGGCTAAGGGACTTTCTGCTGGTAAAACTTCACCCTTAAAAGTCACAATTCTACAATAACTATCTTAATAAAGTTTTGCAAAGTTATTTCTATGAAACATGTTCAAAATCCATACTGAGAGTATCCTCTTTCTCATGGGATTCAGTTATTTTCCAAAACTCTGAAACACGTGAGATGAGGGCTTTGCTGCAGAAGGGTGCTAATCCCGTCTTCCCCATCGATGGCTGTACCTCCCTGTGAGTCTAAGAAGGGCACTGGACTCAGTCTAGCATACTGCAACATTCTATAAAGAGCTCTACTACTGTGATGCTATTATTTGAGTTTCAGACTCCATATTTATAAAATGGGGATGGTACAGCTTACCTACCTCTCAGGTTATAACTAGTTAAAATCTTTAGAGTTCTTAATACCTTACCATTTTTTATTTGTAAGGCATAAAACCACTTTAAGAGGCTGCATTCCACGACATTGAAGAGAACTGGAGATAGGGTATCAGCATAGTAGGCAATCAATATCTGTTGGTCTGAATTGGGAGAACCAAGCATGCTGAGGTGGATGCCTTCAGTCTCGCAGCCAACCTCAAAATAGACTGTTGCTTAGGAAACAGAAAAGGGAAACATGAGGATTTGCCATAAGAAAGGCTGCATTCATAGCGTGTGATATACAGTAGCAAAATTAGAATCCTGACAGATTTAGTAACAGATTTGGTGGCAGTTGTAATATTGAGCCTTTATTTTATTGTGAAAACTGAGTTGATATACTCAGTGATTTTAGGAGACACGTTATTTCAGCAGACATGTTTTACTTATATTGTCCTTGGGGTAAAATACATGGTTTTCTGAAGGAGAAATCTCTGACTAAATGGAAATATTTGCACAGAAAAACCCATTGTTGAAAAATCCTATAGTTGCACAATAAACTACTGTACTTAATGCCCCGACCTATAAACTTAAAAATGGTTAAGATGGCAAATTTTATGTTATGTGTATTTTACCACAATTAAAAAAAAATCCTTAGTCACTATCCTCTCTCTAGTAGGTCTCATGAACGCCAAGTCTACAACCAATGCATAGAGTCCCTTCATTGTTGAGTCCTGTTTACATGAGATAAATGTTCTATTAGCACGAGAAAAACCAGAAAAAAAGTAGTCAAGAGATAAGATGTTTCTATCTTTAAAGGGTAGGCCTACAAAACAAAACTTGAAGCTGATGACAACTTCACATTGTCAAATCAGTAGACAGAATATTTCCTTGAGAATCTCTGGATTCAGTAATATGGAACAAGCATTTCCAGATCAGGACCATCCTAGTGTCCATGGAGACCACGATGCAAGGTCACCTCATGTACACACACACACACACACACACACACACACACACACACACACACGAGCAGAGCAATGAGATAAGCATAACAGCTCATTTTATAAAGCTGAGATCATCACTGAAGCTTCATATACAGCAGCATCAACCTGATCAAAACATAAAGCCATCTGGCCTAGCAGAAGCTCTATTTGGCCCTAGAAATTACACTGACTCTTTATATTTATCATTGTTGCTTATCTTCTACACATAGCCAGCTTCCTCTACCCTCCCTAGATCTCTAAGACCCTAAAAGCTTGAGCATTGTAGAAAATTAAATTCAAGAATCCCCCAAGGATCGGAGAAAGACATTATTTAGGTCCATTACCTGACTTATTCCAGAAAAGTGGTTTCTAAAGTGTTTGTGTCACAGCTTTCTCTAAGAGAAGTCCATGAACTCCAAATTTCCTTAGAAAAATGCACACCCAAACAATCGTGTGTGGACCATTCCAATTTCGTCATAGCCCACCTAAGCTCATTTTTGAGCTCCTGTCCTCCAGATCCTGGGTTTAAACATACAAGCTTATCTTCATGACCAGTGAAAAGTGTACGTGAGATTTTATATATGTATATGCATACACACACACACACACATCCATATATATACCCTTACATACACACAAAAAATGTATTCCTGATTGGTACATCAACCTTTCTTAGAAATGTTCTCTCTACTGGGATTTGTATAGGTCCACATGTCCAAAGTGTGAAAAAGGACAGGTATTTGGATATAATCTATAGATATCTATATATACCTAAATTAAAATCTATTTGCTGGAAAATGACAGTTTCAAGTTTACCTCAAGATTGTCTTTATGAATCACACATCTTGAATTTTTCCCTTGGATTGTATTTATAAGGATCAAAAAGTATTGTTATACTTAACAATAAGCTATAACAGTTTAAATGTTTCTTATGCTACAAACTGTAAAGGGCACAACTTACATCCCCAAACCATGTATTACTGACAGATATACTTCTTTTGTCACATGAACGCTCTCTCCCTACCCCAGAAGTGAGACCAATTAAAGGAAATTAACGGCTCATGAAAAGTTGGCTTTTTACCCTTCAAAGGAAGAAATATGCTGATGATGGGTTTCGTGACTCAGGCTTTGGCAGGGTGGGGCATTATTTAAGCTCCCTCATAGTAGCAGCTCCTAATTACTTGCTGTGGAAGAGAACAGAAGCCGAGTTGTCACAAAAGGAGAGACAATAGCGTCCTCTTACGTGTCCTTCATTCCACTGTCATGCAAGTAATAAATGGGTAGAACAAATTTCACAGAACTACATTAACTCAATAAACAATGAGAAAAAGTATCACTATTTGTCAATGTCATGTTTCTCTGAGTCTCTTAATTTTTGCCTGGGAATACAATTCCTCAAGACCTCACCAATTTTCATGTATATGAGTAATCTCCAACATATGAATAGGGTATTTTACTGGAGTTTAGAAAATAGTTCCCCCACAGAAACAATATTATATATGTTAACTCAGCTCCTAGGCTGATCTGCTAAAGCCCACAATCTAACCTACAATCTAAAGCTGAGAAGCACCTTCAGTGCTGCCACGGAGCAGTATTTCCATGGGCTGGAGTTTCAACCTGGAACACAGCTCTCCCCTGCTGCAAGAAGACAGATCTTTCCTTACTTCCAAACAATAGCTGAGGCCGTCAGAACGTATGTAAGGAGGGAGGGCCTGGTTCCTTGAAGGAAGGGATTGTGGAACCACCAGGGCTAAACTTTTTGGCCAAGTAGCCTCTGGAAAACTATCTCAGGGCTAGCCCCTTTCTGGTCTTGTAACCAACGCCCAAACATCAACCTTATCTTTAAAATATAATAATAATAGCTACCATTTACTGAGCCCTTAAAATTTCTATGAACAATCCCCAATCTCCATGCAAATTTACTAAGTGCTGTTAATCTCATGTTTCAATTAAGAACACTGGGTTTCAGAGGTTATAGGGCATTGTCAGATGTCACAAAGTGAAGCAATGAGCCACAATTCAAATCTAGATCTAGCTGTTTCTCACATAGTTCCAAAACCCAAATGCTTCCCGTCGTATCAGTAAGTGTTGGAGAGGATTAAATGAAAAATTAGAGCATGCAGCCCAGATTCTGGCACATGGAAGGTGCTCACTGAACGTTTCCCTTTTTTCTCTGTCTCTTGGTTGACATGATTCATTCTCCGTTAGAACCAATGGTTTCTTCTCTTCCTGGCCTCTTCCCTAACCTCATGCTCTGTACTAAGTACTTGGCAGGGCAACTCAGTATTATAGGTTATAAATTTTTTTTCTCCCGTATCTTTTCACCCTTTCCTTTGTTTCACTGAGATCTCATAGGGTGATGGACTTTAATTCTCTTCTTAGGTCACGTGTCCTTTTGAGAACCTCATAAAAGCTATAGATTTTCTCTCAGAAAAAAAATGCAGATAAGGACATATTCACACACTTTGTATATAATTTCACAGATCCATGAATCTTGAGGACCCTAGCAGTTTTAGGGAGTCCTTCTTAAGACACTATACCGCCAAGGAAGAATTCTATATTCAGATTCTTATACTCTAAAAGGGAAATATCCGAGAGCTGCAGAGTTCATCATCAGCATGGCAATGGGATGGGGAGAATAAATAGGGCCTTTATGTGAGGTAATGCATGCAACTGAGGACACTGGGAATGCTGGGATCTGTAGGGACAGGGAGATGGGAAGGAGAAACAGTTACAGCATTTATGCACTTTTCTTTCCCAATGACTTTGGTCAAGATAGTACATACAATGGTTCTAGAATGAAATGAAATCTGGAGGGCTCTGTGTGTCTCAGGGTGCTCATGTGTGTCTGTATTTATAGAGCATGCTTATCTGTCCAGAGGAAATGGATGGAGAACGTTTGGAGGTTGGAGGGAGAAGGCAGAGCCCCAGACATGACTTAAGAGGAAATGGATTGGTGATGCAGGAGATACAAAGTTGGGTGAGCAGAGAGGTCCTATGAATCATCTGGTCACTTGTCTTGGGCAGTTGTACCTGTAATATATATATATAAACAACTTTATATAATTTGTATATACTCACATATTTTAAATTCTTTGTAAAGAATTTAAAACGTGAACATATACAAACTATACAAATGCCTAATGAAACCCACAGTTGTTTATATACAACTCTGCATGTGCATATATGAATGTGCTAGAATTTGATCTCTACTTTGATCAAAGGACCTCATTTATTATATATGTTAATGAAAATGCATCTAAATAAAGATAAAAAACATTTGAAGTCACCTAGTATATCAAAGATAACATTTCAGTCAGTTTAGAAAAGATTTATTTTGCGACTTCTGGCAAATATACATATTAATCTTTTCAGTCATTTATTTGCACAGCCCAGTTGAAGTTGGCTGTAATGATGTAGGCTGGACTTTCTCAATTACATGCTCTGAGGTGCAAAATATAGAATACAAACCTGCCGTTTAGTACATGTTTTAAAACAATGTATACATAAGCACACTCATAAATATATTCTGAAAAAAAATGCACATCTGCATACAAACCTGAATTACTTCCCCACCAGTATTCCATATAAATCACACTCCTAGAAATGCATCTGGGGTCCGTGAACATCAGCAGCTGTGGCACTGTGACAACAGCAGCTCCTCGTGATCTGTAACTTGTGTCCAGGCTCCTCTGCAATCTGACTTTGCCGCTCCTCGCACCAGGAGGTGGGCTCTCTTTCTCCACCCTTTGAATCTGAGCTAGCCTCACGACATGTTTTGATCATGTACGTGGCAGAAGTGACTGTGTGTGACTTCCAAGATTAGGGCAGAAAAGGACTTGGACCTTTCGCTCTCCTGGAATGCTTCCCTGAGACCACTAAATAGGTCTAGCCTACTAGAGGACAAGAGGTCACATGGAGGAGAACCCAGGTGCCCTGGTGGACCACCATCCAGAATTCCAGGCAAGTGAGTGAGGTCATCATGGACCTTCCTGCCCAGTTGACCCTTGAGCTCAATGTAGCCCACGTGTCAGCCCAGGCAAAACCAGCCGAACTACCAAGCCAGCCCACAGAATTATCAGAAATAGTAAACTGCTATGGTTTTAAGCCATAAATTTTGAGTGGTTTGTTACACAGCCATGGTTAACTGATCCAGTAATATTAAGTGGAATTTGAATGCCAGTGTTATGTTGAGAAGCTCTAGTTCTTTTAGGCCAGGCCTAATGTTTTCAGCCTTTCAGTCTCTTTCCTTGGACCTGAAATCCCAGCTTGACTATATGGTGATGGTACACTAGGAGGTACTGGAGACTTCCAGGTGAGGGAAATAACCCTCTGGGCTGGTTTAAATGTCAAACCTCCTGGAGGCTCAGAAATATAGATGACCTTTCGAGAGTCTTCCTGGACTTGCAAATTCTAAAAGCAAATTCACTTAAAAAAATGATATAACAAATTGAGAGGATTTTAGAAACTTCAAACTATATTGCTAATTATTCAGAAGCCTTACAATAAAGAAAAAGCCCAAAGTTATCTTCTAAAAATAGCTTATGGGCTTCCCTGGTGGAGCAGTGGTTGAGAGTCCACCTGCCAATGCAGGGGACACGGGTTCGTGCCCTGGTCCGGGAAGATCCCACATGCCGCGGAGCGGCTGGGTCCGTGAGCCATGGCCGCTGAGCCTGCGCGTCCGGAGCCTGTGCTCCGCAACGGGAGAGGCCACAACAGTGAGAGGCCCGCGTACCACAAAAACAGAAACAAAAACAAAATAAAAATAGCTTATGCTTGTAGAGAAAAATAATAGCAGCTAGCAAGCTGCCAGATAATGATGTCTACTCTGTGCAAGGAACTCTGTTAAGGGTTGTAGTGGCCATCACGGCTCCCCCAACAGCACTCTAATCCTCCCTCACTGTATCCCCACCCAGGTCCACGGTTGGGTTCTGACTGGCCTAAACCAAAGCAATCCTTGCCATTGTATTATTTCCAAGAGTAGTTAATACACAAAGAATACTGTAAAAATCAGAAAATGTAATGGGCTGAATTGCATCCCACACCCTCCCTCCAATTCATATGTTTAAGTCTTAACACCCAGTACCTCAGAATGTGACTGCGTTTGGAGGTAGGGCCTTTAAAGAGGTAATTAAGGTAAAATGAAGTCCTATGGGTGGATCCTAATTCAATAGGGCTGTGTCCTTCATAAGGAGATTAGGACACAGACAGGCAGAGGGAAGGCCACGTGAAAACAGAATAGACAGCCATCTACAAGTCAAGAATACAGGCCCTCAGAATCAACCAACCCTGCAGACACCTTGATCTTGGACTCCTAGCCTCCAGAACTTTAAGAAAATTAATTTCTGTGGTTTAAGCTACCCAGTCTGTAGAATTTTGTTATGACAGCCCTAGCAAACCAATACACAACACTTCCGGTTTAAGCATTAGCAAACTCAGCTAAGGTGACAAATGATACAGAGGATTTATAGGCATTCATGACTGAGAGGCCCCAAAGTAGAAAAGGCTTCAGTTTGATTGGGAAACTGAGTAAGTCATCAGGAGAGTGGTTCCATTTCTCTGAGAAGTTTTTAGCTCTGGCCTCCTCTTACGGCTAGCTTTGCCCTCAGGCTGGTCTCTCCTATGGCCAGCAGTAAGACGGCCAGCAGCTTTTAGGCTGCGAGAGTCCTTTACCTCCAAGGAAAAAGAGGGTCCACTAATCTCCTCTGGACATGTCATTTGCATGGGGCCAATAAATCTCACTTGAAGTATCTTAACTAATATGAGGTTTCACAAGTATTCCCTCTTTTTTTTTTTTTTTTTTGGCGGTACGTGGGCCTCTCACTGTTGTGGCCTCTCCCGTTGCGGAGCACAGGCTCTGGACGCACAGGCTCAGCGGCCATGGCTCACGGGCCCAGCCGCTCCGCGGCATGTGGGATCTTCCCGGTCCGGGGAACAAACCCATGTCCCCTGCATCAGCAGGCGGACTCTCAACCACTGCGCCACCAGGGAAGCCCAAGTATTCCCTCATTTAATCAAGAGATGCCTCTATGAGCTAAGTTCTATTATCATCACCATTTTACAGGGCTTAAGAAAAGCAAGGGTCAGAGGTTACATAACTTTCCTCAAGTTGTTCAGCTGATGATAGTAACAGAGCCAGAAGTGAACTCAGGGCTCTCCAATTTCACAGCTGATGCTTTCGATCATGACACTCATCTTTCCATGTACAGAGAAAGGCCTAAACGAGGTTCAATAAACCTTTTCTGTAAAAGGCCAACCAGGAAATATCTCAGGCTTCCAAGCTCCATGAGAATGTCACATATTCTTTGTGTTTTGTTGCTACAACCTTTTAAAATATTAAAAAAAAAAAGCCCCAAAGACATGAATGTATTGAATGCCGCTGATTTTACACTTAATAATGTTTAAAGTGGTAAGTTTTATATTATGTATATTTTACCGCAATTAAAAAAATGTAGAAAGCCACTCTAAGCTCCTAGTATAAAAACAGGCCAAAGTCAGATTTGCCTGCAGGCTGCAGTTTGCACTACTGATATTTACTTTTCTGAAGAACTCAGGACAGCTTCAGGTTTCCTTGATTTGGAAAATAAACTCTGCAACCTCCATGGGAAAGGTCTGAAACAGAATCAACGGGCTGCCGTTCAAATTTACAAGCAAAAAAGTATTGAGGAGAGTAAGGTCATGGCCTCGGAGGCCTCCCAACCCTCCTGGGCTCCTCCTGTCTTGGGGAAGAACTTACTCTCCTAATCTCAGGAAAAAAATGTGTGAAAGACTTTCCCTACAAGGACTATCAGTAGGAAAAGGGAAGATAACCTGGAGGTCCTTCTGTCACCAAAGATAAGAAGTCTCCCTTCATGGTTATTGATTTTGTTTTGTTTGGGATAGAGGGGCGGGAGTGGTAGAAGGGGATAGGGCCACCCCTGAAGAACCATTTTCAGGATCTACAGGTCTAGCAAGTGGTTAAAAATCCCTTGGAGCTCAAATGACAAGACATTCAAAGACTAAAGAATTCCCCCAAGACAGGCTCATGTGTTTTTATTGTAGCCTAGAGCCAAATTCCAACTCTGGAAGCATATACAGTCAGCCCTCCCTATCCATGGTTCCACATGGGCAGATTTGAACAAATGGAGGATCGCATCTTGGGTGCCGGGCAGAGAGTGCGAAGAGCCGCCTGTACTGCTCCATTTTATATAAGGGACTGGAGCATCAGTGTGGATTTTGGTATCCATGGGGTTCCTGGAACCAATTCTCTTCAGATATCTAGTGACGACTGTAGTGACCACGTAAGTCAGTGTCTTACCTAAAGAACTCTGATCAGGGTCTCGCCTAGAACTTAGAAAAAAGTGCATGAGATGCAGCTGAAAGGCACATCATGGAAATGATCCAAAGGGAAGGAAAAAACCCAGACACCTATAAAATAGGACCAATGTTGTAAAATATCAATAACAAGAGTAATGTTTAAGAATGTGGACTCTGGACAGATCTGGATTCTACTGTAATTCAGACTCTTGGCACCTCCTAGCTGTGTCATCCTGAGCACGTTACTTAAGCTCTCTGAGTCTCAATTAAGTCCCCTGTAAAGAGGATTTTAATAGTTACCTCTATTCATCATAGGATTATTGTTAAGATTAAAAGGACATAGCAAGTGCTCAATGAATACTGGCAACTATTATTAAACAATTATTCTAATAAAAGTTCCAAGTTCCACAGATTTCACTGGCATCCCCAGGCAGGAAAACTGTGGGCCACAATCTGCCCATTGTTTCTTCGAATGGGATTTTCCTTTTCAATTCCTTCTTTATGGAATATCCTGTTAATATCCGATTTGTTTTTCAGTTAATCCTAACATTTAAGTGCATTCGTAAGGAGAATCTGTCTAGCCATTGCCTAGAGCTGCCTCAAGTTTTGCACAAGTCTTTTCCGCTGCGGAGCACAGGCTCCGGACGCGCAGGCTCAGCGGCCATGGCTCACGGGCCCAGCCGCTCCGCAGCACGTGGGATCCTCCCGGACCGGGGCACGAACCCGTGTCCCCTGCATCGGCAGGCGGACTCCCAACCACTGCGCCACCAGGGAAGCCCTTGCAGAAGTCTTTTCACTGATCTTGAATCACGTTGGAACTAACTCTAAGTAAGTTAAATTCTTTCTGGGTTTTACAGTAATGTTAGAGCTACTACCTTCTTTTAATAATAGGGATGCTGAAGTAGCAAAGTGCTGTGCTGGTGGTTGTATGTCTAACTGACTCCCACAGGGATTTGAACAGCAAGAAGGAAACTTCTGATTAACAGCTTCTCGAAAAGCAAATGTTCCAAAAGCTGCTCTGATTTATCGGCAATCACATACTCCAATCTTCAACATGTTTCTAAATTTCTGTTTTAGGAAGAGTATAAGCTCATCTTTTACAAACATTTTCTGGCACATTTTCTTAACATAAGCTTAAGAATATTTGGGGGAAAATCTTAAGTAACGTAACCACAGCAGATTTTAAAGCGAAACATCTACCTTCCAAATCGTTGGGAAGATGGACAGAAAACAGACTGGAAGAAAATACATTCAAAAGTCAGGGATTTTTCTCAGATCTTCCTTTCGATTGCTTTCTCTCTGATATTATATATCATTTATTTTACCCCAATTACTTATCCAAATTCTCTGTCCAAACGTCCTTTATTATATACATATCAAAGAAGTTACAGAATGATCAAACCATAGTACGACTTAACTTTCATTGTACTTATCCTTCCAGAATACAGAAAACAAACAGATCCATCATGATTTGCTCACATGCAGCTCTCACATAAAGCACCAGTGAAAACAGTTAAGCTCCTATCACAGGTTTTCCATTCTTTACTCGTTGGAACATCCCAATGAAGGGAAGGTCACACTCTGTGTATGGGGATGCAGAATAAAGACAGACCCCTTCCATGAATTCAGAGGGCCAGAGGTGGCCACGGCTTCATGGACCAGAGTCTGGTGTTCACTGACGTAGTATCTGCTTCCAGCTTCCACAGCAAGAACAAAAAAGACTGAGACACCCTTTTGTGCATTTTTCACCAGCAGCCAAGTTAGGTATACAGACCTCTGTTATGTAGCAGTGTTCTAAGTTGGACTTTGAGAGATTCAGACACATCAAGACTGGTCAGAGTACCTACCAGAAGCCATTAAAAAAAAAAATCTAACATCCATTTGCAATGGACCAGCTCACAGCTTTGGCACCGTGTGGTAGCAGATGAAGAATTTCCTTACTGAAGCTTAGCATGCAGAGAAACACTACAGAATTTCCTAAAGTGGTCCTCCGTGTGCAGTAGACATACATGCACCCCACACGGAACTATTCCTTAGTCAAATACGTCTACTAGATTCCTTTCTTGGTGATTCATAATAGCATATTAAATGCCCTTACAAGTCCTATAGTAAAGACATTTGCCTCAAGTGATCTGAGTTAGAATCACTCTTTTGTTGGCACATCCATTAACATCCTGCAGAAGGAGTGGCCTGGAGAACGCCAGTTTGGGAAACACGACTTTACAGTGTAAGCGTAGAGCACTGGCCGGCACAGCACGAGCAGGGAAGGTGCCTTATGGATGGAGGTGGCACCTATGCAGGTGGCCTTGTTTGTGAGCACATCAGACATCCCCTGGGAAATACCCAAAATTTTGAAAAGGGTACTTTGTGGGGGCCAAGGGGTCCTGAATCAATGAGTTAGAGAAATGACCAAGGCAATTTTAAATTATAATAAGAATTATACTTCGGTTGATATGATTATAAGTACAGCCCTCCTCCCAGAAATTCAGATTGATATAGATAGAAAGCACAGAATATTACTTCGTCGCTCCGGAAAATAAGGCAACCGTACAATGTATCATGACATGTGGTTGAGCTGAGGGCATTACTGAAGTCTCCAGACCAGCAGTCGACAAGTCTAAGCTTCCTCTTGTTACTAAAATAGCCTCCACAATAATAAAAGAAAACCACAGTCATGTACAGCTAACTCCCTACCTTTTAATTATTCATGTTAATACCTTGTATTTGTAGAGTTTATACTTCATAAATGTTAATCAGACCCAAGGATTACACGAATAATGGAAATCTGCAAATAATTACCAAATCTGATTTTAAACAATGTTTTCAATACATGCTCTCCCCAGAAATCTCCCCCAAACACAGCCTCTACCCTCCCCCCCACTTACATTCTTCCTCCTAAAAGAAATCTTAGTATAATTAGTCTTATCAAGAAAGCCAACTTAACTTTTATATACTTTGCTTCTTCTCTGGCAATGTAATAGTAGTGATACTGAATGACCAAAAGGGAGAAGCAATGAGAAGAGGAAACCAAAAGGCTCAGGCCTGCAAACAAGATGCACTTGTTTGAAAAGGGGAATCTGAAACCTAGCTCTAAGGCCCAGCCACTCTTTCAATGGAGATGATAATTGCCTTCCCTCCAGCTCTGCAGGGTGGTGGTACCATCTGCTTCCTCCCCCAGTGACTCAGTATACCTGCCAAGAACAATGAGCTTTAACCCACATTACTGATGCAGTGGTTTCCCTGTCCTCCCTCGGGGGAGGGGGGGGGGCGCGGGGCGGGGAACCCCACAAACAATGCCATTATTTGTAAAAAATCTACATTAGCCAATGTCTGATTTTGCTAATTAAAACCAAATACCATGTTCATACCTATCCAACTGGCAAAAATCAAAATGTCCTGCTAAATCCAGTCTAAGTGAGGATATGGGGAAATGTGACTCTCATATACGGTAGGTGGACTTAATGCTGATAAAACTGTTTAGGAAAGCAGTTTGGCATGTGAAAATGCACATATCATTTCCAGGAATCTACAGAGAAACCTGTGCACATGCCCAAGGAGAAGTTTACAAATGGCTATTATAGCACGATTTGTAGTAGAGACAAGGCAAAAAATACAAAACTCTCATCAACTTCTCCATCGATCAGTTGGGGAATAGTACACTGCAGTAGTCACATTAGAGAATTAAACTGTGATAAAGTCACATCACAGAATTCTACTCAGCAGTTAAAACAAATTATATTGATCGTTTTTGGATAGCTCTTTCAAAATTTGAGTGAGGGGAAAAGTACGAGGTAGCAAACTGATACATTAATATGATTTATACAGACTTAAATACACACACGATATTTATAGATATATACATGTAGTAAAAGTACAGAAACAGACTGGAAGAGTGCATGTTATTTCCCTGAAGGGGAAAAGGGAGGCAGGGAGCAGAAGACGACAGGACCATGGAAGGATGCATAGGAAACTATGCCATGAGCTATAATATTTTATTTATATTTCCCCAAATTATGTATTTTAATATAAAACATTTAAATATTTTTTAAATGGTCTGGGATGGGTATCTGGATATTTATTATGTAAACTTACAATGACATGTAAGGTGAAAATGAGTTGGGTCGCCAAGCCAACAAGTAGTATCTTCCTGAGTATCGTCTTAAGAACAATGCACTACATTTTCAAACACACTTTCATGTCCTCATTTTTGTGCAGCTGACAGGAGAGCACTGAATGGCTAACAATGTTGTCATCAAGGTAATTGTCAAGGATAGCTAGTTTTGATAAAAATATTTGCTATAGGTATACACTCACTAGGTATCTGAGATTATTTTCAAGTTATTAAAAAACCAAACGTAGAAGAAAAATCATCTTTAATTATATAATTAATTATCGGAGCAGATGCAACCTTGTTTTGATTAGTTCCGAGTCTCCCAAAATTTAGGAGTCTTCGCAGAAATGCTGGTTTCACAGAACTATTAAGATAAAGCCATCGGGACTTCCCTGGTGGCGCAGTGGTTAGGAATCCACCTGCCAATGCAGGGGACATGGGTTCAAGCCCTGGTCCTGGAAGATCCCACATGCCGCGGAGCAACTAAGCCTGTGCGCCACAACTACTAAAGCCTGCACGCCTAGAGCCTGTGCTCCGCAACAAGAGAAGCACTGCAATGAGAAGCTCGTACACCACAACAAAGAGTAGCCCCTGCTCACCGCAACTAGAGAAAGCCCGCATGCAGCAATGAAGACCCAACACAGCCAAAAATAATTAATTAACTTAAAAAAAAAAGATAAAGCCATCGAACTAAGAAAAATTTCCAAATAACCTTCGCTGCCACTCACCTGCCAGCGTATTAGTGCCACGCACAGTTACGAGCACGTCTGACACATTATCCCACTTAACCCTTAATAACCCTATGAGAAAGGTGTCACTATTATCCCTGGTTTTTAGATGAAGCAAGTAGTCACAATATTAAGTCCCTTGCTGAAGTATACGGTTCAGAGGTGGCAAAACTGGCTCCAGAATCCAAGTTATTAATCCTACACCGTATTGCCTCCAAGAGAACATGACGACACAGCTCAGACGTGAGCGATCAACATTTGAGCAGCATTCAACTGCTCAATTCAACATTTACTTTAACATACAATCCCCAATTTAAAATTTCAGAGATGCTTCTAGGACATTGACACCTGACCTGCTCATTGTACCAGTCAGAATATTTGGTTTTCACCAGGGACTGCATTATCAAAGACCGGTCACACCACTGGAAATCGGAAGCATCCCTGCAGATCTAAGAAGGATGTCTCCATCAGTATTTGTAAAAGGAAATTAATTCTGCTTCACCTTTTGACGGACTGCAGATCAAGAATGCTGAATTTTGGCACCAGCATATCCTGCCACCCTAACTATATCCTAAGCTATGAACTGACCCATATTCTTGCTATGGCTTCATACAGGGATGCCTGCATTCTTTCAATCAGCATCCTAGAAGAATGAACACTAAGCCTCAGGGCCACAGGGGTGGAAACAGATAATGCTAAACGCTACAGATTTGTCCAGGATGAACTATTAATCATAGCCCAAGACAGTTTTATTATTTATTTTTTCTACTTTAACTTTCACACTAAAACATCACAGTAAAGCGTTAAGATAAAATATGCTAGAGGGGGCTTCCCTGGTGGCGCAGTGGTTGAGAGTCCACCTGCCGATGCAGGGGACACGGGTTCGTGCCCGGGTCTGGGAAGATCCCACATGCCGCGGAGCGGCTGGGCCCGTGAGCCATGGCCCCTGAGCCTGCGCGTCCGGAGCTTGTGCTCTGCAACGGGAGAGGCCACAACAGTGAGAGGACCGCGTTCCACAAAAAAAAAAAAAGAAAAAAAAGAAAAATATGCTAGAGGAAAACTGATAGCCACATATTCAGCCAAGACATTTCCTATTACCTAGAGTCATTAATCTTGGGGGGAAAAAAAAAAATCAAATCTACGACACTAGAAATGACTAGGTAGACCGCCACTGCAATGGTTATGAGAGTACGCCAGAAGAAAGGAATTCAAGAAACACTAAAAGCCCTGAATTAAAATTTGCTTTTTTAAAAAAATTTATTTTATTGACGTACAGTTGATTTACAATGTTGTGTTAATTTCTGGTATACAGCAAAGTGATTCCGTTTTATATATATATATATACACACACACACACACACACACACACACACACACACACACACATTCTTTTTCATATTCTTTTCCATTATGGTTTATCACAGGATAAAACGTTTTGCTTCTTAACACATAACCTGCAATAGCATGGCCTCATTCTTTACCCTTGTTCTCTCAAAGTAATAAGGCGTAGACCAGTGATTGCATTCACTTGCTCACGAGGCATCTACAGTTGTAATGAGCCACAAGAAATGACCAAGAAATCCTCAGATGCGGCCTGGAACATTCAATTTATTTTCCTCGCACATATAATGCCTCACCAAAAAATCATGCTGCTGGCCACATGGCTGAGTCATCCTTTGACACTCGGGATTTAGTTAAATCCAAAGTTGGTAGGCAACAGCCCTTTTAAACTTTACCTTCTTCCTTCTTCAAAATCATATCAAATGAGGGGACTTCCCTGGCAGTCCAGTGGTTAAGAGTCTGTGCTTCCACTGCAGCGGGCACGGGTCTGATCACTGGTCAGGGAACTAAGATACCACGTGCCGTGTGGTGCGGCCAAAAAAAAAAAAAAAAAATCAAATGAAAACAGAAGTTCCTTCTTCTTTTTTCTATTGTTGAGTTTTAATCAGAATAATACAAGCTATATGCCTTTCTACTTATTTTCTCCCTCTATTCAAGACAGTAAATTATGATGCAGAAGCTAACATATTCACAGCAAAGTGGCAGAAAATGTTAGATGTTAAGAGTGAGAGGTAGAGTGGATGAGACACGGGATGAATACCAGCTGTGATGTGATTTGACTAAAACGATTGTCCAGCAGCAATAAGGGCTCATCTGATGGTGAGAGAACAGGAAGGTGGAACAGACCTGAGCACTTTCACATAGCAGTCGGTAGCCCTGAAGAAGAAGAGGCCATTCAAGGATACTCAGCCTGCAAAGGAGGCCCAGGCATCATTGCAAGTGCATCGTTGAAATGGTTACCCATGAGTCCCAGGCTTGAAAAGAGGGCAAGTGAGCTGGAAGGGTACTAATAACTGTAAGGACACAGAGGGTTCAGGAGCCTAGGGGTCACGCAGATGGTGACGGGTTTGGAAGGTGTGAGGCTGTGTGTCAGGTAGAAGGATGAGCTCACATACCTGGAAAAACCACATTGCCTAGCATGCGGTAGGCATAAAATCAGTGTTTGCTGAATCTGAAGTCTGTGGGTGCCTAGGGGAATTTCTGAGTTCATGATATTGTAGGTGGAGCGGTAACAAGTCCCAGCATAGACTTACACTGCTGGCTGGTTAGCTAAGCGGAGTGAAGTGAAGGCCATGAAACAAAGTAGATGTCCATGTCACTGCAACTTGTGGCAGTGGAGTGAAGATGGCTTTGAAGCCACCTGAATTGTGAGATAATGTAAAGTTGATTGATGACTGGAAGCGTTGACTCAAGTGGCCAGTTTGGAATTGCATTCATAATTCATGCTGTATTCTAGATAACTGTGTAACTGTATTCTAGACTACTAGATGGGTAAAGGGAAGCTATAGGGTAATGCACAGCACCAAGCAAGAATTATGAGAAAGGTTTACTGTAGTGTCACAGAAGAATCAGCAGTAACAAAATTGTTAGAAAAACAAAACAAAACGTGATACTGAAGCAAGTCAGGGTAAAAACCCACAGCGCCGAGGTTTTGAATCCAAACGTCTCAGTTGCTACTTTGCATCTTTAATATGTTGCTGACCGAAAGGTCTGCACCAGGAACCATCTACCCACAGAGAATCTGTTTTTCTGGGTCTTGCGGGGGCAGGGGGAAAGGATGATGCAGACATGATTTATTTTTATAATAATAAAAGAGAGGCATAAAAGGATATTTCTGAGGACGGCTTAATGAGATACACCAAAATGGGTCGGGGACCAGCAGGCACATGACTAGGAACACACCAGACTGCTAAGTTAACAGAGGCTCTGGTCTCTGAGATGTTTCCTGCTCCACAAAGGAGCAGGCACGAGCCGTAGACACTACTTGTCAAAAAGCTCAGGGAGGGTTTAAGTCAACGATGATGTGTTTCTTATGTCATTTCCCCCTGGCTTGCAACTTAGGCTTACAGTCATGATAGTGAATTTCAATTGTTCCAAAGTAAGGTAAATGCTTTTAACACTTCAAGTGTGGCAATGATGAGTATATACTGCAAACTAAAATGAATTATTTTATGATGAGCTTTTGGCAGGTCAAGGAAAGATGATGGTAGAAGGTGCTTCTGGAATGGTTTTACACTGGAATTTGGACCCAGTTAGTCACTGCAATAGCTGCAGACTCAGTCACAACTCTTAGTTGTCCCAGCAGAAAAGTAACAGGTCACCCTGCATGAAGGCTAGTGGACAAATGTCTTTAATACGAAGTCACCGTCTTATCACCAGGCAGGGTGATAATTGATCTGTTATCTCTGTTTGCCAGATTCAAAGCCAAGTCCTGGACCTCGGAATGTTCCGAGGCCTGAACAGACAGTGTCTCCCAGCTGTGCTCCCTCATTTTCTCTGGCTGGTGGTGCCAGTGTGTCAATCTCTAATCAGTCATGTGACAAATATTTAGGGATCTTCAACTACGTACTAGGCCTTGTATAGGTGCTAGGGATACAGTAAAAATGAAACAGTTACACTCACTGCCTGCTCAGAGCTTAGTCTAGTTGCGGAGACAGACATTAAACAACCACTTGGCAAACAATCTACAATTTGGTTGGAGCGAGAAAGGACAAGTCCCAGATCCTGCGAGAGCCTAGCACACAGGACCTCGCCTGATCTCTTAAGGAAATGACATTTAAACTGAAGGACAGGAACTTCCCTGGTGGCACAGTGGTTAAGACTCCAAGCTCCCAATGCAGGGGGCCTGGGTTCGATCCCTGGTCAGGGAACTAGATCCGACATGCATGCCACAACTAAGAGTTCTCATGCCACAACTAAGGAGCCCTCAAGCCACAACTAGGGAGTACACCTGTCACAACTAAGCCCTGGCACAGCCAAATAAATAAAATAAATATTTTTTAAAAATTTAAAAAATAGGGCTTCCCTGGTGGCGCAGTTGTTGAGAGTCTGCCTGCCAAGGCAGGGGACACGGGTTCATGCCCCGGTCCGGGAAGATCCCACATGCTGCGGAGCGGCTGGGCCTGTGAGCCGTGGCCGCTGAGCCTGCGCGTCCGGAGCCTGTGCTCCGCAACGGGAGAGGCCACAACAGTGAGAGGCCCGCGTACTGCAAAAAATAAATAAATAAATAATAAAAAAATAAACTGAAGGACAAGCAGGAGTCAACCAGGTATCGCGAAGTGGAGGGGGGAGGAGAAGCAGAAGCCACAACAGGTAGAGAAGAGGGCTCTGCCTCAGCGCACAAAGACCCACCAGCAAGTGCATTTAGTAACAGCAGCCGTAACATCCAACTAGTGCTTTCACCAAATGTTCGCCACACTTACTGCCGACTGACTAGTGAACGAAACAAGACTACCACAGAGAAATAAAGGTATTAAAATAAAAGCAACCTAGAACAAGTCTTGGTACTGAAAATACGCATATAGGAAAAGAAAAATGACCCACATAAAGCTGACAGCCCCACATGTGAGTTTCTACAACCTAAGTCACTGGTAAAAACCTGCCCACAAGTCTAGGACATTTCCATCAAGCAATTCACACACACACACACACACACACACACACACACACACACAGGAAGGAAAAATAAATAAAACTGCCAGTTATAAGGAAAAATTTTCCTTTTGATTGGTTTCCATGACGGCAGAGGATCATTGCTATTGCTGCCTTGAACGAGGCAGACCAGGAGCTTTCCACTGATCCCGATGAAGAAGAGGGACACACCCTCTTAACCGTATTTGAAATAATAAATGATCTGACATAATGGCAATTTACTTCCTTCACTTAACACGACAAAATTACAGGGTATCGCGATGAGTAATCTACCTAACATGTGGTATATCTGATCCACGTGAATAAACACAGGACAGTGATCCAGTCACATATGCCTATTGTGGGAGAGGGACTAAGAAGGCCTCAGAGAGGCAGGCCTCCTGGAAACTTTTCACAAGCAAGTTAAAAGGTAGGAGATTAGACTAGAGAAAATCTCTTTCTGATAGAGACTGATGAGGGTGCCAGAAAAGACAAGCATGATGGTCTTTTCGCTAGGCCATTCCCCCAAGAGAACATGTTGGTAGAAGTTACCAGAAAATGTGGGACATATGACTACAAATTACCATTTCTGTAACTCTCATTTAATGAGCCCCATTTATTTCCCAGAGAGTGTGCTAAGTATTGTACTTATGTCATCTCTAATCCTCACCACCACCTGCGACTATCATTTTCTTTAACACCTTTATTAGAGTATAATTGCTTTACAATGTGTTAGTTTCTGCTTTATGACAAAGTGAATCAGCTATACATATACATATATCCCCATCTCCCCTCCCTCTTGCGTCTCCCTCCCGCACTCCCTATCCCACCCGTCTAGGTGGTCACAAAGCACCGAGCTGATCTCCCTGTGCTGTGCGGCTGCTTCCCACTAGCTATCTATTTCACATTTGGTAGTATACATAAGTGTGACTATCATTTTAATAATTTCACTTTACAGCTGAGTAACTGAGGGTTGGAAATAACAAGGTTAAATAAAAGTAACTTACCTATTTTCACACTTGATCAAAACTGTGAAAATAATTTTCCTTGGTCTATACTCCTAAGCTCCATTCTCATTTCACATCCCACATTGGACCTAGGATGGTAAATTCTTTGGAATCTGGGCAAAATCTGTTAGAATTCTCTAACAAATCAATGCTGGGCATATAGTCTTAAAAATAGGACTTGCACCTTACAGTCAGCAAAGATATTCAGTGGTGCTCTGGGAATTATTTCAAACACAAGGTCTTACGTCCACTTGTGATACACTTTGGGCCTTTGTATATGGATCTGAAGTATAAGGGGGTATGACTTGCCTTTTGAAGCTGGCAAATCTAGAACATAAACCTAACACACAGAGGGTCTGACATAAACAGGGCTCTTTCTAAAAGCTTATAAAATCTGAGAATTAAGATGGACTCTCTCGGGGCTTCCCTGGTGGCACAGTGGTTGAGAATCTGCCTGCCAATGCAGGGGACACGGGTTCGAGCCCTGGTCTGGGAAGATCCCACATGCCGCAGAGCAACTGGACCCGTGAGCCACAATTACTGAGCCTGCGCGTCTGGAGCCTGTGCTCCGCAACAAGAGGCCGCGATAGTGAGAGAACCGCGCACCGCGATGAAGAGTGGCCCCCGCTTGCCACAACTAGAGAAGGCCCTCGCACAGAAACGAAGACCCAACACAGCCATAAATAAATAAATAAATAAATTTAAAAAAAAAAAAAAAAAAAAAAAAAAAGATGGACTCTCTCAAAATTATCTCTGCTGCTGTGAAGGTATTAGTTTCTGCTAAAAATCTGGTCAAGGTGCCTGCAAGTAACCTGGAAAATTTTGGGTAGCAAAGGATTAAATTTGCTCCTTGAAACATGCTGATGTTAGTGGAAATGGATACT
This sequence comes from Phocoena sinus, assembly GCF_008692025.1. NCBI lineage: Eukaryota > Metazoa > Chordata > Mammalia > Artiodactyla > Phocoenidae > Phocoena > Phocoena sinus. The sequence goes on along the minus strand of NC_045774.1, from coordinate 27,052,649 downwards.
CAAGTCAACCTTCCAATAAATAAGGTCTAAGATTTATCAGCTGGGAGATCCCCACCAAATATGTGTTGATGCTTCCTATGGTTGGAGCAGTCAGCTAAATTTTAGCCCCACTGATAACAGCTCTTGAAACAGGCACCCAATTTTTAAGCCTATTAGTTTTATAGAGCAAAACAAATTCCATGATATGTAGTACCTCACTGTACAAAAAAACGTGGTTAGGTACAGGTTAAGCTGTGTTCCACTAGTAAGCAGTGATCCATATGTTAATTTCTACTTCTAGAACACAGAATACCTGATAGACAGCTACTTACTCACAGATATTTATGAGAATCCAGTGTGTGCAAGCCATACATTAGATGTTGTGATCCTTGTTCCTGATATGCTCTGTTCTTTTTTAAAAAATATAAATGCTTCGAATAAAACATTGTATTTAGGGTCTTTTAAGAAATACAAGTTATACCAATCAATCTAAGATTTTCTCCTCATAATAGAGATCTTTGATATTATTGTTCTTCTAACCTATACTTTTGCCTCACTTGCTGTAAAATTCTGTGGTTAAAACCTTTTGCCTAGTCTTGAAATGGCACAAATAAGGACACTGGGAACTGGACAAGGATCCAAGTCCTACGGAACAAAAGAGGAAAAGAAACGAGGAAATGTGTGAGAATGACTCTTGAGTGGCATTCACACTTCTTAACATAACACTCCTCCTTAAAAAGAAAAAGACTCAGGACTTAACAAAGAGGACATTACACAGAGGTGCTAGATCACCACCTATCCAACAGGAATATAAACGGTAAATGGTAGACTGTATTTCATTTGGAAACTTTAACTGGCAGAAATTCTACCTTTACAGTGGATAAGTCAAAAGAAGAGGAGTCACTGCAGGCTCCATCAATACACATTTTAACCAAATGGGAGGGGGGAGGGGAGAAGGAGAGCATAGTCTGTCAGAACTACTGTGTCCTGATTTCAAGGAGAAATGTTTATTTCTTTACATTCTAACCTGCAATTAGCTAACAAAAGGGGCAGAAGGCATTAACCTAGTTATTAACAAAGTAGTCAATTGATTCCACCTTGTAAACATATACTTTCATTTTTTTCAAAGAAAACGATGAATACTATGATGGAAAACAACAGAACAGCAGAATCCTTAGTACACGATTAGACAAATGCAGTGTGGTAGAGAATAATACAATTGACACATCAGACACATCCAAACATAGCACTGTCTCTTTCGAAGTAGTTACCTTGGAAGGACAATTCTAATACCATCAACACTTCTTAAAATTCCTATGCTAGTAAGACCTTTAAGAACCAGAGAAAATTATTTCTGAATGTTAAATTTACCTCCATTCAATAGCTTTCCCTGCACTCTACAAAGTACTTATGAAGAGGAGTAGTCCTGGCCCTTAAGCAGCTTACAGTCTAGAAAAGGGCATGGACGTATGCAGAGATCATTTCATTACCCTGTCAACCCTTCCTCTGATTTCAGTTTATATTCTTGCATTATTTGTACATACCTGTCTTCTCCTACTAGACAGTTAAACACTTCTGAGAGCAGAAACCATGTCAATTATCTTTGCATCATTTCCACAATGCCCAGCAGAGCAATCTGCACAGAGCACTTAACAAATACTGGTTTAGGGAGAAAATGTCATATTACTTAATAATCACACGGTACTCAGCAAAACTCATCATAAGGCAGGTTTGCCTTGAAACCTATTCAATGGCATTTAGTCACTGCAATACCTAAACAATCTCTCCTAAGCAAGTTATACAGTCAGCATTACACTGAGGCTTGGGTTCTGAGGTGTAAGAGCAATAGCATAAGCCCAGCTCACTCTCAATTACTAAGTGTTATACGTCAATAATAACCAGGCATGTAAAACATTCATATTGCTATTGATCACATGGGAGAGAAATCTCTCCTTTAATAGTTGATCTAGTCTACCAGCTAACCAAACTACTGTCTGACCCCATCAGGTAATTTTGAAGCCACCGTTGGGAGTCCAGATGGTAAATGACATTTTCCTTCCCACCGAGTTCATTATGATGGTTTTCTAACAGTAGAGTACCTGGAAAGATGCTACTGTCATTAACCCAGGGTAGTCCCGGATAGCAGCATTTAGCTTATTCAATTTAGATAGCAAGCTTCTCTATTCCTGGTAATGATAGAACAAAGATACTAAGCATGACAACCAGGTTTGAGACACGGTTAGGTGATTAGACCATGGAGTAAGCAGGAAAAAAACCCCCAAATTTTTGATTGCTAATCTCAATAGTCAGACATAAAAGATAACCTGTATGTCATCCAGCTATGATGTTTTGGAAATAATTTAGAAAATAGGAGCTCATTAAAAGTTGCAAAAGATGGTATAGGCAACTAGTGACTGGTAAGAATAACAGAGCAGGCAATGACATCTAAGTGGAAAAGGAAAAATGAAATTGTCTGAAAATCCAGGTTAATGTGCTACCTTGCAGAAAACAGGCTGTCTGCTAGATGAGGCCCTTCTTAATAACCGCATTCATTTCAGGACCGACCATATCTGGCAGCAGGAAGCAGTCAAGGATGGACAAAGCAAAGAGGACACAAATTCAGAAAGTCACAGCTCTATGGACTAGAACTGTGTTGTCCAATAAAGTAGC